>NC_052046.1:34323088-34923330 GCF_015832195.1 Motacilla alba alba | reverse complement strand
ACTTTACAATGTCAAATTTCATCTTCTGTAAAGTTGGTGTTACTATTTTATTGCAATTTACTTGTACTTCTTGTTTTATGTAATAGCTTGTAATCAAACTCTTCACTTTCCTGAACCAAAAATGGGCTGTCAAAATCAGAAATAGAATTAAAAATTAAATAGACCCAAATTAAAAGGATGTGATGGCAGCCTATGTCCCTTGTGGAAAAACTGCTGGAGTGGCTAGTTCAGCTCCAGCAGAGTTTGCTGTGCCTCAGCTCAACTGCAGCTGTGAAATGGTACCACCTGGTGTTCACGTCCAACATCAACCTTACTTAGCCACTTTCTGCAGGAGCTTAAGACAGAGCAAAAAGTAACAAATATTTCATAAACTGCTGTGTAAGTATTTATGGTGGTTTGAAAGCTGAAAAACACACACGGAAAAACTTTTCACGTTTGACAACCAAAGAAAACTGACCCTTTTCCAAAACCAAAAAGACTTCATGCTTAAATCAAGAGATGAAACTTTCCTGTGAAGAAAAAGATGTTACTTATGTGTCCTTAAACCAGAAAGTCCTTAAGATACGTAAAAGAGCTTCAAGTGATGACCACAGACAACTTATCCTAAGAGCTCTTTTTTTACAGACAGGGAATTTTTGTTATTTATATTTTATGATTTCTCTTGCATGGAAAAATTGACAAACTTTTACCACTAATTCTTCACATTCAGATTATCCATGCATTTCTCTGGCTGCAAGGCTTGTCTCCTTTTGCTAAGTACAGGAGTTTACATACATTACTAAAATCATATAATGTATTAAAAAAAATCATAGCTTTAACATAGGTTGATTCAGTCAGTACATCCAGATAAAAGTAAGCATAAGCTCTTCTCAGTGAACTAGAGCTTGTAATTGCTCCTGTAAATAAAAGCACTAGAGGATGTCACTAAATGCAAAGTTGCATTCTCTAAAATGGAAGTCCATTATATATCCAGATAAACACATCAAATGCAGCCATAAAAGAAAACTATGCTGGAAGAAAATCTGCATTTTCGCTCAAGAAACTCATGATCAGAAAGCTCACATGTACTGATGATTTCAAAAAAGTCAATGTCATTTTATACATTTTTTTCAGTACTGCCACATAAGAAGAAAGAATTATTAATACAAATCTGAATTTAGACTTGGGTAGAATTAAGTTTTAGGTCTGTCATGTATCATACTGGTTTTCAGTCTAGTATCCATGGGTCCTGGGGATTCAGACCAGTAAGTAAGTAAAATACGTTTTGGTATTCCTTTTGGTTCAATTTCTTAGTACAGCAAAGCCAGCGAAGCATCCAGCTGTCAAAAAGTACAATTTTCTTCCTTCTCCCGTAGTGGGCTGGCACAGGCACTCCCAATCAACACATTTCACCAATGCAACACAAAGCTAACCTTCTGTTAGATAAATAAATGCGTGTTTTTCTGCCACTACAGCAAGCTCTCAAGCAGGGTCAAACAAATGCCACTGTTCCTATGGGGGAGGATGGTGGATGAATATGTCCAAGCAGTGTGCTTCCACTGTGTAATTAGATTACTTGAGTACAAAGCTCTGGATTCACTCTCTTTTAAAAGTGCTGAACCAACCCCGATTGTGACTTGCAAGAAACTGGAATAAATCTTTCTTAAATTGCTATGAGTTGCGCTTTAGTTAGCTAAAGGAAACTTGAAATTGTGTTAAGTTAAGCTGCACTATGAGAGGAAAAACAGTAAAACACTGACATGATCTTAAAAACATGCAACTAGCTAAAAGAGGGTTTTGCCAACCCTTTCCCAATTTCACTAACACTTCAAAAAGTAATCTTTTCATCTAAAAACGTATAATTTCTCTGAGACTTGTAAAAGAACATTACCCTCCACAAAATTAAAAAAGAGAAAAGCACTTTTTAAGATTTCAACTTCTTTCTAAGAGGAAACATAGTCAGGTCTTCTTGCAGCGAGCACACAAAGAAAACAAAAACAGCTATGCACCTAAGCAAAGCATTCACTAAAAGGGAAGGAAAGGTAACAATGGCCAAAATCTGTGCAAGATAAAGCTAAACTATTTGGCATGAAGACAGGGGTCCTTCAAACAAGCAGAAGGCAGCAATAAGTTGAAGCATTCAGCTAAGAATGTGTTTCTGTGTGAGGCTTAGTTTGCACATGCCATTTGTTGCCATTACTTCCTAATTAGAAGTGGTATTGAGCCAGTCTCTAGAAGACTTGAGCTAAACTTATGGTACCAAAGGACATTTTTTGTTTGAATCACAGCTACAATAAACCCACAGAAGAATACAGTCTATCCTGACAGACCTTAATCTTCAGCTTCCTTAAGTGCATTTTGATTAGGCTGACAGAGCATATGTTTGCCTTTTAACTCAGTAGATCAAGATATCAACATTAGCGAGCTTTAGTTTCACATGAAATTTCAAAAGCTACAAACCTCTGAAGTGAAGCTATCACTAGCCATCAGTCATTAAATACACACAGTAAATACACACATGTCACTTAAGATTATCACAGGGTATTGCGAGACTTTACCTAAGAAGTGCTCGAAACCACCAAATTCTGAATTTTCTAGCAGGTTCTGTAACACTCTGCTGTGGTGGGTTGACTCCGACCAGCAGCTGAGGCAAGAAAACAGAGAGATGAAGAGAAGACTCACTGAGTGAGACAGAGACAGTTCGATAGGTGAAGCAGAAGTTGTGGGCGCACAGCAAAGCAAAGCAGGAATTAATTTACTACTTCCCATCAGCTGGGCAGGTATATAGTCACTTCCCAGAAAGTAAGGCCTCAACAAGAAAAAGGGTTACTCAGGAAGACAAATGCCAGAACCATGAATATTGCCCCCTTTCTCCTTCTCTTCCCAAGCTTTTATTGCTGAGAATGTTAGATGGTGTGGACTGTCCCTCTGGACAGTACTGAGGTCAGCCTGGGTCAGCTGTCCTGGCTGTGTCTCCTGCTATATCTGCCATGGGAAAAGGAGTGCAGAGGAGGCAAAAAGAGCAAGTCTTGACTAGCACTGCTCAGCAATAGCTGAAAGACTAAAACACTTTTAGTACCAGGCTCAGAACACAGTAGATTAGAGGCTACTGTAGAAAAAATTAATTCCAGCCCAGGCAGTGCACCTACTATAACAGTTACTGATAAAAATAAACAGGTACTAAGTTTGCAGAGCACCAACTACTCTGTCTCCCATCCACTGGAAAAAATACTCTAAGGTAGTAGTAGTTCTCAAAATAATATGAATTTGCCATCTTAAAAAATTGCTTTAAATAAAAATCAAGTTAAGTGCTGTGCATAATGGAACCTTTAGAGAGACAAACATGAAAAGCAAAGAAATTAATTTTTCTAATCAGAATTACAGGAATTCTCTTTTTGACTGATACCAAATTTTAGAAATTCAAGCACTGATGCAATCAAGAACAAACCCCAAGATTCTGTAAAAACGTATTACTATTTACAATGCAGCTTTTAAACTGGTTTTCAGTCCCAGAGCCAAACTTTGTGAAGACTTTCATTGAATACAATGTGGTTACTTTAGATTGGTGGAATTTATCATTATAAAAGAGTATTTTAATTTATATAAACCAGTATTGCATGGAAAGAGACATTTATCAGAAGGTATGAAAAAAAATGCTGCAATAGCATGTTTCTTTAAAAGTAAAATATTGTGCTTTCTTGGTTTTGGGGTTGTTGGTTTTTTGTTTGTTTGTTTTTGGTGGATTTTTGTTTGTTTTTTTAATCTGGACAGATTCCAATCCATCAAATTAGCAATCTCCTCTTTAACTAGAGATGCACAAGCACTTTGAAACCGAAAACTTCAGTGCTGTAGCCTACCACAGTTCAGTCACTTCTTTAAAGAGGCCGAAAGAGGGAGTAGGAGCTCTGCTGCTGGGAGGCTGCCAATTAACAAGCATTGCACTCACCCAGGATTTTAAACTAGAGAGCCAATACATTTTACTGGAAGTAGACATTACCGGAGTGTAGGTGTTTCCCTCTTCACATTTAGTCATTCAATATCCAGACTGCTGCTATCAGCATCATTTACATTTTGCACTTTCTATTGTCCAATAGAAAAAGCAAAAATGAAATACGAATGACGCTGAAGTTTTAGTGGTCAAGTGACCAGATAAGAGCAGTGTTATTACCAAAAGCATAGGAAGAACAAGAGATTACAATATGACACAAAAATACAGGACTGAAGGGCAGCTTGTTCTTCTAGTGAAAAGCAGATTTATTACTTGGAAAGCACAGACTGCACTGCCAGAAGTGCCCTCCCCAAAACTCCTCTCAGTTTTATGAGGGGATGATAGGTAGAAAAAGAAGCAGAACATCTCTGCTGAACTGTCAGCCTCCACATCTGCACACTGATATTTTTACTGCCCTCCCAAGGAGGCTCCAGACAACGGCAATATTCTAAACACTGACCAGGTAGAATCACCAGAGAATTACTGCATACTATCAAAGACAAACAAACAAACAGAAATGCTTGTTCCAATCTCTCTTCTTGCAAACCTCTCTCTTCTTTTAGAATCAAATCCTGAAGACTGGGATAAGAGTCATAAAGTGAGCAACTCCTAGAAACAAAGCATGTACCCTGTGCAAAGATTACTTAACAGTAAGGCACAGGAACCTACTAATCATGAAAAACAGTTGTGGGAATATTTATATAATCCAAACTCCTATTTTTCAAGAATCAATCCTAGAATGCAATACAAGAAAAAAGAAATCTATCAGAACTAGTTCCTGTGGTGGATCTGACGGTTTCTAAATCTCCAGAGTAAGAAAAAGGATTTTTTTTTTATTACTGTAAAAATAAGGCATCAGCAGTCCTGACTTCCATATGCTTATTTCATAAAACTAATTTTAGAGACCTAATTTGTTGTATTTAGAGACCCTATTTGTTGTATATAATTAGAATAAATAATAGAAGGAAACACAGAATTTTCTGCCTACATCCATCCAAAGTACATGGATGGATGTATTAATCATTTTACAGACAGGCAACTGGAATTGCCTTTTCTCTAGAGACCACCAACCTGGAGCTATGCCCATACCAGCATTAAACATGCCAGCACCTTCTGTCACAGAGCAGCAGTGCCTCCCCCACATCTCCCTCCCTCCTTCCCAGCCCTTGTAGGGCTACCAGCCATTTACCTGGGCTGCCACACAAAAAACTGCCAACAGCAACTAGCCCACAGGAACAGCACCTCTCTAACTTCTGTCAAACCAACCAGGAAAGGGACATTTCCTGCAAGTTCCCTTGCCAGCTCTTCTGCCATGCACCTTCCAATCTGAGGACAGCTGGGATTCAGCAACAGCATTACTCCTTCTCAAAACCTAGGGTAAATTCAACCTGCACAGATCTAAGGAACATCAAGCAGGGACTGTGTTTATCCTTTTTGCTTGCTACTCTTACACCTCTAAATCTCCAAAAGCTGTTGCAAAAAACCACACCTGTGATCACAGCTCCTGGCTTTGAAGTGGAAGTCAATATAATCACTATTACACTTGTAATACTTTGACAACAAATGCATTTCTTTTAGGACCAGGTGAAACATTCCTCTGAAATGCCTAAAAGTGCAACTTTATTATACTATTTTATACTGGCTGATCTTCAAATTATTTTCTGCTTTTTCTAGCTTTATTACTTGTGAGGGATCTATATCCAAGATCTGCTCAACATCACTACCTGAAATTATCAGGACTGTACTTCAGGAAGGTCAACCTTGTATTTTATAAAAACAAGAGTCATCCACTATTCCCCATGTAAAAAGCAAAAGTAAAAATGTTAATATCAATTAAAAAAACTAAAAAACTCACTCACTGTCTTCTGTGGGAAGGACCTGCAGGGAATAAATCCATTCTATTATATCATCTTTGTTCACCACATCTAAGGAATCCAACATATCCAGACCAGAGAGTGCGAAAAATGCAATTGTCAACCTAAAAGAAAAAGATAAGACTTACACTTCCCACCATAAATATCATGGGGAAATTAACAAACGGTTGCAGCAACAGACACATCTATGAATTCTCAACCTTTGACAGTGGTGCAACACAGAGCCTAGCTTAGAACACGTGAAAGTCATCTACTGGACAAAATAATGTTCTTTGTACTGAAAACATTTCTCTGCCTCATTAAGGTTTTTCATATAAGCTTTACCTCCTTTTATATAATAATGATACGTCAATTAAAAATTTGCATAAGGACCTGTTTACCCAAAAGAAAATCCCAACAAAACAACCCACTATGAAGTAAACTAGGTTATGATATTGACATATGGAGCACTAGTTCTCTGTGAAGAATTCTTACATGAACAATCCCCTAAACATGCATTAGGCGCATATGCAAGGTAACCCTTAACTACAGTAAGTTGCCTCTTATTGTGTCTCAAACCCAATTTCAGATGCTTAGATGTCAATGTCAAACAGCAAAGCCTACTTTGTAAGCAAATAATGCATTAATAGGCATATAGAATGAATTAACATCTAGAGGTACTTATTTCTGGTCCTTGGGCGTAAAGCAGCCTAGATGACTACCTTACTTAAACATCTAAAATTAAGCATGTCACATTCAAGTATCCAACAGAGCAGTGGAGTAGCTAGCATGTAGCTAGCAGTGGAGTGGCACGCTGAATGTCCTTCTTTCCTAGAACCTGCTTCCTTCCATGAATGTGTGCTATCATAGCTGCTAACTAACACCTTCTTTACTGGCTTTAGCTCAAAGCATTGCAGCCACCCATGGCATGGCCCTCCAACACTGCATTACTCACTCTGACAGAGCACCAAAGCAACACCACTGGGTTAGCAACTTGGGAGAACTTACCATGAGGGAAAATGCTCATATAATGGTACCTTGGATGTTCTGACTCAGACTAAAATTAGCCAGACGTTTATTTTGCCACCCACACTTGTCTGCTGATCCTTCTAGAAATTCTTGTTCTCCATACACCGGATAAGATCATGGATTGTGAAACAACTGCTACACATGCAGAAACTAAAATTCAGTATGCCAAGGAAAGCCAACAGTTAACACCAATTTTCCTTATAAGATTAAGCTGTAATTTGTATTTACCTCACAAACTGGTACTGGTGAGCCACCTTGGCCAGAGGTTGGTACCTCTGAAGAGATAGATGTGGACAGGAGCCTCCACAGACACTTAATTTCTGCATGAGGTTCTGCATCAGAACCACAAACAGTAAGACCATGTGAGTCAGCCCAAAACACACATCCAAAAGAATTATTCTAATTAAAACACAGCAGCCAAATGACAACACAGCAGATACTAATCTCAATACAGTGGCACAACCTCCCAGGGTGACATTCCTAACAGCAGGCTGGTAAAATATGTATATTTACTGTCACTATTTGAAGTAATTTTTTTGAGTAGAGAAAGCCAAAAAAAAGTATGTTGCACACAAAAGTATTTCAATAGAGAACAAGAGTATATTTTAGCCCTTCTGATGACTAAGAAATTGTCTTTTGAAGTGCAAAATTAACACTTCAAGGCTTATATCAAATTTTTCCATTGATCAGATCTCTGTTTAACCCAGAATTTGACCCTGGATAATAAATAACTAATTTTTTAAAAATCACTACTTTTATTTTAAAAAACAAGGAATTTACTGTTTGGCTACAATAAACTATTTTTTTGAAACACTGCCTGTATGTTCTGATTTTCACGAATACTGACAATCTTTTACTAGAACTATTAAAAAGACATTTTCACTCTATCTTACCCAGCTAAGTTACTTCCAATGAGGCACAATCATGCCAACATCAGCACTAGAACCTGCTGCAAAGTCCAAAACCACAAGGCTATACATACAACACAGACAGCAAATCTCACCTACAGTTAAAAATGCATGTGTCAGATATATGAACTTAAAAAGTGGTTTTAAATATAGTTAGGGTTCAGTTCACTTATTCAGAGTTGACTGAATGTCTCTAGCATTACTAAAGAACAGTCTGTAACGTGATGGAATTTATTTATGGTGGGCAAGAGCATCTGGCACCACTGGTCACACACACAGGTTGCAATACAGCTGTTTAGGTACTGCATCTTTACTCGATATGCTATCCTCCCTCACAGAAAATTAACAAACATATGTCCTAGCAAAAGCAACTCATAGCAGCACCTCAGGTGACAGACACATGCCAAGAAGTGTAAAAACTTTATTTACAGCCAGTTCCACAGAGGACGGCCACCAGGACACTTTGGATGGCAGATTCAGACCCCTTTATCTTCAAACAAGGACAAAGACTACAGTTTTACAAAAGAATTCAAAAAGCATTGGAAGAGACAAATTTGAGAAACTGATTAGGTGTGCTACAAGGAGCACCATGGAGTACCAGAATGCTAAAGACTTCAGAGACCAGAAAGCTGCATTCTCCTGCAAAACCTCACAGTGCTGACAATCAGTGTGTATGAAACACTATCAATCAGAATGCTTAAAATCTACTCTTGCTGCAACTACTGTTGCATGCAAATAACCACAGATAAAAATAATTACAAAGGCTTTGAGGCAAAGAAGTTGCGTAGAGAACATGAAACAAATTTTCTTCATTCTCTGTTGTTTGACAATCTCAAGTTGGAATGCACCATCACAGTGAGGAAAATTTCTCTACCATCCTTATCTGCTGACAACAAACAGAGTTTTCTACTGCAGTGCAGTGAAAAAAAATCTGACAAATGACTTTATTTATTTATTTATTTATTTAACAAATGTGTCTTTAATTTTGCTGTTCCCCCATCCAACTCAAAATAGAACCACTCCAACTCAGGAACAGGGGAAATACGAGTAACAGGGTAACAGCATTTCTTTCTGCAGCTGAATCAGCTCCAGAGGTTTGCTGAAGGTTTGCTGAACTCAGTGACTTCGAACTTGGCAAAAACGGAAACTTAATACCCTTGAAATCAAACTGGAAATGATGCATTTATGGTTCCATCTCCCACTCAGAATCTGTCAAAAGACAGGTGTGCAGCCCTGCAGAAGATGTCTACATTGTCAAGGGCCTCTGGAGATCACTGGTCCCACCTTTTGAAGAACACAGGGCCTCAGAGGAGATGACCCAAGATCCTGAGAAGCCACATCCTCAAAGGTGACTCCATCCCTTCAATGGGCAAACTTTCTATGGTTAACTCTTCTAACAGCAAAGAACATTTTTCCTACAGCCACACAATTCTCCACTAAGTACCTCATTGCCACAGCCTCCTGCCCCGTCACCATGATCCTTTGCAAACAGCACCTCCATCTTTCTTTGTAAGTAGTTTCCCACCCATGGAAGACTGTAACTAGAGCTGTCCTTCTCTAGGCTGAAGACATCCCATTTCTTTAGCTCTTTTCAGATGTCAGTGGGGCTAAGGTTAGCTATTTGTGTTATTGCTCTAGTACATCTGCATGCTGTGGTCATTTTAAGGTCTACGTACTGTTAGGCACAGGATGCCTAGACTTCCCCTTGCTGTCACCTAAAATAAATGAGAAAGTAGACTGAAACACCAACTAATTTTTAATGAATAAATGATCTACAGCTCTGCAATCAAAATTTCACGAAATTACAGAATAACCAGGGTTGGAAAGGACCTCTGGAGATCATCTCATACAACTCCCTTCTCCTAATGCAGGTTTAACCAGAGCAGTTTCTACAGGATTGTGTCCAGGCAGGTTTTGAATATTTCCAAGGAAGAAAGCTCCACAAACTCTCTGGGCAGTCTGCTTCAGATCAGCCCAGTGTGAGGAAGTTTTTTCTCCTTTGAGATGGACCTTGCTGTGTTTCTGTCTGCTGCCCTTTGCCCTGTCACAGGGACCACTCAAAGAGTCTGGCCCCATCCTCTCACCACCAACCCTTTAACATACTTGAATGCATTGATAAGACCCTCCCTCAGTCATCTCTTCTTTAGTCTGAACAGGCCCAGCTCACCCAACCTTTCCTCACAGGACAGATGCTCCAGTCCCTTAACCATCTTCTAAGCCCTCTGCTGGCCCCTCTCCAGTAGTTCCATTTCTAACTTTTCAATATAAATTCGTGTTATTTTACACACAGCTCAGCACTATCTGTTCTAATCCTTACACGTTTATGCCAGGTGTTTGTGCTTCCAAACAAAATAAAGCAGGATGACATGATCAAAGCCATGGAGCTTTCCGCACAGGATAACTTGCCAGACATCATGAAGTGGAAAAGAATCTTACTATTTTATTGGCTGAATAAGATCATCAAACCATCTACTTGTCTCCAATATTTTATCAAGTGCAGCTTAATAATCACATTACTGGTATTCTTACGCTTCAGGTGTAAAAATATCAAAAAAGTACATTCTGAAGCCATTAGAGGAACAAATGCCCCTCCAATAAGCGTAGGTGATTTATTTTAAAATGGCTTCCAGGGAAGATTAAGAGAGTGAAGCACTGGATTTAAGACAGATTAGAAGGATCAACAAGTCTTCCTTCGTGGATGTCAAGCAGTTTACGCGAGCAGTGACTACACCCCTACACTAGCACATATTTTTTGGGAACCGTCTGCTGGTAGGCAGATTTATAGGGATGTTTTTCCTTCCGGACGCTGGGCGCTGCTCCCGGCCGCGGGAGACGGCAGCGCTCCAGGAGGGGCTTCCCGTCACCGCGACCGCCCGACGGGAGGGGAGCGCGGCCGGGCCCGGGACGGGCGGGGGGAGCCGGGCAGGCACGGCGGCGCCCGTCCCGCCTCCCGCGCGAGGCCCGCGGGAGGAGCCCGGCCCGCTGCTACCTGCTGGTCTCCAGGGACGAGTAGCGCTCGGGCAGGATCTGGAGGCACCGCTGGAAGAAGCGCACGTGCCGCTCCCGCAGGAAGTCCAGCCGCTCCGGCTCCCCCGGGCACGGCGCCGCCACCGCCGCCGCCATCGCCATCTCGCCGCTACTGCCCGCGCCCGGCGCGCCCGGATCGCGTCACCCGCGGCGCCCGCCCGGGGGCGGGGAAAGGGACGGGGAAAGGAAGGGAAGGGTAAGGGGGAAAGGGAACGAGGGAAAGGGAAGGGGGGAAGGAAGGGAAGGGTAGGGGGAAAGGGAAGGGGCACCTTGCACTGCGGCGGGGGCCGGGGTGGCGACCCCACGATTAAGGGGCCGCCACAACCACCTGCGAGGAAAACGCGTTTTAATGCCAAGGGACATCACAGCGGGCCGGTCTGAGAGCCGGCGTGTCAGACCCGACACTCGCAAAATACAGAGGTAATGCACGCCATGGGTCACGCCGGCTCTGTGCCGAGAGGTGCTGCCTGCTGCTTCGTACTGCGGCAGGGACAGGCTGGTGCGCAGCTAGGACCCTCCTCTCCAGGCTGGGACAGCTCTGACAAGAAAACAAAAAGGCTTGAAGTGTAAAATTGCGCTTGTGTCATGCTACACGTCCATCGGTCCCCTCCTCACCTCTGAGAAATGCGCAACAGCTGTTCTGCAGCTACTGATGCCATCTCTTGCCTGCGTTCCTCCCAGCCCTTGGAAGGTCTGTTCAACGTGGATCGGTCTCTGGTGACCCGAACCTCGACCTCAGAGTGAAACAAACAACCAAAAATAATTAGCCTTTTTCATTCATCACAAGAGGAGTTCCATGACGCTCATTAGGTCTTCATCATAAAAGACAGTGACACCACTTGCTCTCATTAAATGTTAATAATTTAATAATTTAAAAGGTTAAACTCTTGTTAAACCCAGTGTATGCAAAATGCTTCTGGGAGACAGCCTACTTATTTAACTAATGGTGGAAAACTATTTGAAAAAATGAAAGCCACCACCCATATTGGAGCTCACTTTTACAGGCCTTACCCAGTGAAATACTACTGTGAGAGATATAAATTTTAGTGATTTTTCCCCCAGTTGTTCCCCAACAGGAACAACTATGCCTGCTGCAATTTTGTCTACTGATGACTTTTTGTTTTCCTTTATCAACCATTTAGATAATTTAAAACAATTGCTTTTTAGATCAATGAAAAGAAAGTCTGCTTAAACCACCAAGCTGCACATATCTCTGGTTAAAACAAACAAAAAGTTACCTTCTCTCTTAACTTTGCCAATCTTTTTTCTTTTTCCTGTTTCTCTATTTCTTCAGCTTGTTTCTGTAGAACCCTTAGCTCCAGTTTATGTAGATCCTGAAACATAATGAGTGGAAAAGCAAACTTTTCTTCAGAAGTAAAACAAATGATGTAAAAATATACATGCAGCCTTTTCATAGCTTTTTTTTTGTTTGTTTTTTGTTTTCTTTATTTTTGGTTGGGTTTTTTTTATTTTTGTTTTGAAAATATTGTAATAGTAAAGAATAAGGTTTCACTAGGTAGTAGCTAGATGCTATAGCTTGTCCTGCACGAACAATTTATAGTTATGTGGCTTGGAAATATAAACGTAGTAGTTCAAACTCTGTTTATGGAAATTCGGTATTAACGCTGACAATAATGTCAATTCTCCAGCAATCGTATTTACATTGATACGGGATCTGACTCTGCCTAACAGGTACTGAAACCTGCAGGATATTCAAACAACTCTAACTCCCATCTGAATAGAGCACTCAGGTCGTCTGAAGTCTTCTTAGGCAGCATAGCCCAAGTAGTTTTTCTCAAAAAAATTATTTACTGAAGAAATAAAACCACTTCTACATGGATAAAGTGATATGTGCTTGAGTAATCCTGTACAATTCAGTATCTATTGAAGAAAAGGAGCATCTTTGTCTAAAATCAAGTTTCATACTATTTATCTGCAATAGATACTGTTTTTTGTAATGAATCAATAATGGATTTAGATGTGTGGTACTTCGATTTTAAAACCTGTTTGACTGATTATATTGTAGTAGGTCATATCACATTTAAAACAACGACATGCAAAAATGGAGGTGAAATTACGCACATGCTCTTGAAACTTAGAAATTTCTTCTGCAGCAATTTTCTTCCTTCCCTCCTTTTCAGCTTCTTCTTTCTTCTCATTTTCAAGCTTTTCAAGCTCCTCCTTTACTTTTTTTTGCAAGGTATTCCTTTCCAACAGTAACTTCACATGGCTTTGGCGCTCTTTTTGTTGCTTTTTCTCTTTCTCTTCCAGTTTTAGTTGTGATGCTTTATCTATTGCAAATGCTACTACTTTCTGTTTCTTCCAGACTTCAACTGCAGCATGTTTTCTTTTTCTTTCTTCTTCTACTTTTTGCTTCTGAGCTTCTTCACGCTGTAGCCATCTTTCCTTCAGCATTTTTTCTGATTTCTCTTTTTCCTTCAGGTTTCTTTCTTTTTCTTGCTGCTGCTTTTCTTTCCACTTTTTAATTGACTGCAAGAGACCATAGGAAAAAAATCCAAGGTTTTCATGAAAATTTTACATATTCACATGGATTCAGTCTGATGAAGACATTTGTTCCAAGAACACAAGATGCACATAGGAATTAAAAGTCTACTGAAGGTAAAACCTAAAACCAATAAGTACCTATATATGTTCTCTCTCTCTCTTTTTTTTTCTATTTTATGGATCACACAAGGAGGTTTAACAGATGTCTGCTAAAACTGTTTCAGTTAAAAGAATCATAATAACTAACTTCAGGTAGTTATGAATGTTGATGTAATATACTTTTTTAATGCAAACATATTTCAGTTCTTGCTTTCTTTCCAAATAATGCATTGTTTTATAGTAGTTCTTATGTCAGTTTATCTTTTATTACTTAGATAGTTCTTGAGGGAATAATAATTCTGCATGTCAGTCTGTCTTAGGTGTACTGCTTATACAGTAGGACACACATTCTTAGAGACATATGTAACAGGAAGGCATGATCACTAACTTCTCTGGGCTCGGCACCTAACTTGCTAGATCACTGACTTCAAAAGCATTTGTAATATACTTCGGCAATACACAGGCCACTTCTCTGTGTTGTTAGGTCTTTGCCTATTTTTAATTATTTATTAAAGACAAATACTTTGGCAAGCTGGGGATGCTAAAGACCTCAGTTACATACCATCAACTGTAAGAGAAATCTGCCTAGCACTACAACCAGAGAGGCAGATAGAAAAACAAGAAATTATGCATTTCAAAAATAAGTACATTTCCTGAAATCTTCAAAAGCCTTAGAGGGGTCATTTTACCTCTTTCTTTCTTTCATGTAAAATTACATATTCTTGATACCATTTGTCATGCTGTTCTATGTCTTCTTTTGTTCTTCCACTGAGATACTCAAGGGCTTCATCCATGTAAGACAGCCTTCCTCTGTATTTTGTCCGTATTTTCAGAAAATTTTGATGATCATAATCATCCCAGCCTCCTTGCTGCCCCCCTGTTCGCCGAAGAAAATTTTCAAACTCTATTACTTCTTCAGGTAGATGATTTTCCAGTGTTTTATCAACTGTGACCCTGGCTGATGGTAATTTCCAAACTTTTTCTGCTGTTGAGCTCCCTAATGACCACAGTTCCACTTTTCTCTCAAAGAGACTGAGCTCATTAATGACAGCTTTTTCCTCTTTCAAAAGCTGTTGATATCTGAAAAGAGACAAACACTGAAATGTAAGAAAAAAAATCCAGTATTCATTGTCCATTCACCAAAAATGAATTTTGGAATTGTTCAACGCCACACAAGAGCCATTCTTCAAAGATTAAGAACTGAAGTGGAAACAGCACAGTTGTAATGATCCAGTAATAAAGCCCTACACAATGAGAATTAAGTTACCCTTTTACTGAAAGAACACATTTATGGCACCCATACAATTAACTCAATCCCCTCCTGACACTAGTAGAAAGAAAAAGAAACCCCCCCCAAAACCCCAAATGAGAAAACACAACAGCAACACAAAAAACCCCCACAATCTAATCTCTTCTACAGCCTCTCTAAAAAGCCTATTCATAGGCAAATCATTACATTGGAATGCTGCAATAGCTGTATAAACACTCTCTCTAAAAGTCAGTTTATCAAAATTCTACCGCTGACAGTTTGTGCTTTGATTTACGTACCACAGGAACCACTACCAAAAGAGTAAATCATAAGAACAGTTTGCTAGATTAATCCAAAGTTTTCATTGTGTCTTACAACAGCCCTTTTGCTAGTAGCTGAAGCATGTATAAACATACATTTGCCTCTGTTCCTCTTTAAAAGCATTGATTGCATTTTCTATTTCTTCCATCATTTCCTTGATCTTGTCAACAACTAAAAAAGGAAAAGAAAAAAAACATATAACTTAAGAAGTCTGTGTTATTTATCAGCACTATCCAGAAATGCAGGGCTTGTGGAGACTTTCAGGATACATATCTCACTATACAAGAAACCATGGATTTCCATCTCAAACAGCCTTAAAAGACAAATTCTTATTTATTCAAAAGGTGTGTTTATGAAAGGACTTAACTAACTGGATGCAAATGCCAATATAAATGTTTATTTCCCTTAAAGAAATCTCACTTTCACTAACCTTCAACTGATACCCAAAGTAAGACAGACTTATCCTAGAGTTCCACTTTTGTTTCTTATAGCAATGCAGTTAATGACTTAAGCACACTCAGCTCTGGTTTATACCACATTACAGCAATCCTATTTAACCTGCAGGTAACTACTTTTACGAAGCTGACTAAGAAACATCAAAGTAAGACTTTGTCCTGTACTGTCAGCATGCTGTAGTCCTGACTTAAGATGGTAATACAGCTGTCCAGAGGAGATATATTTTGCAGTGGAAGAAAATCCACCCATTAGATTAGACTGTATTATTAGACTAAAATATCTTTTAGATCAGCCCAACATCTCTACGGGCAAGCTGAATGCAGTTCAACTAACCTGTATTTTGGTAAAGTTACACAAACTAAATCTAATTTTTCAGCTTTCATGCCTCGTTAGTTCTTAGCATCTTAACTGACAGTTTAAGCAGATAATGATAATTTTATAGATAAAACACTGAATAAATAAAATGGGATGCATTTTATCTAGCATCAGAAAGCCCTCAGCTAGTAGGAGGCCCTCAACCTGAGCTCCACAAAAGGTAGTAGGTACCACATGAGGATGGTCCTTTCAGAACCTATTTCCCAAAAGTTTTAAAACATCCAAATTGAACAAACTGCTGCAGCATTTTCTGTGGAATATTCCAGTCTACATTTCAAACTGGTGGCTAGAAATGAGTTCCCTGTAGAATCTACTCTATGACCTCTTACCAGATCAAAGGGGTTACATGTAGTAGAATACCAAGCTTATTTTGCATAAGGCAAATGTCACAGATAGGAAATCTGGCTTTCAACAACCTCGAGGAACAAACACACACTGCTTGTAAGACCAAGTAAGTTTCTGTTTCCATACAGAACTGCACAATCTTTTACCATTTCTTAGGTTTCTGCCATTTCTAGGTTTAGTCTTCCCTTTCCAGATTCCTGCAAAATCTTAAAAAGACTGGAGGAGTGTCCCAAGTGTGCAGGAGAAAGACAACTATGCAAGAAACGTGTCTGTAGAGGAAAAATGTTTTTAAACCTGTCATCTTGACTTACACTCTGGTGTAGGCTTCACATCTTTCAATTGCTGCTGAAGTCTCTTCACGTTGTTTTGTATTTTTGATAGCTGCTGCAGGATTTTAGCTTCTGTTAAACAAAATAAAGTGCTGATAGTTCTAACAGTTTCTTTGTGCATTACATTCAGTAAAAGAACAAGAGCAATGAAAATAAACCAGGGATCCAAGCAGGGACATAAATTCTGTGTGATGATAAGAAACTGCCATAGTACTAAGCATTTTAACTAGTAATTGCATGTAGCTGGCCACGTGATCCATGTTAGCTCCCTGCACAGCATCAGATTTTAAAATTAGTAGCTCCCGTTTCTAAAGGGGAGCTTTGAGAATATTGCCTATGCAGGTGATAGCTTCTAGAGTTTAGAGACAGACTTTAACCGAGGCTTCAAAATACCCATTTATGAAAACAAACTTTGAAAGTGTATATGAACGTACTACTTCAACAAGATTGATTCTTTGCTATTTAACACAACAAATAAATGAATGTTTTCATGTGCTCTAAGCATGTCTGCACTTATTTGCATTGTTACCACTTGGCTCCTCATGAGTCCATAAATACACTGCTGAAGAGGATGAAGTTCTGGCTACATCTTACAACTATATTGTAGACTATAAGTGGAACAGATACTGTAGGACAGACTGTGTACCAACTCACAGCAGTATTTGAACTAGGAATATTAATTGCCCAAAACTCAAAAATGCAAACACAGAACAGTTTAAAGGGATATTTAAAGGCAACAATTAGTGTGTGAGTATTGAGGTAAGAATATTTTTACTTCACCTTAGCTGGACTACATTAGGTTTTTCAATATACACACAAAATTGATTCCCAAGTATCTTGAACAGTTTTACATTGAAGATTAAAAGATAACTGTTAGTAACATATGAGGCCCAAAATGTTTATACTTCTGATTTTTGCAGTGAACTGTCTGTCTGTAAGCACATGGTGAAATACCACACTTATCTACCACACTTATCAACATACATCTTCCATCTAAACCCATCTCTCTGTACTACTGATTTTTAAACCATTTACAAAAACAACAGCATATTAGAAAAAAACAAAAGCCAATAAGCCCAAATACACTTACTTTCCATTTTCCTGCTGACAGTCATGCTGTGTTCCAGTTCCTCAAGCAATCTGTATTCTATCCTGAAATCACTCTTCCTGTTATAAAGGTGTCCAGTTTTGTCTTTTTCTATATTTGCAAGCCTAGGAAGAAGGGGTGGCACAGTGAGTAACACTCAGCAAAGCCCCACGATTTTCCAAAGTTAGCATGCAGGCTGTGTTAACAGGACTGTCTTAGATTTTATACAAATCCCTGGTTTGTTCTACAACTGTTTTCAAGGAAAATATTTCTCCAGCTATAGGACTACACACCTCAGTAACTCAAGAACTTTAACAAGAAATTAACAGGGAAATAATGTCAGTGGCATGCAGTAGTTTACACACTGAGATTTTATGTGCACGCATTCTCTCTGGGAGCCTTGCCAGAGTTTTCCCTGGGAAGTGCAGGCAGACAGGCTGTATTAATGCAGTGGCATACCTAGATGGAGCCCCAGCATAGACAACATTACAGAGGGACGCTGAGCCATAGTTAAATAGCATGCCTCACTTCAAGTGGCTTGGGAACATTTACATTACCCAGCAGTCAAATTTTCAACCGCAACGCAGGATCCAGGGTAATCAAGGTGAACTCGAGTCAGACATGGAGTGTAAAACACTGGTGTGAGACTTAAGTGTCCTGTTCAATCACGATTCACAACTGCAAACCTCTCCTTCAGTCAGATGGCTACATTAGCTATTCCCCAAAAAGCTCATCTGTTCTCATCTGTTTGAGAAGAAAATTCCCTGTTCCTTCAGCTGCCAGTATAGTTGTCATCAGCACTTGGTCAAGATGTGGGGAAGAAGATTTAAATAATTCCTGTGCCTGAGCTGTCTTGAACTCTTGTTTTTCAAAACAGTGGCCTAGATATTCTAGATGAAGTCTTTCAATCTTCTGTTGCTGCAGTTCCCCTTTTGTCGGTATGTCTTAAGGGCTTTAGGTCCTTAGAGGGTAAGCACAGCTAAGTAGGAAGACTGAGAACTCAACTGTGCCTTGCACATTTCCTTTTCTGGTGCACCAGAAGTGCAGCAATTCATCCTAAAGTCTTACTACATGCCTGGCATAAGTCTGAACGGTATTTCAAACAACAGGGCATTTTGGAGCTCATGAGCCCATCCTGAGCTACTGTAATAACCACAATATTTTGAGCTCCTGAAAAGGATACCTTTAGCTTAAAGAGTTCATTACCACATTTTCTTACTTTGAACCCCGAATAATGTTACCTCCAGAACAGAATGAAAATGTACTCATGATAAAGTGTTCAACTTACTGAGCTTTTAGCTTTTCTGCAGCTCTTATGAATTCAACTTTCTTAGCTCGTTCAGCTTTGATCTTCCAGCTCTGAATCTGTCGGCCAGCACCTGCAGTACTGGAACTGCTCTCATTCTGTAGATAATAACAAAATTAATTGTTATGTTCGGTTTTCTACTGGCGCGATTCAAGTAAATTTAAGCGGCAGGCGCACGAAAGTGGAGTGAGGGGTGTGACACGCCCGCACACTCGAGCCCGCCACACCGAAGGTTCGTCACAGGAGCTGGTCACAGGAGCTGGGCACAGGCGCTGGGCACAGGCGCCAGCCCAATACACCCGCACAGCCCGTGGTCCCTCGGGGAGGCCGAGCTCCTCCAGGAGGCGCGGCCCCACCGGGCTGGGGTGCTGGCGGCCTTTACCTGGAGCCGCCCGGCCGCCGCCGCCAGCGCCGGGGCCAGCGCGGCCATGTTGCTGCCGGCCCGCCCAGGGGAGGGGCGGCTGCGCCCCTCGCTGCCGCCATTAACTCCTTCCTGCCGCGGCCGGCGGGGCTGCCCTCGCCGGCCCTGGTTTCACCTATGTTCCAGGGTTTGTATGGATTGTTTCCTTCAGGAGCACCGGGATATACCCTCATTAGCCTGTCAGAATGTGGAGAGTTCCACATGATTCAATGAATTCTTGGGGGCGGGCTCTGAAGATCTTGTTTCTCACTCATGTATGCAAGTCAAACTTTCAAATGAATTGTCATTTTACATTTCTGTGGAACAGGAATAATTATTTATCCACTGGCTTTCCTGCTACAGAGATTTCAGGAACCGGTGTTTTCCCAGCGGCAGGACACAAATGCATTCACAGATGCTGCCCAAAGGGCTATGCTGAAGACATTGTATTGCCTAATTGATGTTCTTAACAGCACTTTCCACATACATTTTTCCTCTTTGTATTTTATGACTATACTTGTTCTCTTGGTAATTGCTGAAATAAAAAGTAAAAGAGAACATTTCAAAGCCTGGAAATACTCTTCAGCATAAAATAAAGAGGGTTGTTCTCATAGATTGCTACCTGAAAAGCTTGTAAAAGTATTCTGTTCGCAGCAGTGTTTCACAGTCCTCTTTGCCTTGGCCTTCACTATTGAGTGTAAGAGAAAAAAGTAAAGCTATGTTAGCAGTTGCTTTCTTTTGGTGATTGTCAGCCCTTCTAAGTTTCCTGTTACTGTAAGCAGGAAATTGATCAGGTGTTAGGGACTGCTCTGCAGGAAGCACCTTTTTTCAGCAAGTGCTTTATTAAGGTATTTCCCCCCATAGTGTAACTCAGGTACTGCTCACTGGTAGTTCACCAGTTTCTGGCTGGTCAATCTTTGTGACTATTTTACTTTACTTGTGAGTTACTCAGAATCCTGAGGACTTTACACAGTTCTGGAAACCATATGAAGGGATATTTCAGGTATCAGAGCATAGTTAGATTTGGTTACTTCTGGCTTTGGGCAGCAGAGACTCGGATGTCCAGTTGCAACACTGGTATAAAGATGAACCCTGACCTTCAGCTGTGCCAGGACATTACTTTGTTCTCTCTGTGGAGAAAACTTCATTTCAGCCAGGATATGCCTGCAGTGGGTTCACCTTGACTGGACACCAGGACTCCACAAAGATGCTCCATCACTTGCTCTGCTCAGCAGGACAGGGGAAGAAAATGAGATGAAAAACTCGATTGGTTGAGATCAAGGCAAAGGCCACACTGGGAAGCAAAAAGATCCATTCTCTAATTGTTCTTAGCAGGCGATGCCAGCTACTTCCTGGGACTATGGCCCCAGTACATGTAGCAGTTGCTTTAGAAGACAAACACCTTAATAACAAAAATTCACCACCCCTTAGCTTTTGTTTTTACACATCATATGGTATGGAATGTTCCTCTGGTCAGTTTGGGCCAGCTGTCCCAGCTGTGTCTCCCTTCTCAGCCTCTTGCACACTCCAGGCCTGCTCGCCTTTGTGGGGGGGGGTGTTGGAGTGACAGCCCTGATGTCACCTGAGCAGGGCTCACCAGGAGCCCAGCACTGGAGTGGTCTCAGCCATTGTGGCTACAAACACAAAGCACAGCTGTTTAAATGTTAACTCCACCTCAGCCAGACCAAATACAATGCCACAACTCTTGGATGGCCTGTTTGGTTTGATACCAATAGGTAAACAGATAATCTGAATCCAGAAAAAGCAATCTAGATAATTATGAAATTTCCTTCTGACCTCTACCACATTATTTTTCAGCTTAGCTTGGTGTTTGAAGTCAATGAATCCCTGTTTTCTCTGTGTGTTTTGCTTCATAAAATCTTCCAAGATTTGGCAGAAAAAAAAGACATGGAAATACACCAAGGAAAAAATATAGTTGATAACATTTAAAGGTATAGGTGTACACAGAACAGGGAAAAAAAATAACAGGAAAAAAAACCTGGAAGATGCAATGCCAGCAATCAAACAATTGACCCTGGTCACCTTATTTATGGGAGAAGCCTCATATGTCACAGGATTGATTCAGCAGTATCTGACATTTTTGAAATCCTTTGAGCCAAATAGAGAGACAGGACTGCACCAGAACTTAATATGCCTGTCCATGAGACCTTGAGGAAACTACCTGTTTCACCACGAGGTAAAAACATCCCCATTAGAAACACTTTTCTGAGTACATGTTTCTCTTCAGACTACCTTTTCCCCCCCTTTATATTGCTAACTTATTTCTAAAACCTCAACAGGCATGCATTAGGGAAATTGCAGAAAAGACAGACACTGTAACAGAAGCAAACTGGAATTAGTTTAAGAGAGTAAATTAACAATCAGAAGAAACTAAAGCCTTTAGCCCTCTGAATGTAACTATCCACTTGTGAAGCACTCATAAAATTGTCTAGTTATCCCACACCATAATATCATCCTGTTGCTGCTACCATGGGCTTTCCCTGTATTTTTATTTGTGGAAATGATGTGTCCACTCTAGCCTAGCCTGAGACTTGCAAGTCAGAACTAAACAAACTCAGGACATGAGTCAGTATAATAATTAAAGAATAAAGAAAATATAAAGAAAATAGATATGAGTGCTGAAAATAGCTGTTGAAGATGGGTGATAATTCTGGGAAGCTAATAATGGACTGGGGGCGTGGTGTGGATTAGCAGAGTATGGAGGACAGCTGATAAGTGCACCTGCAGTAGGTGCAGTATTGCAGTTGTGAGTAAGGATCAAGGTTCTGCACTATGAAGGCAGAATGCTTCCGTCTCTTTAGCTTCTGTCCACCAGGTGTCATCTGAGAAGCGCATGATAGCTACTAAAGGCTTAGCTTTTGGGTTGTTGGGTTTTTTTGTTGTTGTTGGGTTTGGTTTTTTTTTTTTTTTTGGTTGTGGTTGGGGTTTTTTTGGGGGGGTTTTTTGTGTGTGTTTTTTTTTTTTTTTAAGAAACCAACAACAAGCTTTTATATAGCTGTAGATAGCAGAGCCTGCATTCAGCTCTTTGGCTGTCTCTGTCCCTCTTCATGGGATGGTCTGGCCCCATATTGATACCATATACCATCAGCTTCCTGTTATTTGATGAGCACTGAGTGGTCATCACTTTTTCGTAAGAGTCCTAACCTGGAGTGCTGGCAGACCTGACAGCCTGGACACAGACAGGGTTGTGGCTCTGCAGCTGCAGACCAGTGTTTGTGTCCCCCAATATCTTCTCCTGACAGTGCCTAACTTGCCCCAGAAGTCAAGGAGCTCCAGACTTGACAATGGAATTATAGAAACTAGTTTTCTCTTCCCTAAATGAGTGCCTATTCCACTCACCCAAACTCATTTTAGCATAAAGCTGTGCTTTAGGTAGAAGGGAATTTGGTTGGTGGCATGATGGCAAAGAAAGGTAGCTTGGCTTTCATCTTTAGTACCCTGCAGATGTTCTAAAGAAACTAAAAGCACTAGATATGAAAAGACGCCTGGAGTCAGTAACTTAGTTTTAGTATGTGTTTGTAGGAGTTTTGGAATGCAAGCCTCTCTGAGTTTCTCAGAGAAGGAGATGAATGCTGGGGTTGAATTAAAGCTTTCAGAGAAACTAAGATATATTAAGCCATATAGACATAAAGTAGCAATGTAGGTTTAAGTTTTAAGTAAATAGAAGTGTGAGTTGTAATTTTAAGTAAGTTTAAGTTTTAGGTTTTAAGTAAGTAGAAGCACATTTTAAGTGCCTTAAGAAACTGTATCAGCTAGCAAAGGCCTTAAGGCCTACCTAAAAGTTCAGCAACTTAGCCCTAGACATAACAAAAACATAGCAGAACGTTGCCACTTGAACAGATAGAATTATTCACATAAAATAGATAAAACTACATGCGTAAATAGATAGAACTATTCATGTAAATAGATGAACTTGTTCACATAAATTTTAATAAGAAAACAGATACTACATTTGTGTAAATAGATAATATTATATACGTAGTTTTTCAGGTAAGAACTGACACTACTTTCGTACTACTTTCACACATTAGAATCAAGTTCAGATTGGTTTAGAAATAATGTTTTAGAATAATGTTTTTAGCTGATTGCATAATTTGTAAATAAAAAGCCCCGTTGTGGGGTACAATGATCATCATCATCATCATTGGCAACATCATCTTCAGCATCAGCTTCACCATCATCATTGATCATCACAGCATCAACACATCAGCAGCCACCAGAAGAGGAAGATGACAGAAGAAGAAAGAAGAAAAGAAAAGCTGTGGTCCCTGCTGCTGCTGCCTGGAACTGTACTACTGCCTGACTGTACTACTGCTGCTGCTGCCCAGGACATTGGACTCTCTGACTGAGAACAACTGTTGTTGCTGCTGCTGTTCCTGCACAGAACCTGGGACTTTATACCAGAAAGCAGCCTTGCAGATGCTGCTCCAGCTTGGGACTCTATACTAGAAAAGCTTTAACACAGACTCTAACACCTTGAACTCTTTGCCTTTGAGCCTGATGTATTCATGCAATAAACAATCTTATAACAAGCAACAACTGCTCGTGTCTCTTTGAAGACCCTAGACCCAGTAACAACCTCAGCATAGAAGAATATAGGTGGTAGGAATAATAAAAATGAAATAAAAAAGCTGTATTCTAAGTATCCATTGAAATATCTGCCCAAGTAAACCACCCTCCCCTCCCCTCCCCTCCCCTCCCCTCCCCTCCCCTCCCCTCCCCTCCCCTCCCCCCCCCCCCCCTCTCATCTCTGTTTGAACCCTCATTGAAATCTAGATTTCACATTAAAATTGAAATGGAAAAGAAAGGGGAAAGGAAGAAAACCTGGAAAAGTCCAAGCATCCCAAGTGAACATAATTTTTGTTTTCTTCCCTTTCTCCTGATTTATAACTATATAAAAGACAACTGAATAATTATTAATCCTCTTTATTCCTTTTCCCCCTCTAAATCTTCCCTTCTTTTTTTTTCTGTTTTCTGGATTTTTTAGTATATTTTCACATCATTTCCTACTCCTGCCACTTTTGTAAGAGAGATAGCAGGCATGCCAGTAAACAAACAATTCCTAATGTGTCTTAAGTCTCAAAGGTTTTCTTGAAAATCATTCTAGATGTGATGAAGGTGTTAGTTCTAAGCTCAAGTCCCAGTGTTCCAAAATACTGCTCTTTTTAGATCTTGGCAAGCAGAGGACAGAAAAGTGCTCTGGCAAAATTACAGAAGATTTTAGTCTTGGCCAAACCTCAACACAGCAAAAAGTTGGATGCTGTCCCTGGTACACATTTGTACATTCAATCAACAACCTTAGCAGCTGCTTGTTTTGGGAACTGGCAGTCTGTATAGGTCACACTACTACATCAGTCATGCTGAGGCTTTAAGACCTTACTCAGCAGCTGTCTCTGCCACTTTTTCATAATGAGTTATTAATTTATCAGCTCCTATACTGCTTTTCTGTAACTGGTTATTAATGCAATCAAGTGTGATTGACTTTCTTATGGCCTTTTGTTGCCCTTTTCTGAAGCTTCTGCAAAAAGATGGCTGCCTACTTTGGGCTTTTGGGAGCTTTTCTTCCTCCTGTCACCTGAAGGCCAAGATTTGACTAACTCAAACCACACTGAGCTGCACTTTGAAGACCTCAAATATGTCACAGACAAATAAATGAGAATGTGTTACCAATGTAATGGAGGGTTTTCTAAGGAAGTGTGTGCTGCAGAAAAGAGAGTTCCTAAAGGGTACATTAAAACCCTTAAGTTGTATGATTGCTTTTGTTTTTTCTCAGTTCTGGTCCCTATCAGCTTGCTATAGTATCTATGAGAGTTAAGTGATTAAACTAGTGATCAGAATTAGAAGGTGCAATTTCAAATGTAGTGCTTCTATATTTTTTCTTTGTAGTTACTCTAAGTCCTTATGCTTAAGAGCTGAAAGAGCATGTGTGTGACTTGGGACTGTATCTGCACAACCAGCACAGCAACACACGTATGTCAATCACAGTCACAATTTTCACCTCCATTATTCTGGATATATGGCTGAAAGATGCAAGACACATTCACTGCTTTTTAACATCTTTGTAGCTTAAAACAGGAACACATAAATTCCATTTACAACAAAACCCCCCTAATATAGTCCAAATTCAAATTAAAAAATAAACTTGAAATCGGGACAGCATTTACTGCTTTCATGACCACCATAAAGCATGAATTTCACAGATTATTCCAGATTTCAGTAGCACAGAGTTAAACATTGTGGCTTTCACAGATTTACTCTTGCAATGAAAACAAACAGTTTGCTAGCAAGTTTTATTCCCATTCACTGAGTTTTATTTGATCAACATCCATTTATCAAAGGGAAGCACCTTCCACACCATATTAAAAATTGCCTCTAATTTTATACCTGGCCTCAGTACAATTTGCTGGAAAATGTGACAGTACACGTGCAAGAATATACCAGTCTGTGACAATATTAAGTCAAGTAAGTGGTTGAGCACAAGACATGGTAAAATTTTGTGGGTGTTAGGTAGGATCTTGGTACTATTTTAGAAGACGAAATTTGGTGAAGATCCTCAGCATGTTGTTTGTTCCGTTGATCTTCTGTGGTCTCTCTCTTGTGGAGCTCTTGTGGAGCATACATTCTCAAAGTCATGATTCTGGGATAAGTACTGATTTCTGTCCTGATAACGTCCCAGTGAAGTCATTAGGAATGTTGCTGTGTGAAAAAGTTGACACAAACAGTACTTGATGCTTTTGATAAGGCTTTGGATAGGTTTTCCACCTCAAATACTACAGAAGCAGCACTGACAAGCAGTGAGATAGGAAACAGAACTCAGGAGACTTTAAAGGCTATAATTTAAGCTCTTGTCCTAATTTGTAATTTTCCTTGATTTTAAAGTAGTACTTAGAGCAAGAAGACATCCCATAGAAAACTTAAAAGTGGAAACAGATAGGCAACAGGGCAAGAAGAAAGACCATTTGTTAAACATGCAGGGACTGATCCGGTAGTCTGCTGCCATTCCCACAAAACCATGCCTGTAGCAATACCTTTTGGCACCTCATGACACCAGTCCTATGGCTCCCGGCATAGCCCCAGGAAGCTGACACTGTAATAAAAACCTAAAACATACCCTGTGTCAATGAATTTGCAGATGTGTTAGAAGACAATAATCTCTCCTTACATATTTAGCCAACAAGAAGCACAAAGTGACATAGACCCTTTTATTTTTGTGTAGCTATTCTGGCATAGCTACCTTAGAAGGTTCTGCATAGCCATTATTGATTCCTATCTGCAGTAGACAGAAATTAGAAAATAGTTGAAATTACCAAGAAAGTAAAAATAAATTTTATTTAATTTAAAAATAAAATTTTAATCATCTTTTGGAAACGTCAGGTAAGGATTGTGGTAACAGGGATTGAAAACTATTTAATTAGTAAGAAACTCACAGCCAAACAGAGGTCAGTAACTGTGTTTTTACAATTTTTATCCTTTCCTATTTGTTTTTTTGGGTTTTTTTTTTTTTTTTTTTTTTTTTTTTTTTTTTTTTTGCTTTTCTTGAGATACCAGATTTTATCTCTTTTAAAGCAGAAAATGAAAGCGGAGCTCTTTTGATTAGTTCCTGCCTGTTGGCAGAACTGCAAATTATCAAGCTGTTTTCAATGAAAATGAATGGGCTATCAGAATATATAAAATGCAGTCACTTGCATCTAAGTGAAGAAAATCTTTACATGCATAATGTGACATCAAATATGCAAGGTGCTGGAGATGGCTGGAGTGAAATAGCTCACAGTGGTGGCATAGTGATGCAGTAAGTCTAGGATACATGATTTAGGAGAAAAAACCCATGCAAACATATGTAGAGTGTTTGTATAGTATGCTGTCCTTACTAACATGGACTGTGAGCCTGCACATCACAGTGGCCTTTGGTTAGATAATGCTGTCAGGACACGAAATATATTTGCTTGGAGAAAAACCAGCGCTATGGGGCACAGTAGAGAAAGTGAGAGACAGATGCTTGATTTCTCATCACACAAGATCTTGTACCAAGCTAAGCCACTCTTCAGACACTGATAAGGAAATGCTGTAAGTCATACAATGAGGTTTTTTTTTCCCTTAATGAAGTCTTTAAAAAAGAGTAATTCTGCTTATTAAGTGTCTGAGAGAAAATAGCCTGCATTACAAAGGTGAGAGGCTTGACTATATGTTATAGAATTTCCTGGCAGCTTGGGACGAAAATATGTAGTGCAGTATGTTTCCTATTAACAGACTGTTAATAGGAGAATTTGCAAGGATAATTCATCAGCAGACAGCCTGGGATAATTAGATGATTTTAGCTGTGTATGGCCCAAAATCTAAAGGTCAGGGTGGAATTACAAGTGGTTTTAGTGCTGGTAAGTGCAGTATGCTCACAAAGCCAGCAGCCAAGCTGGTGTTTTTTGGTGTAGGCTGTTCTGTAGTATTGCTAAAAATTACATCCACGGGTTTTCACTTCTTCCTGTGTTCAGTGGGTAGTAATCACAGGCCCAATCTACTTCCCACATAAATCTTCACAGGATACTTCTGAGTTCCACACAGATGAGTGACACCCAGAGCTAAAGCAGCACAAAAAAATTGTTTTAAGCCACTGCTGCCACTGCTGCTCTCCTCCTTACTTTCTGGCTGAGTCGTCACTTCAGTACCCATGGGATGGGGAACCAAAAATGAGCAGCTGGATGCCAGGACTTTTCTTTTGTCAGAAGGCACACTTCTCTAAATCGATGAATACACACTGTCAGTGCCACGTAAATAAAAAAAAAAAAACAGCTATTACTCAAGGCAAAGAAAATACAGATGCATACCCTTTACAGATATTTAGCTGAAGCTGTGTTGAGAGAGGTATTAAATGCCTGAGCATACAATAGTCTGTTTGGAAGCATATTCTAGATTGGCACATGATAATGCTGGAAAACATCCCTCAAGTTCAACATTTCCCTTAGAAACTATTTCACTGAGCAATTTCACCATTAAGCAAAATGTTATGTGCTCTGACAGAATTTCTTAGGCAATTTTCTTCATTTCCAAGCAAAGTTCATTTTTCATTTTTTCCCCCCTGTGTCATTTTATTTATTGGAGAACTCCAGTAGGACTGGCACACTGTCTCTCCCTCTGACATCTGTCAAGATCTATTTCCAGTATACTTTCTATTACGGAGAGCAAATCTGGATCCTGACCATTCCTGCTAGTCAGATTACAAAATCAGAGCCTGCCACTCTGCTGACAACTTTTAGTATCCCAATTGTATCCTGCAGCACTGAGGATAATAAAAGTTTATGACAAAATACTGTGAGTTATTTGACCCTAGTGTGCCTAAGAGTAATTGTCTTTTTTTTTTTTTTTTTTCTGCCTCTATTAAGGTTTTCAGGTTTTGTTTGCAGACTGGTGGGGTTTTGTCACAGCAATGCACAGAGCACTCAAATGAGTACCATTTGCTAGGACTCAGGGACATGAGCCAAGGCACGCTCCTGCACTGACAATGCTGATGTAATGTGATTTGAAGAGTTCCCCCACTTGGAGAACTATCCTGCCATGAGATATGTGGATTTAGCATGATCTTTGTGTCAGAGGCCTCTGTTAACACATCAGCACATACACACTAGCATTTCACTACCTCTTTGAATAAAAAAAGCAGAAACAGTACTTCTAACACTCAGCTTTTGTGCTCTTGGCACTAGATGCTGCTATGCACTAAAGGTCACTTTGTGTTGTTTCCTAAAGCCAGATGAATGGCCCAGAAGGATTTTCCCAATACACCCATGTCCCAGGTGACTAAGAGCTGACGTGTTGTCTATTCCATTCCCCAGCTGACGGAACCCCACAGCCAGGGGTCGAAGCTTGTTCCAAAATAAGAGAACACATACCTGGGAATGGCTGACTTTGATGGGGATCTGGGACAATGAGTTCCCACCATGGGGAACGTGGTTTATCTGTAGATCAGCATCTGTGGTTCTGCCTTCCTTGCTGCCCTGTCTCCTTCTGGGTGCAAGTGTGATGTGTGTGTCTCACTGCCAGATTATGTTTCACTTCACAACTCCTCTGATCAGGTTCCAGCAGGGGCTAAGGGACAGGCACAGTCCACAACCATGAAATCAAAACAGATTGTTGGGCCTTTCAAATCTGACTATTATGTGTAATATCTCAGCTTAATCCCAGGAATATGCAAATGAGAAGTGACCAAAATGTACTGTAACCCTTTCATTACATACAGCTTTTACATAGCTTGGCTTTTATCTGATGACATTACACATGGGTGGATGAAGATGCAGATGCTGACAGAGCCCTCTCCAGCACTGCTGCTGGACCATTTGCAGGAAATAAGAGTGGCTTCTTGGCTGTGGAGACATCCACTGAGACTGAGCCTGTGCCTGCCAGCTCTGTCCTGTCACATGTAGTGTCTGTCGGTGTCAAATCCTAACCCAAATGCCAAATCCTGCCTACTTGTAACCAGGTACATGCATAGATAACTTGACATGGTTGAGTAGGTCTCCCATGAAACAAGTGTTTGTGGTCTCAGATTCCAAGGTACTGAGGAATATGTAACAATCCCCATGCCAATACTAATTGGTAGCCTCAGGACGCATTCTTGTGGGAACCTGCTGATATGTATATGGGGTCTGCTTTTAAGCACTTCCGGAAATGGCCTTAACTATCATTCCTTGTCTAACAGCTCTCTCTTATCTCTCTCAGTAAATCTTCAAAGTAAGAAGTAAGTCTTCAAAATGTTTTCTTATTTTGCTGTGTCTGGTTTGCCAGACAGATTGCAATGCTCTTTGTAAAGGTCACAGAAGAGAAAGGAAATTAAAAGAAAGATCACTGCTAGACCACAATCAGCAATAAGAGGAAAAAACAACAGCAAGGGAATTTACAGGTGCTTGAGTAACTCCTGAGAGTTAATGCACAGGAATAAGTATTAACCCAAAACATAAGCATTAAATTCTTCCAGGTGCTTTTCATTTATAATAGTAAAGCTTTGAACATTTCAATTGTAGTGTGCTTTTTAGTGAGTCAGGCCATGTCTCCCCATAGGCCCTTCTCTGAGTTAGGGCCCATCTGGCCAAAAAATGCTGCATTAAACACTGTATCTAGAAGAAAATGCAATACAAAATTGCACAGAATGACTAGACCCCAGACCTGTGCCTGAGATGTCTAAGCATTTCTTCTGATGTGTGGAAAGCTTTCTGTGGGGTGTACCTGAGATGGCAGCTGCTGTCAGAGTTCCCCAAAAGGTGTAAACTGTAAATGCCATTCCATTTTCTCCCATGCTCCAGTCCTGAGGACATTTCCATTCCATGTTTGCCATCTGCTGGGTGTTGACTGGGGGGCATGAAAAGTGCCTGTGCAGCTCCCCCATGCTGTCCTGGGTTGGGGCAGCCCTGCACACAGCTGCTGTGGTGACATGATTGTTGGGTTCCCAGATATGGACACCCTGAATGTTCAGACATATTTCCTGTACTAGACTGTAAAAAAAAAAACAAAAAAACAAAAACACCCAACAAAAAAAAGAACAAAAAACCCACCAAAAAAAAACCCCAAAACAGAAACAAAAACAAACAAACAAAAAGACAGAGTGTTATACTGTCCTTTTTGTTGCGTATTTATCTGGAGTTCCAGAATGCACCCTTCCCCACAGTATCTGTGCATGTACCTAGATAGTGGCAGTAACCTCTGCCTTTACAAACCCCTCTCTGCATTCTACTCACCTACATTTCAGTGTGTTACATTATTTTACAAAACTGGCCTCCTACTTAAAGTAAGACATAATGAAATTGAAATACCTTTCATTACAGTGATTAAGGACTATTGGGAAGTAAAATCTTGTACTTTACTTGAAATAGAAGTGTTCACTTGAAATAGAAGTGTTCACTATTTCCTTGTGAAATGGAGACACTGACCACTGAGTCTCAGACATGCTGTACTGTACTAACAGTATATGAGGATCAAATTTATTTTTGTTAAACAATTAATACCTTATCCCTGCAGAAATACCATTTCTAAGTCAGTTTGGACACATGGTCATGCATAAGTCCTTTAAAAATCTCTGCTAATCTTAGGTTAAATCATAGCTGTCTTTTCTACAGAAACCAGTACCATGGGAGAGAGACCCACCTTAGTCTTTTTTGTTCCAACGCTGAATGGACTAAATCAGATGTTCCCATGATTATAAAAGCTAGTAATAGTATATTGATACATATCATGCATTTGCATTAGTAATCACAGTACTTACAATTAAAGAGCTGGTTTAAAGCAGTTGTCATTTTCATTTGAAATTGCTGAGCAAAAGCCAGCTGTCTAAAAGTGAGAGATGGGTCAGTATTACAAATTTATTGCATTGCTTGCAGAACTGCTCCAGAAAGCTGTGTAGTCTGAGCATATTAATGCCAGAGCCAGAAACCAGGCAGTAAACACTTCTGGTGCTTGTTGAATTAAGGCACTGAACTGCTGTTATCTTCATAATTTCCTAAATTGTAAGCAGACCAGTGGTTAGGGATGTTTATATTTTGAATACAATGCAATCCAATAAAAAGATTAATATACAAATTTTACTGAAAAAAGTCTTAGCTCTCTTTTGGGAAACAAAAATAAGTTGATAGAGGAAAATCTATAATGGACATAGAAATTAATCAGATGATATATTGGATTGGTCCTACAGAATGAATGCTCACCTTTTGAGAGTTTTATGCACAATCCAGAAATGTACAGGCCTCTGACTCTTGATGACAATAGTAAAAGTTTTATTTCTAAATCTTCATAAAATTCTGTCTGTAGACAAGTAAGAATGTAACACCTGGAACTATTACAACGTGGATCAGAAAGCAAAACATTAAAACTGCTATCCAAGCTGTCTGTTTCTTTAGTCTTAGGGGCATTTTAATTTTTCTGGCCTTTCATCAATATATTAAAGGTGTTCAAGAAATTTATCTTGCAGAAAAAAATGTTAGCACCCTTTTACAATACCTAGACAAATCAATATGTTGCTATAATGTCTGCTCTAAAGTGCATCAAACATCAAAATGCTTGAGCAGGAGCTCAAATGATCTAAATAAATATACAGACCTCTGCTTTCTAGCTTGTTTTTACTCTTGCAGTTTGAAGGTATGCTAACATAAAATTTAAACATACACTAAAATGTTGGATGCATTAAATAAGTCAACACCAGAAGTTATTGTCCCATTGCACATGACATTAGGGACACAAGAGGCATTTCATAGGAGAAGACAAGACCTGCCTTCTGCTCTTGTCTGTGACAAATTCCTCAGTGGTGGTGGATGAGCCTCTGAGGGGCAGCCTCAGAGGGAAACAAGAAAGGCAAAGGCTGCTGGTAAACCACAGCCGCAGCTCACAGGGAATAATCCCCTGCAGCAGAGTTCCCCCCATCATCTGGGAGCTAACACTGGGACAAATCCAGATGCTGCCTCCAGAAGCTGCTGAAGGGCTGAAGTGTTGCATTTCTGGTGGAAATCTGCTCTTGGGACCACTTGGAGACAAATGGCTGTCCCAAAATAGCTTCCAAAGCTGATGAACAGACTGCAAACTTCCCAAATGCACATGTTTGCCAGGGCTCCCCTATCAGACATCTGACAGATATTTGCAGAAAAGGATTCCATTGTTGTTCTCAGCATCATATAGCTCTTGCTATCAATGATATCTTCTAAATTTAGCTTTTTTATTTCTTTAACAGCAAAAGATTTAGCTTTTATCTTACCTGATTTTTTGTATTTTGCTTTGCCAGCAGAGGCCAAGCCTGTTAGATGTTAGAGGAAAGACCTAATGCTCCTAAGTAAAATATAAATTTCTTATAGCAAATAAAAAGAGTGATTAGTTTAACATGGATCATTTTTATTTCTTTTGATTGAGTGCAGCTCACAGTAGACATAAAATTATTTAATTCAGGTCAATCTTTCTGCTGGCTTAGGAAGCTGCAAATGTGACAAGTATCTTCCTCCAGCTTGACCAAGCAATATAAGGGTTTCAATTTTGGGTATTTAGTCAACTTCCCTTGTCTACCAGCATTTTCTGCATGTACTGGGATAACTCTGATTAAATCAGCATCTTTTTTGGCTGGTGTTCTCCTGTTGACTTTTAAACAGTTGATCCAGTAGATCCAGCTAGAAACTGTGCAATAAAGGACCCTTCTACAGCAGAATGTGCTACAGACGAGCACAGATCTGCCAGGAATCCCATTTGAAGACCCAGCTGCTAAAGCCTGAAGTGCTACACTAATTTTACTTTCTTTCTTGTTAGTTAAAGCTAGTTTCATGTTCTGGGGAATGAATAGACAGCTGCTACAAAGAGAGTTGATGATTATAAAGGCAGATGCCATGTCAATGAGACAAAACAAGCTATTTGAGCGGTGCTTCAAATGTGGTGACATGAAAGGATATTCAGGAAGGCCTGATCCAACACCTTCTGGACTCAGGGATGGTCCTTTCCTGGCTTTTCTGAAAGAGAGCCTTGGGTGCAAGTAATAGCTGGGAAGTGTTTGAAAACATTGCTTTGACAAACAATGATAGTAACCTATAAGACAATCCCTTCTTTCTCACAGGAGGCTTTCCTTTATAAAATTGTGACTCCACTGCTCACTAAATATACCTGTGATTCTGCATATTCTGTGCAAATAAATTCATGGGGCCTTACTGTAAATATGCGTATGAGCTTTAGACCTGCCCAAATGAAGACTAAGCCTGAGCAAAAGCTAGGGTTTGTAAAGCCACTTGAAATGAAAGATATTTGCGAATGCAAATTAGTATTATTATGGTAATTCCTTTCCTCATCATGCATGATACTTTTCATCTTAGAAAATTTCACTTCTTCATAAAAAGTTGTACATATCCCATTTACTGGAATAGAAGAAGACAACACATCTATAAATGAAGTTTACCTTCAGATACCTGGACCTAAATGCAAAATAGCATGCAGTTTTGTCCTGTTTTAGATGCCTTAAAATGAACCTGAAATGAAAACAGCTGCCAATAAATATTCAATTTCTAGGACTCTAACCATAATAGAACTTTAGTCTTGCAATATTTCTGAATGTTGACACTTCTTTAGAAGGGCATTTTCATGACATAGCTTTGAAATGACACACAGAGTGCTACAGACACAGCTTCTCCTGTTAGAGCTGCCTATGAGGCTCCAGACTGTGCAGGAATGGCTCTTTGATAATAAAGGATCACCATCTTACTACATAAAGTAGAATACATGCATGTTGTGTTTTCAATTATTTAATACCATACCATTTCCTTACCTTTAATACCATGTAAGTACTGTGAAATTACTGCCTGCCACAGAAAAAGTCACAGAGGTAGAAAGAAGTCATCAGTTCTGAAATGTCCTGAGTCAACAGTTTCTAATGAGTCATCAGATTCTGATGTTTCTGAAATGGTAGGGAAGCTGTAGGTGCAGGCTGGCTCTTTGCTGTGCCCAGAGGTTGCGGCTGCATGGATGGCAGAGGACTGGCAGTGCACGGTTTGCCTCCGAGACCCCATGGGTCACACCCATGACAGCAAGTTGGCAGGTACTGCCCTAAAATTTTTCCTATACCTGTTCTGAACAGGCTTAAAGCACCACTGAGAACATTTCACAGGCCTACCTGGTGGCTGTATATTTACTCATTGCTAGATATATTTATTTTGCACATGAAAAGGGAAGAACTAAAAGATAATTTTCCAAGAACGGAAACATGCTCGGCCAATGGGGAAACCATGGACATTTGCTACAAGAGAAAATCGAAAGCACATATTAAGTTTTTGTGTGTTTTCTTACATCTCTGTCCAGAAGAGGACTTTTACTAAAGTGTAGGAGTCGCTGAATGTCCTTGGGCCAGATTGAAAGGCTGATGTTCTCATCTGGTGAAAGGAAAGTTGGTTAGCAGTCTCACAGAAAAGGCCTAGCAGTAACTTGGGCACCACAGAGCTGTAGAATTTGACAGTAAAATACACAACAGGGAAAAGTGATTGATTGCTGAGGATGAATGTACAGTCTAGTAGGTCTAGAAGGTTAATTATCAGTAGGAGTTATTAGTGATGTTAGGATTAAAAATCATTTGTGTCGTCTCTTGTTTCGTGGGATCATTACTATTTAGTAATTAAGTGGAAGAATTGTAGTTGGAGAGTGGAAAGGTTTTTGGCAGTTTCTGATTGTCATGGGTGTTGTGGGAAATAGTAGGGCAGGAAATAATACTGAAAGAAGGGTTAGAGGGATTCTTAAGATAGACAGGCTTATGAGTTGGTCAAAGTACATGGTCAGGTTCAAGGGGTTTTTTTTTTGTGGTTGAGAGGGTTTTGTTACAGGGGGAATTGTTAGGGGTGAATGGTGGGAGTTTGGATTGAATGATTAATGAAAAGGTCAGTCATGGTGTTAACAGAATGAACAGACCAGCTAGGAAAGCCCACACAGAGTGAATATGTGTGTGCAAATATGTGTTAAACATTCAGTCAGTGTCAGTCCCTCTTTCATGGGCATTCAGTTTTGTATTGATTTTTTTCCAGGATGTCTTAATTTTGTGGCATTACTATCAATATGTAGTATTATTCTTTTTAATATGGTATCATTATTAGGACTACAGTATTATTATTACTACCAGAGTAATATTCCAACATGTGATATTTTACCATAGGTGCATTTATAGTCCAAGACAGGAATATACGCAGCTAATCAATATGCTTGCTGCAGACCTGCTACTCTAAGCTTCTTCGTCTGAAGCCAAAATGTGGGGGGGGAACATGTCTTCCAAATGAGGATGCTCTTGACTTGATTCCTGATTTTGTTTACATCACATATGCATTCCTTTTTATGCATATAAAGGGCAGGACAGAAGAAAGTCCTGTATTTTGTCAGGTGAGAGAATGAAATACCATTAGGCTACAAAGCCCAGATTTGCAGAAAATGAGCTCTGTGTCATTACAAAAACATCAGGTTTAACATCAGTTAGAATGTTCATTCACAAGCAACATTGCTCAATTTAACTTGCTTTGATCATATCACATCATTTCCCAAGCTTATCTAGTGAGTGAAACACGTGGTTGACAGAAGGTGTTGCCCAAGCAGAAAATGAACTGCAGTCAAATGAACTGCAATCAATTATCACGGAACACGTGTAAGTTACTGGATATCAGCTTACGGCAAAATAAATTATCTACATTTTATTTCTTGTGTGGTGACCTTACAGAGTCCATATCAAACTCAAATTAAGAGATATGGTGTTTTATAAACTCACAAATCGTTGCAAATGTAGACAATTCTGCAGTTTATAAGCACTCTAGATTGTCTGTTTTCTGTACTTCAAAATTCAAGAAAAAGTGGTTGTTGGAGAGAAAGTCAGCCGTGTGGATGGAATAGGCCTATATGGGGTTTTTTGAGCCATCCAAAGTTACAGGTCAATTTCATTTTGAACCCTCAAGAGAGCTATTTTGCTGAATTTGGTGTCATTTAATTTAACTGGCTATGATTTACTCTTCAGCTATTTTCTCATTCCTAGATGTCAGTATGTGGCTGAGTGACCCAGTGTAATGCAATATGTAACTTAATTTTTTTTTTCAGTTTACTTCACTTGTGAGTGTGTGCTTGTTGTATTTTTTCCTGAGATATTCAAAAGTCATCGGAAGAGGGGTTGAAAAGCACCTGGATTTCTGTGGGATTGGAGTCATGTCCAGCCAGTCCTTTACAGAGCTCAGACAAGACCCGCAGCTCCTTTCCTGCCACTGCCATTGGCTTTAAGACTTAAGGCAGTCACCATCCTGACTTCTCAAAGGTCATGAGGCTCATGGGTTTTCTGTGCTCTCCCAAAAAAGTCTTAAGATTTCCCATCCAGGATACCTGTTGCCAAACCCAGGGATCAAAATTATGGTGGACCAATTTTGCTTTCTGCTCATTTTGGGATAGGTCTCACCCCATCCAAAGTGTAGATCAGACTGACAATCTTTGTCCATTATGAATGGTAGCAGGGCCCCCTGGGGACTATTTCAGCAGCTTGAAGGCTTCTGGGAAGAAATATCTCATCAGGGAGCAAGAATGATGAGGCAAAGGCAGTGATGAGCTCTCTCCTGGAGGTCCACACATTGCTGCTGTGGGTGAGCATATTACTGCTGAGCCAGGGTGGAGCAGCCACAGTGCAAAGTGGTGCCCTACATGTATTTACATTTTTCATGCCAGATTTCTTGTTGGACATTAATCGCTTTTTAGTGGTTTGGCCTACTGAAAGAAATCAAAGGTTCTCATTTCTTCCAGGGCAGGATGCCTTTTAAGATAAGTACTACTGTTGCAGATTCCTGTTTGGTTTATACAAGAGGCTGCCCTCTCAAATGTACCGAGGATGGAAAGTTTAGAAATTCAAGAAGGCCCTACCAAAAAAAAAAAAAAAATCCTCCTTCCTTGTTCAAATAAATGGGACACAGCTTTGGGAAGAGAACCAATGTTACAGCCACCTGCCTTTGGTGAAGAAAGCTGCTCCATTCTCATCTAGTGCAGTTTGTCCTCCACAAACCCTCTCTGATGTAATAAATCAATTTCAGTCCTGTGAATGCAAACAAGTTATCATAGCAGCATAGAATGGTTTGGGTTGGAAGAGACCTTAAAGATCGATTTCTTCAACCCAGCCATGATGGGCAGGGACATTTTCCACTAGACCAGGCTGCTGCATGTTCTATCCATCCTGTCGTTGAGCAATTCCAGGCATGAGGTACAGCTTTTCTGGGCACCCTGTTCCAATGCCTCACCTATCTACAATATACATCTGTTAGCTCATATAGGCTACATGAAATCCATACTCTTTACCTGTTCAATTCATAGATCTTAGAGCTACAATTATGCTAATTAGATATGATTCAGATGAGCTTTTCAGATAAAACAAGGCAGGCAATTTCACCTTTAACCTGATATGTCTATCCTAATACTTTTAATCGAACTGGTTGCAATGTGTATTTGTAAGAAAATAAGTTGTAACAAAGAGCTTTAGTAGAAAGTAATCCACTTTCCCTTCTACTTTTCAGTGAACTGGGGGAGGCATTTTCCATCTGAATTTGACCATTGTTTAATTTAATTGGATAGATTTTGTCTTTTTTTCTGGATTAATAATTATTTGCCTCTCTATCATTTCATTTAAGACCAGGTTTGTGCAAATGGAAACTGGTGACTCAGAAGGATTGTTCCGGGACTTTCTCTTTAGACTGCAGAAAACATCACGATGGCTTTTCCAGAGAGTTCCCTGAAAAAACACAGTGTACTAACTCAATGTCCTACTCAGTGTGGCTGGGCTTTATTGCTCTGTGTGCCTACGTATCTTTCTGCCTGCCTCTGAACCAAGCTTATTTATGTAAGGCTACTTGTGCAAGTGAAAATGCTGTTGTTCCAAAGAACACAGGCAAGCAGTCAAACAGTGTATTGAGTTTCTAGCTGGCATAAATCCAAGGCCTTGGTGCTTTGTACAAAGAGTCCCCAGCTTGTGAGTGCGGAATATGATGGAAAGCAGAGACAGAGTCTGTCATCAAAAAGATTTTGCATAATTTGGAGTCTCAACTACAAGAAATGCCCAAAAAGGTGTATTTGTAATATATCTATCTTTGTATTAAGAATTTCTTCTGTCAATACTCTAAATAATTAACATTTGAAAAAAAAGGTCTAAAGGACTAACACAGCAATAATAAACAGAGACAAGCAGCCCTGAAGTGTTGTGAGGTAACAGAGTGGGAAATATATGCAATGAAACATCTACGATGCTCAAAACCACGATGTGTTGCTTTGCCAAGAACTCTAGCTGTGCCACTTAACTGTGCTATTAGTCATGAAGCAAGCCACCCTTCTGGGAGGGAATTGGAGTTAATGATCCTGCCTTTAAGCAGGAACCCTCTCCAGCCACAAGTTTACCATCTTCTTTTGCAGCAGGGGCCATCATCCTTGTTAAGACTTCTACTGTGGTATATCCAATAAAAATAAACTTTGCAAGACTAGTTAAAAAGTGATTTCTAATGCAATTCTAGAATATTACTACTCCACAGCCTTGGAGGTATTAATATCCCTTGATGCCTTTTGGAAACAAAAGACCTGCCCTAGTGGGTGGTATGTCCCTCCCAGCTCACCTTCCTACATAATGGGCAAGGACACATCTGGGAATCCAGGCAGGAAGTTTTGCTGGTGCCGGCCACTACACTGACTTGGTTCAGACTGATTATTTTTCTCCATTAGGCAGATGTTGCCATTGCAAAGAGGCTCCAAATCTGCCAGATTGCTCTGCAAGGAATGTTGGTTTCTCATTCTGAAAACGGAAGGAAGAGGCGAGTTCATAAAGGTAAAGATAAAGGACTGAGCAGTGAATGCCACTATGCCGCTGTATGTTTAACTATGATACAGCTTCATATTAGACACTGTATTTTGTTTGAAATAGCTCAGAAAAAGTCAAAGAATTGAGAAGTTCCAGTAAAATAAAAGTGAGATTTGTGGAGATAGAGAACAGCTTTCATATGATAAAAATCTGAGCAATTTAGGACTCTTCAGACTGGAAAGGGGCAGAACTCAACTATACCCACTAAAAAAAAAAAAAAAAAAAAAAAGAAGAAAAAAATTTAGAAAACCCCAACTTTATTCACTGTAGAATATTGAGTGATTTGAAGGAAGTGACTGTGTTTCATGGGGTCTTCCAAGACATTACCTCAACAACACTGACTGAAATAAACACAGAAGGTTCCAGACAAGCACAAGAGGTGGGACTTCACAAAAACAAGTCAACTTGAATCACTCATTGCTCCAAGACATTGTAAATGAAAAAAAAGGGCTTTTTAATGTAACTTATATAAGTTTGGATTTTCAAAATAACTCAATACGTTGATGGGAAAAGTCCATCTAGGTTTACTAACAAAACAAAACAAAATAAAGCACAACACAACAAAATAAAACAAAATGAAACAAAATAAAACAAACAAACAAAACCCTATCACCTAAAAATAGAATAACTTACCAAGTTTTTCTAGGTCTTCCCTGCCTTTTTATCCAGACTAAAGAACTCTCATTAAAAAGTTTCTGGTCATATTTTATAAGGCTATTTAAACCAGCTTTTCTGTTAGTAATATTAATGCCTTTGAAATTAGTCAGTAATCTGTCCTTTTCTGTGAAAATATTTATGACTTGAAAAATACTTTTAAAAGCTAGGCAAATATTCCTGAGTGAATGGAAAGAATTTTAATTTCTATGTGAAACGGTTAGTAAGATTAGTAAATCAATCTACACACCTAAGTTTAGCTTTGAGGGGGGAGGTTCTGAACAGTGTCACACACTTATGACTGTGCAAATGCTTATGAAAACTGGTTTTAAAATGCACTGGATTGGCTTTCAGTCCAAACTATGCACATGGTCTAATTCATTATCTTTTGAGCCTACTCGGATGAAAGCTAAAAGCAAAAGCAACTTCAGTCTCAAAATGGGAAGAGAATATTTCCATGTAAGTCCTGTCTTCTTAGAAAAGCAAGAGCAGCATTAAGAAACCTATGTAGATGACAATCTTTCTGTTGTCCCTGTCCACTTCTATCTTACCCTGATCAGGATGTTCCTGCTTGAGGTTACTCTTGAAGTCTTGTTCATGTTTTAACAATTTATGGGGATTTTTCATATGTATTCCAGATGCTGTAATTGAATAGAAAATGTATGCATGGCTGAACTGTGATACAAAATCTCTAGTATCCAAGGAAACAGAGAAAACACATGAGCAAATCCTTTTGTGAAAAGTTAAGCCAAATTATCTGTATAATTTTACTTCTCCAAGGGACTTACTATCGCACTCAGATAAGCAAGTGTAAAAATATTTTAAATGTCAAAGTGGAACTCGCAGTGCAAAATATAGATCCTAGTCTCAAAGACCTTAGTTCTTAACAGGGCTTTCATCCTTGGGTGTAGTTTTGGACTATTGAAATCACAAAGATGAATCACAGATAATTATTTGTCTCCAAAACCCTAGATCTTCTCTCAAGATGAGATGCTGATTGCAGACAGCTTGAAACTGGACATATTTTCCCACAGCTTGCTAGTTTATGCCAGCCTGTGAAAAGAAGGATATAGTAATGAGGTGAATAAGCAAAACCTGAGATGTACTGCACGGAAAATACTAAAACACTATCCTGTAATCTCAAAAGAATCACAAAAGGAAAATGTCTGCTCATATATTCACTACAGTTATCTACTGCTGCCCAGAAATGAGAATTGCTGGAGTGTTAGGAAAAAATGGTTCTGTCTGGAGCTTTCCATTGCAGGAGGGCACTCACATTATGAGTGAAAAGGAGAAATTTTTAGGCAAGACTTCATCTTTTGATCGTTTGATCTGCTTTTGTATCCAGGCAAAAGCCATGTAATGCTTTTCAGTTCTGTTGCTTGCTTTTAGACAGATATATAGATATAAAGCCAGTGTCATTATCAAGAGTTGCTATTTCAATGAATAACCAGGTGTGGACAAACCCTCAGTTGTAATGGAAAGGGGCCAAGATGGGGCACAGAAACTGTGTGTGAATTTCCATGCTTATTTTTAGAGTTAGGGAGAAAAGGAAATGTCAAATCTCCATGATAATCTGTGCAAGAGAGAGGTGCATTCCTTGGTTTAAAGTGTTGTGCTTTGGTGTTTCCCCACAGCACACACACACTCCTGAGCCTGATGGGCTGCCTGAGGGAGAGTTCACATTTGCCATGGATTTTCAGATCCATGAGGGAGACTACAGTCTACTGGGAATCCAAATACATCATGACTTTTTGTCGTATCACCTATTAGGTAAAAAAGCAGACAGGGTAGAGCTGCCCAATCCTGGGTCTAGACCATCCCAGCCAGTCTAAATGCACACACATACCTGTGTATGCACTCATAAGCATACAGTCCTCAAGCAGAGGGAAGAAGACAAGCTTAAATGCATCTGGATGTAAATGTAGTCTCTACGCAGGCATAAAAATTGCACTGTGTTTCAGTGGGAGGAAGGTCAAAATCCTCTAACAATGGTGCTGGAGCAGTGCACAGTCCATCTGACCGACATGCAGACCCTAAGAAAGCTGCAGCCTTACAGAGAAACCATAGCTGTGATGAGCTAGCAATCTGACTCTCCACTTGCACATTAAAACAATTACTTTCTAGATGTCCCTGATGTGATGAAAACCTTAGCTCTACAGAGGTGTGGAAATTCAAAAAGAGATAGGCTAAAATTTTGCAATTTTAATGACTTCAAAGTGAATCCAACTATTCTGGGAAGGGGGAGATGTCCAATTGGTTGTTTTTTTTTGCTGATCTGGGCTAGGTTCAACTTGAAAAAGATCAAATCTGGACTCCACACTGCATAGCCAGGACTTCCTTGGTCAGTATTCAGGCCAGCAACTAACTCCAGCAGCTGTGGACACCGACACCCTACAGCTACACCAAAATGTGCAATTAAACAAAACAAATTAATAGTTACCCCATGTAATTTGCTTAGCTTAATCACTATATCAAAGAGTCAAAAATGACCTATTGTGAAGATGCACTTTATAGCTTGTGCTGGGGCAAATTTTCCTCTTGGCTGACCTCTGCTCTTAAAACAATAATACCCAGGGAATGGTATGACTGAAAAATTCCTGTTGATGTGTATTGTGTTGCAGAGAAGAGGTTGTTCATTTCTGAGAAGAGTCTCAGGTTCAACCTGATGTGGCCAACAACTGCTCATTCTAGAACTGACCATTCTGGCACCCAAATCCAGATGATTTCACTGAGGGGTGGCTTTCTGTGCCCCTGAACACTTTTAACAGATATGGTAAGAGGCCTCACCCCTATTGAAGATGATTTGCTTCATTTTCAGGGTTTTTTCAACTATTTCTTGACTTTGTTCAGCTGTTCCTTTTATTTCTGTAGACAGGAGAAAGGACAAATGAATCAGCGGTGGTCTCAGCTATGTCATCATTTATCTGTTTATTACATCTAACAAAAAGCCAGGGAGACAATATTCCTTCTACATCATCCTCAACACATCTCTGCTCACCTGTTGCCCAAGAGGTATAAGCAGAGACAGAAGCTCCACATAAACTGGGTTGTATCGCTTTCCATCCTGACATGAGTGTCTTTATGGGAGCTCATAGGGGATGAATGGTATTGTAGTGATGTGACTGATGCTGATTCCAGATGTTTATAAATTACAGACTGAGAAGAATAATACAACTAGCTAGAAAAACTATCAGGAGATTAAAATAAAGCTTGGGCTCTTTTTAGTTGCTGTTTAATTTTATATTTTTTGACATTTAGAGCAGCATTTATGTTGTATTTTCCAGCTTTATCCACATCTCTGACAAGTAGAAATATGCATATATTTTCTGCTTAAAAAAAAAAAAGGAAGGAAACTACTACAGGATACTTTAGGCATCTACATTGATTGTTTAGGCTCCTGCTTCATCATGAACAAGATGAGATTCAGGGTCAAATTCTGAGAGGGATAGGAAATGCCCTTCTCACCTGACATGCCTGCAGGCCACCCTTGCAGCAGAGCATGGTCACCTGTGCTGTCACACTCCTCCTACTGTTCCTCAGCTTTCCAAGTAAAAAGCCAGGCACCGTGGTCTCATGAACTGAGATGATGGGCAAACCAGAGAAGAAGAGAAGAGAGGAGAAGAGAAGAGAAGAGAAGAGAAGAGAAGAGAAGAGAAGAGAAGAGAAGAGAAGAGAAGAGAAGAGAAGAGAAGAGAAGAGAAGAGAAGAGAAGAGAAGAGAAGAGAAGAGAGAAGCATTTATCATCTTGTATTTTATGATCACAGAATCACAGAATCAAATTAGGTTGGAAAAGATATTTTCAAGATCATCAACTCAAACCTCTGACCTAACACCATCATATCAAATAAATCATGGCACTAAGTGCCATGTCCAGTCTTTTTTTAGACATCTCCAGGGACAGTGACTCCACCACCTCCCTGGGCAGTCCATTCCAGTGCCCAGGGACAGTGCCCAACACAGAATTTTTTTCTTACATCCAGCCTAAGCTGTTCCTTTGGCACAGTTTAAGAGACTCTGTCCTCTCATCCTGTCACTGATTGCCTGGGAGAAGAGACCAAACCCCACCTGGCTAAAACCTCCTTTCAGAGACTTGTAGAGAGTGATAGGGTCCCCTCTGAGCCTCCTTTTCTCCAGGCTAAACATCCCGCTCTCCCTCAGCCTTTCCTCACAGGGCTTGTGTTCCAAGCCCCTGACCAGCCTTGTTGCTCTCCTCTGGATGTGCTCAAGTGTCTCAATGTCCTTCCCAAACTGAGGGGCCCAGAACTGGACACAGCACTCAAGGTGCAGCCTCACCAGTGCTGACTAGAGGGGAAGGATGACCTCCCTGCTCCTGCTGGCCACACTATTCCTGACACAGACCAGGATGCCATTGGCCTTCTTGGCCACCAGGGCTCACTGCTGGCTCCTGTCCAGCCAGCTGTCAACCAGTACCCCCAGGTCCTTTTCCGCCTGGGCTTTGTCCAGCCACACCATCCCAGCCTGGAGTGCTGCAGGGGGTTATTGCGGCCAAAGTGTGGGACCTGGCACTAGGTCTTGTTAAACTTCATATTGCTGGACTCAGTGCATCTACCCAGCCTGTCCAGCTCCCTCTGCAGAGCCCTCCTACTCTCCGGCAGATCCACACCTGCTCCCAGCTTGGTGTCATCACCAAATTTGCTGCTGGTGGGCTCCATCCCCTCATACATATCACCAGTGAAGACGTTGAACAGGACCAGCCCCAACACAGACCCCTGAGGGACACCACTGGTGAGCAGCCACCAGCTGGATGCAGCACCATTCACCACCACCCTCTGGGCCCAGCCATCCAGCCAGTTCCTAACCCAGCAAAGAGTGCTCCTGTCCAAGCCGTGGGCTGCCAGCTTTTCCAGGAGTGTGCTGTGGGAGACAGCGTCAAAGGCTCTGCTGAAGTCCAGGCAGACACATCCACAGCCTTCCCTGCATCCAGGGGGGTCAGCTGGTCACGAAAGGAGATCAGGTTGGTCAGGCAGGACCTGCCTCTCCCAAACCCGTGCTGGCTGGGTCTGATTTCCCAGCTGTCCTGTAGGTGCCGTTTGATCACACTCAAGATGATCTGCTCCATACCCTTGCCAGGCACTGAGGGCAGGCTGACAGGTCAGGCTGTAGATCATAGTAACATAGAATATCCTGGGCTGGAAGGAACCCAGAAGAATCATCAGAGGCCAACTCCTTACCCTACACAGGACATAAGAAGAGTCACACAATGTGCCTGAGAGTATTTTCCAAACACTTCTCGAACTGTCTCAGGCTGGTCCCTGTTCCAGTGCCCAAACAACCTCTGGGTGAAGAACTTTTCCTCATATCCAATCTAAACCTCCCCTGAAACAACTTCAGGCCATTCATTCCCTTGGGTCCTGTCACTGGTCACCATTGAGAAGAGATCTGTGTCTGCCCCTCCTCTTCCCCTCACAAGGAAGTTGTAGCTGCAGTGGGGTCTCCCCTCAGTCTCCTCCAGGCTGAACAGATCAAGTGACCTCAGCTACTCCACACACAGCTTCACCCCAAGGCCCTTCACCATCCTCGTGGCCTCCTTTGGACACTCTCTAACAGCTCAATGTCTTTTTTGTCTTGTGGCACCCAAAACTGCCCCCAGCACTCGAGGTGAGGCTGCCCCAGTGCAGAGCAGAGCAGGACAATCCCCCCCCTTGCCTGGCTGGTGATGCTGTGCCTGATGCACCCCAGGACTCGAGGGCCCCCCTGGCTGCCAGGGCACTGCTGGCTCATGTTCACCTTGCCATTGACCAGGAACCCCAGACCCTTTCTGCAGAAGTTTTTTTCTTTTCTCTCCCTCCCCACTCCTCACTAACTACATTTTCTAGATTCTTCAGCATCTAAATGATGTTTCACAGCTGGAAAGATGTGTGGGCTGCAGAAAAAAACACCCCACTGTCAAAATAGACTTTACTGTTTCTTGCATGAGCAATGCATTGATTTCAGTTTGAAGGTTTCTTCCTAAGAAAATTAATGTCTACAACTATAAGCTCTCTGATAAAATTTAATATGTTCAGCATCACAGGAACCAAGTTTAATTAATTAAAAGGGAGTCTATTTTTCTTGATTTGAGAACAGCAGGAAGAGAACAGGAGGCAGAGAGCCGAAAATGCTCCTGTCTGGCAATGAATAATGCACAGCATGAGGAAGAGGGAAGTTGAAGCGTTGGATTATAATGTTTGAATTTTTTGAGCTGCGCGGTTATTTGCTGACCTTTTCCACCAGGGCTTCACTGCCATTACAGGACATCCAAATAGGATGTGTAGCGAGGTAGATGTACTCTCAGACTTAGAGGACTGCACCTTCCTTATAAACATTGTCCTTATATGCTGTCCAAGATATTTAAAGTCTAAGACCACCAAATATAAAGCTACCACACATTCCACTCTATGATATCATCTGTCCTTAAGTTTGGGGACCTTACTGACACCAGAAATTATATGTATAGGGAAGTCCTAAAGGATTTCACTGAAATCCATAATTTTTTAGGCTTTTGAATCACTCTGTGGGCACACTCCACTGCAGAAGCAAGCATTGGAGGGGCCACTGATACAATGTATTGTGGTGGCCTCGGGGGAGAAATGCTAGCTTTACTGACACTGCTGGCATTGTAAGCTGGCATTACAGAATCTGATGAAGAAGTTTGTGGACAAAAGAGAAATGTATGTGTTCTCTTCCTGCTTGACAACAAGTTATGCTGAAAGTTTTAGAGCAGTGGTGGCTGTGATGAGAAGTGTCACAGGATGAGGACTTACACAGATGCAGGGTTTGGTGCTGATGAGAGCTATCTAAGCAGGAGTAGCTTCCAAATCTGTGGTAATATGTGGCATACTGGATGCAGGAATGGCTCTTTTCAGCTTACAATTCAGGCTTGTTCAGGCAGCTTTGACAACAGAGAATTTATAGAATGGGAAGCTCTTGGCACTGCTGAGAATCAGCCTATACTTGCATGAAGGCAGGAAAAGGATGCTCTTTAGTATGATAGAAAGAAAAAGAACAAGCTGTTGTTGCCCATGCCTGTTGTGTTCCAGGCAGGCATTCCAGCTCAGCAGCTCTGGGCCTGGCCCACTGGCAGTCCATGGAACAGGGCAGAGCTTCAGAGGGATGCCAGAGAGACCTGGAGCCGATGCCAGAGACCGTCCGTGGGGTGGAGAATGTGCTGTCCTCATCTCCAGGTCCAAGTCCAAGCCCAGGGAGGAGTCCAGCCTGGCCTAAGGGTAATAAAGAGGGTAGTGCAGCTCCTTCATTATAGCATGACTTTGGGTAAGAAACAGAAAAGTTTCACCTTCTCTTTTCCTCTGGACTTTAGGCTGCCCATGTGAAAGGAGAGTGAGGCTGGGGGTCTCACTTAGGCACACAGCATTCCTGAGTATGTGTCCTCTGTGGCACTAGAGAAAGAAGCCCACAGTGGGAAGCAACGTGAAGGCCAGTGATTCTTGATTTTGTTACAAGAGGATGCTGCTTGTCATCCAAATCTCCCCTGTTAAATGAAAGAGCCTGCAACATCCTAATGAGTGTAAACAATGTTAAGTACACAGCGTCTGCCTCCTTTTCACCTTGAGAGCCACTGCACTTAATTTATTTGTTAACATTTTGTGAAGAGAGCAGAAGAAAAGCACTACATAAAGCCAAAATCTGTTTCTTTCAGTGCAGCAGATGTGGAAGAGTCAGCACTGGCAAGTCATGGGTGGACCTTAATTTTTTTCCAATATGCCAAGGGAAAACAAGTCCTATTGCTTTGCTCAGGGCTGTGGAAAAAATTAAAAAAAGTTAATAATTAAATGTCTACTCCTGATCCTGCAGCGTATCGTTCAAATATACAGAACATGCAAAGAGGCTGCAATCCAGGGACAGTGTCCTGATCTCCTTTACTGACCCAGGGACAGAGTCCTGATCACCCTTACTGACCTGGATGCTTTTTGCCCAGGCAAATAAAAATTCTTGAAGTCAGCATGACTTCAGAATAAACTTTACCCTTGTACAGGAAGAGACTGGCAGACAGAAGTTAAAGATTAGATAATCTTTTGATACCTCCCATTCAATAAAACAACATTTGTACACTAAAAGGAGAGGAAGACGAGAGGCAATATTGCATGTTCATGAAATACACAAAACAGTTGTTATACAAAATTGCAGCAACTTTATAACACTGAATGTTTTTGAGAGAATTTTAAAATCTAAAGGATTAAAAGCTTTCTCACAGCTTTCTGCAGTCAGTTATGGCTGAGTCAGCCAATAGCAATGTGTTGTGTGTTTGAGGAAGATAACTTTAACCCATACTGAAAAACAGGAAAGAAGGGGGGGAAAATCCCCTATTGATTTTTCACTCTGCCACAGCATGTCATAGCTCCCCTGAACAAAATTAGTACATGCAGTGGGAAAGGAACAGAAATTGATACCTGTGCTCAGCTTATCCAAAGCTGAGTGGGTTTAACCATTAGTAATTACCATTATGCCCCAAAGAAATAATTGCCACTGTTATCACATGGTTTAGGAGAGTTTTAATTTTTATGCTGTGAAGAATATGATGTGAAAGTGGCTTTTTAGACAGAGCTTTGGTGAGAGGTTTGGGGAATTCCAAATCACCCCCAAAAGAACATGAGGACTAGGAGAAGACTGCAGGGGAGGGGAGAGGGCAGGGTGTTTTCAGACCCACTGCATCTCTCCAGCAGTGTGCTCTGCTCCAGTCCACAGTTATCCACAGTAGTAAAATTTTGTCACCCACCACTTCCCTCAGTGCACACAAGCATGCAAAGTACCTGTTGTGGTGGCAGCCATAATAAATTTAATGCCACTTAAAAAAAAAAAAAAAAGGCATCAGAAAATCATTGTCAATAGAAGTGAGCAAAAAAAGGCAAGGGAATTTGAAGCCTGAGAGTTTTTGTTAGGTCTTCTTTCTTTTCTACACCCCCACCCCCCACACCTCCCCCATCACTTTATAGCAATATATGCACATATTTTAAAACATGCACTTTTTTCTGTCCGTTATCAGACATTTCAGCAACACTGCTAACAACATCAGCCTGACAGGGCTGAATTGCTGAGACGATGAGAGCATTGGTCTGCTGGTACAAACTGGCATAGCTCTGTTTAAACCAATGGACCTGTTTCAGTTTACGTCTGCTGAGCCTTTTCCTTCTCTAGAAATCACTCTCTCATTTCATACCTCCCACAGTAAGTGAAATCAGGCAGGGATTTTTGGGTGTGCTCTGGGAGACCCTGCAATCAGAGGCACAACAAGAGAGAGCTCCCACTGGTAAAGATTATACCTCAAGCCCATTGCTTTTGGTGTCACTGCCTGCTTGTGCAGTGCCCTTGTGCATGGGGCCCTGAGGCTGTTGCTTCTGAGGGGCTCATGAGAATTAAGGACTTTGTTCTTGTATTTTGACAGCACTAGCAAACCTTAAGCCAGGAGGCTTCAACACCCTAGGCTCTGCACAAACATGGACTGGTACTCAAGTTGCAAAATAACCTTCTCTGTCATACCCACCACTCTGCAAAAATTATCTAGTTTTCACTGACAGGCAGTCCTCTAAGCTGTCAAACTCTGCCTCACATGTTCAGCACTCAAAATTAAAAATCTTAAATAATATGGGTATTTTAGAAAGACAAACGTATTCTAGAGATGAGAAAAGCTATTTTTACAAGTCTAATTAGTCACACTTGGGAGTAATAATAGCACTACTTGGGTTATGCTAAGTTATTAATATTATGCAAAATACAATCTATCAGTTGTGTCATTATCTTTTTTTTATCACTAGATCACAATTTCATCAAACAATAGTTTGTCATGTAAACTTTTTTCTCCCTGTTAATTTTACCTCTCATATGTGAAGGTGCAAGTGTACTCATGCTAGAGGAGCAGGAAGGAGCATAAATCCTGTCAGGAATTGAGATGCCAGGTAAGAACCCCACACTGGCTGGAGCCCAGGAGCTGGTGCTTTCTCAAAGATGTTAATTTGGAAGTACGATTGTTTGGTGCTGACCCCTGAAGAAAAATGGCAGTGCTTGCAGTAGCTGTTGCATTCTTTATTAAGGAATCAACTGTTCAGCTGAAGAGGGTGGTGGTGTTGGGCTGGAAACTTGTTGCACTGGGAGGAGAGTTCCAGCAGACATGCCTGGCTCCTCAGGTGCGCTGGCTTGCTCATGCTGCTGCAGTGTGATGGACAGGACAGAGATGCCGGAGACTCCTTGGGTGGTCTGCTCCTGTTTCTTTTTGGCAAGTGGAAAGGCCCAGTTGAAGGACGTGTGCAATGGAGAAAGACACAGAGACAGACCTGGTTTGGCACAGACTGGTCAGGCAGTGAGATGTCTTGTGCCTGGAGAGAAGGTCACTGCTCCAGGCACTGACCAGGGGTGGAACCAGACCCCAGCCCTCAAGATAAGATCAGTCCTCCCATGTCACACTGTGGAATATATACTCTGGTATGTCTGGGGAGACAGATTTAGTAAGAGTGGACTTTGTTTTTCTTCATGTTTAGTTTAGCATTCAACCCTCTGTACTGCAAAAAATATTCCTCTTCTTTCTCTGAAATAATGTGTGTGAGTTTAAATAGATATTTAAGCCTTTGACCAAATATTTTAATTGCATTTTTATATATGCATATATATGCACATATATATATTCTCCTTACTAAGGCAGCTGTCCTCCTTGTAAAGATGTATTTGCTCCATTCTGGATTGTGTCTTCCCCAAGCAGGTGCTGACCTTCAAACAGGGTCCCATGATCCAAAACTACACCCTGCTGCTCAAACATTTGTTGACAGGCAGTCAACCTGCCAGTTGCCTTCCCCCTTCTTACACTTTTGACCCCCTCTGACAGGAATTAGAACATCACCTGGGTCCCCAACTGCCACCTCCAGAGCTCAGTACTCACTTTGGATACTCTCCAGCTTTCCCAGCTCTGTCAATGGTGTCTACATTTAAGAACCTCATGGAGTAGTAGTCAGGGGGTCAGGCAAGCTCTGGCAGTCCTCCCCAACACCCGGATCCAGGTCCCCAGCATGCTGCAAACTTCTGCAGCCCCGGGGCAAGCTGGCAGTGGTGCCGCTGCCCCCTGCAGCAGGGAGTCCCCTGCTGCTGCCACTGCTGCCCCGTGGTGGCCTTACAGAGGTCAGGGTCAGTTGGCCCAAACCTCACTTGAAAGCACGACCAGTTTCCTCAGCCTTGAGGGCAGTGAACAAATTCCTCAGAGGGCTTGTGGATGCCCCATCCCTGGAATTGTTCAAGGTTCAGGTTGGATAGGGCTCAGAAAAACCTGGTCTAGTGGAAGGTGTCCCTGCCCATGGCAGGGGAGTTTGAACTAGAGAGTCTTCAAGGTCTCTTTTCAGTGCTTATCATCTATCACTCTACAGTTCTATGATTTTATGAACTTATGGCATAGTTACAGGCCTTTGGATAGAGCAGAAGTCACCAGCTTTCATCCCTTTTTCCAAAGGCTGCCCTTGCTGTTCTGCCGGGAACAGACCCTGCCTACACCTGCATTGCAGCTGGGGCCCGGGGTTCATGAAGCTGTTGCATGTCTGAGAAGATCCTGTCTACCTCTCTTAGTTTCACTACATATTAATTTTCTTTACTTTTTTTCTTTTCTTTTTTTTTTTTTAATATGTGGGAGATGTTCTTGTCTTCTGTCACTATTTCTTTGTTACAAAAGGAATGATGAGGAAATTACCTTGGGCTCCTGCATGCTAAGAGATTTTGCATAAGCAGAAATGACTTATTCAGCATAATCTCCTATGAACCTGCACAAAAGGCATTGGAAGCACATTAGAATAAAGTTGTCTTTGTCTAGCTAGTCTGTGATTTTAGGGAAAAATTTATCTGCATACAGGGAAAACAAAAAGTCAGCATACCACTCAAAGCTGGTTGAAACCATATTTCAGCTGAAAACAGCACTGCTAATTTCCCTGGAGTCTCAGTACTGACACTCCACTCTGCCTTGGGATGTCTTTCTTGTTCTACACCTGGTTTTGGACAGCAGGTTTAGTTGGGGCTCCCTTGTTTTGGGGATAGAAGTGGAGAACTACATGGTTAAAGAAATATTTGCTAAGATACTGTAAGCCCAAAGGGATCACAAAATCTATCAACAGAAAGACACTGTGTTCTCCATAGCCCACTCCCAAGGCTCCACTGCGGAGTACACAGGCCCTTCCTTTTCCTCTTGGGTCTGGGCAGAGAGCTCACAGGGGTGTAAAATGCTGCAGAGTCGAGATTGGTCAGGTGAAGCTTTACCCATGAGGATGGACTAGAAAAGAAATATTTCAAGACTTTACCCACATAAGCTGCCAAGTAAGCCTGACAGTATTAATGAGGCAAACAACTTCTCTCCCTGCTTTGGCAAGGATTTTAGATCTTCAGCACCAATTTTGTCCATCCAAAATTAGTATACCCTCCAAAGCAGATATACTCATGAAGACACCACGGTGTCCATAAGGCAGATGAGGCCTATTCATGGAAGAAACCTCTCTAAGCTCTGTTCTACAGCCTCCAAGGACTCAGTCACAACAAAGAATGAAAAAATTACAAATTACAAAACATAATCTCATAACCCTCTCACCTTTGAGACTGCTATTACCTCATGTTTTCTCATTTCCATCTTCCATCGCCAACTTTCAGACATGCTTTCTCTTGTTATCATGTTACTAGAGCAGTTCATGCTGTGTCTTGGCAAAGCCATCGCAAAAGGTTCAGTTTCTACCCAGGGACTCTAACACACAATTTTGCCATTTTTCTTGATGGGTGCAAACAAGAAACTGCTGTCATCCCAGTGATAAGCATGATGATCTGAATGTTTATCAGTCCAAGGACAGAAAACTGCTCATCCTAAAATTACCACTTATTAAATAACCAGAAGCTGCTCTCTGCCTGCCACTGTGAGTAGGGGTGAGCCTCGTATAGCAGCAATGTGCCAGGCTAGTGCCAATCCACACCTGTCATGGCAAAGTCTCTGTGACTCTTTACCAATCCACTACTGTTGTTACTGGCTTGTGACAGCTGGAAATCTGATCTCCTTTTATTTTTAATACAGGTTATCTTCCTCTTTTATTACATCATAAAATCATAAAAGGTAAGACAATTCAAACATTAAGGGCAATAAATCACCCTATCTCCTAAAACCCTGGTGCCAGCATTGGGTAAGACCTTGGATATTAAATATTTCCTTTCAGCTCCAGTAACACATGTGGATATGTTTTTGTCTGCAAAGATTACCTTACAGAAGATATTACATGAAACACAATTTCTTGAGTTTTTCATTTATTCTGTTTGACAGTATCTCTCTTCTTACCTTAAAATTAGAGGATACATCCTCTTTACCTCCTCCAACTGAAATGTCATTATATAACATGTTCTGTTATCATCCTAGTGAGTAAGATACTTGGAAAATCCCCCCCCACTGCTCAAGTGTGTATGCCAGGAGTAGAGGAGAAAGGCAAATGGAATTGGTTAGTGCTTTCTCAGTACACACTTGTGTCTTCAGAAGACAGGAATGCCACGTATCAAAATGCTGATAAGATAAACATTTTGTTCCCTGATGGCCAAAGACTTGGAGTCCCTGCACCATTAGTAGGATTTTTATTTGAAATAGCCAGTAGGATGCTTATTTGAAACTTGGTCAAAGTTTATGTTTTTAAATTTGGTTTTAAAAGCAACATTATTCTAATAATAACAATCATCACTGTGGTAAGTGTAGGCTCTTCATATTTGTTAAGCATGACTTTTAAACACATTTGTTGTCAAGGAGGGACCTGTTTTGATGCCTGCATGGATTGATAGTCTCACTCAGCATATGCCATCTAAAGCAAGGACTGCTTGCTTTAAGCACATGTGCTCCAAGAACAGTCTGGAGCTGAGGCAAACTGTGTACTTCCCCTTCCAGACAGTCCTGACCCTGCACCCACCACATCACCCTGTAGCACGAGTGTCCTCTCAGAGCTGGTATGGAGATGCTGGCCACAACACTGTCCCTCGGGACTCTCCGTGAAGACAGAGAATGAGCTATCATTGTTATCCCTAATCCTGGACTCAAGGACTACATTCTGCCTAAATCCTGGTCTCCACAGTTCTAGTTAGATACCATATTCCTTCTCCTGTCCCACTAGTTAAGCTGGGTCCACTGTCCACAGTGACAGAGTTGCACCATTTCCCCACGGAAATCAGAGGAAGCCACAGGCAGTGTGTCAGGCACAGCAGCAGCTCCTCTGAGGTATTCCTCTGCACAACACAGGTATGCTTGCTGCCCATCCAGGTGCACTGGCATCAGATCTCATAAATATATAAACTAATTTCAGCTCTGCCCACATGGGACACTTGTTTTCCTGGGCCTTCAACATGCTGGTCTTTTTATTTTTGTTCTTGGTATTATAATTAACACACCTATCCTCACACACAGGCTGTACTTTTTATCTTGCACCTCACAGCTGTCAATTGTTATTTTCATGGTAGCATGGCATTTTATGAGATTGTATTGGCTCTTAGGTAGGAAATTAAATTGGGACTGCCTGGAATGATACTGTTATTGAGGTAGTCTCTTCCCAAATATTACATCTCCAGATAGAATTTGCAACCCACAAGCACAGTGTTCGCTTTCCTTCTTATGCTATGAGCACCATGGTGGACTTAGAGAAAAGCAGAGACTTAAAGGAGGAGGCTCTAAGTATGTTGACATTAAATGCAGCTTGCTGTTGTGCTGCTAAAGGTGAGAAGTTACTGATAGAATCTCCAATTTTAATATTTAATTTACCATTCAAAGAACAGTGGTTTCATGAAACTGCTTTTTACACCATAGGACACAGCAGATTAAACTAACCTTACATAAATGTGTTTCCTTTCCCATTTTCATCATTAGAAGCTTGCAGAAGCTCTTTTCTGCCAAAAGAGATAACATACATCTTTTCTGTGAAGAGGATTTTATTTTGTTGAGGGAATGGATCTCCTCTTATTCAAAGGAAAATACTCATCAATAATCAGCTTTTATTTTTTTTCTGTGAATATACTTAATGATGCTGGTTAAATGCCAGTATCCTCTGAGACAACTTGAAGTCAGCTTGTTCACATGCAGAAGTAACATTCTACTATATAACTAATTAATTTCCTCATTTGCAGCTGGCAAACTACTATTATTTTTAATTAAATCATCCACCAAGGCTTATTCTGAAACAAGCAACTCTTTGTCATTAATACAAAAGTTAGATCCTGACATTTATATGTTATCCCAGCTAAAATAAAAGGCAAGCACTCCAGAGCTGTACAAAGCCTGTGCACCACAGACACCCATCTGTGTTTGCATGCAAGTGTTTGTGTGCAAATGCCCTCATACTGACACATGCTGATCTGCACACAACACACACACACAGAGGTTCATACGTGCATTTTTCAGTATGGTTTTCAGCTCATGTATTTTCTGAATGTTTCCTTCATGTGGTTCAGTACCTATAAATCAACCTAATGTCTATAGTTATGCCCAGGAATGTCCATATGTTCTCCTTCATGTTTATTAAATGTGAAACTCTCTAAGGTAAAGTTTGCTTTATGGCCCATGAGCGGTTATCTGTGTCAACAGGTGCAGTCTGATTTGAAAGCTGAGTGAGGACCTTGATTGAATTCAATCTGTTGATCCCAACACACTCTGTTTTTGCAGCTGTGGCATTTTACAAACTTGCTGCATCATATAAGTACCATATAAATATAACTTACTGAGAAGTATGAGACACCTTATGTCCTCAAGCAAGTGAAGACTTATAAATAGTGGAGTGGTCTACAGCAGCCAAGCTGTATTAGACAAGATCAAGTCCACCTGAAACCCAGCAAGTGAAAATGTTCTCGGGGATTTATTCCTGTGCAGGAAAGAGCAGTTAGAGAAGTAGCATTGGTTCCTTCAGAGGAAGGAAAATGAATTCTATAGAAGCAGAAGAAAAGAACAGAGTCACACACCAGCCTTCTCTACCATTTGCTTTTACTTTCTCCAGCCTTTTGCAGTGCAGATGTCTCCTGAGGCTGAGGGAAATGGATCCATATCACCATGGGAGGGAGATACCTGTCACCTGCAGTAGTGCTGGGAGGCTGGGGCAGGCTGTCCTCCAGAGCCCAAAGATCAGCCAAAGGAGAGGAATGGCAACTGAAAAATAGAGTAATCTCCTTTCTCAATAACCTCTTCTTGCCTGCCTACCCTCATGTGTGCCCTGCCTGCTCACCCCATGTGACATGCAGACTCCAGTCGGCTGTCAGGGAGATGTGCCACTGCTTACTCAGCTGTGTTCCAGCAGGGTCCTGAAATGGCTTTGGGGTTTACAGTACCACCAGAGTGTAAAGCATCCTTACAAGCCTACAAAAGCCACTAATACTGGTTTGAAGAGTGGGAAGCAGTGAAAATCAATTGTACGTTAAAAACTGTGGGGTTTACAAAGTTTTTTATCCTGAAACCCATCCCAAACAAGGAATGGCAACTATGAACACTGGTTTGAGCCCACCATATGCAGGCCTAGCTCCCAGCTGAGCTAAAGATAGACTATCCGTCCTAAATCTCTGGATGCTTTCCATCTGCATCATGCATGGAGCATCTGGGTGATGCCATAGCACTGTGGTCCAGCATGGAAAATTCAGGCTTTAAGTAATGTCGGGCTGAGCTTTCCACTGGGACAGCGTCATTGAAGGAAATTGTTAACCTAGGTGGTGGTGGTGGCCTTCCTAACAGCCAGTGGTGAAGCTGTAAGGCCATGCTTGGAGAAGTGGGGGCAGGCAGGGGTGAGTCTCTGTGCCAGCGTGGTCACCATTCCCTCATGGAGAAAGGTTTTCTTGTCCCTCCCATCCCTCCAGGTAATGTTGCATAAGGGATTTACATCTACCCAAAGTTCCTTGTGAGATATGAGCAGCTCATTATTTTTAATAGCTCTGACATCATTATCAATCATGGATTTACCAAAAGGATAATGGGCTGTTGTTTGTCACTGCCTCTAGCATTAACCTCATGGTGTTAATGGGCACACCCAGTCATAAAATGTAAGCAATTACACAGCCTCCATCTTTACCTTAGGGCTACAGTCCGCATTTTTTATATCATCCTCGGCTCTTGTGTCTCTAACTTGTACTGGAAACATCACCTGCTCTCTAGGCACCTTCCTAATGGGTGTTCTGAAAATACCAGATTCTTTTGTGGCTGAGTAAGACGAGAATTTTCTTCTTTGCGTTAAATGCCAGAAGACGTTGAAATTTTCAGTTGATCAGTAGATGAAAGAATATTGTTTCTTGGATTTTTTTTTTTTTTTAAACTAATGTCCCCTAAACTTCCACCCCTAACCAATTTTCAAAATATTTAATTTTCAAAAATAAATAAATAAACTATTTCCAATTCTATTTACTCTAAACAAAATCAGAGTACACATTGGCATTTGGGTGGTACTTTTAATCTATTTTTCTCCTTATGTAATGACACAAATCTCAGTTCAATTAGGTGACTCATCATATACTTCATCAGCATAGTCCTCTGAAAAACAGAGCATAATGCATTCCTAACAGTTACATACTTCTTTAAAAAAAAAAAGTTAGAGTCAATCAAGACTGATAGAAACAAATAAGGTTCAGTTCCACTTACATAATTTGAAATAGTGTTTCACCACAGCACTCATTTGAAAAATGGTGGCACCATTTGTGATTTATAACCATACCCCCATCACATAATTACACATTTAATTCCATTTAGCCACCTACATGCATTACCTTACTTTTCACCTTTATTGTTAATTCTTTCCTATTTCACCCAAGCTAATGTGGTCCCAGAGCTCTTCTAAAGCAGTAACAATGACATGTGTGCATATTTATTTATTAATTTCATTGTGATTGATTGATTGATTGATTGATTGATTGATATACTGTGCTTCTAGGCTGCCATTTTTTTTCTGAAATTCATTGCATAGTTAGACAAAAAAATGTCTCCCTCTGCTAAACATACAGCAGAGAGGTCTAGCAGGAGGGCTGTGTTTTACAGAATCTGTGAGGAAATCTGTGCATTTGGGAGATTTGGATCCTCTTGCTTTTCAGTCTGTCCCAGCATGAGGGAACCTGCAGCCACAGCCAGGTTGTATCACAGGGCAAATATCAAGATGCCAATGCTGTCTCACAACCAGTCATCAGATTGCTCAGTTAGTTTGGCTCTCCTAAGCAAGAAGGAATCAGAAACTGTTTTATGGGGATATTCTTTCATAAAAGAATGGTGTGCCTGCTGGCCAAGAGTTATAAGAAAATTGTTATCAAAACCCAGGAGACTAGGTATTGCCATTGTCAGTATCAGCCCCCTCAACATCTCAAGACAAACCTCATGGGCCTTGGGAGTCTACATTTGGGCTTCAGTTTTAAACAGCCTGAGAAATCTGAGCACCTGGCTGACATTCCCATGTTGCTCCCAGTGGCTGAATTCAAAGTGTGCTGCCCAGCACACCATCCAACAGGCTCATTTCCAGAAGCAAGGCATTGCCAGCCTGTGGGATGCTAAGTGTAGACCTCTGTGGCATAGCTGTGCATCTAGAGGAAAGGGAGACAACTTTTAGTTTGCTGTAACATGAAAAGCAGTTGCTTCCACAACTTTGAGATTTATGTGTTCACTGTGTATATAAGGATTTGAGAGGGACAATGTGTGATGTCAGTATAAGATTTGCCATAAGAAAGACACAATAAAAGTCAGATCCAGCCATAAGTCTTTGATCTACAAGATTAAAAACATTGCAAAGCAGTGACAAGTTCTAAGACATTTACTTAAAATAATAGCTCATTATTTTAGCTGATAAACTCCTTATTTTAGACAGTTGATGAAACAATGGTACAATACTATAAAGACTTCAGATGACAAATAATGTTAGGGTTAACCATGTGTGGAGGAAGTTGCCAAAATATTAACAAATATAAAAATTACAAGTATCAGTGCAGTTCAGAAGATCTGCACAATGGATTTACGCAATCCTGTCTGCACTACTCAGCCACAGAAATAATACTGGATTTTTTTCCCCACTAATAGACAGCTCCTATTTGAATTACTTACTTGTTCATATCCTGTGGAATGAATTGACATGTTACTCAGATTCAAGATGTAGGAATTAGTTCTACTCTTCTCTCAGTGCATTCACTAAAGCTGATTTATCCTGTGTGTTGCTCTTGAGCAATGTCTTTGGCTATCCCTTTGGCTATCCCTTTTCCCATGGCTTTGCTTCCCAAGGCCCGCTATGACTTGTGCTCAGGGATTGCCAGCTCCATTCCTTTCCTACCCACACAGTAGGCAGCAGGCCAACAGCACTGGTTGATCATCCTGTGGCAAATGAACAACGACACAGTTTTCATACTTCCTCTGATGCACAAATATTGGCATTTGGAAGAAAGGATGGTCAAAAAGCAGATAAGACTAGTTCAATTTAATAAAGCTGATAAACTGATCACACTTATTCACAAAGCATTAGTAAGTTACTGTGCTGTTACATGCTAGAAATTTTTGCAGACACTTGCACTTCTAATAAGGATTTTTGGAGTCAGAGCTGAAACTGTAGTTATCATTCATACCCATATTCTCAGAGTAGAAACATCACAGCACTAAAGTACCACACAATCTCTAGAGCTTTACTTTAATTTTTCAAATGTTTACCTCACCTGCAATTTACCCTCTTTCCTCTACACCACATAAAATAGATTAAGTTTAGGTACAGGCTAAATATATCTTTTCTTGTGAACCACAGAAAGTTAGATCAAGACATTTGGTTGTAACATTCTTGTCATTTATATTTTCCATAACATGAGAAGAAATAATGTGAATTTCAACAAATACATCTAGTAACTCAAACTCATCAAGCCTCTTGGGGAGAAATTTCTACATTTTAAAAAAAGAGTAGCTGACAAATTTCACCCAAACTCGCTGCAGTGAGGTTTATTCCTATTAAAACAAATCAAGCTAAACTGATCAAATCAGGCTGATTGCTACATTACTGACTTAAGGAAATGTTTTCTGTTTTTACCAAAAGTAATTCTTCAAATCTCACTACAAATCAAATGAGAGTGTGCCTTTAATGATGCAGAAAGTACTGAAATCACTGATAAGAAAAAGGGGGAAGAATGCTGAAGTTATGATAGATACAGGAAGCAGAACTACTATTCTAATGATTCACTTCTTTAAAAATTGAAAGAACTGTTTCAAAATAATAAAATGGAAAGATTTCCATTGTATGAGCTTTAGGACATGTTCTGATACACCAGTGATAGAAGATCAATTTATTAAGCACAGTGCAGTGGACAAAGAAAACAACTGCTCTCTAGAACTCAAACAGCTAATGTCCCAACTGAGTAGAATGTGAGAGATGGAAGAGCTTAAGAGCTTTCATTGCTGCAATGTCATGCTTGGCTATATTAACAATCAAACAAACAAACAGATTGAAAAAGAATAGAGCTGAAGTGCCAAAACAGTGAAAGGTGTTAGAGCTTCTGAGGGAAGAATCCCAGTAGGAATACTGTGCAGAGGGCTTTGGCAGAGAGGAGTGACACATCACAACAGAAAAACAAGCAAACTCTCCTCCTGCAACACACAAAAACCCCAAACAAAACAAACCCAAACCCCCAATAAATAGGTGGAATTAACAGATCCAGAGAAAGATAAATCTACACAATGTACAGGTCACAGAAGCTGGTAATAGCCAAGAGAAAAAAAGAAAAGATTGAGCACTGCACTTCTAACCATGTGATGCAGTTAAGAAAGGCCAACCATTTCAAAGAGAAGTGGAAATACACTATCCAGAAGTTTGTGTTATGGTTTGACTCCAGTCAACAGGTAAACCCCACACAGCTGCTTGCTCACTCCCCACCAGTGAGTGGGACTGGGGAGAGAACTGGAAGGTTAAAAAAGCTAGAAACCCTATGGATTGAGATAAAGGCAGGTTAATACAAAAAGCAAAAGCTGTTCATGAAAGCAAAGCAAAACAAGGAATTAATTCCCTGCTTCCTATGGCAGCAGGTGTTCAGCCATCTCCAGGAGAGCAAGGCCACATCTAGTGTAATGGCGACTTGGGAAGACAAACACAATTTCTTCAAACATCTCCCCCTTCCTCCTGCTTCCACTCCACTTTCTCTACTGAGCATGGCAGTCTGGAATGTTCCTTGGGTCAGTTGGGGTCATCTGTCCCAGCTGTGTGCTTTCCCAACTCCTTGTGCACCCCCAGCCTGGCTGCTGATGTGGTTGGTTGAGAAGCAGAAAAAGTCCTGACTCTGTGTGAGACCTGCTTGGCAATAAGAAAAGCATCTCTGTGTTATCAACACTGTTCAGAACAAATCCAAAATACAGCCCTACTGGGAAGAAATTTACCCTCATCCCATGCAAAACCAGCACAGTATGGAAATACCTGTCTCTGTTTAGAGATCCTCCTCTCCATTCAGCAGGGACCCATTCAGGACACGGATATTCCAGTGGTTTGTGTGGCAACAGGTACATCATGGTGTACCAGATCTGTGTATTTCATGTCAACTCAATGGCTGTCCATTCTTTTTGGCAAACTGCCTCCTGAATGAAGATTTTAGGCAAGCTCTGATTGGTGTACTGATTAAACCATGATGGTCAGTAAAACCTGAGATTTTTGCTCATTTATTATTTACCTGTGATGGTCTTTTCATTACTGGCTGTAGTACTACTACCAGATGAGTTTCATGAAGTGTTGCATGTCATCAGGAAAAGGCTTCACTGATGAAAAAACCCACCCACCATATGAGCTCTGCTGCAGTATGGCAAACACATTGGAAAATTTCACAGTGTGGCACAGGCAAATTCTTGGGGGGAAAAAAATAAGGAAAAGACCACCACACCTTTGTAAAGCACTCAGAAGGCAAGCTGTCAAGAAACTAGAAATCACCCCCAGCTATGTGAGCATGTAATTGAAGTGCCTGAGGCTTTTTACTCCTGGGCTACCCAAGGTCTTGGAGCCCTGTTTACCATGAGAAAATATCTACAGAGACATCAGCCATGAACTGATCAGTGCATGTAACTAGGGTTCACAAGCACATGGTACAGAGCAGGCAAAATAACAGAACCATTTGTTTGCCTTTAGGAAGTGCCTGGCTTGGACCTTTCTTCCCTGTGAAGTGAGACTGTTCCATCATCAAATAAGCCCTCAGGAAACTTCCAAAAGGCATCTGTTCTGATATAACCTCATCATTACAGTATGATCCACAACTACCACATAAATACTCAACTGATCTAGTTTTAGGGTACCACCTTATTATTTTGCAGATGCCTGTAAGAAACACAATACTATTGCACCAATGAAGCAGAACATAGAAAGAGAGTGAGACAGAAGAAGACAGAATTTTTTGCCTGATCTCCAAGTCCAGCTTTCAGATGTGAATGCTGTGATTGAGTCTCAGCTCCCTCCATAGGGGGAAGACTGAATAAAATAATTACACACCTTCTCTGAGCATTTTTGCCTCCTAGAATGAAGAAAATACAACAGAACTTTCAGTTATTTATCTGTACGAAGAGAAGCAACTGAGAATAGATTCAGGCAAACCCTTTCCATTTTCCCCCTCTATAGTTACTTGTAGGGACTTTCTTTTATACGCTGTGGTTTTCTGAGGTTTTATGTTATCATTGCCAAATATATGGTGACCCAATATTTACCTCAGTAAGTAGCTCTGAGAGCTTTGCAACTTTTACAGCTGTCCTGCAGGAGTGTTATATACCAAAGCAGGTTGTTCCACCTCTAGTGGACTTTTGCTACATCAGAGCCCATTGCATTCCTCTCTTGTGCTTGCAGCCACTACTTTGGTTGACAAGATATGCTCTGACATAAAATAGCCTGAAGAGTAACAATGTGCTTTTGCAAAGGCAGGGGGCTTGATGCTTGGTTTTGTGTAGAATAACTTCCCAATTAACAGCTTTAGTAGACCACAACAAAAAATACCAGTTCTTCTTAATCCCTTCTGAAAAGAAAGTTTCTATAGGCCTATGTAACAATTGCTGAAATTAGCTGAGGACTCTTTGCTCACCTTGTGTGGCAGATACATGTGGCTGTCCAACTGCAAAGTGTGTGGGAGACAGTCTCTGTGCAGCCCCCAAATTTAGCACACCTATTTAGATATTCTCTAGATACATTCTACACTAGATATATTCTACACAGGCAAGAAATTGTGAAATAGGTGCAAAGTTGGCTGGGTGTAATTCCTCGACCTGAATTACCCAGAGGTTCTGAAGGATGTTCAAGCAGGTATTTGGCTTTGAACTCTGGGGGACATGTGTGCTGGGCAGTAGACATGGATGGTGTTTTCAAAGTAGGATGTTTAAATCTGTTAGACAGCAAGCTGTTAGTGGTGATCAGCAGATTAGGAACCCTGTCTATGTCACCTAGGAAAAAGTCATGCTTTTTGGTGGTCCACAGAGAAAAAAAAATAAAAATCACTATTTCTTAGCTGGTGTAGGGATAGAGAGCACTCTTAGTACATATGGAAACACTGTCTTCAAAACAATATATATTTTTAGTTGACTCTAAGTTTTCCTTGCAGCCATTCAATACCTAAAAGGGGCTTAAGAAAAAAAAGAGAGAGACAGACTTTTTGCAAGGACAAGTGCAGGACATTTTTAAACTAAAAAAGAGATTTAGAGAGAGTGCTAAGAACAAATTCTTTACTGAGGGAGTGGTGAGACACTGGCACAAGCTGCCCAGAGATGCTGTCATTGCTCCATCCCTGAAAGTGTTCAAGGCCAGGTTGGACGGGGCTTGGAGCAACTTGGTCTATTGGGGTTTGGAACTAGATGGCTTTTAATATCACTTCCAACCCAAACTACGATTCTAGTATTCAGTGATTCACTAGATGTATTCCCAAGATAGCCAAAAAGGGCTTTGTGTTTTTCAGCCATGCTAGGCTGGCTCTGTGAATAACAGCAGAGGTAGTTCTAACACTTCCTTAACACTTGTAGGGAAGCTGGGATGCTTGACACTAGGTTAAGCTGGCTATAAAGGACCTAGATTTACCCATATCCTTTACCTTTACCTTGGCCAGGTAAATATATGGCAAAGCAGGCTCCACACACAGATTGGAGTGTCTAGAAAAGAATTGAAACTTATACCCATCAGCTTTCTACCACAGCATAGCCAGCGCCTCTGCCTGGGGAAAGAAAGTACTTAAAGAGTGTGGTTACACGGTGATTAAAATAAAAAATGCAATTATATGGCAGGTTTAGAACTCAACTGGACAAAGATTTGATAACAAGATCATGTTAACGGTTTTGTTTTTCTAATTTTGATGGCTCCTGGAAGCGTGGAAGTGGGGCTTGAAGTCAAAGCTTTCCTGGTCAAGAGCATTTCTGGGGACAAAGGCTTTGTGCCAGCATTCAGATTCTGGTGGAAAACCAGGCAGCATTGCTCAGATTTGCAAAGCACCTGATCTGCAGCAAGCGACTGCCACTACAGTCCTGGAGTTCAGCCCTGGAAGCCAGCAGCCATGCACAAAACAGCCTCACAGACACAGCTGTGTGTGAAAAGTCTGGCAGGCAAAGGGCTTTTGATGCAGAAGATTTTAAGTTGTCATTAATTACAGAAACATTTTTTCTGTCTCCATTACATCCAGAGCACATATTACAAGAGATAATTGCTTCTGCAATGCAATTAGGCTGCAAAATTGTTATATTAAAAGCAATGCATTAATAAAATGTTTATTCTAGGCTTTTATACAGCTATACCAGTCTGAAAAAAGGAATTGCTCTGTGTTCAGTGCTGATGTACATATATGTTCCATTTTTTTTTTTTTTTAGAAAAGGATTTAGTAACTGGTTGCAAATAAGCTGTGATAATTGTCTGTTTTCTGCTGCGATCTTTCTATTGATCCACCAACTCAATCTTCCCTCAGTAGTATGAGTATATTTGCTGCACCACAGGAAAAAGATAAAAACTTGTTCTGGTTAAGAAGAGTGGAAAAGCACAGTATTTTCTGCTGATATTGAAGACTTTCTTTATTATTTTTAACCAGGAAAAAATAGCTGCTTAGAAACATGACTCATATTGCAGGCAAGGAGTAGTTTACAGCTGGCAGCTCCCCTCCATTTAGTGCTGTCCACTGTGTAACAAAGGAGAAACATGAAATTCTCACTCCCAGTTTCTCAGAAGAGGGCAAATGCGGCATTAGGTCTCAGCTGAGCCCTCAGCAGTACTTGGGCCTCAAATCCAGCAATGCATTAAAGCAGATGTCACTTAAGCTGGGAAAGTAGGAGGAGGAGGAGGAGAAGGAGGAGGAGGAAGGGGAGGAGGAGAAGAAGAAAAAGGAATTATTTGTGTAGCCATTGAGGAATGTTACTGTGATACAATTATCAGATGTATCTCTTTGCTCTCAGCTAGAGGAGTATTTTAAAAGGAACTAAAAGACACTGTAGAAGGTATGAGGAGTAGGAAACATGTAACATATTTGATAAGAACAGGGAATGATGTATTCAGCCTAAAAAAAAAAAATCCAATCTTTCATTTTCCCACAAGAAGGGCTAATGCAGGTATTATTATATTAATAGGGTTTTTTTTTTTAACTCTTGTTATTACTGAGTAAATATGCATTTCTAAAGACCATGAAATAACTATATAACTGTCATTTCCTATGAGGAATGACTTCAGTGTACAAGCACAGCCTCTTCTATCTCTCCTTCACACACTGATGGTCTGTTCTAACCCTAGCCACTGACCCTCTGACCCCCACCATGTGCTGTTCACACATTCTTTCTTAAGCCAAAACACAGCACCTCCTTGAGACACTAGCCCCACTGGGATAGGAAAAGGACTTTCCTGGACAGTCTCATGATTAGCCCCAGCTAAACCGCCTAGGTGTGGGGGGTCCTGGACATATCAGTGCCTCTTACAGTCCTGTGCAGACCATAGCATGCTACCTCTTCCAGCATGCCCAGTCAGTGCCCCATGGTCCCTAACTCCCACTCCCATTGCAGTTTCTGTGGCGTTTTCTAGTGTCAGCTGTGTTGGATTTCCCAGATTGCTTATCATGCTGCTATTTATTTGCCAGAGCTGGAATAATTTCAGTCCTAGCTGAGTCAAAAGCTTCACTGAAGTGTCTCTGCTCCAACTGGGTCCTCAGTGGAGAATATGCACAACAGGTAGAATTTCATAAGCAACCCACACAAAGCTCCCACAGAAACCAAAGGTATTTTCTGGGACACATTGTAGAGTCTGCCTAGTGAGGAAACCTGTGATAAATATAACAACAAATTGCTGCTTAATGAGTAAGACTTCATTTGGCAGAAAGAATTCCTCCACTGACTTCATTGGCATAAAAACTGAAGGTGTGGGAAGCCTTGTAATGGAGAGGGTGAGGAAGGCGGGGTGAAAGGCTGGGATGGGGGTGTGGTCTGGCAGTAAATAGTCAAGCAGATCCTTCAGTTTTTTCATAACCTGAATAAGTTCATGCATTTTCATAGAAGGACAGGAAAATGCCTAAACAAACACAGTCTTTTCCATGTGACAGATGCAGTGGAATAAAATCTGTTTACTGCATCCCTCTAGGAAATAAATGCATTTCTACAGAAATAAAAAGGTACTGCAAATATTTTCTATGGCAAATCACATACAGAGCAACTGATTTTGAATGGAAAGATTTATTAAAGGGGAAAAAAACCCCCAAGTTTCCAAGAGATCTTGTGTGAGAAAGACTGAGCAACATTGTATTTAGAAAATAGATGTTAAATAATAGATTAAACCACCACTGCTCCTAGCCATGATGCAATTGGCTAATGGCTTGGGAAATCTCAATTCTTGCAGGTTGAAATGGAACTAGGGGGTAAAATTTTCGCTTCAGTGGGGAAGTCTGTGCAGGTAAGGTGAAGCTGCCACACAGTGCCTGGTGTCCTTGCAGACATCAGCGTCCTTCACTGCTCTCAGGAAGTTTGCTTTGTTTGCACTTGGTTAGTATGAATCCAAATTGGCAGCACTCATTCCAGGTCTGTGTGTTGTGGAAGGCTGAAATAATAGCACATAGGCCTGAAAAACAGGAAATCTAATTATCAGAACGTTGCAATTAACATAATAGGTGATTGAGAGTGCAACTGGTAAACAACTAGATAATGGACCAATGAGGAGGATGTCTGGAGTTCATCAAAGGGCTGTCTGAGGCCTCCAAAGGGCACCTGAGGTATTTTATGACAAAGACATCCAAATATAGCACTTGAGGATCCACAACATAAAAGGAACACATGGTGCTGCTAATGACAGGTGCTGGAGTACATGCTTCACCTAAGGATGAAATAATTACATGGTTAAAAAACACGTGCTAAATGCATGAAAGATGGTAGCAACAAAAAGACATGATGCAAAGCATCAAGGTTTGATTAAACCCAAGTCCTGGGGAGCCAATGATGTAGACTGCCTCCATGGCATTCGCTTTCTTCACCAAAACCCAAGTGCTGCAGGTTGCTCAGATTTTGCAGGACACTAGTGCCCAGTGCCCAAGCAGTTGGTTCCTTGCATCTCTGGTAGGCAAGGAGGACCCCATCCAAAAAAACCTCAAAGCCATGCAGCTTTGGCTGTGTCCTCCAGAAAGCACCTCAGGTGGAGAGGGAAGGGAAAGAGGCTGCAGGGGAGGGGCGGGAGCCGCTGCCCTGCCATTGACCTGGTACAATTAGTCACGGCTGGAGCAGCTCATTTCTGCCAGTGGCTGTGAGAGGAGGGAGGGGAGGACTGAGCTGGAAAAACACACAAAGGCAGAGCTGTGCACAGCCAGACGGGTTTAATCCCAGTGGGGCTTATGCTTCTTCCCCCTCCTGCAGCCCTAGAAACTTCAGAAAACTCTGAATACAACACATGCATATTAATAAAGACACATAAATAAATATAAACACACATGCACAACAAAGAATTATTTATGCAGGCACAGCAGAAGAGAATTTTTGCAACAATACAAGCTCTGGCGGCGGTCAGAGCTGCCAGGGCACAGCCACATCACACACAGGAGAGCATCAGCCTGCCCATGGGGATTTTGGTAAAATATGGGCTTAGGCCATGGTTAAGCAATAGGGTGTTTGTTGCCAGGGATGTAGCTTTGTCTGTGGGGAAAAAAAAAAAAAAAGTGTATTTTGATTAACTCCAAAGCTCCAAAGCTGTTGGAGCAAGGAGGTTTGCCCAGACCCCAGCAGACGGGCTGCTGGCCTTGGGGGCTGAAGGTCCAAATTCTTGCAGTGAATGTTTTAGGCTATTGCTTCCTTTCCTCCTGGAGACGTTCCCCCACTGCCTGGATGATTCAGTACCTGCTGGATGGCAGCATGGCAGCTGGGGAGACAGATGGCTCTGGGTGTTCACCTGAGGAACGAGCACTGAGTTCAAAGCTGTGCCCCAATTAACAGGAGCCGACAGAGAATGAAACTGCTCTGCTCTAGATCCCTCATTCTGCAGCTGGGACAGAGAAGGACTCTGCACTGTCAGCTACTCACCCTTTCCTCCCTTTCCCCTGTCAGATTCTAATGTTTGCTGGTTCATCCTCCTGTGGTGCAGGAAGACAACTGGAGAGCTGGAAGAAACAGGCATAATGTGAACAGCAGGTATTTTAGAGGATTTACATTCCAGTAAGGAAAACTTGATACAAAAGTATTAGTACATTGCATTGTGTAAAAGGATAGTGACCTTAAAAGGCTTTCAGTAAAATAATGTAAGAAGGAATTTGAGGCACAGTGATAAATTTAAAACACAGTACATTATACTTAGTCTGTTACGCTGTTCTTTCTCCCTAAAGGGTTAAAACACTTCTTATGAGAGGAAGAGGGTTAATATAATTTATGCTATAAATTATTATTGCATGGCAAAGAAATCAGGGCAAGTATTTTTGTTCATGCCCACATTTAAGCACGCCAATTTACTTTTCTAATGCCCATGGGATCCCATTGAAGAGCTGTAAATTATATTATCAGCCACGCCTCAGCACATCAGTGCCATGCACACACAGACACATAGACAGACACACAGGCACACAGACGCACGAGTGGCATCCTGGCTGGGCAGCAGAACAAAGACAGCCCAAGCAGGATAGCAGGAAGAATCCCTTTACATTCTACAGCCATGTGTGCTACTTTTCCTCCTGCGGGTCATTTGTCAGTGGGCTTACACCAGGGGCGAATTTATCTGTTATCTGCAGAACTTCTCAATAGCCACATTGTTGCTATCACTGTATTGCTGCTTGAAGACAGTCATGGCATATGGGATGTAATGAACACACGAATCCTCCAGTTATTCACCAAATGCTGTGAAGCTTGTAGGTGGCTCAGTACTTGAGCAAACAGCTAGTAATTAGGAGCTGCAAGCGCTGTTTACTAATTACTAGCAGGATGTACAAGCCCACTGTGTACTTGGGAAATTAGTAGGTAATAAGCGTGGAGAGGTGAAGAATTTCAGATTTTTCTATAAGTCTGTTGCTAACAGTCCTGAATGTGTAATGGTTAGTTCAGAGCATGTTTGTAACACCAGGTCTTCAGCTCTTTAAGGAAGAGCCTGTCTCTTAGGATAGGCATAGGTACATTCCAAATAAAGCAAGCTCTTGACATATATGGGCTCCAAAAAATCTAGTTGTTTTAATGGACATAAATCAGTAAATAAAACACAGGCAAGTCTTGTCAGAAAAGGTTGTATGTAAAAATGTTAGCCTATGAATAAATAACATGTTATATTGATTGAAAAAAAAAAAGTGCAAACAGATGTTTTCAAGTTGATAACTCACCTTTGGTAGGAGATACTAAGAGGGATATAGAGTATGATAGAGCCCATTTAGGAGGTCCTGAGGGGAAACCAGATTATAAGAGCAACTGGGAAAGTGTCATAGAAAAGTAAGGGGAATATCCTGCAATATAGGTTATGACAGCTGGGACTGAGTATGTTATTTCAGATCTACTTAAATTGGCTTAAGATGGTTTTGCCTCAGATTGAACTAGAAAAATAAATTGGGAAGGAGCTGCTTTCCTGGATCTGAAGAGGGTGGGGAAAGCCAGGTGGCTTGGGATGTGCAGAAGGTATTTTGGGAGCTACAGATTAAAAGAAGACAGAATTCTTGCTACTGTGTCATATTGCAGGGACAGTTGCCATAGTATCATTTGCTCTAAGAATAGATTTCTATAGCCCAGCAGCAGGTCAAAATATTTATAAGAGTGAGGATTTTTTTCAAGGCCAATTCAGCCAAAATGCAGGTCCCTGTACAGAGCTGCTGAAAAGCACATAAGGTAACTCACACAACCTAGCCAGAAACTAGAATGATTTGGGGCAACTAGGACACAGCCATGTGGTGTCTGACAAGAGCTTCCACAAAAATCAAAGTAATCATTCTGTCTTGCCTGAATCTTTAACTCAGAGACAAAGAAACAGAGCATGGATTGTGAATCAAAGCAGAAGATTTTGTAAAAGAGGGGTATATCTGAGACAGAACAGTGACCTGAAATTATTTTACCTCTCCCCATTGATTTTTCCCTCATAGGGAACTTGGCAGCTCTCTGCACTCCTCATGGTGCAGAAAAGAGGCTTCTGGGCCCAAATCAGGGCTCTGTCTGTCCTGTTGTCTCCACATGTGGCTGGCAATCCAGCTCCTCCAATCAGAAGCAGAGCAAGGGCAACATGACTCAGCTGCCCCTTTTGAGGCACAGAAATAACCTGCCCTAAAGCAGGAGTTTGGAGACAGAAGCTAGAAGCAGGTTGCCTAACTGAGCTTGTGCATTGATGAAACATGAGAACTGTCCTTGCTTCCCCAGCATCTATGAGACAGAGTGAAAAAGATGTTGAGCAGCACAAAACAGTTTCCAACACTGTGGTAAAACAGAATCTGATTAGGGAAACACGCTGCTTATAACAGACCTTCTGCAATGCAGTTGATCTGCCTTCACTCCCTCACCCACACCTGGCTGCATACCTGGGCCACACCATCAGGGCAAACTGCACAAGCATCTCTTATGGAATGAAGAGGGTTTGAAAGGTGGAACTCAGACTGTTCTTCCTGAAGAGGCATAAAATGTGATGACAGTCTCCATAAAAACCAACCTCTTTTTTCACTTAGGACACTTCTGACATATACAATATCAATTTATGAGTATCACAGTTTCACACCTCAATCACATTTAATTTGATTAAACCCAAGAGACTTATGGCAGAAACAGGCAAGATATGGGCAGAGAATACTTCCTCCTATTTAGCAGTTCTGGGGGATTCCAGTGGAAAAATCAAAGAATTAAATAAAAGGGTGAACAAGAAGGAAAAGGCAAACACTAGAGTCTCTCACCTTTAGGAAATATCAATTAAACACAGAGACTCTCTGGAAAAAAATGGTGATACACTCTGTGCCCCTGAGCACTACTGCAGAACAAGTAGCTTGCTTTGTGCTAATTGCTTATCCACCACTGCCATCAGAAGATCATAATTTCAAAACTAGAATCTATAAAATAAATACAATGGCCAGCGACCTAATACTGACAGAAAATCTGCAGGCTGCTCTCAAAACTCATCAATGCACTTATATCTTCTTAATATTCTTTCCTAATGTGTTTGAGCTACATTTGACCTTGCCACAGCATTAGCATGACAAAACATTTTTTTATTTTGTCACTGTGATGTTCACATACAGACATTCGCTGACTGTAAGTATGTCATTCCATGAACATCCATGTATGGTGCACCTCTTTCTGTCTACCCACACATTTCTATACTAGTTCACCTTTTATTCAATTAAATATCATAATTTTAGAGGTTGATATAAGCTGGGCTGCAGTGCCAGCCACTTATGCCAAAAGAATTTCCCATAGGGCATGTAAGAGAAGCCAAAGTGGGATATGTACACAAACTTAAGTTTCTGTGTCTTAATGCTTGTCTTATTCAAGAGAACAGTTGCCAGTGTACTGAAAGAGGCTCTTTGGAGAAAACCAGAAAATGTTATCAGCAAACCCCCCCCCCCCCCCCCCATAACATGCTACTGGCAATACACACAACATGTCTTCCTCTTAAACACAGCCTAACTTACACTTACCAGTCCCAAGAAATGCACAACTCTGTTTGTGCTGACATGTAGCTAGGATGATTTTGATAGCACAACTCTAAAATAGAAGTCAGCACATACAGTCATTGTGGGGATTTCTTATTATTTGGAATGTCCCATAAAAAGTTCATCTTTAAAGCTGTGTAGGAGTGAGAAGAAATGGATCCTCTCAGCACATTAAGTCCTTTGCAACCAGTATGAAGGTTTAGCAAGCTGGGAGCAAGCACACAGGATACGGGTAGGAGTAGAAAACTAAAAAAACAAATAAGCCAAAACAGAATCGGTCAGGTCACTTCCTCAAAGGTGTTGTATCTGGGCTGAAACCACAGGCTTCTGCAGAGCACACACTTGTAGGACAGAGGACTGCAGGCAGAGAGGAGTCACTGGAAGCAAGCACACAAGTCCTTGAAGAAAAATCATTGCCTCAGCTGTGTGTGAGACAGAGTCAGGAACCTGTAAAACCACTTCAGCTGCTGTTACACTGCCTGCAGCAGAGCCTGCCTTGAGTTGAGCTGAGCTGAGCATCACCAGAATGCAGCATGCCGCTTGGTGCTGCAAGGTGTCAGAGTGGAGACAGGCAGCATCCCCTGAACAAGCTGGCAAATTCAAATTACAGACCGATGTTAAATCTGCAGCCATCCTCACTAACATATTTTTTAAGTTATCATGCTATCTTTCTACAAGACACAAGGCTTGCTGTATCACTTGGGTATGTACCTGCTCATTATGCTGTGGTGGGTTGGGAGGTGTGGAGACACACCCCAGTACCAGCCCTTCTTACAGGACATTCCAGTGGAGAGGTGGAGAGCCCCTCCTGCACCCTTTCATTTGGTGGGTTTATCTGTGAGCTTTTTGTTTTCCTTCTGGTAGCTTTACTCTAGATTAGAGATAATTTTTGTGAACATGATTATGGTACTGCAAAATCTAAAACTCAGTTTGCAGGAAATGTAGTGATGATAATACCAATTATTAATACATATATTCTGACTTATTCCCTCTACAAAAATTACAGGATTTGGGTCATAATAAGACTCATCTAATAAGAAACATCTTATAATAAGATGTTCTCATAATAAGAAACATCTTTATTCCCAGAGATCAAATGAATGCATGCACTTAAAGGAAAAATAAAGGTCTCCTCCAGATTACAGAGACAACACACCTCATTTCCCTGTAACCAGCTACTTTGGCCCTTATGGGAGTGCCATACTCCCAATATTGTCAATCTTTGCTATTGACTCCTCAGCCAGTTTTCTTGTTCTGATACTTTCTTGTTTCCTCTTACCCTTTTCTTCCCTCCTTTGCTTTCAAGCTCTTCCTTCACTGCTCAGGAATGTGCAGAGTTAACAGCTCCATCCCTGTCACTTGTCACTGCTGCTTTTCCAATCACCTGTCCAGTTTCTGTGTACATCTCATGCTGAATTAGTGGTTGGGGAGGTGCTAAGCCTGAAGGCAGCAGGGGGGAAGCAACTGAATTTGCAGCCATAGCCTTGGGAGACCAAACTTCTGTGACGAATATTCTCAACACATATTGCTGCTGGTGATCAGAGGCGAGAAAAGCAACTATTGTCTTCCTTTCATGCTCTAGGCTCTTCCAGTGATATTTTTGCTCAGTGTGTTTTTTCTGCCTCAAATTACGCAATTCACAGGAAGTCTCCTCGTATAAGAGATTGTTGAATAAATAACTGTTTACACAAATCAGCTTCAGGCCTAAAGATGTTACACACTGAAAGAAGTCAGCTGCATCTTCTTGTCATATCCTGTTGGTTAAATTATGTTAAGGCGCTGAGACAGTGAGTCCATTGAAATCTTCATTGTTTTCTGTCTTAGCATCACTGAAATATACTTAATGGACAGACTTGTCCTGTGGTTTTATAAGAGAAGCCTTATTATTTACAGAAAAACACTCAGGGCAAAAAGCAAACATGGCCTATGTGAAGATCTGATGGTGCTACTTTTCTATACTAGAGCAAATAAATAAAACACTTACGGAAAATTATTTTTGTGTAGTTTGTGTAGGACAATTTTAAAAAAATCCCAGAAGTAATCAAAGAAAGTACCTTTGTGACTCTGCACAAACAACTTCTCTTCTTGAAATCTCAAAACGTGATCCACTGGAAATGGGAAAATAAAGTTTTATAGACACAAGCAACACTTACCAGCCCTGGATGGCATAACATTTGGCAAACTGCTTGGCCAATTATCAACAAACAGATAAAGAAATTTGAACAACTTGAAAATTCAGGAAATAATGCCAGTCCTGCTTTAACAAAATTGTCACAACAGAGACTTCTTAAACAGAGAAATTTCATTTTCAAATGCAGTGTTTCTACATTTTTATTCAGACACAGGTTCTGATATTTTCTCCCCTCTGATTTGGCTGACCTAGATTTCACCTAAGTTCCTAATGTCTTTCTGGAGAAAGGGGGTTACGGCAGCTGCCCAGACTGTGGGAGCTGACTTGTTAGAAACCAAGCCAGACAGGCAGGCAGGAGCTTGCCATCTAGGTCAAAAGCAATCTGGGTTAGCAAGGGTACATCTCCAAACACACCAGATTATGCTAGTTTTGCTCTTTTGCAAATGAGCAAAAAGGTCTGCCAAAGCATAGTACTAAAACTGTTTGCCAAAAATGACATTTCAAGTCAAAATTTAAAGTCTTAAATTTTTGGTTCTAGGAAGACAAAAAAAGTCTCACTTAAGGAAAAACCAGAAAACACAGATGTGTTTTAATTCAGCTTCAGCCTATCCTTCCACCATTATGCACAACTCAGCAGCAGGAGAGTCATCATCCTTGGTCAAGCTGACACAGTATCTGTTTTTACCCTTGAATACTCAACACCTAATGACAGACCTAAATACAGGTTTTGAAAGGTTTCTACAAGAGGAAAAAGAAGCAGAGTGTAATGAGAAAAAAATAGACTTCAACAATTTCATATTCTATATACACATTTATTTGGAAGTACATGGGACAGTACTATCAGAGTATTGCATATTTTATGGTTTTGAAGTACAAGGAAAATGCCCTACTAAAGGCTAGTGGAAAAGAGCAGAGACACATGCTGCCTTTATTGTTTTGCTCCACAGGAGTGTTAACCAAGGAACACCTGCAGAACTTTCCACAGCATCCCTTTCCACATGTGCCTGCCAGAGAGGCCTCTGGCACCCCAGGCAGATGCTGTGCTCTGAGCATCACGAGAAGCACCAACAGCCAGGTGGTTCCATAGGCTGACGGCCATCACACACTGATCAGCTGTTCACACACGATCTCAGGTATTGCAGCCCCATTTACTGAAGCCTCCTGAAGGCCATCCTCTCTGCTTACAAAAGTAAATAGAAGTTTTTATATCTATATTTGACTTTCCAGCTGGATTAGCACCATCTGCTTCCATGTCATGTGTCACCCCTGTGACAGCACCACCAAGGAGGCCACCAAGCCTTTTGCAAGGGAGATCGATCCCACCACACTAGGGAACCTTGGGTGGAAGTGCCCACCAAGCCAGGGCTGTTAGCAGAGAGCACAGCTATTATCCCTGTGTGAGTCCTCCTGTAATTTGTTCCTTTGGGATGGATAGGCAGAGGTCCCACTGATGACTGCCTGGAAAGGAAACAACTGTCTAGTGCATGCTTCTGCTCGGCAAAGGGGTTGGGGAAGAAACATGGTTTTGTCAGTGTTAGTGCCCAGCATATCCTTAGGTGCCCTTGCCATAGATCATCACCATCACAGCAGCACTGATTATAAAGCTGTTTGCAAGATGGGATTCGGCCCTACTAAGGCACCGATACTAAAGCTGTGGATGATCTCAGCTGAGGATTCGCAGAAATAAGGGCAGCCTTAATCTCCCTGAGGAACACAGACAGAGTCACAGAGTTGGAAATAGCAGCATGCATGCAGTAAACAAGTGCAGCATTAGCTGCCCTCTATCCACATGCCAGCACTACCTGCCCAGTGCAAGGGGCATCTCAGGCTCCTGACACCCACCCACACAAGCCCCAGGCACTCAGTTTCCCCACCAAGCACCAGCTGTGTCTTTGCTGTGTCACTGCTGCTTTTCCATGCAGAACTTCACCTCTGCTATCACAGGTAGTGAGAAGCATTGTAACATCATGTGGTCTACAACCACATGCAATCTGGGAAAGCTGGAATCATCTACAGCAATCAGCCACTACCCAGAACAGAACACACTGTCCGGCACTGACCAGAAATTCAGCTGAGCTCTTAATGGCCAAACCACTGTCACTGACGCTTCCACTGCTTGCTGAAATAACTATTACAGCCTGTCCTTGCTGTTGCAGCATAGTAACTGAGTATCTTATGAGACACTGCCATTTTGCAATTCATAAATTTGTTTCTAATGCTTTAAATTGATTAAGGAGAGCTAAAGGAAAGGGATTATCAGCAGCTCAGGCAGAGGTCCACTGCTGGCTGGGCTTTTTCACAGGCTGTGTCAGGCCAAACTTTCCCAGCCTGTCAGTTTGCTCATGAGATAGGCACAGTCACTGCCAACCATGGTAGAGCAAGCTTTGACCAGACACAAATCCAATGCAAGCTGATGGGGTGATTTGTGTGATCCGGCTGTAGCGTCCACATCAGGGTGCTACATGCATCAGCAGAAGGAAGCTGCCATGTAGGCACAAGTGGGAGAAACAAGTCCATCTATGCACTTCAAAATCATTAATTGAATGGCACGAAGAAATAAGCTTCAACCTGAATAACAGAATGGTTTGGGTAGGAAGGGACCATAAAGATCATCTAGTTGCAACTCGCCTGTCAAGGTCAGGGATGCCTCCCACTAGATCAGGTTGATCCAAGCCCTCTCCCACCTGGTTTGGAACACTTCCAGGAATGGGGCATCCACAGCTTCTCTGGGCAACCTGTTCCTCATACCACCCTCAGAGTAAATAATTGCTTCCTAATAACTAATCTAAACCTACCCTCTTTCGGTTTAAAGCCAGCTCCCCTTGTCCCATTACTATATGCCCTTGTAAAACACACCTCTCCAGCTCTCATAAGAAAAGGCCTCCTTTAGGTACTGGAAAGTGCTGTAAAGTCTCCCCAGAGCCTTCTCTTCTGTACACAGAAAAACCCCAACTCTGCCAGCCTTTCCTGTTAGGAGAGGTGTTCCAGTCCCAAAATCATTTTTGTGTCCCTCCTCTGAACTCACTGCAGAAGGACCACATCTTTTCTATGCTGGGGACCCCAGAACTGGACACAGCACTCCAGATAGGGTCTCACCAGAGAGGAGCAGAGGGGCAAAATTAACTCCCTCAACTTGCTGCTCACATTGCTTTTGGTGCAGCCCAGGATATGGCTGGCCTTTTGGGTTGCCAGTGCACATTTCTGAGACATGCTCAGCTTTCTATCACCAGTACCCACAAATCGTTCTCTGCTCTCAATCCCTTCATCCCCCAGCCTGTATTGACACAGGGGGCTGCTCCTCAAGCCTGTCAAGGTCCCTCTGGATGAACACTTTCTTGATAATGTGGCTGTGAACAAAGGACTGGTTCTGCATTTGTTCCTGCTGCAGTGAGATTTTAGACCCCATCAGCTTAAGTGAGAGAAGAGATGCTCCTCAAAGCCAGCTCCGCAAGCCTAGCTCTCCATGCTGTCCTTGGACACACTGTCCCCTCCCCAGCGTCACAGTCACTCTCTGGCACCCAGCCATCAGCAACAGCTCTGCACAGATCATGGCAGGCTCCCGGGGGGGAAGCGGGGAGGGGGAACAGAGACAGCTTTGTCTCCTCACCCATCACCAGTGGGTTTCTCTGGATGCCAGCCCCACAGGACTGGCTGCTGCTGCCCCGCCACCTCCATATGGGGACAAGGTGGGCTGCCCAGCCAGGCACTGGGGGAGAGGTGACAAGTGGCTGGGAGAAGTGATGCCAGCAGATCACTGGAGGGGACTGCAAGATCCTACTCTGTTATAGGAAGGGCAGACAGGAACAATAACACAGCAGGGGCACCTCTGCTACTTCTAGCTCTGTGCTGACCAGGAGTGGTGGAGAGGTGCTCAGAGCCCACAAGCTCCCCTGCTTAGTGAGTCGCCTTTCTGCTGAGGCCACCAGCCACTGGTGACAGCATGTGACAGGAAATGCAAGTGCTCCACTGGAGCTTAAATTGACCAATCATTAACCTACCCCTCATTAGGAACTAAGTGATTTCACATATGTCCTGGCTATACTTTGAAAGGGATAAAGCAGTGATTATTGTTAATTCTAGCAGGACTCAAGTAGTGGTGTGGAGGTGGAAGTTGTGGTCTGGCACTGCCACTGCCCACACATCCAGCACAGGAGACAGACCTATTTAACATTCATGCTCTTCACTGGTGCTCCTTTATATCTGTTCATCAAGTTATTTTAAATAATCCTGGGACAGTCACAATGCAAGTTATACTTATTCAGTTCTGGACTCTATTACTGAAATTCTTCTCAGTTTTAATTATTTAGGTTTTTGACACTGGCTTGCACAATTAAAAGGAATAGGAAAAAAACCCATGTTTGATGCTTAGCCTAACAATACAGTCTCTTTCCTCCATCCATCTATTACTCCATTTCTTTTTTCTCTCTAATGCATTCATAGTTTTGTCATTTGCGATTAATTTATGAACAAAAATGTTACATTTCAATTGTGGCCTCAGTTTTTTTATTGAACTCCTTTACCACTGCTTGCCAGGAAGAACCTGTTGCCATGCTATTATGTGAAATGATAGAGTGAAACATGCTCCTTTCTAAACTTTTTACTTTTTTTTTGTCTCCTTGCTTACAAGCCCCTTTGTAAAAAATAAAATCTCTTCCCTGTGGTAAGTCACTGTCTGTGACAGCTTCCAGCAGCACAACCAACCTTTCTGAGCTGCAGTTCCTGGCACAACTGATGTTACACACAAATGTAAATTCACCTTTTGCATGTTCAGTGACTTTCCTAATGCTAAAGGTTTTTTTCTTCCACACAGATGGAAGATGTACGCTGCTGCGTACATGTGCATGCACATCTGTCTGTCTAGATATGTTCTGTGCTATATCCACATACCCTCAATACAAGTGCACTACAACTCATATTTCCCATTCCATACATCTGAGATGAGTCCTTCATTCAGACCATGATCAGAAAATAGAGACTGCATGCACCCAGGACTCTGTATCCCATGAGCGACATAGACCAAAGCCACCTTATGGATTCAACACCTTGTCTGTCCCCTGGACAGCAAAACAGAGGTGACAGTCAGTCTCCTCTCCCAGCAAAAACAGCTGAAATACATATAACATAAATTGGCTTCAGGTGATGAGGAACCAGAGAAAAATCAACTATAAAGCAACAACAGGTATAGAAATGTCCCTGACTAGTCCCTAGCAGGAAAGCAGGGAGCGAACAATACACTTCCAGACTTGCATCCCTTGCTTTAGAAACTGGAGTTTAAAAGGGACAAGAAGACTGTTAAATGGCTTTCTTGGGCACAGGATGGTGTCGCAACATCACTGACCATGGCTGGAGGAAGTTTTGATCCTCACAGAAGGCCCAGACTCTCCTCTGTGGGAGGGAACAACTGCCACCAGTACCAGTGCTCTGAAGGTAACAGTACTGTCACAGCAACACACCACTGCTCCAGCTGTAGCCCAGGGGTAATATCCCTTGGGAGCACTTTTGCTAGTGCCTGTGGCAACAGAACAAATACACAAAAGTATGGCACTTTGAAGGAATTACATTCTCAAGCTGGCTTTTTATCTCTGGTTAGTTTAAAGAGATTCTCTTTTGAGTTTCAACAGTCTCTGAGAGAGGAACAGTGGATAGGGCAGAGTTAAGTTAATCAAAACATAAGAAGTCCCAGCAGTACCTGCTGGAACAGCTCTTGAATTAACTGTGTATTAACTGTACTTGACCCCCTCCCTGCAAGTATATTCATGCTAGTTATGAAATGATACATGAGGCTCAATAACAGACGCAATTCTATGCTCAGGAATTATTTTGCATACTACACAGATTATTAACATCAGATTATTAACACAGGCAGGTGAGGAATGACATTTTTCCTTTTCTTTTTATCCAAATTGTAATTGACTTTTAGGTAGGGAAATTTCTCCCTTTTCATTATGAACAGCAATTTGGAGATGGCTCTGATAAAGCTGTTGACCTTCCACTTTGAGACAAAGTTTCAATTTGGATAAGAACTACCCTGCTTTAAGCACCACTAACATTAAATTTCACTCTGAACTTAAACATAGATGTACTGTTTGCAAAGGAATAGTGCAGTCATGCCACTTGAAGTGCAGCTGTTTTTCTGCATGAAGTAACTCTAGGGCAGAAAAATGCTAGTCACAAAAGTAAGCAAGTAGCTCGGCAGAGCTGAGAAGGGTTACACAGACAGCATTGTGGGAGGCTCATAAGAAGGCTAGGGTGATTTGTAGAGTTTCTCATGGAGGTAGCTTCACTAGGCGCCTTGTTAGAGTAGATCTTACACAGAGCACATCTCTCTGAAAACTGCTGAAATGAAGTTATGGTAATTTTAATGAGAGAGATGGGGAAAATGCAAACTTTTAATATTCAGGAGGGTCAACATGACATTACTTGTTTATTTATTTAGAGGCAACTTTATTTGTGATGTCAAGAGAACCCAAGAGGCCCATTCTGGGATCTGGCAATATGCTTACTTGATAACTGTGAGGTATTTTTAAGCACAGCAGAAGAAACTGTGCAGTGATCTTGCCTCATAAAAGCACCACATTTGCAGAAGGTCAGAGAATTATTTTTGCCCTTGGAAATGTACATGCATATTTTAGCCGTTAGTTCCTATATTATAAATCATATTTTCCTGTAAAAGGGCTTTGAAATAATAAAAAGCAGAAATATTATGTTTTGGTCAAGCCTGGTTTACAGCACACAGCCTGAGATCCCAAGAGACCACAAGCCTCCTTTCTCCCTCTGCTATAAGTTTCCTGTTGGCTTGTCAGTGGACTATTTCTGTTTTCTCTGTTTCTTTGCCTAGTAATAACATGAAAGTGCATCGCTTGGAAGTGTTTTGTGACTTAAATCATTTGCCCGAGGCTCTAAGATGACAGGTTTTATAAAAGACCTGTGATAAATAGAGTCAAGATTCCAATTTAATAAACTCCTCCAATTATTTAGGGAAATATTTAGGGAAGAAAAAATTTAAACCAGAAGCTTCCAGATGTTCTTTGCAGTCTTTTTGAAATTTCTCTGTCAATAAATTTTGAGCTACTGGGAAGTTTCTTCAGCTTTTAGTCTCCTCTTATATCCCCTGTTGGAAAGAAATCCATAATAGCTGTATTTAACAGCTGTGTGTATTATTTTCTTCAGACCTGTGGCTATATAAAAAAGATATTGACACAAAAAAAAAAAAAAAAACAAAAACAAAAAACCCCAAACCTACTAATGTTTACTCTGGAATAGATATCACCATTCACTTGTTATTCAGCATATGGAAAGACACATTTAAACCACCTCCTTTAAAAAGCAATCTAGTCATGGAGAAAAGTGTGAGTCGTAGGGACAGAAGGGAGAAACACAGAATCACAGAATGGTTTGGGTTGGAAGGTGCCTTAGAGCTCACTTAGTTGCAGGCCTCCTGCCATGGGCAAGGATGCCTTCCACTAGACAAGGCTGCTCATATCTCCCTTCAACCTGCCCTTGGACACTTCCAGTGATGGGGCATCTACAGCACCTCTGGGCAACCTGCTCCAGTGCTCCATCACACTTGCAGTAAGGAATTCTAGTATCCAATCTAAATCTTTCCTCTTTCAGTCTAAAGCCATCATCCCTGGTCCTATCACTACACGCCCTGACAAAGAGGTCTTCTCCAGCTCTCTTGTAGGTCCACTTTAAGTACTGATGGAATCATGTCTCCCTGGAGCCTTTTCCTCTTCAGGCTGAACAATTCCCAACTCTCTCAGCTTGTCTTCCTAGGGGAGGTGCTCCATCCTCCCTGGTCCTCATCCCAGCTGGCTTCAACAAATCCATGTATTTCCTGTGATGGAGACCTCAGAATTGGATGCAGACCTCCAGGTGGGCCCATCTCACCAAAACAGAGGGGCACTCAAAGCCTCAAAGCACTCAAAAGTCTCACTCAACCTGCTGGCCACACCGCTTTTGATTTAAGAAGATATTACACCCAATTGGCAAAGATTAAAGTAAGTGCCTTGAATAGTTACGCGCTCAGTCCTAAACATGTTTTTCTGTATGAGTTCCTCTAGAGTTATAACACAGAAGGCTATGATAAGGTGCGGCACTGGTCTCAGTTCAGGGCAAAGCTGCGTCACACATCCTGTGATGCACCTTTTACACATTGCACTGCCTGGCACTAGTGTAGGGGCAAGGAGCAGCTCTTGGCTCATGGCAAATCCATGGCCACATTGACTCATCTGGCATTTATTAGCTTCACTGCTGACTTGATGAAAAATGAGAAAAAAAAGGGTTGAGTTCAGCAGTTTGACCCCCAGACCAACAAATAGGCCACGCAGCCCAGATCGCCAAGAACAGCTGCCGTGTTCTGTGTGCCTGCTGCTCTAGTGCCCCTCCCTTTGGGAGATGATTATATCTGAGATTAGGAAGGAATGACCAAAGTTCCCCACAGTGACCTCCCTTCAAAGACAGCCCCATCAAATGCTAGGTTACATAAAAAGAATGGCTGGTTATTTCCTCAGGAAAGAATGTTTTTTCAAGGGTAGCAAAGGCACATAGTGCAGAGACAGCCATGCTTCACTTTGAGAGGTCTTTCTAGTTAGCTTAGATGTTACAGAGAAGAACCAAGAGGCTGGGACTAGACTGCAAATCTTTGATTGCAAATAATTTTCTGCCTACTAATGATAGTTTAATTAATATTGATGAGGATATTGGTTTTTGTTTGGGATGTCCTAAATATTTACAGCAGGCCTCAGATTCTGAAGTGCTCTGAAATGCATATACTGCTGGTCCAAGGATCTGTGCAGTGTGAGAACCAGGCTCTATCCACACCAGAAGCCGTTGATTTCAGGCTTAGAAACACAGATAGTAGTAGAGTTTCTTTTCTCTTGAAATCAACCGGTGTCAACGTGTTGATCACATTGTTACTTGCTACATAAAACCCTTCCAAATTCACACACATCACTGTTATTTTTCAGTTTTCATACTTTCGTCTTTTTTTACAGCAACTAACGCAACTAACCTTCTATCAGGACTCTGCATCATTCAGGTTTCACATGTGGAGATGGTGCCATCACTCTAAATCACCTCTGGTCGGCAGGGTCCTATCACCTACCAGTCCACTTCACAAAATCAGTCAAGGTCTTCAACTGCAAAGCTCTTAGGGGATTAAGACATGGTATAATACTTGCACCATGGTTCATCTCTTCATAGCAGCCATTGCCAGCCACAATTCATACTAAACATCCACATCTAAGTTTCTGTTCTCAAATGCTAGAGAAGAAACTTCTGAGAATAGAACCCAAATTTTGCATTTCCTTTCAAGGAGATGTGCTTATGTCCCAGTGTGACTGCCATCATGTCAAAATGCATCAAAATGCCAAATGATACAAAGAAAAACCCACAAACACAAAGGGGAGTACATTAACCCCCCCTCTATTTCCTCACAGATTTCTCCTTCGTGATTACCAGTGTTACATGAGTTGGCATGGGGGGAAGGGGAGAACTTTTTTGTTACCAGTAGAGGATGATTTTCTCCTGCACTTTTACAGTCAGATTTTTAAAGGCAGGCATAATCGCTGCATGCATCAACTTGAAATTTCACACACATGGTTCAGATATGTCAACTTGTAAACCTTTACCCATTACCTTGCTTGCTCTGAAAGAGTACAGCTGAAGGTGACCCTACACAGGTCACCATAATTTTCTTTTCTTTCTGCCTGGTAGCTCTCACACTGAATTTCATCAGTACCTACTAACTCAATACACATAGTCTAAGTAGGTCATTCTGAATTTAGTTACTGACCTCCTTCTGTACAAGCCCAACCTTGTTAAGTGTCAGTGGCTACACTGAGCTGCACTCACCAGGAGAGAACTGCGGTAGGGTCTAAACTTTCCACCCAAGATCACTGTCAGCCTGAGGAGGGTGAGATCAATCTCACTGACCTCTCAGCCAGCTACAGCCACTGTCACAAAGGCCATAAGGCAGCCACAAACAGCATGTAAAAGAAAGGTGATCTGCATTGCACAAAATGAGAAGGAGAGAATGCATCCTTCCCAAGCCTGTGGCTGAGGACAAACAGTACACCAGGTCTGCTCTAGCACTGTATTCGTTTACCATTTAGCTGTCAGTATCATTTTCTAACAAAGATTTTGATTTCCCAGCAAATCTCCAGCTGGCAAATTGGTACTTGAAATTTAGTTTCTCTTTATGTGCAGAATTACTACACGTCTCCATCCAGGCTTTTGCAGGCCCTCATAAATTTTACAGATTAGTTGGTTTGACTTCCTGCTCTCCTGGTGACATGCAACAAATTCATCCCAGCCAAACTGGTGATTACACCACTGTTTGTACAGACTCCAGGTGGGACTGAAAATTATATGGCAGGAAGTCTTGAAATACCTGTGTAGATGACAATCAGGAAAATGACAGCCTTGGGGGGGGCTAAGTGATTTGGAGAGGAAAACCAGACTAGATCTTCGTGGAACAGAAGAGTCTGCAGATATCAGCTTTCTGACATGTCTTAAAAAGCCTGTGGCTTCCAAATTTTTTTAGTTGCTCACCCCTCTCAGTAAAAAAAAATCTTTGAGCTAAATAGTAAATACATTGTAAAACCTACATAAGAATAGAAATTAAAAAAGGATGATGTAAACACTGCTTTAAAACTATAATTCTTGTCTTGTTTATTAATGCTACAAAATACATTTTCTTCCTGCACCCTAGAGTTCATACCCCTCCACTTTGGAGACCACTGCTGCACCCTACCAGACCAAGATAGGGTGGGGGTTCCACACATCAAGCTGTTGAAAGGTGGTTAAAAGGGAGAGGGGCAGAAATAGCACTGTGTAACGAACACTGTGCTCATGTACTACATGTCTCTGGCTATTCTAGGGTTGAGAGAAGCACAGTTTGTGAAACAAGATCTTCATTAATTGCTCTTCCCAGGCTCATTATCCACAGATGTTATCGGCACTTTTCAGTGCCAACCCAGACAGCTGCGAGCTGTATTCCAAGAGGTACAGCAGGAAAAAGACGCACAAGCCCAGGGAGGGATTTTGCTGGTCCTGGTTTTACAAAAAGGAACACAGGGTGAAAAAGGCCATTCTTAGGCACTTAAGCAAGCAGTACGTAGAGTGACACAGGTCAGACCCTGCCAGATCCCCAGTGACAGGCAGAAGGACACCCAGGTGGCAGATCTGGGATCCTGGGCGCAAAAGGCAGAGCTGCAGAATGGCAGCCTGCACTCAGCAGTACAAGACAAGATGAAGCAAAACAGGAACAGCTCACTAGCAGGAGATCAGTCTGGTCCCACATTTCAGTCAGACATCAACTAGCAATAACTGCTTACAGCAGGAGCACATAGAAAAATATAAAGCAGTTCTTCCCCTACCATGCAATCTGGAAATCAACGGATTTCCCCCATTTAGCTGAGGAGTTCAGGTACTTGCAGGTTTCTTTGAAATGCCAGTTTAACCATCTAATCCCTTTCTAGACCTACTGGTACTTCTAGACACTTCTGTTCTGGGGAAAAGTTGAGGCAAAAAGTGCAAACTGCAGGCAAAACAGCACAGCTAGGCAGCAGCCAGCACTGGTACTGCTTACAGTGAGACCTTACTGGTCTCTTCCTAGCGATGGTGCAGCTTCAGCTAAAGCCACAGCTTTAGCATCCCCTCTCCTGCCCAATGCAGGAGCTCCAGTCATTTGATCTGACTTTCAGCAAGAGCATTCGGCTCTTCAACACAGCAGAAGCATACACTTTCCTGGAGAGTTTCCAACACTCAGCTCTTCTGAAATGGGTACTTTTTCCACACTGAACCAGAGTACGTAAAAAAAAAAAATCTTTCAATAATGTAGCCCTCAGTCTCAATTTAATTTGTTCATTCTGAGGCCCCTAAACACATAAATTGCTTAATTTAGTTGAGGTATTTCTTTTGGGTTACTGTCAGTTGGTGTTAAATAGTAAAACAAAGATTAATCCAACTAACAGTTTCTTTGGGGGTTCTTGGTTAGATTGTTTAGATTGTTGGCTTGTTTTCTTTTTCAGCAAGATGTCAAATTAATTTCTAAAAGTTGACTAAACAGTCCCATACTTGGTAGTACTGTGTGCTGAGCTGCTGTTATTTCACACTTCAGTGGCTGTATTCTAAAGCTTCATTGGTAGAAGTGTAACAACAAGTCTTAGCAATATTTAATCTGTTTTCATATATCAGTTAGCTTCTGTGTCCAGCCTAAAATCAAGAGTCTGCTACCAAAGCTAACTACTTCCTCTGGGTTAAAACTACTTGTTTCCACCTTCAAAGAGAGTGGGAAATTTCAACCTGAAAAACAAAACCTTTCTTTTCTGTAAGATCACACCTTGCTGAAAGATCCTTTCTTGCTTAATGTTTAAGAAATGCGTTAGGAAAGGTTTTTACAATGCAGCATTTCATCCACTTAAACAAGAAATTAGGTAATTCCCTAGTATATTTCTTTAGGATAAGTAATTGAGCTCCTCAGAAGTGAATTTGCAAGAGAAAAACTCTCTACATTGCAAAGTAATAGTAGTACAGAGAAAACAGGACTGACTCCAAATATGCACTAGTTCCTTTCTGATTTACTTTCAGATTTTTTTTTTCTGTAGCACCCTTGAATACACAGTACACAAGAGCAGTAACTAGATTTTCTTTCTGTCAAGACATCTCACTCAAGGCAACTGGAACCCAATAGTCAGAATTATAATAGTATTTCTTTCTGTGGGACCTCAGCCCTTGCTTTGGGGGACTGTCATGGATTCCCACATTCTAACTGTCCAACAGCTGAGCACAGCTGCTCCTGTTTGCCATGCCAGGTGCTGCCATCCTAGTCCTTGCCCTCCCTGGCACACACATGTCATACAGAGCAGATGCTTCTTGAGACTCCAGAGCTGATTTGAGACACCCAACAAACCAGGAGCAGCCTTCTCAGGGATCTCAGAGGCTGCAGCTGGATCCCTCAAAGCTAAATCTGGGGTGCAGTGAAGCCTCACTCACATCCCAGGTCCCACAGGCTATGAGGTCTGGCTGCTGCCCCTCGCAGCGAAGAACATGCAAGGGGAAGCGAGGAATGGGACAACGCCACCAACCTTCCCACACCAGCACCCACCTCGCACAAGGAGGAGAAGGCACAGACTTGAAAATGGTGGGGATCTGCAGCAGTTGAATATTTTGTTGTATTTTGCCTGGGTGTAACAATCCACACCGTTCAGCACCTCTACATAAACTATTAAAGCCACACAGCTTTGGGTGTGCTCCTAAGCCCTTTTAATATTTCACTCACTAATCTTTGCTCCTTTGCTACACTTAGCAGAACACCAAATGTGTGTTAATGGCAAGATTTTTTCTTTAGAGGGAAGCTTATACATGCTGAAGGTAACAAAATATTTTCTCATTTTGTTGTCAGCATTATTCCTTGCAAGACTATCTAACGAACACTTCTATTAAAGAAATGCAAACAGATTTGCAAAGAACCATGAAGAAAAGATCATGTCAAATTCAAAAGATACTATTTTGGATCCTTCAGCAAATGAACCTTGACTCATATTTATTTTAAAAGTTAGCTGTTTTATTTCTTTATTCATTTATGAAGAACGATGATACCAAGGATTATTGACCCTTAGCACAGTTAATCAAATAATAGCATTAAGAGTAAGAAAAGTGAACACTAGAATTTTTCTAATGGCTAATATATTTGAGTTTTTTCAAGGCATCAATTCAGTTTATCATTCTCAAGGATCCCTTTTTTCCTTTGCCCAGCCTGCCATGTCTGAGGCTCTCCTTCCACAGCTTTTGAACAACCTGAGATCCCACTGCTGCCTCCTGAGTGCTTCACTTTTCTAACCTGGGGATGCAGAAACTGAAACATGAAAAATAACTGGGTGAATTTGAAATTAATAGACTTGAGTAACTTCTTCAAAGCTGATGGATCATGATGCTATCAAGATAGCCACTTTGCCTCTCAGGTATTCCAGTAAAGATACAGATACATTATATTTTCAGAAGGTGGGTGGTCCCCTCCCAGGGCCTCAGACTCCATGTCATATAAATCAGCTCTCACATTACAGCCCTTTGAGAAGTGTCCAGGAGGGCAGCTGGGACCACCTTTGCCTCTAGAGTTGAGAGACCATGAATTGCACAAGTGCTGCCAGTATCCAATTGCACATTGCCTGGCCAAATCCTCCCAGCTGAGCTGCTGCTGCTGCTACAGAGAGTCCCTCTTCATCCCTCTTTATTATCTGGTGGTGGAGGGGCTCTGAATTCTCCCCAACCACTTCAGCAGGCACTAGAGGGGACACATACGTGGTGATCCTGCTGCCACTTGGCATCTCCCGCTGCAGGTCAGTTGCCAGAGGAGCACACCAGCAGATCTTTCCATCAACATCTCCCCAAAATAAACAAACTTCCTCAAAACAGCCCCAGCTGAGCAGTCTGGTCCACCAGACCTGTCTGCTGAGCAGGTGGCAGGCAGGAGGCATCCAGAACTCACATCAAGCCACTTCAGACACTGCCACTGCTCGGCCAGCAGTCTGTAGTGCTCGAAAGCCTGGGACATAAGTTTCCTTTACATGTCATGTTATAAGCAGTGTGTGCCTGTCCCAGAGCAAAAGGGGGGGCGAAGGGGGGGGTGTCTGCTTCTTCCCTACCCATGATGAGTCCTTGCTCCCAAACCCTTTTAAAGAAAATTTAAAAAGGGGAGAGAGACAGGGAAAAGAGAAGGGGGAAAAGATAAAACCTCTCGTGTTCTGTATTTTTTGCAGTTAGTTGCATTTCTCTTCTCCTGAGGATGAGTATCGATTGTCATGACCAGACAAATGATCTGCAGCACAACCTACAGAGATTAGAGTCAAGTGGGCTGTTGGCAATATTAAGATATTTGGTATTAACAAATGTATAGAGCCATAAACCAGAGAGCTCATATAAATATAATCATGGTAGGAGGGAGAGGCAGGTGACATAATCAAGCAGCTGCACTGTCAGAAGAAGTTCATAACAACCATTGATCCCTTGTATCATCCCAAAAATGTTAGTCCTTCTCATCAAGTTGTCACTGTGGTGCTAGAAGACAAGGTGAGCAGTAACAAATACATTTTAGGAACTGGTCTTAAAACAACATTGAGATGGAGTGAACACAAGGTAAACAGCCATCTAACAAATTCATCCTTCTGGATTCTTCTTATAAAACTACTGTGTCATTTCCAGTTAATATCTGATTTTAAACTCCTTTTAAAATGAAACATTTCTTTGGAAATGAAACTGGCATTGCTTCCTCACAAGCCTTTGGACAGGATTAGCATCACACTCATTTCACATCAGTTAAACACTTCACAGGGGACTCATGTCTTGCCATTGTCCACAGGGAGCAGAGAGCATCAAGTAAATCTTTCCCATTTCAATGTTTCCATGCTTGAGCAAACTCCATTTCAGTACATGCATCCATGCTACAATGCTACTGCAACACTGAAGTGGTGACATAGAGGAAGTGAAATAGTAAATTCAGCGTGAATGATTACATACTCCTCCTGTTACAAAAGAAAACCATGAGGCCATGACTAGGCATACCATCAGTCCCAACACACAGATTTCCCACTCATGCCGGTTTATTTTCCTGTAAGTGCTATTTACTGTCTGTGTAATGCTTTGTCAACTGGTTTCCTAGGATAATTTTCAGTGTTATAGTTTACTCCCTCCCTCCATCTCTCATATAGCCTCAAACAAGATCAGACCCTGAGGTAGCTCATTCCCATCAGCAAAGGAGAGCTAGAAATTTGTATTTCACACACTTCACACTTCTCATTACTTTGATTTTTAGAAGCATTGACTGGTTTTGTAGCAACATAAGTAAGGCCATGCCCCGGTCTGCATTACAGCATGCCAGGGCACTCTGTAGCTGCTGGTTTCCCAAGAAGGTGGCTCCTCTGTGGACAGCAAAAAGTTTCTGTGTCTCCTCCTGTGGTCTGGCACTAAGCTACACTATAGATTAGCTAGCTACAAGTTTCACTGATCATAAAGGTGTTGGTAAGATATAGGCAAGCTGTAACTATATCCTCTGTCCCAATCTACAGACAGACCTCTCTAATGTCTAGGGCAGAAGCTTTGGAGATTTTTATTTTAGGGGATGTGCCACATAAAGCCAAACAAGAGCTGAAAAAAGATGTCTATTCTCAATGACAAACAACCCACTTGTTTGCTTCACTAAACTAAATTTCACGTGACTGACTGCCATGGTTAGGCATGACAGGTGAGGATGACAAGTGTTCTGAGGAACAACTGGGTGGAGCCACGTAGTTTGTTTGGGTTTCAGTCAAGAAGTATGCACTACTGTATTTCACACACACCCAACCTCTAAAAGATCTTGTCCCTTCTTCACTCTCCAACATTCTTTCAGCCTATTTAGTTGCCCCCAATTTTTTCTTTCTTTGACAGCGTTCAGGTAAGAGTAATCTTTATGCTCAAAGCACCACATTTCATTATGGACTTTTGTAACTACTAATCCACTTTCATACTACCTAGAAGAACTGGCAGTACTGTATAAGATTTAAACACCAACCCCTGTTTTACTCTAAGCAGCATACCTGCTTTTTAATTTGTACTTGAAATCACTGGTGTAGCTGGGTGTCTGCCCCCAGTATTTTGCTGTGGACAAGGCCGTGCAGCAACTGTCAGTGCTAATTCATGGTATGGTGATTCAACGCCAAAGATGCCAACTGTACTGAGAAGCACTGCTGAGATTGTGTTTTCTTGGCGCAGTGCAGGTTGCTTAGCAACCTGCCACCAAAACAAATGCATTCACTTGTATATTTAAAGAGCAGCCTTTCCTGAAGGGTCCAGCATTTTGTGGGGACACCTGTTTCTTGCATGCTTGAAATTTCTGTCCTGAAATGACAGGCTTTATGTTGTACTCCAGCTGGTGAAAGCTTTTTTGTAAGGAAGTCATGCAACATATGTGTAATCCTCTCTGACTCATCTCACACCAGCGCTGGTTAAATCACACTTCAGCGTACAAGTCGTCAGACTGCAGAAGCAAGAGTCAATAAAAAAGCACTGCCTTTCCCAGACACGCAGCAGCTGATACATTTGTTTCTTATTCATCCATCCCTGGTGAAAGCTGAATGTATATCGCACACTTCCTATCAAAATACACCACCCAGTTCCATGTGAGCAAGGACATGGGGCAGTATCTGAGCGAGGTGCTTCCCACCAGCAAGTTGCCCTGCATTGTCAGATTACCCCACACACCCACTACAGGGGCTGAGCACGTACGCTCACGTAGTGGAGGGGCTCTGTCCTGAAAAGGTCATGCTTCACATTCCGTGGCTGGAGGTTACATGGGGCACTCAAGGGTTGTGAGTGGAGGATGGAGGTCCATGGCAGACAGTTCAAGCTCTGGAGTAGACAAAGGGTCTATATATGTATCTATATTGGCTTATTTCTCCTTACACTCAACTCCAAAATTAGTTGAAGTGTTAGTAAATACTAAATGAGTAACAGATTTATGTAATAAATTACACCAAAAAGATGGGAACTTAAGAATCATCGATATCCATGCTCACATCTGGTCCTCACCTCAGCTTGTCACCCACAAAACATAAAAAGACCCAAGCCAAACAAAATGAAAATTAATAAGAACCTATCATTTGCATTAGCCTATCATATCTGACTGTGGTCTTCTTTAAATTTAAAGCTTGAGAAACATTCCTAATGCTGTCTTAAACTAGCTGTGCAGCACTTTCTTTTAAGCTTTTAATTTCATATTTGAAATGTGAGGAAGACGACTTTTTGAGAATACAAAAATTTTTTAACAAAAAACATATTTCTTGATACATTCAAAACCAATCTTTCCTATTTACTTCTATTCTATCTGTGAAGAGAGAATTTCCAACACCAGGTATCAAGCAGGTAAGCACCTGGAAGTGTGAAATGCCTGCTGTCACTGCCTTTGAGAATTCAAGTGGAAGTCACTTGCTTTGCATCACCAAAATCCTGGACCAGAGTCTTCCAAGTGACCAGGGCAGGGATTAGTCTCCTTAAACACACAGCCATCCATTTGCTTTTCCTGCAATTGTTGGGCCCTTTTGGTAGAAATGTCTCAGCTCCTCTCAGCAAACAGCTTCCTTCAATGCACAGCCCTGACTCACACCCAGAATCACATCCTGTCCAAGGAACAAGGAAGGGTTTTGGGAATAAAATAACTTGATCATATAATTACCAGCAGCTTGATCAGCCATGTGCATGTGGGAATACAGAATGAGACTGCTGCCAGTCCTTACTCAACTTTTAATTGCTTGACTTTGTCATCGTATTTTTCTGTTAACTTTGCTGTTCTGCATAATTATATACACACTTGTCTATCCAGATAGAAAAATTACACAGAAGTTTAGAAACAGGGACTAGAAGATGCTGGGAGAAATGTAGAATCAGAGAGGTGAGGACAAGGGTACCTGGAATACAGCTAGTGGCTGAAGAACAGCCAGCAACAGAGAAGCATAAAACAGAAAAGAGACCACTATGGACAACTGGAAAATGTGGAGGAAGAAAACCTGCAGTTTGCTGATCTATTAAATTAATATTAGGAGAACAAAAGGCACAAATCTAAATAGATGATGTGGTCTGGACAACATGATCTAGGGAGTGGCATCCCTGCCCATGGCAAGGAGTTTGGAACTAGATGATCTTTAAGGTCCCTTCCAGCCCAACCCATTCTATTCCATGATTATATTCTCTCAATTCTCTATTCAAACAATGTATAGTATTTACAGATGATATGTTCACGGAGCTTACTTTACAGAGGCTGCATGTAGCCACCCGAGACAAAAAGCAGAAATACCCCATACACTGACATGTAAACAGAATTCTTTTCCTCCAAACAAGCAGCGGAAAAGCTAGATGATTCTATGAGAAACACCATTAAGATTTTCAAGACCTAACAGGATAAAGTACTGAGGCAACTTGACTTGGATTCATAGTTGGCCATGCTTTCAGATGGAGGTTGTATAAGAGACATCCTGAGCTGGATGATCCTGTGAAAGACTAACAGCACCAGCAGCTAGAAAAAATGCAGTGTCTTATGCATGCTTAGCATTTGGCTGACAGTCACAGATGAAGCATATCTCAAATCTCCTTGAAAGCAGTGAAGCTACTCACAGGAAGAAGTTGAGCGGGAATTCATGCTTAGATATCTGTCTGGTTGGATGGGCTGTGATTCTCTAAAATACACTATCCCAAAACCACTCTGATTTGTGAGCTTCCAACAGTTTAACAATAAAGAAAGTTGGCTGAAAAGCATGAGACCATCAGACCCAGGTATTTGCGAAAGCACATTGTAAATACATTTTTGAAATGTTTTGCAACATAAAATACATGTTTGAAAACCCAACTACTGTTAGCTTAATCAGAAGTCCCCTGCACCCTCTGAAATTTTTTTGTAATATTAAATGGCTTAACATGCCTGGCAAAATTTCACTTTGCACAGCTGTGTACACAGCAAACTCCTGTATCTGTATAAACAGTTTAATCCTATTTCAACATATTGTAGCTTGATAAAATGTGAGAACACCAATAATCCCAGAACTAGTACACTTAAAATCTTTCCAGGAACAAGAAAGGAGAAAAGTAATCACATGGTCTCACCCCTGTGCACTTCACAAGAACACCCTTTGGGACTGAGAAGAGGAAGACTCCTGTAGAAATATTTCCCCCACTTCCCATGTCCATGGTGATGCTATTACCATTATATACCTCATAGACAAGGTGTAATATAGTCAGAAAAAAAAGTCAATTCAGCTGCTTTCCACCCATTTTGACTTGGGAAATTTTTAACTTTCCAGGGGACCTGTGCCAAACAGATGCCCCAAAGGTCCCTCTCTGATTAATGAAGCCTAAATCCCATCGATGAAAGACAGAAAGGTTCCCTTCACCTCAGGCACTGCATCTTTTTCCTCCTCTGCCCTTCAGCAATCAGGCTATGTCATTACAGTTTTGAATGCTGTCTGTATTCTATTTGGCAAAACCTATTGAATTTGATTCCAGAGTGCCTTGAAATATTAAGAAATGCCTTGAATTCCTGAAGGACATGGAGAGTCCCAGCAGCCTGCCATTGTAGTGCTTTGCTTGCCTGAGTGTTTTGATGGCACAAACTTCCTGTGCTGGCAAGCCCTTGACAAAACTTAGACTTCTTCCCAGAGAAGTCTCTCAAAGGGCATTAATATGGCTATTTTTAGCTGGATAAACACATTGCCACTAGCAAACCAGTGATTTCTGTACCAGAAGAGAAGAAAGTAGCCCAGGTATCCTTCCACAGGAGGTGTTATCTTTCCAAGGGAGATGTTATCCTCACAGCTCATCTTAAATGGTGCAAGTTGAAGGAAGTCTGAAGAAATACTGTAGAGGGATTGCATGTGAGCAAAGTGCAGACTGCTGTGGCAACTGCATTGGGCATGCACACAGCACCAGGGCGGAGGAAGCAGGAGTCAGGAAAAACTAGGAATGTGATGGCAACCTCTTAAGCTTCACTAAGTCTTGGGAGTCAGTGCAACACTATTAATAATCTTGACATTTCTTTGTCTTTCCTAAGAGCTTTCGCTGGTATTTGCATAGCTAAGCTAATAATGCTGTGTATCACTGTGAGTTTTCACCATCCTCATCCTGGAGAGAAGACTGAAAAAAACTTGCTTCCAAATGCCAAAGCTTCGGGCTGTCTGCAAACATGAGAACTCTACCATTGGTTCACTCTTTAATGTTAGCATCACAGTCACAAACAATAGCATTCTTCATTTGATTTTAAAACACACAGGTCAGGAGTTAGGGAGGGAGCAAAAGGGAGAGTTGTTACTTCTGCAAACTGCTGCCTCTGTTCTTTCCTGCTGTTGATAATTCACACTTGCAATTTGCTCTGTTTCAGAGGTGCCTCTTCCCAGTACATGTTCTGCAGTGCACAACAGCAAGGGACATATTTTGGCAATAGCAATTACATACTGAGATAAATGCCAACTGAATGATGCTCTCTCTATTGCAGCATCTCTCGGGGCATAATGAAGAATTTCTGTACTTTGACCTCTCTCAGACACTGCAGGCAAGACAAAAATATTTGTAACCTTCATTTCTCTGTAGAACCAGACAAGTTCCTAGTTAAGTAGTTTTGCATGTGAGATACGTAAGCAAACAGCATAAGTTTCCACTTTGCAGATAGTATGACCATTTAGAGGTAAAACACAGTTTTTCTATTGCAGCTCTTTTCTACATGCAGTAACTCCATTTGGAGAAAAAAAACAACAACCAATGAAAGATTTTAAGAAAAAAAAATATCCTACAGAACTTGAGTCTGTAGGTGTTCCTCTTAAAAACATCTTAGGGAAAACACCACTCTTCCTTCTTCCATTCAATAAGCTGCCTCAATGTTAATGAGATGTTCTGTGAATACGCACCAGATGTTCTGTGAATCTGCCAGATTTAATCCAAAAGACACCTGCTCAGGCATCAGGGCAAAAGTGTATGTGGAGGCTTGCAATTGATTGTAAAATGCTCACAGCACAAAAGGAAATCAAGGCAGTTTTGGATTTCTTTTCCCTTCTACACTAGGTCATCACACATTTTTCTAATCATGCCAAACCAGAAAAAATAGTGTCTCCTTATCCATCTATGTAGTCGCATCATATGCCATTAAGTACACAAAATATGGTAAAATCTACAAAAATTGGTGTTCTGCTCAGTGCTTCCTACAAGTGCATGTTCTTCCCAAGGCCAGTATCACATCATGTTCTGCTCAGTGCTTCCTACAAGTGCATGTTCTTCCCAAGGCCAGTATCACATCAAGCCACACAAGCCATAAACCAATGATTGTTAACACTTCTGGTTTTCTTAATGCCTCAGTTTTGCTACTCATTACCTCTGTATTGGCCTCAAGTTGAAGTCACACTGCTTTGTCTTTGCCACTTTGGTCAAATGAAGGCACATATTAAAAGCACAATTAATGGTTAAAGAACGTCCACAGGTCTCTGTCTGTAAGTACGTGCATGCCTAAGAACTCAGTGTTTTGCTACACATAACACATGCATATTCAGGCCATGAACTATACACAAACACATTGACACAACGCAGGCATGCTTGCTGGGCCTTGCCTGGCTAACAAGGATGGAATGTCTGACCCTCTTTCACACTGTTGCTCATCACACAGGTGCTCAATCTCAGGTGCTAAGTCTGGGAATTTCAAGACACCTTTCAACAGTGTGCGTGGTTCAAGTACTCTGCAGAAACAGAGACTAAAAACTGTGGGGAATTGCTTGATTTGTAAGTCTTTCTGATACCCTTGATTAAAAATCCCACTTCTGTATGAAAGCAAATGATTTCACTGATTTGAATAAAAGTAAGTTTTTCTTGGAAAAAGCATCATCAGCCATCTCATAGAGAACATATAATAATAAGATCTATACATTACTTAATCTTTTTCTTTTAGAGGTCTTTATCCAACTTTTACAGATAAAAAAAGGTTATTTTAGCTGTGAATAGACAGAATTCCTAGATTCAAGGAAAAATTTTTATATTTCTACTCACCTTGTGAAATTTTTCTTTTGAAGAAGAACTTATTTAGGACTGAAGGATTAAGGTTTTGAATGCTTTTACACAATGCTTAGAACATTTATGTCTCTGTGTCTCAAAGAGTATTTCCATCTCTAAAAAGTGTGTTTTCAGCTGAGCAGATTGTTGAACAGTTGACTATGTAGACAACTTTGCCTAGAAGGTAAAGTGCTCATTGCTGAGAAATCCTTTACAGAAGACACTGCAGTCACTTTGCATCAATCACAGTGGAAACTTAAGGAATTTTTAGCATCATGTCAGAGAATGGTTCTATGACTATACACAAAATCTGAACTGCTTAGAAAAGACATAAAGCTACATTTCTACTTATGCTTCTTTTTCTGGGATCAAACCTTACTAAAATTACTGAACTGATATTTCAGATTTCAAGACTGACAGTTCACAACATGTGAGCACAGACCCTGTTCTCTCTGTATTGCTCTATGCCTACTGCCTTGCACTATCAGTACAGTAGCAATACTTCATTTTCTCACTGAGTGTTCCCGCACCTTCTCACCCCACAAATAAAATTTACTATTGCCTGCTAAATCACACTGGCTTTGCAGTAGCTGCACATCCCTCTTTCACCTTTCTTCTTGGCTGTTCTCTGCTGGTATCAGATCAATGTCACACAGACAAAGACTGAAGCAGGGTAAGAGGATTTATTAGGAAAGAGTGGTACTGCCTCAGCTTTTCTTTATACTGCTTTTACAGCAGTATGTTCAGATACCTTGACTGGCAATGTTATCCAGCTCCAGATCACAGAACAATTCAAAGAAGAGGGCTGCCTGGATCAACTCCCTCCCTTCTCCCTGTTCTGGAGAACAGAGGGACAGCTGCTGTGTTCAGTGAACTTGTCAGTGAAAGGGACTTCTAGCAGCAGCCATTGCTATCCCTGTGGCACCACTGCTGGCTGCCAGAGAAGGATGTGCATTCTTCAGCCTCATCCCTCACATCTGCTGCAACAGGAACAAGCTCAGACCTTTGACCATCATGCAAGATGGAGAGCAAAGACTGCTATGAGGAGCTAGTAAATGCAGGGGTTGACAGACATCCCTCTGCAGTACCATTAAGTTACATATAGCCTGGTGAAGTGCAACTGGCCACTACATCTATCTCCTTCTGTAAGACCATTCCTGGCCTTTATTCCTCTTCTGCTGCAAGACACAATCCCCTATCAGTGCAAGATTACATTTTCTTTTGCCTACTTTGCCAAGAAGCCATCAACCAGGTCTGTGCATTTAACATTATTTCCTCTAAGTCCAGGAAGGTCTCATTATCTAAGTTATCCTTATATCCTTGCAAACAGTTACAAACAGGGCCAGAAGTGAATTTGCTTGCTTCTCCAGTTCCACTTTGGTTTTTCATTACTAGAAGTATGTCCAGCTTGCTTTTATGTTCTCCTTTTTGGATTTAAGAAAACAGTTCTATATTCAATTCAAAAACATGAAAAAACATGTTAAAACTGTTTCTACAGTAGGGATTTACAAATTTTCATTATCACCAATTTAATTTTTTTTTAGTCTACTAGAACTTATCCTCTGAGGTAAATGACACTTGCTTTGTTAATGGTAAGACAGAACCAGACGGAACACCCTGTAAGAGGCAATTTTAATGCACTTTCCCCTTTTGCAGAGTCAATAAGCACCTTCAGAGGAAACACATGCAATGTCACATTCCTAATACTACCACATATTTCTATGGCAGAGAAGGGCAAAAGAGTCGTAACACAGGAACCCGGTGGACAAAATAGTGAGATCTGGAAAGACACTGAGAGAATAACACTTTTTAAAGGCAGATTTTCAAGAGCAAAAAATCAGCAATTTAGGAAACAGAACAGGGGTTTAAACAGGTGCAAAGCTTTTCAAGTACCTTCTGCATGTGAAGAAATCCAGCTGATTCCTGGATGAGATCTGCTTATGGAATCTTCAACAGTTTACACCAGCAATACCAGCAGAGTATATCTGTAACACCACATGAAACAAAACCCACTGTGCAGTGTGATTAATAGAGCCCACAGTTCACATTAATGAGGAGGTGTGCTGGTTTCAGTTGGGGTACAGTTTTCTTCAGTGGCTAGTACGGATCTGTGTTGTGCTGAACACAAGGTTGATAAAATACAGAGTTGTGCTTGTTATTGCTGAGCAGGGCTTACACAGACCCAAGGCCTTTTCTCCTTTTTGTACTGCCACTCTGGTGAGGGAGTTGGTGGTACATGAGAGATTAGGAAGTGACACATCTGCAACAGGTGACCTGAACTCACCAAAGTCATATTCCAAATGACTAGTACATAAAGCTGGGTGGAAGGATGAAGAGGATGGACATTAGGTGTAATGGTGTTTGTCAAGTCACCATAGCATGTGATGGGGCCCTGCTCTCCTGGGATGGCTAAACACCTGCCTGCCCATAGGAAACAGTGAATTAATTCCCCGTTTTGTTTTGCTTGCAGTGTGGCTTTTGCTTTCCCTATTAACCTGTCTTTATCTCAACCCATGAGTTTTCTGGCTTTCACCCTTCAATTCTCTCCCTGATCTCGCTGGTGGGGGAGTGAGTGAGCAGCTGCCTGCTGGCTGGGGTAAAACCGTGACAGGAGGCTAAGCACCCTGACCAGACATACGAAGTAAGGACAAGCAAGCTGAATCCTGCATTTCTTCCGCCTTTCCTCTTCCCAACTGACACAGCTCAGAAACAGCACAAGCTGCCTAAGGCACAGCAGCACCAAAACCTCCCCAAGCATTTCCCATTTCAATGCAGGCTTGACTCAGCCACAATGGCAGCCAGGGAACAATGGAAGCTAAGAAGCTCAACGGAGCAACTGGGAACAACATGTTGACAATGATGGTAAGAACTACTGGGCACATTTAGAAAGGGTCAGAAAGGATGGAGGGAAATCTAAGCATTTAGTTTAACTTTTTATTTTTAAATAGCTGCCACTGCATATCACCTGTGCTGGACTTTCCCAGACATCACTGTCAGAGAAGGGCTGATTAGTTCAACAGCTGGGTCTCAGTGGCAGCCCCATGCACTGCAGCTTTCAGAGGGGCAGGAGGGCAAGGCATCACAGCTGGAGAAACACTGCTGCACAAAGAATTCATGAGAGCCAAAAAATTAAGACAAGGCATGGACAGAAGCAGGGATCTCAGGAAAATGAGTAGACGTCATTGGACAAAAGTACCAGATCTGTTTTTCCACAGGACAGTTCTTCATCAGATACACGTTTCCTCTTACATATTTCATGTCACTTTGGGCTTTGTAATACAACAGTTCCAGACTCGAGAACTAAAATGAAGGATATTGAAAAAGGGAGATTACAGTCTGGTTTTACTCATTACTTGTACTAAGGTGAATAAAAATAATGCTGCTAACAAGGTCAGAACTCTTACAGATGAACTGGGAGTCATGGTTTCCCCCAACCTGCTTAGAAGGCAATAATTACTACTCAACAGAATTAACTTCAAACCATTTTGGCGTGTATAGCAATATAGTCAGTATACAGCCATAGAAAGTCCTAGAGTTTCTCATTTTTGAGCAGCTTGGCCAATTTTCATTTACATTCTGTGCCATCACAGCAATCTCAGGACACTGAGTGCCAAATGAGGGAGATTTCACTATACAAACCAGGATAATCTGATGCTCAAATGCTACCACCTTGATGAACAGGTGCACTGACTGCATATGATGTAATGCAAGTATGGGACATTCTGAACAGTGACCAGATCTGCTGCTCTCTAGTAAAGCCTGCGCTGTGATCAAAGACTTTTTTATGGTCCTAAGTATTTTAATTCCTGCCTGGATTCTCTCATGCCTAATAAGAGTCAAGCTCCTGCCAAATCCTCTCCTTCAGTGGAAACTGTTAGTATGGACTCTGCCATCTGCTCACTCTGGTGTTCTCAAGGAAGTTAGAGACACACATAGGCTGCTCTGTTTCTGCTGAGTTTATTAAATTGGCCTAGTATGTTGAAAAATTATGGAGAGGAAGGATAGACACATACATTAAAACTGTGCAACAACATTAGCCTGATTTCCCTAAGAAATTCTTGGTGGTTTTGTTTTGTTTTTTATATAGAGTCTTCATTTATGAAATTACTGATGTCAAACCTACCTGGAGCAAAGAATCTCAAAATTAAAGTCCCTGGAGCCAGATGATCTGAACTCTGTTTCCTGCTAGAGCCCATACTTCCTGTGATCATTTCAAGAGGTCACTGAGTCTGTGCCTTAGTTTCTGCCTTTGTATAATGGAGCAAGTATTTCTTTACAACACATCAACAGCACTTTGCACTAAGGTCAGTCATGCTGTCAGGAAGAAGTATCAGCATTGCATGTGGCACAGCTGACTCATATTCCAAAAGTTAATAATGTGGTGGATCCACCTTTAGCAATCAACTACATTACCTGCTTTTCATGACCCAGCTCAAAGCAGAACATGGCTTATATGATGCTACACATGATAGGCAGTAACCACCTACAAGCAAGAGGAAAAACAAGCCAGTGTACGTGTCAACTTATGTTTAACATCAGAAGAGAAACTGAAAACTACAGTTACATTTGTATTAGAAAGGAGATCTGTAGAATGGAGGAGTTGATGCCAAGGGTCAAAAGTCTGTGACACTCTATGGGAGTAGATGTGGTCTTTGCAGGGCAGTCAGGACAAGGGAAGAGATGAGAATCTTGACTCCATTTTTCAGAAGGTTGATTTATTATATTATCATATATTATATTAAAAATGCTAAACTAAAACTATACTAAAAGAATAGAGAGAAAGGAATCATCAGAAGGCTGTACAAGAATAGAATGGAATCAATAACAAAATCTTGTGACTCCCAGAGAGTCCAAGACCAGCTGCATCTTTGATTGGTTATTAAGTAGAAACACCTAACATAGACCAATCAAAGAAGCACCTGTTGCATTCCATAGCAGCAAACAGTCACTATTTACATTTTATTCTTGCAGCCTCTCAGCTTCTCAGGAGAAAAAATCCTGGCAAAAGGATTTTTCATATAATATGTCGGTGACAAGTAGAGGAGGAATGGAAGAAGATGGACAGCCATTAGTGGTCAAAGTCTGCTAGGTGAGCTTTTGGAACACATCTTTAAGCTGAAGTGCATTCAAAATTAAGACACCTTGTGCATTCAGACAATTCAGTGACACTAACCCAAACAAGCAAAGGATGGTCAATGGGGAGACTCACTTGAAAAGCACAACCCTGATCTGCGCAGCAGTACTGCAGTGGGTGCAACCTGCACGGACCAGCCTTCTCACAGAACTATATACCGTCTGGCCCCAAGGTTACTGCCAGGTGGGACTGGAAGTAAGCTGCCCACACTCCTCATAGCAGTCCATGGGGCATCTGCCTCACACTACATATTTTGTTAATTTACAGCAGGTCCTGTTTTCTAGTTTGGTTTTGAGGGTTTTGTTGGCAATTTTTTGGTTGTTTGGGCTTTTGGTTTTGTTGGGTTTTCTTTTAGGGTTTCTTTGCTTGTTTCTTTCAGTTTTTAATTCCCTGGGGTTTCCATTTCATACCTTATGGTTAAATAAAGCATGATAAAGCAAGAGATGATGTACTTCCCTTAGCCAGCAAACCAGAAATAGCACAGTCATCCCAGGAGGACCCCCATCTTACAGATTAGCCAACAAAAAGTACAGGCTGGCCAATAAAATGCCTGGTAGCCACACATGCAAAAGGAAAGGAGAAAAAGGCAAGTTCACTAATTTGAAACTATGGGATGGAAACAAAAACTAATCCAAGTCTAGCTTGTTCACTGAACATTTTGCCTCACATTCCAGTCAGGATAATGCTGTGTGTGAATGGAACAAAGTGACATCCAGGCACCTAAAATATTAGAAGAGGATAATACAAGCTACAGAATCTGAAGCGAAAGCAATCAGCTGTTTACTGTAAAAAAAAAAAATCCCTCCCATTGTAAAAAGGAAAGAATTCACAATTGAAATTGCAGGTTCAGCAGCAAAAAGTGTTTAGTGAACCAGTGGATTCTGGGGTTTTTTTGGTAGCATACAATCAAGAGAGGGGAAAAGGGAAAACCAAACCATTCTGTCAGCTTACTCAACTCTAGATTATTCTGGTTGTTGCTCATTCTTACAGCTTGTGTGTTCTTTTGGTTGGTTGATTTAGCCTAACCACATAAAGGCTGAGAGAGGACAACTGTCTCTGAAGGACCAACAAGTACTGAAACTATGAGAAGATCACACATACAAAGCTAGGAAAACATGTATCTCAGATGGGAATTAGGTTTCTAATTATTGATAGATGGGAATTCCAAATAACCTTCTAAGGAGAATTTTGGTAGGGAACTTATGACTTGATAAATCTTCAGGAGATATGATAGAAGCAACCCTTTGAACTTCAGAGAGGAACCCAGATCATGTGTCATGATCATGTTTTATGATCCGATGGGAGATGTGGTTGCCATTTCCATAATTTACATTGCTTCACACTCACTGGCTTCTGACAGTCACTCATATGAATCAGAAAGCAATTCTTTTTTTTCCCCTGTGTGCATAGCTCAAAACTGTTGACCATAACGTTTTAATTTAACCTCTTCTCAATTTTTCTGAATGCTGCAGATCAACTGTAAGGTAAGACTTTGGAGAGGGGGAGAAGGGCCTTCTGCTGTTCACTGTGGATGGCATTTGGCCCTCTGGATATTATGTGCAAAACAAACAAGAGTACTGTCTTTACCAGAGCAACACACCTCAAACTTGGTCTCTTTTGCCCTAATCCTGCACTATTTTGTATGATGAGTTTTGGTCTTCAAGCACTGGCCAGCACTTGCTACTGCCAAGAAGCTGTTTTTGGATGGTTACACAGCTTAGGCAACAGCAGACATCTTTCATCATCTGCAACTGCAGAAGGATGAATAATGATGTAAATGATCCTTTCCAGTTTTTCCCTTTCTTAATTAAGAGAATCTACATTCGATTCACTAAAGCCATCCATATGACAATTATCCTACGGGAAAGTTCTGGAGCAGATTTCCTAATCCAGAGCCTCATCTTTTTTGATCTGATTGTTACTGATCAGCCCTAATCTAAAGTTCCAGCTCTCTGATACCTATACTTCCTTATAGGACAGGATTGTGACTCCTGTGCCTAACTATAAAGGCATTTTGAAATTACAATGGCAATGTTCTTCAAAGTCTTCAATTCTCCAGCTGCCTCTAATAAAGATCTTCTGCTTCTCTCACCTTTAAAATGTTCTATTCCTCTACTTTCCAAATTGTTAATGCAATATGGAAGATCCTTCAAAAGCCTGAAGAAGAAAATTAATTTGTCCAGCTTTCTTGAAAACTGTCAGCTGCTTACTTCTTACAAGGCATTGCTATCTACTTTTAGGTTACAAACTGGAAGTACTGTTTCCCCTGGTTAACAGTATGACTGCTTTTTCTAGAAAGTGGGAAAATAATTTCTCCTGTATTGTTCAGTTTAAGCCTTTTCTTTACTACTACTCACCACTGAAATTTAAAGGCTTTGCCAGACCATAACTTCACAGAAAGAAAGAGTATGAAATATGACTTTTTGCTTAAGGCACAATTCTTAATGACAGGAAGGTTGAAGCTGCAGCATTCACATTTAGCTACTCAACAGGAAAAGTAGTTTACCAACCAGTACTGCAACACCCTACAGAAAACACATATATACAACTCAGACAGGTGTTCTCCAAAACATATTTTTAATGTAATCTGCATTTGGAGCCTAAAGAGAGTAGGAACAGAGAAATATGCATGTTATTCCTTTTTTACATTACAGTTAAAGCTAAATTACTTCACGTAAAAAAGAAACTGCAATATTTCCATACATGGAGCTAGCCCTGCATAGGAAGTCTTCGCAATAGAATGGAACACAAATACAACATTATTTAAAACCAAACCAACAACAGCTTTTCACTCTGCCCTCACTGAGGGCTCAACATTTACTTTTACACTCAAAAGCAAGAAATATGAGCAGTCTAGTATGTCTCTCATCAAAATTACCAAAATTACTTTCAAACGTTAAATACCAGTTGGCGTCATTTTAGTCACAGAAGGTAAAATTAGTGTTTAGTCTACTTTTTCATGCTTCTCAACATTTTAGAGTATAACAGTCATTCCACTCTATATTTCAAAGCACTTCAAAGCTATTTCGAGAGCAGCCATATCCCACCACTGTCACCTTGCAGCTGATACAAAACTGAGGCAAGGCACACTTTTCCTCAAAAGGTTTTCATCTAATTACAAATCCTCCTTTAAGGATTTTGCTATAGCACTGCATTACTTTATTTAAAGTAGTGTTTGCAAAAATAGAAAGGTTAATTTTAACCAGTTGCAAAACAGTTGTTAAAAGACAGCTCTTTGTGGACTTAGGAACGACACAAGACTACTTCCTATCCAGGGAGCTTTGTGAAGTATATATGGAAAAATAACCAGAATGTTGCCTTGCATTTCAGAAAATGTCTTTACACTGCACCTAACAAATAGAACAGACACACTGCAGACAGCTGGAATCTTGTTACCAGCCTAAGTGATACAAAAATAGGAACATAATTTTAGATTTTTTTAAATGGGAATATTTTTCATCTTCTTTGTTTATGTACTTCAGTTGAAACCCACAATTATCAGAAGAAAAGCTGCTCTATGCATTTATCCCTTTCCGTAAAAAAAGCAACTTAGAGGTCTCAACAAGCAAGGAAGTATCAGTTCCTTTGTCTCTAGGGGAGCAATACCTGTAAGCTGTTTAATCAATTTAAAACTTTTTTCATCCCTGCAGGGCATATAATTATTTCTGCAGTGTTCTCAGCATTTTTCTGTGTCGGTAGCTCAGAAGCAGTGTGTTTCATCAGAAAAAAAAAGGGCAAATTAGGAGAAAAAATTGCAAAAGAATGAGTTAAAAATATTACAAAATTAAAATTAAGATAAATAAAACAGAGTAGTGTAAACACATAGGTCTAAATGAAAAGTGGCCAAAAATGCATGAACTCATCTGCCAGGAAACATAAGTTTAAGTAATCTGGCAAGATAAGCTCTCTTCAGCAGAGAGCTTCATCACCATGAAAAACTGAATTCAGCATGGAGGTGATAAATCCTTCAGACTGATACACATCAGTAGATATTTACACAGAAATTCGTGCAATAAATCAGCATGTACTAATAGCCTGGTTTGTTTCTGAAGAGAAGCTAACACAGTAAGCCTTTCTTGTAGCAATATTCACTAGATTTACATAGAACTAATAGTGATATGCTTTCACTTTTGGGAATGCTTTCCATTTAAAAAATTTCTAACAATTAAAAAATTTACATTATATTTCTGGACTAATAATCATAAATCATAGAATGATTTGGGTTGGAAGGGACCTTAAAGACCACCTAGTTCCAACCTCTCTGCCATATGCAGAGACACCTTCCACTGGACCAGAGCCCCATCCAGTGGGGGATGAACATCTTGAACACTTCCAGTTAAGGGGCATCCACAACTCCTCTGGACCTTTGCCAGTGCCTCACCATGTTCATAGTAAACAGTTTCTTCCTTATACCTAAGCTAAATCTCACCTTTTTCAGTTTAAAACCATCCCTCCTTGTCCTTTCACCCCAAGACTTTGTAAAAAGTCTATCTCCAGCTCTTTTGTAGCCTCCTTTAGGTACTGGAAGGTCCCATAAAAGGTCTCCCTGTAGCCTTCTCTTCCTCAGGCTGAACAACCAACCAACTAATTTTAAACAGGGTAATTGTCAGTTATAAAGACAGAAATTTAAACAAAAACCACCAAAGAGCAGGACAGATTCCAAAGTAAAAAACTCTAAAAATCCTTTTCTCTGAGACCTATATAAAAATAATTATTTTTATGACTTGATGTATAATTCTAGCATGGTATCATTTTCTGATTATCCCCACATACAGAGCAGCAGAAAAGCATTAAAATGTGTAAATTCAAAAACCAAACTACACGTCCTCACAAATGAGAAGCTGAGTGGCACATGTCCTAAAAATCACAGCAATTCAGTCAACTGACTAGAGTTTAGTTTTGTGTGATGCTAGAAAAACATGCATCCTGGCCTGTATCAGCAATAGTGTGGCCAGTAGGATCAGGGCAGTGATTGTCCCCTGTACTGGGCACCAGTGAGGCCATGCCTCAAGTGCTGTGCTCAGTTTTGGGTCCCTCATTACATAAAAGATATTGAGGTGCCAGAGCATGACCAGGAAGGACAGGGGAGCTGGAGAAGGGTTTGGATCACAAGTCTGATGAGGAGCAGCTGAGGGAGCTGGGGTTGTTCAGCCTGGAGAGAAGGAGGTTCAGTGGAGAACTTACAACTCTCTACAATTACTTCACAAGGCAGGGGTTGGCCTCTTCTCCCAGGTAACAAGCGATACAAGGAGAAATGGCCTCAAGATGAATTAGGGGAAATACAGATTGGATACTAGGAAAAACTCCTTAATGGAAAGAGTGGTTAACCAATGTAACAGGCTGCCCAAAGGAAGCAGTTGAGTCACCACGGCTGGAGGTATTTGAAACACATGTCGATGTGGCACTTAAGGACATGGTTTAGTGCTGGATTTGGCAGTGCTGGGTTAAGGGTTGGACTCAATGATCTTAAGGATCTTTTCCAACCTAAATAATTCTATGATTCTTGTAACAGTATACAACATAGACACAGCAAGGGACAAACCAGAGAAAATTGCTTCAAAACAGCAAGTCTGGTAGTGACAACACACAAACAGCACTGCTTTCAACACATCTTTGCTTAAAAACATCCCCATAATTTTTGCAAAAATGGCTAAGCTAGTAGGCACCTGCACACTGCCATACACTGGCAGGAATGCCAAAACAGAACAAAAAAAAGGAAGGGCTATTCTTATGTGCTCCCAAGACATGTTCTGCCTCAAGTTTAACCACAAATAATAAAAGTGTTCTAACATCAACTTAAAAATTAAAGTATTACAAAGACCCTCCTAACCTAACCAATTTGGATTCTAAATATCTCTTATCTCTGACAAAGGCATAAAATCAGTTGTTGGATTTCTGGAGCAAGAACCCCATAGGTACACTTACTGCCCACAACTGAGATGAACCATTAAGCCAAAAATACCCAAAATGCTAGACAACTAAATTTGCAAGTAAACTGTATCCTATCCAACAGAAATTAGTTTCACTTTTAAGACATCTTTAGGGCTAATGTGCCATAATAAATCCTACTATTAATCAACAGTAAAGTGCTGAATTATATTAATTACCTGAATCGCACTCACACTTATGATCTTCATTTATAGACTTCTTATCAAGTCAAAAGAGCCCTTTCTGTTGCAAAAGCTAAGCTGTTGTGCAAATATTATAAAAAATAGGTACTTTAATAGGAGCTATATACACAACAGAACTCCTGCTTTTTTTAAGTACAACTGACGTAGTAGAGATGAAAAACCCATGCAAGTATTAATAAAGATACTTAAAATGAAGAAAAAAAAGGACACTGCTATAGAACTTTCAATACCCCGGCAGGCAGCCACTTACTATACTATATGATGTCTAGATCTGGACTGATAAACATCATGCCATCAACATGCTTTAGTTTTCTTTTGTAAGCTAAAGCTGATTTGCAGACTTTAAAGCAGAGCATATATATGATCTATTTCTCATAGAAGTGTATCATTAAGGTTTGAGGTTAAACTTTGAGCAAACTTCACATCTAGTCACATAACCGGCACAAGCAAGACAATGCAGAGGGGAAGGTGTCAGTTGCACATCATGAGGACTCTTCCCCCAGCTGCACGATGCAACAAAACAGTTTTCAGATTTAAAGTTCAAGTGGACTACAATCAGAAAAAGCAAGATTTTCTTCTCCCCAGTTTAGGAAAAAATTCCAGAGGATCAAAATGAAAGCAACCTCAGTTACAGCAGTCAAAAAAGTCAAACCCAAGTTTGGAGAGCTGATAAATAACTCCAAAATTCATCATGCTATGAAGACAGCATTCTCAAGAGAACTCTAAACAAACTGCAAAACAAGATTGGCATTTAAGTTGAAATTGGCCAAGTGCTGCATAGAAATATGCTCACACACAACAGTCATGTTTAAGCCAGTGCATAGAGAAGATAAAAGCACTTATGGTAGTTGCAAATGTTAACAAGTCCATACAACTTGCACAGTTTAGCAATGAGTCCATAGAAAAAGAAGAGAGTAGGAGTAGAAACGCTCAAGCAAAACCAAAAAAAGATGACCTTCCAACAGTATAAAATCCACATAACAGGTATAGTAAAAAGACATCAGTGGAAAATATTCAACTCAGTCCCGAACACCCAACAGGCAAATAAGACCAGAAAAGACAAGCCTTTGGCAGACAATTTAAAGTCTAAATATGGCATTACATTTCTAAATAATCCACAAAATATATTATATGGCGTATTCATATTAAATACTGGGTAACCAACTCTGCAGATCTGATGCTAACAACACTAGGCAATGAGAGCAAAATGGAGCAAGCTAAGGGAACGCTGGTGTATCACAACAGTGCTCAAGGAAAATATCACCATGTCGTGCTTCAAAAACAGTACTCTGGAACACCACACTATCATCTATGGAGCAAAACGAAGTTCTCTAGTTTTTCAGGGATATGCCCTGCATAGGATATGTTATGATTCACTATTACACGAGCAGCAAGACACTGCAAAGTAGTATGATTTATGGGCTGGATTAAATTCTTTGCTATTTCCTTCTCGTCCAGCAAATCACTAGCTGTTTGTTTACATGAGTTTGTGGCATCGAAATGTGAACCTGACTTGATAAGGAGATTCATGATATCTGGATGGTTGTTCAGTGCAGCAATGTGCAATGGACTATTGTTATCAGAGTCTCTGACATTTACATCAGCACCACATTCCACCAGGATAGCAGTAACTTGTAGAGAGGGGAATTTACAAACTGGGTAGCGACCAACACACGTAGTATTATTGTCAACAGCAAGGTGAAGTGGACTGAAGTTATTCTTTCCCCTAGGCTGAAGCTTAAGAAACTTGTAAATAGTTTGTTTCTTAAAATGCTCCTGTTCTGAGCTGCAAGGTACTTTCTCCAACAAGCAAATTAAATGCAAAATGATGGAAAGAGCTTTGTTCAGCTGTACTGGATCAGGAAGACACTGGGTTTGTTTCATGGCCCGTTCTATTTCAAGAACGCTTTTGCACAGTATACCCATCAGATCATCAAAAGTGACAGTAGTGCCTAGCAGGCCTTTTGCCCTATCCTGAAGCATGAAGGAGAAAAGTTCAGCAAATGATAGCAAACTGCTGGCTGTCATAGGGCTTAGAGGATCAAGATTGCTCTGCTGCATGTCCAAAGCATACTTCCATAAATTGATGCAACGCTTGAAGTTTCCAGAGTCTGCATACACAGCACCTCTGTATCTAATATAGTAGGATGTGTCTGGGTGCGAAGGGCCAAGAATACGTTCTCTAATTAATAATGCTTGCATTCTCATTTCATCTGGGTCTGCAATAAGATTTTCTAACTCTTCTGAACTGTTTACCTCTTTAGCATAATCATAAGCCATAATTAGTGTTTGTGGCACAGGTTTGCTGAGGATATTAGTCCTATCACTGTATCTCATCTCCATAGCTCTTTTCCAGTATTTCAAAGCACCAAGCAGATCTCTCTTTTTGTCCACAAATGTTGCTCCTAGAAGTTCCAGGGCATTTATGCGCTCAGCCTTACTGGTCTGTACATGCTGGGTCAGAAAGTCCACTATATTTGTGTGGCCTGTCACACTGGCTGACAGAAGGGGAGTCATTCCATAACCATCCTTTTCCATCTTAGCACAATACTTGAGAAGCATCTTCATGATCTCCAAACTTCCAGATTCTGCACAGTCATGTAGTGCTGTATTTCCTGCAAGAGAACAAACACAGTTACACAAATCATATCCAATTACAGTCCAAATCTCACCATGCTAATAAAAAAAATAAAAAGTTAAAAACCCCCAAATATTAATGGTTTTAAAATAGCTTTTTTTCCCCATTTATGTACTATGAAAGCAAGGCTACCAGGCAGTTACAAAAATCAAAATGTTTGATATTTTTATTTGAAAAAATTAAACACGTTTAAGAAAAAAACCCAAACCAGAATTAAAATTCTTGGAATTGGAATTCTTCACTACATAAAAGCAAAGGAGTCAGCAATTTCATTGTATCAAAAGTCAAGCAAACAGGACAGGAGATAAGTTTGATTGGACAGAGAGCTCCTCTTGGAGCTCAGGAGGAAAAATAAATTGTATGCTGTTTGGAAACAAGGTTAGACTTTGCTGGAATTTGACAGAGCTGTGGTTCATATACGCAGGGGAAAAGATGCAAAAGGTCAAAGCTCAATTAGAGATGAAACTGACCAGTATTGTGTCAGACAACAAGAAGGGTTTTTAAAGTACACTAGTAGCAAGAGGAGGTCTAAAGAAATTACAAGAGTGACACTTGTTGAAGATGGTCATCTGACTATTGAGGGTGACGAAATGTGGACAGACTCAATGCTTTCCTTTGCCTCAGTCTTTAATAATACAGATAAACTGCCATCTGCCCTGGATTTAGAGGATGACTTCAGGAATAGTGACTTTCCATTTGTTTAGACATTTCTCAGGGACTAGCTGTAGCAGTTCACAGTGCACAAGTCAATGGGATCTGATGGGATTTACTTGAGTACTGAATAAGTTGATGTTTGTTACGGCACTACTACTGTCCACCAGCTACCAAATGTCTTGGGAGTCTGGGGAGGTCCCTACTGAATAGAAGCTAGCCAATGTTATTCCATTTTATAAGAAGGGAAAGAGGAATTACCCAGACCTGTTACCTACAGACCTGTTAGTCTCACCTCAACACTCAGAAAAATTATGGAGATTATACTGTATGCTACTGTAAGGCATTTAAATAACAATGCAATCATTAGGTACTATCAACTTGGGTTGACAAGGAAAAAGTCCTGTATGAACTAATTTGATACGCTTCTAGAATAAGGTCACCCATCCATCAGATGAAGGAAAGATAGTGGATGTGCGATTTTTGCCTTTTAGTGAGTTTTGCCTTTTTTGGCTTTTATATTGTCCCCACAACATCCTTCTGGACAAGGTATCCAAGTGTGGGATGAGCAGGGTCATGGTGCACTGGGTATAGAACTGTCTGAAGGACACAGCTCAAAGGATTGCAGTGAATGGGGCTATCAACTATAGCTGACACGCTAATCAAATTCATATAAAACATGAGTAAAAAGTTATTTTCTAAAGCTAATGACTCAGGTTTTTGCCATTATACCAGAGGTACGAACATACTTTGTACCCAAATCACATTTTAAGAGCAAAATTCAAACATTTTAAGGAAAAAACCCATAAAAATACTAGATTGCTTCATTTATTGACAGTTAACTTAACTTTAGAAATTGTCTTTTCCTGAAACATTTCTGAATAGTGGCCAGTGATTTTACAATCATTTACTAACAAGTAAAATGAGGAAGACATCCCAACAAAAAGTGGCACATGAAACTACAAGTTAGATCAAGATTCATAAAGTTAAATCCAGTTCATAAAAAGGGAAGTGATTTTCCACCTTTCTGATACCTCAGGCAATTTTTAACATTAATAGCACTAAGTAAGTTTTAGGTCTGGCCACACAACAATCTCTGACTAGACTAACAAAATTTTCAATTGCAGGAGCAGAGATTTAAGCAAATTTAGGTGGATTGAAACTGGCAAATTTGGCATACATAGCTTATCAACTATAATTCTGTCTGTCTTCAAAAAATGTCAATATGCCATCTGAGAAAGGACAAGACCTTGACATTGCTAAGAGAGGAAGATGTCAAATGCAGACCTATATACAAACTTACCAATACATACACATTTATTCTTGCTATGCTGCTGAAAGTCTAGTTAAAATGAAACTACAGCAATTAATTCAGAACTAAAGAATGGCTGGTCCCTCAGACCATCCTCACTTCTGTATTTACTGATAAAGGCAAAACCAGATAGATGCACATGGGTGTTGGCTGAGCCAGCAGTTAACACAGCTGCTTCAGGTTGTACTCAACTCCATACATTATCCTTCACGGCAGAGCTCTGCAACTGGCAGCTGTTTCTACCTTCAAATAAATATTTTTAATATATTTTAAAATACAGTAACATAAAAGCATATTAAAGACAAATAAGCCAAAAGATATCAGTAACATCTAAGTTCGTACTATTGTTTCACAACCATCAATACGTATTTTGGTACTTTTGACAACCCCAGCAGTGCCAGTACCTACAGATGCAGATCCATAACCACGTAATGCTGCTTCTGACACTATTTTATCAACTGACAGGCATACACACTGTGACTGAAAAAATCCACACAAAATAAGCTTGGCCATTATCCATGTAAACTAAATGCAGCAGTCTGTATGCCATTAATTTACAATGCATCAGCGCAGAACATATGGAAATGTGCTTAAGACTCCAAGGAATTTCACAGCTCTTTCCAACTGGATGCTCTAAATTTAAAACAATTTAGGTTTTTTTTATTGGTATTACAATTACTGATTTCAGTTTAACAGTTTATCAGAAGTAGTGTAATTTTGCAGTTGTTTATACTGCAATAGCCCTTAGAATGAAAATAACCACAGCTTAAATTATGCCATGTATAAACTAATAATGAGAGGCCATCACCACTAATTTTTATGCAGTGGCTGCACCTCACTGAAGTTTGATTTGATGGTACAGATATAGCAGTGGGAAGAATACTTTGTTAGAAACACAAGTTTCCATAGAAAAGTGCCTGGAAGTAAAAATATAGTTGAGAGTCGCCAACTTAAAAAAATCCCCAAACATAAACCCCAGCCTTAAGAAATAACACTGCCAGCCACCTAGCAAGTATATAAGAGGAAGAATTTGAAAGAAATCATGAGAGTGGCCTTAATGTGTAAATCAAAGGCTATACATTGGCCACAAATTGACCACAAATTGAACCGCTCAAATAACCACAGCAAATCAAGCACAATTCTGTGAATTAACTCATCCATTTCAAAACATTACACTGTCTATAGTGTCACTGTAACAACCATATCATCTATAATGATAAATAGTGGCTGAACACAATGCAGAAGTTAATTCCATTTTTGTAACATTATCTATTCAGTAACAAACTAAAAAACAATGTCATATCTATTGCTGTATTAAGAAGGAAAAAGGTCAAAAAAAAGCAAAAGTAATTTGAAAGTCATTCTCTTTGACAAGTAATTTTCAAAGAGACACATATGATGGGTTTGGTCAAATTAAAGTAATTTTTTAAAGACGGGAATGATTATTGTAAAGTAGATTTCATCTAACTTTTTAAATAAATTTTAAATTGACCAGCAGGAATTTAATTACATATCAAAGACAGCTATTGTTACCACAACATAAAAGGCTCCTCTTTGCACAGACAAAAAAACTGGACTGCAGATGATTCCAGTAGTCCTGATACTTCTCTGCTAAATATTGTGTCACTATATTGTGTTGCTATTACTGCTTACGAACTGCTTCTATTTGTATAAAACTTTACTATTCATATTACCTAGTAACTTCCCAATTAAAAATAGCAAAAAGAAACAGAATAACCCCAACTCCAGTCCTTATAAATCTTGCAGATACAAGGTACAGGACAAGGTAAGGTTAGTTGGCATTGCATCTTCACACTTCACTCTTTTGTTCACAGGACTCCTTTCAAAGGAGTTATGAACATTTCAGAAACACTTCATGTACCACAAAACTAACGACCCAGTGTTTCCAAAAGCTTACTGGAGCAAGTGTGGGTATTCAAATTCATAAGGAGGACAGGGCTTTTTATGTCAGAAGCAAGTAATTCCCAAAATAGACTGATAGCTTGTGACAAGGGAATGGAAGAAAATGAAGCTATGACACAGAAAGTGATTTGACTTGATTTGCAACCAATTAAGTGCATCCACTTCCTAATACTTCCAAAATGCTTTATCAAATTTCCATGTTGTAAAACTTACATTATAACTTAACACCAATCTGAATTTCTATCCCAGATCATTAAAAGCAAAAGAAATAAAAGTAATTAATTTAAATGACTGACCAGTGTGTACATTAACCACCTGTATATATTTTTGCAGCCTTACAAATGACTTGATCACTTGTATGAAGTGAAATTTTTCATGTAACAATAATTTCTTTTTCTACCACAGCACCTGAAGTAATTCAGTCTTCCAAGAGTCTTTACTGATTTAAAAGAGAAGTATTGCCAGATAGATATAAACATGGACAGTCCATAAGAAAACTGTTATACATCCTAAAGATCCGTGTGCATAGTGAATAAAAACTAAACGTCTTTCCTTCAAGAAACTAACTAAAAAATGCAAAGAACTGCTAATCTCAACAATTTATTTTAATCTAACTTCCATATGACGTAATGGAATAATTACTGTCTTGCTCACTGAAATACTTCAAGAGAACTTGTATTATGAAGATTATCAATTATTACATGAATAACAGCACGCTGTGAATGTTTTAATTCAAACAAAAACTTTTTCATTAGAATTAAACTTAAATTGTATTTTTATCTTCCTTATTTAACTTCGACATTCCTCCTGAAGTTCAGTTTCCACACACAGTCACAAACAAAACAGCTACAAGTTTCAGAGCCCTGTACCATGTAACACCTACCAAAAAAGGGGAAAAAGCAACCCCCGCCTGCCCGCAAAAAAAAAAAAAAAAAAAAAAAAAAAAAAAAAAAAAAAAAAAAAAAAAAGACACAGCACACTTTCACAGTAAGTATTTATTCAGGGAGAATTTTAAAAAATAACAAAAAAGCAACAACAACAAGAAGCAGAAATAAAACCTAAGGACCTTTGTTTTGGGATTTTTTTATCCCCTCCCTGCTCCCTCAGTGATTCTATGAACCTTGACAAGCAGATAAGACAAACACCCACAGAAGAAAATAAACCTGTCAAGATTCCTTAAAGTTTACAGCACAAGAAAATTAATCATTTTTAACACATACTAGACCACACTTGTCTAAAAGGAAATAGCATGACTCTCCATAATTCCCCTACTTCTGGGTCTGCTATGTCTGTAAAAGATTTTTTTCCCTTACCAGCAGGTTTGAGTGTCACACCTTCCAGTATTTCTTACTAACAACAACACTGAAATAGCATCAGCCCTTGATACAATACCCATAGAGACAGGAATTTGTATGCTTCTGTATTTTCCAAAACGAGGAAACAAAGTCCAAAGTCAACAGACCTTGTTTGCCACATTATTTTACAAAAATATTAAATACTGTGCCAATGGATTGAAGAATCACAGGTTTGGTTTTTTTTTTTAATGCAATCAAACACTCCTGTGCATATCTCAAGAGACAACTAAGACGATGCCTAGGCCTGCATTTCTTAGAAACAAAATTCTGATTTTCTGATACTCTGGAGGAGAAAAACCAGTCTTTAGGTCAGCTGATGAGTCTGTTAACTACAGAAGGCCGGCAGAGTTGGTGAAAACCACTAACAAAGAAACCACAGAAAGCACTTTGAAGAGAGAGACCACATCCTAGGCCACTGAACAATGGAAAGACTTACCAGCTATGCTCAGGTAAAACAACTGCCTCTCAAGCATGTATTTTGAAAAAAGGTCACAATTCCCTTGCATTTGGCCCATCCTGGCTACCAGCACATGCATATTTATCTATAATCTAACTCACTAATTGCTGCAATAATGGATTTTTTTTCCCTTCCTTTCTGCAAATCTGGTAGAGGAGAATAAAGTATAACACAAACTATTAAAATGTGCACTGCAAATTTTCAAAATGAAAGATCTTAATTGTCCTGTCTGGAATTGAAACAGAAGTATAAGATTTTTTTACAGTCTGAATGAAAGATATTTCTATTGGGGAACTTACATGAAATACTGTACCTTAAATAAAAAAATCAAACAAAGCCCCAAAGAGCCCAAATGTGTAATCTGGAATCCTTAAAATGACTGACACTTGTATTAAGAGAGTAAACATTTCCCTGCCTACACATCATGAATGAACACTGCACACACCAGTGAAACACTGTCTTTGAGAATGCAGAGGTCTGTTCTGAAGGTAATAGTAAGGTAGCACCACTCTTAACAACAAATCACTGGCAGGCTTCATAATGCAGCAGAACAGAAAATGACATGCAGCTGACACAGAGCATACTCCTCATCTGCCACTGAGACAAAACTGTGCTTCATTTCAGGTTTTAGTTCTAGGATTCCACCTTCTGAAAAAAATTGTGTTTCTGCTACTCTAACATTATCCACACTCTTCCTACTTATAAGAACAACATAAAGACTTGCCATCTGAGAGATCATTAACTACAAGCAAAACTCATTAAACTTTATTTTTCATTTGCAGCTTTGTAAACGAGGAGTTGTTCTGCTAGTTTCAGCTGGGATAGAGTTCATTTTCTTCACAGTGGCCTGTATAGGCTGTATTTTGGATTTGTGCTAAACACAGGGTTGATAATACAGAGATGTTTTTGTTATTGCTCAGCAGGGCTTACACAGATCCAAGGCCTTTTCTGCTGTTTGCGCTTCTACGCTGGTGAGGAAGTTGGGGGTGCATGAGAGGCTGGGAGGAGACACAGCTGGGACAGGTGACCCCAACTGACCAAAGGGATTTCCAGACCATGTGACATCATGCTCAGCACATAAAACTGAGGGAAAGAAAGAGAAAAGGTGGACCATTTGGAGTGACAGTGTTTGTCTCCTGAGGTAAGTGCTACACATGATGGGGCCCTGCTCTTGTGGAGATGGCAGAACACCTGCCTACCCTGGGAAGCGGTGAATTAATTCCTCGTTTTGCTTCGCTTGTGTGCACTGCTTTGTTTTCCCTGTATCTCAAGCCATGAGTATTCTGTTCCTGGTCTCACTGGTGGGGAAGTGAGCAAGTGGCTGCCTGGGGCTTGGCTGCTGGCTGGCGTTAAACCATGACAGCAGAACACTGGTGAAAACTATGAATCAGAGACAGTGGTAAATTTATTCACTTTGTGAAGTATTGCTTAGGCTGCTTCCTGTCTACAGACATCTTTGCTGTTTTCCACAATTACAAAATAATAAAACTAATCTACCCTTCTTACCCCGTCTATCAGTTTGTCCCCATCACTTACACTGTTCATGTAAACTAAAATACTTTTTTTAATCTCCTTTGTTTACAGTTCTGCTGCCTAAATCCTACATAGAAGTTCAGGGAAACTGTGAGAAAGTTCAGATCTGCAAAACAGTAGAGACAAATACCATCAAAGGCTCATACTTTAAATTCAGAACCACTGGTCATCTTTCACAGTTGAGGGCTCATCTATCCAAACATCCTTCTTCAGCACCATCCACCCTGCAACACTGCCAGACCTACACCTCATCTCATTCACCTCAGTGTAGCATCTTGCCTGACACACTCTGAAATCTTTATCAACATCTTAATTTTCTGGCTGTACTTCCATACTTTCGTAACTTTTTCAAGAACCTCTGAACCCTGAATTTCCATAATCCAAAACACATCTGTGGGATTCTGCATTTTGGAAGCAACATTTTACCACATGTTTTCACCTACTCTTTCATACATTTAGATGCATGTGAATGTACCTATTTTTTCCTATCAAAGTATTCAGATTTTTCCCTGGAAATGTCAACACTTTGAAACATTTTCATATCTACACATTCAGGAAGTTTGATATGTGTATTAAGTTATATTTTGCAATATGAAAATCCACTGGATAACCACAAGACATAGTTCAAGTAATTCCACCCCCACTCTCACACATGCTCTAAGAGTAATTTCTGAAAAAGGATCTACAGAAATCTCCCACAACAGCAACTCTCCTGAAGTTACATAGTTCTGCTCTTATAAGGAGCATTGCAATTTTAAATGCAAAAAAAAAATTTTTTTACATCTTTCAGGGAAGAATAGGCTTCTCTATACGTGGCCCAGGAAGGGGCCTGTCTAAATACAACTCGCTACAAGCGCAGCAACTCCTACTGCTCAGGAGCAGAACACTCAGATGCTCTGTTATCTTCCTGCTAGAAGCACAGGACACACTGTCAGCTATTTAGTACATAGAAGAGAGGAGTAGAAACTGAAAGTAATACACAAGATTCCTTGATGGAGAGGGTGACAATGTAGAATTAATACTGTTTGACTAATTTTAAAATCAATAAGCATTTTTGCAAAACAAAACGGAGGAGGTTACCTGCTGAATCTCAGCCACTGTCACAATACTTACAGCTACCAATTTTCCCCAGTTCTTCTGCCTTTCCACAGATGACTTTCAGGGTTTATAGTACTTTTCTTCTTGCTTGCTTACCTCACCACTGTTTATTCAGTAACTTCAGAGATAAGACTTCTTAAAGATACCAAAAAGTATGCTCCTGTCCTACCAGAGGGGATTTCCACACTTTACCAACAGATAGCTATTATATACACAGATCCAGTTATCCAGTTGTACACATGACAGTTTGAAGTATAAAATGAGTTTTAACGAGCTGAACCATATCCAATCCAACTTTTTAAATTAAGGCTCATTTATCTACTTTAAGAACATTTGCTTGTGTGCCTAGATGCAAGAACACAGAAACTAAAGGAAGTAGAAAGGAATTAAGATAACTGACAGCACTGAGAAAATTCTCAGTCATTTAAACCAAGACAAATAATGCTAATTCACTAATAAAGTGAATAAAAAGGATGAGTAAGGTAAAGCCTACTCCACCAACACAAAATGAGGGAGAAAATGAGCTGCGGAATTCCATCTTTTTGCCTATTAAATCAAATATTTAAGAGCATTGCCTGGTTTACACCTATCATATAAAGGGATAGGTTTAAAACTAAATCCCAAGTTTTTAGTTGCTTACACACTTTATATTTAGCTTGCTATTCCCAGAATGTTATTTAGAAAAATGACATTTTTATCCTACCACAAGTCCATGATGATTCATGAGCAACCTCAAACCCTTGCAAAGGAAGATTTATTTTGCTCTGCCCACCTCCATGACAAATCTGTAGTTTAGCTTTCTTTACGCTAAACCCACACATTTGCATGATTTGCTGAGAAAAGGCATATTTAACCAGCTTTTCTAAAGATTACTCTCACATTTGGTATTTACCAGCATCATACAACAACTGAGACACAAAGGATATTTTAACACCAATAACTGAAAGGTACAGTATACAGTTACAAATGTAACTAGCCTAAAAAAAGGCACTAGAAGTATTATGCTACAAAAAAGAATTGCTAGCAGATTAGTTTTTATATATATTGATATATATTAAAAAACCCAAAACCCATTGAAACATAATCCTGACTCAGTGAGATAAAAAATTAGCTGTAAATTGAAGTAACTGTTGTACTTTTCAGGGTAATATCACAACTAAATACAAGTCTAATATGTAATAGAAAATGTATATGTTCAACTAATTATGATCCCAGGAAAAAAAAGCCAGAAATCTTTACTTTGCGTGGTAACACCAGAGCAACTGTAAACAGGGGCAAAAGGGTTTGAGATCTGTGAGGCACTGGAGGTCCTTCTGCTGACATCACAGTCGCCCGCATCTTCATTTCTTCAATCCTAATATGTATTTTTGTTTACTAACACCGAAAAAGGTGTTACAAAATTACTCGGTAATGTGGAAAGAGTGGATGAAGAGCAAAGCGGTTATTAATTTTCCAATGCAGAAAATAATTTTTCTCCTTTATGTGTATTTCCTTAGACCAGCCTTACTGGTACAGATCAGTTTTATGCAGAGCATACTTGATTTGTTAAGAATCACTACGAAAACCAAGAACACATGCTCATGTTTTTGAGTATGTTGCTACATCAACCTACTACAAAGAGTGGCTCTCAGCAAGTTTATTACCTTTTAACACATGCATAAATGTGACACTTCATAGGACTAAGGCTTTTAAGAATTAGGGATTTAAGATTAAAATGTATCAATTTAAACAAAAATTTTGTAATCCACATTAAAAACCAGTAAATTAAAAAGTAAAAACATAGCTATAAATGCTTTATATATTATGCTTCATGAGAACAGAAGAATTTTTTTTTGATGGCAGGCTCTTTAAGAAATAAATTAGTAACTGTACCTCTATTTAGCACAATGAAAGTGAAAAAGCTAACTTACCTTTAACACTTTTTCTGTTCACATCAGCTCCTTTTTCAAGTAAATACTGAGCTATTTCTTTGTGGCCTTTGTAACATGAGATCATCAAGCACGTATGCCCGTGACGGTTTGATACTTCCAGGTCTGCTTTGTGCTCCACAAGGTATTTGACTATTTCCAGGTGACCATCAAAACAGGCAGCTCTAAGAGGCGTTGAATTTGTCAGCGTCGTGTTGTTGACAGACGCACCATGATCCAACAAGCACTGAACAACCTTCAAGTGCCCGGCGGCTGATGCTGCCCACAACGGCGGAGCTCCCTCGATGGTCTCACCATCAAAATTCACCGAGCCACCAACTTCTATCGAGGCAGAGCAATGGTCCAACAAGTATTCCACCATGTCGAGGTGACCATAGCGGGCCGCCATCAGAAGTGGTGTGGCACCATTGGTTTTTTCTGACATCAGCTGGGCCACCTCTTCCCTTGTTTTACTTGCCAGTAGCTTGGAAAGGAGCCGCAGCTTGCCATCACGAGCTGCGTTGAAGACTGCTGTCTTTAGATCCATTTAGCCTGCACCTCTCTGTTTCCTGATGGATACACCTGAATTTTTCAGCCAAGAGTTTATTGGAAGTGCTTAGCCCAAACAGAATGTCCCCAGCTTCTTCTCAGATCAGTTTCATCCAGATAGGACAACATGAAGACTCCTAACAGGGTCCTGACGAAGTGCAGGCTGTGCTTATCACAAATCTGCAAAAGGAGAATTCTCGATGTTTTCACCTCCTACTTCGCAAACAAGCAACCGCATTGTATTTTCCCACAGCTACACCCAAACAAGTCGCTGTTGTGGCGCGCCGGTGTCCAGCTGCATTCCTCGGGACACTCCCGGGCCGCGCGGTGGCCCCTGAGGAAAGCTACGGGGAGGAGGGGGCTGATCCTACCAGCGCGTTATCCATACCAGACACAGAACGATCCTCTTCTCCCTCATTCCTCCGTCAGCTGCACCCCCGACTCGTTTCGGGGCGTATCCCAAGCGCAGAGCCCCCGGCTCCCGCCAGAAGACCCGCAGACAAGCACCTCCAAGGCAACCGGGCGGGGAAGGCGACGGCCGCATTCCGGCCAAACCCCGGACGGCGGGGAGAGTCCGAGCCCTCCGCTCGCCTCACGACCGGACCCGCTGCGCCCAGAGTCCGGCGGCCCCATCCCCCTCCCTCCTCTCCCGCATGGCACCCAACCCCCGCGGCCGCCGTGCTCGGAGCCGGTCGGAAAGGCCCGCCAGACCGCGTGGTACCTTCCCGGGCGGTCCGGGCCGTCTCCCGCCGCCGCCGCCCTCAGAGGGACGCGCCCGCCGCCGCTGCCCGCGCTCCGTCCGGCGCCTCCATGACAGCCCGGCCCCGCCGCCAGGGCCGGCCCTGCGCAGGGGGCGGGGCGGCCCCGCCGCGGCCAATCAGAGACACGCTCCGCGCGCCCGGGGGCGGGACTACGCCGCCGCTCGAGGGCGCCGTGCGGGCACAGCCGACCGCTAGGGGGCGCCGGGAGGAGCAGCGCGGGGCCCGGGCGTGCGGGGCGCGCGAGGGTCCCACAGAATCCCTCAGGATGGCACAGGATCCCACAGAGGTACTTTGGGAATGCACTTCAGAGACACAGTGTGGGCTTTGTACGGACACATCTGTGCTGTATACCGGCACTGCTGGGTAACGTCCTGTGCTCCGCAGCGCAAGGGAGACAAGGAGCTGCGGGAGCGGGTCTGCAGAGAGCACACCGATGATTTGGGATCAGGAGCATCTCTCGTACGAGGAGAGACTGCGGGAGCTGGGCTTGTGTAGTTCGGAGAAGACTGAGAGGGGATCTCGTTAATGCATACAAATATCTCAAAGTCGGGTGCCAAGAGAATGGTGCCAGATTATTTTCAGTAGGTAGTACGAGGGGTAATAGCCATAAACTACAACACAAGAAATTCCACCTCAACCTGAGGAAGAACTTTACACTGAGAGTAACAGAGCACTGGAACAGGCTGCCCAGAAAGGTTGTGCAGTCTCCTGCTCAGGAGACATTCCAAACCCACCTGGATGCGTTCCTGTGTAACATACTGGAGATGACCCTGCTTTGATAGGGGGATTGGAGTGACTGGTCTCCAGAGATCACTTCTATCCCTAACTATTTTATGATTCTGTGATTCTGTACATATATGCTTCACAAATTAAAAAAAAAATTGGATTCAAAGTCCAATTTTTGCAGCACAGAGGAGGATCTGGTTCTGGACAATGTTGGTGTCTGGTGCAAAATTTGCTTTTCTCAACTGAGATTGCACATGGCTTGCTACAGGCTTAGGATGTGGCATTTATTGTGTTTCTGTGATAATAGAGAGAAAACCTCTAAAAAGAACGTAAATTCTGTCACAACCGAGTCTGTTACCTGGAAGCCTCATGCAGAAAAAAAATTCACAGAAGGCTTGTAAGCACTTTAAAAAAAAAAGGAAAAAAAAAGAGGGGGAGAGAGAGAGAGAGGAGAGAGAGGAAAGGTGATAGAAAAAACAGTTCAATTTGTAATTTTATGTACAAAAACAATGTATCAGAGTCTGGGTGGCCCTTTGTCCCTTTGTACACAGCGCTGGCAATATGATGCACAGGCTGCTAGTTGTTTTGTCTGCAAGACTCAGAAGAAGAAAGACCATAAGAAACTGATGGGAAATTAGATTAAAGCCATTAAATTTTTTTAAGGAAGTGGTGGTATTGATTTGTGGAGGTGCATTAAAAGACCTAACTGTGTGAAAATGCTAAATTAAAAGGAAGTGGGGGAAAGAAGAAAAGAGAACATTTTCAAGAAATGTCAGTGGAATGGAGGATTTATTTGAAGAGAGTGGCATACTTAGAATCAAAAATAATATACTTGTAGGATGGCTCTGCCAAGCCAGAAAAATATAATTTGAAACTTGTGGGAGCTAATTGATAGTCATGGTGGGCTGTGTAAATCATAGCACGTGTAAATAAGGTATAATTGGGAACAGTTCTGTGCTGGAGGAAGCACAGAGATGATAACCAGACTGACCTTCCCCCTTCAATCACTGGCGTTTTCAGGGCAGGCAGGAAGCAGTGCAGTCAGCACTGATGGGCTTGCAAACCACAGGGCAGTGGGTGCAGTAATGCATCTGTGTGTGTCAAGCACAGCCTGTTCTCACCCCCCTCCCAGCTCTGAATTAGGCCAAGGTCCTGGGACAGGGTCCAAGAGAGGAGTATTGGTCAAGCAGGCCAGAAGGGAACAGAAATTACTTTTGCAGATGGACCATGGCAGAAGATGAATCCTTGCGTGGAACCGAAAGGCACACTGATGGGGATTTTAGACACTGCCTGTCAGACCACCAGGCATCTTCTTTATATAAAAATATCCTACTCCTATGGCAAATGATATTTCCGAAATCTACCTTAGAGTAACCAGGTGAAGTCATCTATGAATTAAGCAGAGAAATTAATTGTTAAAGAAAATTTTACAGGAGTTATACTTCTCTAAGTGTCCTGATGCCAGTTTTCTCTTCCATATCTCATTATACATACATCTTCAAGAGTATTTATATTTTAAGAAGGCCATTCTCATGATATAAGTGGTCTTAAGGACATCTGACTATGTGACTGCCTCCTGACTGCTGTTCTGTGAATTTCACACTTTCATACTGCCTTGTGGAGGAAGCACTTGCTTGGCAGTAGCTGGCTCTGGGGGCACTGAGAGCCAGCGTGGCATGGCCCCAGCCTGCACTTCCCTACTGCAGTTATTGTCTGGCTCCCAGAATGATCCTAAGCCCTGCTTTCCAGAAGTAAAAAGCAAATATTTTGACCCAGTGTACCAGAAGCACCATGAAAAATAAGAGATACCAATCCATGCTTTAAGGTTTCAACTTCAATCATTCATAGCTAGTCCATCTGTCATGGGCACATTGCCAGCAACCATTTAATTTGTCTTATTTCCCCCTCTCTTTGGCCCCATGCCCATGAGGAAGAAGGGTTTTGATGTCAGGCTGGGATCTTTGGGGTGTCACAAACACAATGCATTCCAGTGAAAAGAGCAAGTCAGTCTTCATGCTTGTTCAGTTTTGCAGTTTCCCTCCTCAAAACACTCTGGTTTTGAAAGCTGTGAATGGAGAATGGCATTAAGTGAAATAATAGTGTTGCGATTACTTAGTTCTCACCTCAGGGTATTCTTGTCCTCACAGCTGTTCACAGTAGACAGCAGCAGGGGTTTGTCACATACACAAGGGACTAACTTGCTACCCACCTTGCAGATGCCTTTGGTTTTGTGTGGAGCAGTTGTCCCTTCAGTGTCTGGGTCACAGCTCTGTAGCACTGTGTCTCATACACCAGTGCTTTACTGTTGCATTCACATCACTCATTCTAGATTGAAGAATTTATATTAATTTTGTGTACAAATGGTAATACCATAAGGAAAAAGTCACAGGTCACTAGATGGTTCTTGACAGTGGTTGGTATGAACCAGCTGAAGGGTTTTCAAGATTGTGATTGATAATATTTTGGAAGTCAGATTCTGACTTCAGCAAAAGATGTGGTTGTAAAGTGCTGTATTCAGTTTCAGCCCTTCACTTCCTTATCCCTATGGCACAAAGTGCAGAGGTTTCTTCATCTTCAAGGCAGACTATGCTCAGCAATACAGCAAAGTGAAAACTAATCTAATCCACATCTCAGTTGCTAGCTTTGGCACTAGAAGACATATATATGCATTAATACAGTGATTTCTTCAAATTCTTTATCCCACTTTTGTTCATGCAACGTTTGGCATCCCCAGCATAATGATACTTCTGTCAGGCCCCAAGCTAACTCAGAAAAATCTGTGTTATGTTTTGCAAGGTGGACAAGCACTCCAGCTGCTCTGTGTTATGTCTGCAATCTGTGTCTTCCCTAAACTGGCACCCAGTTGCCTACACCGACCTGGTTGAGAGTCAGGTCAGGAAGGCAATATAGGATATTATATCAAGCTGCTTTCCAAAAAGGGCAGCTAGAGCAAATGGCAAGCGGAGCAGACAGATGCGTAACGCATTTGTGCAGCTGCCTGCCTGTGAGGTAGCTAAGGCTAAATTATGCAATAAATTGAAACACCTGTTCAAGCATTGCCTGAATCCTAGGTCTTCCCTGAGGTACCTTAATTACTGGGCAACAAGGGAGGGATGGCAAACTGCTGTTAACTGCTGCCAAACTTGCCTTAGTAAAGCTCCTTCCTGGTTGCCAGTACTTGCCCACACCTCTGGCAACCCCAGTGGTATCACAGATACCACCACTGATGCTACATGCAATCACTGAAACTTGCTCTTAACCATGAATATTTATGTATTTTCATATAAATCAGAAGAGCTTTTTGAGGGCAGAGATACCTGTGCTGGAAATGTCTGTTGTCAGGGACTCAGACACTGGGAAGAGACCCCTGAATTGGCTGGCTGTCCAGGGATGCAAACCTGTACCCCTGGGCCAGGGCCAGGATGAGGGCTCAAGGAACCTTCTCACCTTGACTAAGCCTGAGCAGTGTCTGTGTGTGCTGCATCACAAAATACCCCTCTCTCCCTGAAGAGAGCAAGCACCATGTGCCTTAGACACACCCTCAGGTTGGGGAGATCGTAAGCATGAGGTAGTTGCATATATACACTTAGTCTTCTAAACTGTGTTTGCTCACATTAGGTGACATCAATGATCTAGATGTTCAACTTCTGGTCTAAAACCTCAGCCCTTCATAGGGAAGGGCACTCTGGACAAGCCAGATGGCAAAGTTTCTTCCTTTAACTGGAAACTCTTCTTTCTGTCATCCTCACAATAAAATTCTGGGAGCTGAATCATTAGTTGTTATATAAGCAAACAGACTTGTGCAGATTGGTGTTAAAATTGAGAGAAATTATGAGATGGCTGGAGATATGAGTCGGCAGGATCTGAAAAGTTTTGGCATGTTTGCTGACCCCCTGCAAGCTGTGAGCTTTCCTTGTCCCTTGGCACTTAACTCACAGCTGACAGCAGAAACTGTCTGCAGTCTGCCTGTGGACACAGGCTGAGACAGAGGTCTCAGGAGGGGTCTCTTTTCTTATGAGGAAAGAAGCATTTCTGCCTATTCACCCTGGGGTGTAAGGATGACATTTTGTTTCCAGGGGAGTCAGGGTTTTGTACCAAGTATCCATAATAGTATTTGGCTCTCTAATTTTTTCTGTATTATGAAAACAGGGAAATAAGAAGATAATGATCTAAGTTTGTTTACAATATGTAAAAAGTTTTACAGATAATATTAATTTTATAGCTATTAAATTATACATTTGTACAGCTGTATGCCTGTATGTATAGTTTTTCATATAATAGAAATAATCTATAGATTAACTTCCCTAAAATATACGCAGTAGTTTAGTAATGGAAATATGCTACAGGACACAGATGCTATTCCACATGACACAAGGATTCTAACAGGCATAAATAATTCAATTTTAAAGGAATTCAGAGGTTTTATACATTCTAATTAACCTACAGCTTTCCACATTATTTTGGCATTTAATGTGCAAGCTGCAAATTTCCTTTCCTCTCTCCATTGCCCTGGTGTTATTTCAAGACGTTGAAAGTACATTGACAGAGATTGCAATTTTCAGAGGTTCAACATTTATATTTTCAAAATCAGTGGCAGTAGTGCACCTAGCTTTTAAGGCAGTATTTGCCAAACTTGTGAAAGTTGAATTTCTCTTCCAGAAAACAAAATTTTCTCTCTCTGCTGGCAATCCCTGGCATGCATCCCCTGCGTGTTTAAATTCATATACCCTAAGACATTCCTGTTAGCCAGTGCATTGCCTCTTTAGTATGGTGTTCTGGTAGAAACTGTCCTAGGCTCCATAGCAGATCTTGGGCGGTAAGAATTGTACATTTTCAAGGTAAGATTTAAACATAGCAAAATCATCTACCAGAGTAAATTTCACTACCAAAGCAACATTTGCAAAATTCGAGATAGTTTCAGATTCACGAGAACAGTGGTTTAAAGCTGACAATTGTCTAAGATGGAGATTTTAAAAAAAGGCACAAAACAATAGCTTAGCTTTACAAATTAGTTGGCTTAGCTCATGGGACTTTAACTGTGCCATTATTTGGTAAAGCCAGGTGTGTTCATTTTGCTAGTCATGCTGGGATTGAACAGTGCTCTGCTATAGTGTGATCTATCAGAGACATGTTTGGAATGTACTGTGATTTTGTTTACAGTTGATTGGTTTGCCTAATACTTATGCTCTGTTAAACTTCAGGTTATGCCCTTCTGACACCAGAAGCCTCCAGCGTCCCTCAGTCTGTACTCATTCTGGTGTATTATAGATGTGAAACAGACTGCTCACAGTCTCCCTTGCTGCCCTTTTTTGAAACTACACAAATTATTCTGCTGTTATTTTCCTTTCTTAGCTCCTAGGCCAAGGAAAAGATGGGCCCAACAGTGTTGATAAACAGAATTTTAGCTATTGATTTCATAAGATTTCCACAGTGGGTGGAATAAAAAATACATTACATCCTCTGCTTTCCAAGTATAAAACAGATATTTCACCTACAATGAAACCTACTAGGCTAATCCTGATACTTGGAAGTATGCATATTCAACTCCCAGGCATTTGCACAGACCACTCTACTAATTATAATTGCAGAGAAAAACAACAGAGCTGATCAGCTAGAGAGCACTCTGGGTGAACAGAATGTTCTAAAGGCTCCAGGGAGTTCAAAAAAGTTGGAAGTAAACATCCATGTGGTAAAGCTACTTTTCCTCAAATAGATGGCAGTAGAAAGGGGTGCCCAGGGGTAATTGGATGAATACTCCATTTATCTTAAGCCCCAGCCAGCACAATCAGAGAGAGCAAACAAAACAGAGTATGAGTGCTAGGCAACCGTCTGGATTGCAGCACGCCACATGCTGCAGCTCTCACAGAAGCTGCCGAGTGGCTGGTAGCAGGTGGGTAGTATTTCAGTCCTTGGCTTCAGATGCAAGTGCTGTAAGCATCCCTACATTCCAGTCAGCTGCAGCTGTAACTGTCACTGGAAGTCTGCAGAGGCATTGAGCTGTTCAGACTAGCCATGACCTTTTACATTGCCATATATATCCTGAAACCATTCTGTCTGTCAGAAAGAATCCCATCCCCTATGGTCTCTGGCCACGTGGGTGTGTGTGTGAGTATGCATGCACGCTGTCACATGCTTACATGCTTTGGAAAGTTCTGCTCTCATTTTCTGCCTTCTAACCATTTCCATGAGCAGCTGGTCAGAGTCAAGCACATGGCCTTTTAGTAGAAGAGTTCTCTGGAGGTAGCTTCCTACTAAATCATGACTAGGGACTCTTTTGTTTGTCTATCTCTGATTGCTGGCTCTAGCTTGACCCTGAAGAAAGACAGGACATGGACTAACAGAAAAAGTATTTCCAAATCTGGCTTAAGTCTACATTAGGAGACAGAGGGTTGCTGGTTTTTTTTTTTAATTACATAGGGTTCAGCTACTGAGTTTCTCAGTTCTTTCCTCAGAGGTGTCTCTGCCTGTCTGGTGATTTTCTGATAAGACCAGTCTCATTTCAGCAGTAGTTCTTCTCTTTGTGGAGCTGCTGTTGATCCTGGCCATTCTCTTGGCATTGTCCCACATCCTCCTATCCAGACAACCAGCCTGCTTGAGGAAAGTCCACAAGCTCTTATCACTTGCCTTTGGCAATAGGTTTCACATTTCTGCGTTAGTCTACAAGAGACATTCATGTAACCAATTCCTTCCTTATCTAGGCTGCCAGTTCCACTGCTGGAGGATATAAGCATCTGTTCCATCTTCTTCTGCAAGCTGGATGCATTTTACTGGAGCTTCTTGCAAGCATGCCTCAGAAGATTCAGTCAGAGCAGAGTGGAGAAGTGCTTAGCTTTTAATGCTAACTGTGCTGACCTCATTAAAGTTGTTCTTCACAGATTTCCTTATCTTATTTAAGAATAATAAATCTCTGGAATATATGCCACTAGTACTTTGGGTACCCCTGAACTCTGGCTATCAGCCAGGGAGTGCAGGCAGACCATCCCCAGCACTGAAATCTGAGGAGAAGCTGCCTTATCTCTGCTTTGGGTTTTGCTTCTTTTCCTCCCATTTAGTGGTTACACCAAATGAGATTGATGGTTTTCTGAGACGGAAGAGTGGCTGTTTTTACTTTTCCCTTTCTCTAAGGGATAAATACAACATGGGGCAAGGTGGCAGCTGCAAGACTTCACATTTTCCAGACGTCAATTTGATAGAGGAACATGTAAAATGAAAGCCAGAAGTTTTGCGATAGGATTGTACTTTTAAGAGAAAAAAAAAATTTAAAAATGGCTTATTCTAGTTGATATGTCTCAGCACTTTTGCAGAAATCCTTATAGGCCTTCAGGCAGAACAAAGAAAAATTTAAAATCACAAATATTCATCTGCAAAGAAAGCCAAATAAACCTGTATGCATATGGAGTGTGTTAGCTCTGCTTTCCATTGTACAATGCCTACTGCCTACAAGACTTTTAAATAAAATACGAGTAGCCTTCTATGACACAAAGATCATTGTCTTAATTTAAAAGCTGAGCATAGCAAAGCATGGAGACATCTCTGAACACCTAAGCTTCTTTGGGGAGAGGGGGCTGAGGCTAATGCCAGAAAGCATTTTTCCAGTGTGGTACGTTGCTTGCCCAGCCCTTTTGGCCTCACCACTACCTTTTCTCATCTGTCTGAGCACTTTGGATTTGCAGCCATTAATAAAATGCTTATTTTAGCCATTAATAAAAATATTTAGCCATTATAAAATTATAAAATATTTAGACATTAATAAAATACTAATAAAAGCCATTAATAAGCTGCTTCAAACACTGCTGTTAAACCAGGTGACCACCATGCCTTGCCTCTGCCACGCAGGCCAGTGTCCTTTCACTCAAGTCCACATGATGCTCAGCATCCCCGAGGTCTCTCCCCATCTCTGACCCTTTGTTCACTCCCACCAAGATACAAAGGGGACAGGTGTTATCAAGGTAGAATTTGGAACCTCTAGAGAGAGGAGACAATGCAGGGGCTGCTGGTTGCAGAGTACTCTGAGATGCAGGAAAGGGTCTCCTTTGCAAATGCAATAGTCATGGCAACAGTTCTCTTCAGCTTTTCCAGCAGAGCAGTAATTCAGCTTTAGACATAATTCCAGATATTTGATTTGTAGTCAAAACTCTGGAACTCTTTTTCTTTTACCATTCCAAATGCAAGGGGCGTTGCTCAGCTTACTTTTCCAGCACTAGCATCAATGACTGCAAGAGCAGGATCAGGTCACAGCTGGATGAAATGCTCATTTCTTAGACTTCTCGCATAGAAGGATACAATTTTCCACCCTTTGCCAGAGTATCCCTGCATACCCTTTTGAGTGCTGCATTCTGCTGCAGTGCTCAGGAAACTCTGCACGTAGCATGACGGCAGCTGCCTGGGAGAGGTACAGCAGAGCTGCAGTCTGCAGTGACTACAGCCTCAGACAAGTAACAGGAGCTTCATTTGGCTGGAGTTGCAGCAGTCAGCAGGTCAGCACACCGAGCGTCCTGGTAAGTGTGGCAGGTAGATGAGCAGTGGTAAGCTGTGACAAGGAACACACCTCAGCATTTAAATGAGATGGTAATTTTCATTTGCAGGCTCTTAGTGTTCAAGATAGCTGTCTGTGTGGTTCTTGAAGGCACTATGCAGCGATATGAGCGTACAGTAACACTTGTGGGAACACTTTTTTCTGAACTAGCTATTGAAAGAGAATAACATTGAAGTGTAAATGACCTGAGGACTTTAACTGTAAAAGATTGGCTAAGAGCTACACAGTAGGATACTACCTGCAAGTATGGACCTCTCACCAGAAAAGCAACTGGTACCTTCTGGGATCATACAGAAGGAATGATTTTATAGAGGTGGAAGAAATATCTAGCAACAGCAATGCAACAGGTCAGGAGCCCAAGAACAGGAGTCTCTGGGTTGCTGAGGTTTGGTCCAAGCCTGTTTTTTCCTTTTGTAAACATTTGTCTGCATAAGATTTCAGGACAGGCTGCATCTACTTCTATTTCTCTTAGACATTTTCCATTTCCTTTTCCTTGTTTTCTTCACATAATCCCCCTATTAGTGTAATTTATAGACTGTATGCCATAGGCATTTTTTCTTTTGTCCACCATTTTAAATATCACAGGAAAAAAAGTATGTTTACACTGTGGGGAAAAAAATAAAAAATATTATAAATACTGTAGACAGCACTTCAATGAATCAGCCCTGGCAGAGGAATGCCAGAAGCCTCCCACAGCTGAAACTCTTCACCCTTGCTCACAGTGCTTGTGGCTCTCCTCAAGGAGCTTAGGTGGCTCTGGCACCCCACTGTGGCAAAGGGAGCAGAGGAGAGCAGAGACAAGCAGAGGCCCAGCCCCATCCTGCTTACAGTGACCCTGCACTGCTGCAGGCAGCTTGCCTGTTGTTGATAGATACCACTAACAGCCCTGGGGACACTGGGAGTGATTAACTGAGAAACTCTCTCACTCTGCTCTGGTCTTTCTGCCATCCCAGGCACCAAGACTGGCTGCACTGAGGGTGCTTTGCAAGGGCTGTGGACACGCAGCAGCCCCTTGACTCTGCAAGCTTACTTTCCTGCAGCACAAGGGCACAGCCTGCATGTAGCTGAAGCATATGATATGTCCATAAATGATCATTGGCCTAAATTCTTGAGACAGAGATACACAGCTGTTACTCTCCTCATTTGCAGAAAAAGGAACAGTCAGAGCACAAAGCATTGTATGGGAAATCACACCACATGAAAGAACTGTCGCAGCTAGCACACCAGCTACCTCCTACAAGCATGGTGCTGAACAACATAAGCAACATTACAGATGCTGATTCAGACACTAAGGCCCCTCTTACTGCCTTCTCAGCAAGGAACTACTTGTAGCTCAGAGCTAATTGTCCTTAAATTTGGAACAGCCAGTTTTCAGTATTCAGAAAATAATAAATAATCATGTTTATTTTAATTGCTACCAGAAAAAGCAAAGATTTCCGGTGCTGTTTTACATTTACATTTCATATAACCAATACAAAACTATGGTGATACCTAATGCAAGCTGGCTTACTGACTCTGCTCACAGTCCTATCAAGTACACAAGGAGAAAAAACACTGAAGAACTGTCTAAAATCTGTTCAGATATGCTTGAGAACTAGCATACATGAAATGCAAAAAAATATAAGTGTTTCAAATGGATGTTGTTTCTGTTGTTTTCCTTTTCCAGCCTCAGATCAAAACACTTGCATGGCAGATGAATACAGTCTCTCTCACTATTTTCTGCAACATAATTGTTGTCTAATATTTTCCTGTAAAGAATGTGCCAAAGAAGGTTTAGTCAGAATGATTCCAGAAAAATGTTTCTTGATAAAAGAAAACACAGCAGCAAATGCTTTTTATAGAAAAACCCTTCAAATGTAACAAAACAAAAATATCCTTGAAAGGCCTGTTTCTCAAAGCAAAAGATATTTCATAGAATGCCTTTTATAATGCATTGATTTCATTTTGATGACAAGAATTCCTCTTCTATTAATGTTTTTCAGTATCAGCTACAAGATGAAAAGCTGTACATTGTTAATGGAAAACAATACATGTCTGCCGGAGCTCAGAAGATAAAGCCAAACATAGCTAAGGTTTCTGTTTGGCAGCAAGTTGTGCCTCTTAGCAGACACAGTGACAGGCATGCCTACGTAAATGGCAAGCATTCAGCAGAACTTAATTAACAAGCCTTAACAGAGAACTTTACCATTAGTTTTTTCAAGTGAAGGGTTTACCTTCCTTCATAAATGAATAGCAACGAGTATCACTTCTGCTTTATTCTAAACATGGTCTGCTTTAATAGTTGTCCACCATGACAAATGCTATAGTTTCTGTTTCATTCTTTCCTCCCTCTGTATCTCTCACTGTTGCCTGTATGTAAAGTCATGGAAAATTTTCTCCCCTCATTTAGCAAGGTCAGGGCTATCCTCTTACAGTACACTAACAGCCTGCAAAACAAAAATGTTTCTAGGTAAGCAGGCTGCTTAATGGCCTCAGAAGAGCTCTAATTTATATGGTTAAAAGCATTGACAAGGGAGGTGAAGGACTTAAAAACGTAACAGGATTAATTCAGAAAATTTTGTTGATAGCATAATAGTCCGTGCTGAGCCATTCACAATATTACCTAAGTTTTCCAAGACAGGTTCATTACAAGGGGGGACTGCAAAGATTATTCCAGATTTAGCACAAAATTTACTCTGCAGCAGTTTCTGAATGCTGATTGCCCCATCTGCATCATTGTCAGCATGTAGAATCCCAAATAGTCTTATTACTGCTGCAAACTTCTGAAATGCTGCTTTGAGGCTCTGTAATTTCAGCAGAGAAGCCTCATAGTTCATTAATTGGCTAGGAGTCTCCCAGACCTGTACTGAAGTCAATAGCCTTCTGCTGTTCTCTGCTGAGACTGGTATATCTGGAGTTACTACTGCCCATTACAGAAAGGACACACACATAATCCCACTCTGCTCTTCACTGGGGTATAGTGTGTGTGGTTTTGGTCACTGCAATAAAAGTCATTGAACTGTTAGAGAGTGTGCAAAGGATTGTCATGAGGATGGTGAAGGGCCTTGGGGTGAAGCCCTGTGAGGAGTGGCTATGTTCACTTGGTCTGCTCAGCCTGGAGGAGACTTGAGGGGAGACCTCACTGCAGGTACAAATTCCTGGTGAGGGGAAGAGAAGGGGCAGGCACTGATCTCTTCTCTGTGGTGACAGTGACAGGAGCTGGGGGAATGGCCTGAAATTGCATCAGTGGAAGTTTAGGTTGGATGTCAGAAAAAGTTCTTCACCCAGAGGGTGGCTGGGCACTGGAACAGGCTCCCCAGGGAAGCTGTCACAGCACCAGCCTGACAGAGCTCAAGTGGTGCTGGACAACACTCTCAGGCACATGGTGTAATTCTTGGGGATGGTGCTATGCAGGGCCAGGAGTTGGATTTGATGATCCTTGTGGGTCCCTTCCAAATCAGCTTATTCTGTGATTCTGTAATTCTGTGATAAAAATGTTTTTGTGAAAACAGGAATTCTTTGCTTTTCTTTAAACAACCAGCTTGTTTGACTGGATGAAAGACTGGATGCAGAAATGAAAGAAAGCAGAAATGCTAGTGAAAGAAAGCAGAAATGCTGAAAGAAAAACTGATATTTATATTTCCCAGACTGTTTCACTGATTAACTCAATGCTAAGCTCTCTGGCTTGCAAGAGTTTTGCAAATGCAAGGCTTTGCACTTACCACAAAGACCCATCAGCTACCACCAGTAGGAAAGTCCAGGGGAGCAGAGCTGTTCTTGTAGCTTGTGTGATGTAAAGAGAGGTATTGTGTTGAAGATGTTGGCAGAGAGGTGGAAGGATGTAAGCTTATCCATCCCCAATATGATCTGTGCTCTCACTCAAATGAAATCAGAATGATACCCAACAGAGGGTCAGTTCAACTGCTGACAACACTATGAAGCCAATGCTCAGCTCAGAGGGTGTTGATACAAGGTGCACCACCTGCAGAAACCAAATTGTCAGCCTTTCTATCACTATCTCATTCCTGTTTATTTCTCTAATCATTGTTTGCACAGTTCAAGCTGAACTTACAGGAGTCTTCTCCTGTAAGTTCAAAGATGTTGGAGGAATGGCGGTTTTTAATTCTGCTAAGGCTGCTCGCAGACCTGAGCAAACCCCACAGGGGAGAGTGGAGCAGAAGGGGTTCTGCCACTTTCAGCAGCTGCCAAACCAATTTAGCTGTAGCATGAAAGTGCAGTCAAGGCTCACACCCTCCAGGGAATTCGTACAACTGAATTGGCCTTTAAAATTAATCTGCACTCCAGTGCTCTTGTACAGGTTACAGAGGACAAGTGAGGCAGAATCAGGTCATATACATATGAGTGGTGGTACCTACAAAGGGAAGAGTGTTTGCCTGCCAAAACACCACCACTCCCATTCCCTGTCCTTCCCCTCCTCTCTTTCAATTTCTTTCCCCTTAAAATGCAGGTTCATGCACAATATCCTAACTGAGGATAAATCAGCAGGGTCACTGGTGGGATCATTGTTTTTCCACTTCACCAGCCAGAGAAGTTTCTGACAGGAGGCCTTCTGTGTATGGAATTGTCTGGAAACCTTCCTGTGGGGTTGATGCTCTCTCAGCACCTCCTGCTCTAAGAAACCTGCCAAGGTCTTCCACAACTAGGTCTTGGTCTGACCCAAGGCTTTTCTTTTTTTGTACACAAGGTTAAGCTGGCATTAGTGTGTTCAAATCTAAGTATAGAACATGTGGCAGGATTCATCCCCTGCTTTGTGTTTTCCCACAACTCTAGCTTTGTGCTAGAACAGTGTGCTCCAGTCCTTAAAGGTTAGTTTCATTTTATCAGTAGAGCTTCAGTTGTTTTCCAATTAATGGTAAAGAGCCAGCAATGATGTTTGACCTTAGAAGAGCAGAACCTCAGAAAGCAACAGCAGCTTGTCCTGCAGTAACACAAAGCCCACAAAGACCTCCCATTTCTACCTCAATTTTACTTGTCAGCCCATTACATTCTCATTAAGTGAAAATCTGCTGTGAATGTTACATTTTAATGTAATCTCAAAAATATGGGCAGTAGAACTAACTGCCTCCAGAGACAGGGGTCAAAACACTGCAGGCCCTTTTGGGGTAAAAATAATTACCTGTATTGAAACCAATCAGATTACTTTGTTTTTTAATAAAGCAGGTTCAGCCCAGATCAGTTCAATAAATAGCATAATAAGCATGTCCTTAAGGCTAGGTGGTGATCCGTTTGTGTAGCAGTACACATGAAGGGGTTCGCTCTGGATATTAGAAGAATTATGTACTTGAAAGAAAGTGCTGCCCGTTGGAGATCAGAGCCTGTGTCATGTGTAATGAGGCCTGCAGTAGGGAGCTGACAGCATGAACAATGATATGTATTACACAAGGAAACAACGATATAGTGTAGCTGTACACTTTGTTGCACACATTTAGTCCTCTGCAAAACCATGAAAAGGCAGGTGTGGGATTCATGCCTTCTACACAGCACCCCCAGAGCAGTGTGTGCCATGCTCTCCATGGCACAGGATTTACTTTCAAATGTTTCACAGAAGTTTGGGCTTATTTATTATATTTGAAAGAAAACAGAAAGAAGTGCAATTCAGAGATTTGCTTTTGCAGTAAGAACAAACTTAACAGCAGGTTAACTGCAGCGGGCAGTAATTATAGTAAGGCACAGATCTCCTGTCCTAATGATTCCTTATATTCCCATGTGACCTAATATAGCGCCAGGCATGCAGTTTCTGTGCTTGTTTGCTGCCCTCTCTTGGCAACATAATTAGCCTCCGGGAGAGAAAACTGAACCTTCTGTCAAGGAGAGCAAAGTATAAAAGCAAATTCATTCAGAGAGATGAAATAGTCTTGTGCCAAAGAAAAAGAAAACATTTGCATCTTTTTACACATTAGAGAAAAAATTAATTGCATCTAAGAAATCAGATTTCCTCTCTTTTCTATGGTTCATTGACTCAATGTGGGGGAGAAGGAGAACTGATTGGGGTGATGTGCCTGTCACCGAGAAACATCGTCCTTTCCTATACATTATTGTGAGCATCTACCAGCTACCTGTCCCTTCTCCCTCCACAAAAGCAAGTTTCTATAGAAGAATGATTTTTCCTTTTCAGTCCCTAGCACAATATTTGAGCAGACTTCAAAGACCTCAATTGCTTCTCTATATATTTCCATCTGCAGTACACATATATGTATCTTTTGTTATCAGCGTCAGAAAGGCTAAAAGAAACTAGAACCTGTGAATAGCAGTAATCCTTTATAGCAAATATGAAATCTGCTTTTTCATGACAAGTCTTCTTCCAGGAATTCATGTCATTCAGGATCCTCTTTGCAGATAAAGAAATGCAAGGTACATAACAGTTGATTATCGAATCTCTGTATGCTCATGTGTCTTGCTTTGAGCCTATGTATTCACAGACCATGCACGCAGGTCATTCATACTCTAGAAGGCAGCAAACAAGCAGCTTTCTGACTACCCAGTGAGGAACACTTTTCTACATGCAAATCTTCTGTGTCTGGCATGTTCAATAGCTCACTTATGCATAAGAAAACACATATTACCTTTTCAGATAATGAAGGTTCTCCCATGGAGGAAACATTCCTCATAATCTTTCCTGGATAGTAGCGGTTTCAATCTTAAGAACATTCTTCTGCCAACAAGATCATGTTGACACAAATCCTTGACCAAGGAGCACAAACAGTATCCTCCAGTCAGCTGCCTTCCTCCAGGTCATCCTACCTCGAGCATCCAGAGAGACCACCATTTGAAGTAACACTGCCAAGAGGCTTGCCAACAGATCCTGTTGGTTTGATTCCCCAGGAAAATAATATGTATCATATTTTACACTGAATGTTTTTGAAAAATTAAGAAGATGGAGAAAAGTACATAACTTTTAAGACTTCTCAGAAGGATGTTTTTAAATTCTTATTATGAAAGCCATCCAGTAGTCTCAGAGTATGAGAAATATGTCCATAAAATATTACAAAGCTGTGTTTAACATAAAAACAAGAATAAAAACCCAAGGAAAATTATAATTTTCTGTATTTGAAGGATGTATTCCTTCTATTTTCAGCTTGTAGTTGGGATAACATTGCTTGGGAAGCCAATACTGACTCTTCCCCCAAGACAGAATCAAGAGCCTTCTGGACTTAATCTTTTACAGCGCTTGATGTCGACCCTGCTTGAGCAGGGAGGCTGGAGCTACTAACCCACCATGGCCTCTTCCAATCTAACCCATGCTGTGACTCTTGTGAGATACATAGGAGGATGTAGCCCTGCCCCTCCTTGCACTTGCTTTCAGCTGCACATGTGTGGTCCCTGGCCTCAGTTACCTCTGGTTTGCTTAGGGACATGTTTTCATGTTAATTTGCTGCTGGTTTTCACTCACTAGAGCTTTTATGATTTGGGTCTCACACCCCATGTCCATGTTCTTGTGGTTCAGGTTGAGGCACTGACACTCGAGCATGAGCCAGGAGGAAGCTCATGTACAACCAGTGCCTCCAGAAGAGGGAAGAGCAAACTGTCCATTTCTTCATGAGGACTCCATGGTCTAGACCTCCATGGTCTAGAATCCTAGAATCCTTGGCTGTGTTGCACAGGGGGGACCACTGTGCAAAAAGCTCTTTACCTCCAGTCACTCATTGGTGTATGTGCTCTCACAAGTAGGCATCAGTGCTGAAAGAAAATCTTTGGTTTATTGCAGATATTTACTAAGCACACAAGTGGGCCTGGAGGTGGGAGCCAGGCAAAGGATCAACAAAAGGAAGCCTGGGATTTTCAAATGCTCCTGGCACTACAGACTTGGATCTGTGATATCATCCTGCTGATACCACTTGAGAGGTATTCCATACAAATCAACTGAATCTGTGCTAGAGCTGGCAAGTGTATGCTCACCAATGCTCATCACAAGTGACCTGGGCCAGCAAAAGCAGGCTACAAAGCTCCTACATATGATGATTTTCACTTCTGAGTTGAAAAGAAGCAAGTCTGGAAGCTAGAGATCTTTCTGGAATTTGTTTCTCCACAGAGCTGGGAAAGGAAGAAGCCCTAGGACTCCTCTCCCACAGTCCACACAGACCAGTCCCACTTCATCCCACCCAAAAAATTCCTTGAGCTGGGGAAGAGCCTTCCCCTTTGGAAGCAGGTATCTGCTTCCCCTGAGCCATCATGTCATTTGGAATTCCTCACTACAAAGGGTTTTTTTGAGCTTTCTGTGGGGAGGGCACAGAGGATCTTTGCTCCTATACCCTTCTGAGCAGCAACCACAGCACTGGCAGTGCCCGAGATATTGGCACTGACACGTGCACTTCTTAGGGGGAAACCATCCCAACCCTCTCCCCGGCTCGCTCTGGCACCAGACGTGACATCACTCCTCCCTGCTGCTCCACGACATAAACATGTATTACACAGCAGGAGGACACCAGGACCTTTGCCAGTGAGACATTGTACCTGATGTCCGTTCTCTGAGAGAGACATCCCACCACAGCAAATCTCAGATCCCTGTGAAGATGTGAGTGCTGAATCTAACCCCATCCCTCCCCATGACAAGGCCAGCAGCAGCACCATGGAGTGCCTTACAGAGGGGAACCTGGGCACATGCTGGGAGCAGGAGGCCATGGATTGGGGAGGAGGCCCTCTCACACATGGAAGTGACAGCACCTCTGAGGAAGGAAGGCAGCAGAAGAGTCAAGCCTTTAAGTTCCGGGTTTGGGGATGGGGGTCTTCTTTTTCTTTTCCTTTTCCTTTTCCTTTTCCTTTTCCTTTTCCTTTTCACTTCCCCTCTCTGCTCCTTCCTTCTTCTTTAATTTTTTTCACATATCTCACAGTAGCTACAGCATTCTAGAAATACATCTGGTGAGCTTCTCTGTTTTCATTTCAGGTGCCACCACAAGCATGCAAAAAACATGCAAGAGATGCAGGTGGGCAGATAATGGTCTCTCCAGGGGTTGGGTGGTTCTGTGCTGCCATGAATCTTCAGAAAACCATTTTGCAGTTGCTACAAGCACACTCTGGTTATGTTCCTCCAGGACAGCAAGACAGAGATCTTCCCCTTTGCCACCAGATGGCAAAATATCCATCAGCTGCGCTCGCAAGCCTGCTCACCAGCACCACAGGCTGGAGTGGAGGCTGCAGGAGAGTGATGCCTGAAAGATAGGCTGGAAGTAAAACCCCACAGACCTGTGTCTGTAGAGTAGATATTCATTTATTGCAGTGCTAGTGGTGAGGAGATACCTCTACCCAACTCCCCCATCTTTGACAAGTGCTGTGGTATATTTATAGAGTAAGTATTTCTTCGTGCCACTATGTCACTACAACATCATCACACACGTGCCAGAACTAATTTACATGGTATGATCTCATGGTTATAAAAAGCTCTTCTGCACTGCGCTTGTGCCTCCCCAGTTTAGGGGTCGTCAAGGGTCTTTGATGAAGGCTTCCAAAGTCATCTTCACATCTGAACTTTTCAGCTTTGTGATTGGAGCATGTGCAATTACAGTGCTCCTTGGTCTGTCTGGTCCTAACCTGCCTACATTTTTTTGTTTTGTGGCTAATTGGCTTTAGATTTGCCAAATTCTCATTAGTACTATACTTATATGTCTCTAAAGCTATTCACCTCTGTGGGGGGATAGACTAGAGATGGTATAGAAAATAATCCTACCCCTAAAGAGCTGCAGCTGGGCCAGTTATCAAAAATGAGAAGGCCTAACTTCAACAGGCCACAGCTGTAACTAATAAGAATAACAGGAGCTATCGGTTACCTGGTGAGAGAGGAAGAGTGTGCTCAGAGGAGCTGCTCACCAGAAAACACTGAAAAGGTATGAAACTTTTGTAATAAAGACATGATAGTATAAAATTCCTGTTACATACATGCATATATGACAACACAACTGGAGTGTTTTTCTTCTTTTTTGTCTATTCAGCATTAAGCAGCTAGTTAACCATATACTAGCCACTACATTGTATAGAAAGTTATTTTTTACCACATTATATAGGTATAAAAAGTTAGGATTCAGGTTATATAGGTATAAAAGGCTGTGATTCAGGTTACTTACATATAGAAAGTTATGATTCAGGTTGTACTGATATCAGGTTATATAGATATATCAGGTTATATTGATATCTTATAACTCAAGCAATATAAGTACCTTGTAACTTGACCTAAGTTATATAGGCATAAGGAGGAGAAAGTGGCAGTCCAAGACAGAGCATGCAACTGCTCCCATAAGGTATGAAACACTCCAAAATGTCTCTGCTGGTCACTGGGCCTCGCCTTCAAGCCGGACTTCTCACAGATCTGATTGATTTTGGCAGTCTGCTTCACAGGTCTCCCTAGGAAGTTCAGGTTTCTCAACTCTCATATAATTTAAGCACTGATCCATTAAGACTGACTGACTTTGTTAGACTTCCTCCTGACTTCATTAGAATTCCAAATGGGAGGTGTGTTACAGCCGCAGTAGTTGGAATTGAACAAACTGACTCTGTGTATAAAACTGAGTTGCAGACAGTTCCTACTAAGTTGACTTCATTATACAGTAGCCAATAGTGTGGAATACATTGATCAAGGTAATGTTATATTTACAGTGTGTTTGAGTGGTTCCTGGATGTTTTTAGTTCTATGCTGGCAGCAGTTTTAAGGTATTTCAGAGTTGCCATGAAATGTTAGCTAGTTCTGGATGTCCTGCTGAGCATCAGAATGAAAAATGACTTTGAGTGGTATAACTGTACAGAAGTGGATATTTTCTTTTTGAGGGTGTGTATATTAGAAGAAGAAGGTATTGCACAACTAAACAGCTTCAAAAATTAGGGTTAAATAATTTTCCTCCATTTTGGAAAAGGAGTCCTGGCAATACTTTTCTCAGCCTAGAAAGATCAGGAACCACTGTACTTATACATGGGACTAGGCTTTCCAGGTCCATTTGGTCTAAGGATGCTGACTGGATCAAATACAGCTCCTCACCTCTCTAACAAGACAGGAAGGGCTTTTTCTAGATTGGAATTAAGAATTAACACTGAACTACTCCATGCCAATAAGCCTCTAGCCCTTCCAGACATGGCCTATTCTGCCCCAAATCTGTAATATTCATGGGAATGTTATCCAGAAGGAGGGATGCTGCATCCCATGTTTCCTGGGAAGGTGATCTTTGCTCTTCAAAACCTGTGGAGCTTCACATGGAATTTGAGCTCTTGAATTCCTTTCTCTTTTGATCTTGTGCCAAGTCTCCAGAGGTTGTAGGCTTTGACTGAACTGGATATTGAAGCATAAATAAATGGGGTTGTTTTTAGTTTTTTTTGTTTTTTCTTTTTTTTCCTATCTGTTCATATTCCTGGGTATAAACTTAAATATGTATCTCAAAGATATGAAAAGATATGATGCCTCTATAACAGACAGGTAATGTCAAATATATGCTAATTTTATTCTTGTAAATTCTCTTCCCTAACTCTCTCACCCCTGTTATTCTAATATGGAAGTTGTCATAATGAAATCCAGATTCATATTAGCTAACATTTGGATGATTCTTTTTTTTTGGTTTTGCGTTTCTTAAAGTCCTTGTAGCCATTTTCTACATGTATCACAGAGAACTCTGCCTAATGCTTGTATCAGCTGCACAGCCAACTTTCTCATCAAGCAATGCTACTGAAAGACCAAGAAATGCAAATCTGCAAAGCACAGAATAATTACATTCCCAGAGGGGGCTTGCTATTTTCACAGCAACTTTACCACCCATATAGGCATTGAGCTGCCAAGTTACACTTGACAGAAATCTTTGCAAAAATTCATACGATGGCTTCACAAACACCCATTTCTTTAACTTCCTTCACAGTCAGGGTTCTATCATAAACACTACAGGAGAAGAGACACAAGTTATCAGCATGGGAAAAATGTTGAATGTGATTGGCCTGTTGTTTCCTATCCTCAAGTGCTAATCAACAGGTAGATGTATAGCTCATGGCCCCAACACTATTAACAGCACAGAACCTCTCGCTGGCTGTTTGAACTTCCAGGTAAGCCCTTTTAAATATACAGGGTTTTTTTTCTGTTGTTTTTTAAGCCCACCTTTCCAAGTAATTTATAATCTGGTGTTCCGGGATTTTTGGGGTTATTTTTTGTTTTTTTTTTTTTGTTTGTTTGTTTGTTTTCTTTGGTTGGTTGGTTTTGGTTTTGTGGTTTTGTTTTTGGGTTTTTTTGTTTGTTTGGTTTGGGTTTTTGGCATTTTTATTTGTTTGTTGCTTTTTTGTTGTTGTTGTTTGTTTGGGGTTTTTTTATTTCTTGGCTTTGAGGGGGGGGTTTCAGGGACTTTTTTGGGCTTTTGTGAGTTTTTTTTTGTTTTTTTTGGTTTTTTTGTTTATTTTGGTTTGGTTTTTTCATGTGGTAACATGAAAATTGGCAATTAAACTCTTTCTAGGATGCCTACTTTATATGGAGAATTTTGCCCTGTGCTGATAACAAAGTTGTTCAAAGATCCACATTTATATATTAAACACTGCCCTTTTTTACCACTCATGTGGTCTAGTTCTCAGCTTCACTCAAAATGTACATCAAATCCATCAGAATTTTTCAAGTATGTTCTAAATTCTTTTGCACCTCTCCTTGGCCTGCTCTCCATTGCTCATATATTGGACTCTAAAACAACACATCCCAAATATGCCAGAGAATCATGGAAGTGACCTTGGAAAATCATTAAGTCCTTTTGTGGGAAAGGGAACCTACAAGAGATTACTTAGCACCTCATCTGATTGCACCTTGAAAGCCACCAGCAATGGCAACTCTACCAAGTCCCTAGGGAGGTTGTTCCAGTGATTGTTCTTGTTGTAAGAAATGTCTTACCTCCAGATGAAACCTCACCCAGTGCAACTCGTATCACTGCCCTTCTGTCTTCTACATGTAGCACTTTGTGAAGAGAGCCTTCATCATCTTGGTAGATGCCCCAGAAGTACTCAAATAATATCATTAGGTCCCCTCTGGGCCTTCTCCTTGGAGAAGAGACCTAACTCCTTCAGTCTTTCCTCATGGGGCAGGTTCTCTGGCCTTTTGCCACTGCCGCTGCTGCAATGCACTGCTGAACCATGTCTGGCTTCCTGTCCATCAGGACCCTCTGATCCCTTTCAGCAAGGCTTTTCCCCCACCACATAGATCCTAGCCTGTCCTGGGTTCTTTGATTATCTCTTCAATGCAGGACTTTACACTTGTGTTCACTCTGTTCTTTCCTGCCCACTCCTTCAGCCTGTCAAGGCTTCTCTCTAAGATGACTCTCCCTTCTGATGGATTCACTAATTTGGCATCAGCAGTGAAGTTAGAGAAGGTTCTTTCAATCCCATCATCAGACAGTTTATGAAGATATTGAGCAGTGCGGAGCCCAGTATCGATCTCTGGCAGAGCCTAGCTGGGGACAGACTTCCAGCCTGACTAAAATACATAACTGATCACCATTTATTCCACCCATCAGTGTAAAGATATACACAACTCCCATGAGAAGCCAAGTGTGTTCAAGGTGGGTTTGCTAGTCATTTTTACATTACTAAGAACCTGTTATTTGCAAAGAAGAAAGTGCTTTTAGTACAGTTGCAGTCTGTATGAGAACTCTAGAGCTGTAACACAATGGGACCCTGATAATGATACAGTAGCAAGGCCTGAGGGCTAAATAGCAGATTGAAATTTAAGTCCAAAGGGATTTCCCTCATTAGTATGTGAAGCAACTTATCTGGATTTCCATTTCCTTAGAGATGAAATGGTTCTAATGATGGTCACTTACTTTCTAAACTGCTTTCTGCAGGTGGAAAAGGCTATATAAAAGGTAGAAGAACTTCTTTTGGTATAGGTCATCAAGCTACACCCAAGGATGCTTTCATTTTAAATGGAATAACTGCAACTCCCTGGTTACCAATGCATGGACAACATGGAAACAGGACAAGCCAGAGTGCAGAGGGTGCAGAGGTTGTTTCTGAACCAACTTCCTTTTCAACCTCAGATCCCAATGAAGTGATCTTCTGATCACTTCTTGTATTGAGTCATAGTTGATTGTTGCCACATACTGTAATGTTGCCCATTGCACTGTAACTTGGAGCTAAATATGCAAAACCTGGTTTTGAGCATGCTAAATTCCTTGTTGCATTGTGCACGTGAAAAGATACCTTTTTGGGTTTGGTGTTGTTGTTTCCTAAAACCTCAAAACATTTTGTCTTTATGGGATACACAACATATATGCCTATTTCTTAGGATTGATGTGATTTCTGCAGTTATCACTTTCAGTGCAGCGTAAATAGGAAACTTCAAAATATGTTAACTGACAAACTACAAAAGTGAAAAGCACTGATTTGAAATATCTCAGGTTAAGAGAGACATTTTGTTGTTTGTTTTCCCCCTGTAGATTTGGCTATTTTGAGCGCATGAATCACTAGTTCTTTGAATTCCTTATGTACTACCACAGAGAAAAATACACAGTTCCATCTGAAAATTAACTGAAATCACAGTCATGTGAACAGGACATAGGAGCCGGCTGCTCTGAGGCAAGGCTCTGTCATGCTGTAAAAATATGTGAAAGGAAGTAAAATTTTAAGCATGTTTTTGGGAGCTTTCCTCCTTTTCCTCCCCACTCCTCTTGTTTGAATTGCTTGTACTGTGTTGAAGCTGTTCTATATTCACAAAAGTATAAAGGCTCTGGGACCTCCTGAACATGGACATTTGGCCTCCACCGTCATTGTGTCCAGGTACTGCTCCTTGGATATTGCTTTAAAGATGCAAGGAACTTGTACCTTTTCCTACAGATGAGAAAATAAGCAGACGAAAGAAGAATTACATCTGAAGAGCCCTGTAGTGAATCCAGAACCCAAGAGCACAGTTTCATAGGATTCAAAGTCTGTCTCATGACTGGGATATTGTTGAACTGACTCCCTTTCCAAGCCCCTTTGACTACAATGTTTCTTACCCTAAGCTGGAGCTAAGAACTCCTGTGACAGAACATGAATGTTCACAGATCAGATCTGGAAAGAAGGAAATTTTGATGGACAAGATGAAGACAACTTTCACAAGCATCACTGAAATTATTCTTTTCATATCTGTTTGGATGCTTTGTTTGAAGTGAACATTTCAGCAACCCTAATTATAACCTTATGGCAGAATAATGTTTCATGACCAGTTTTAAACATTACAAATTTCAAGATGTGCTCTCAGTGGTGGATACAACACATCTAAGTCAAGGAGAATGCAAATTGTCATGTTAGCATGATCACAAAGCAAAGTAAATTTACCACAGACACATAATTTCTCTCTAAAACTCTGACTTATAAAGATTTAAAATATCAAGCTCAGGATACCCATGTAGAACAAATAGAAAAAATCTATATACAGTAGTGTGATGCAGGGCTTCTCTTCCCACTCCCACCTCCATGTACTGGCTGTTGCATAAGGTTTTTGTATCCTGCAAACTCCCCTGTGATTAGCCTTGCTCTGCAATTGTGGGACAGAGCACACATTGCGTCTGTTCTTTATTTCAGACACTGGCCTGAATTCACACCCCTGTTGGGCATGCAACTTCTGAAGACATACCTAGATTTAGATGTGGACCTGGACTGGACACAGCAGAAAGAAAAAAAGCTTGGGCCCCTCACTAAGGTTGAATGTAGATCTAAACACATTTTCGTGCAGTGGATGGTTAATTTCCATGTGACTCACTCAGTTAGCCCTGCATCATGATCACTGGCTGCTTGCAGACAAGCTGGCCCCAGGTCCCTTGAGAAAGGACTTTGGCACCACCTATGACAGTGATATTTCCATCTGCTTGGATACTCTAGAGAAAAAAATATGAACAGAGCCAAGTCAGGCACAGTGCCAGGGTTTCAGGTTTTCTCTGTGGCTCAACCAGTATCTACTGCACCAATAGCTGTGTGCAGCTGTTGCTAGAGAACTGCCTGCTTATGGTGATGAGAAGAAACTGTGGAACTGAAACTCAGTTCCCATGCCTCAGCTACTGCCCTGAGAGTCCCATTTTCTTGCTAGAACACAATGAATGGGTTGCAGCTATGTGGTTGTAAATCACCTGTTTGATCATAAGAAGGTATATAAGGCCAAAAAAGGGTGAAGATCTGCAGAAAGAAAGCATTGCTACATTTTTGATACAAGTTTTATAGTGTCCAAATACATTTTTCAAGTAAAAGAGACAATTTGATTTTGCATGCAGCAAAGCCAAAAGCAAAGTCGGCTCTTGAACCTTGCCAAGACTATTTTTTTACTCCTAATCTGTTTACATCATCCAAAAATATTTTTCATTTGAAAAAAATTACTTGAACAACCATTTCTTAAAGAGCAAATTATTATTTGTAGTTAATGCAATTCACATTAAGGAAAAGTGTTTAGCTGTGAAATACCAAAAAATAAACAATGGCATTCTTGAGAGTAGTGGCATTTCTTTTCTATCCTATAAGTGTGTGCTGAGACATTTAGATCTTAGTATCAAGCTTTATTCCTCATTGGTTTCATCATTCAGAAAATATTGGATTCCTGAAAACAATCAATATTACTCACGGTGAGTAATCTAAATTTTCAGAGACACTGAAGTGTAATTACAGTAAAAATATGGGATAGAAATCACTTCCAATGTTGCAAGGTGAGTGCATATCAAGTAAGAGTGTTAGTCTTGCATATGGGAAAGAAAAATGTTGTAATTTCACAAACTGGCATGTAGATAAAGGGACTGGCTCAGAAGCCAAAGACACTGAGATTTTTAACTGATATTCAAGCATGGTATTGGAGAACGGAAAGAGTTATGCATACTCCCACATATTACTATTTTCTGCATAAGGACAGCTACATGTTTTTTTCCCTTGTTTTTATGCCCCCTGTTCTTATTTTCTACAGCAAGTAGAAACACCTGACTTGGGGATGCCTCTGCCCCTGCAGCTCTGGAAGGGCATATGGAATTACACAGAATCACAGAATGGATCATATTGGAAGGGAGCACGGTGGGTCATCTCGTCCAACCTGACTGTTTAAGTGGGGTCATCACAGGGCACGTGGCACACAGATTTGCATCCAGATGGTTATTGAGTATCTCTAGTGAGAGAGACTCCAACTCTCTCCAGGCAATCTGTTCTAGGATTCAGTCACCCGCACAGAAGATTCTTCCTCATGTTCAAGCGGAACTTCTCGTTCACCAGTTTCTGCCTGTTACCTCTCATCCTGTTGCTTCGCACCACTGACCACAGCCTGGCTCTATCCTCTTGCCACCCTCCATTCAGATACTCATAGACATTGACGAGGTCCCAACTCAGCCGTCCCTCCTTGAAAAGAAGCAGAGCGTGGGTGGATTTCGGACAGCACATGGGCTGAGCTGCGCTGCCAGTGCGAGGCGCGGGAGGCCCGGACAGGGGCGCTCGGCCAGGCAGGGTCAGCGGGGCCCGCTGAAGGGGGCCCGGCCCGGCCAGCGGGGCCGGGGCCAGGCGGGGCGGGGCGGGGGGCGCGGCCGGCGCCGCCAATGGCCGCGGGCGGGCGGGGCGCGGCCGCCATTGCCCCGTCCCCCCTCGCTGGCGGCCGCCGGCCATGCTGGGGCTCCGCCGCGCCTTCGCTGCGCTGCTGCCGCTGCCGAGGGCAGGGTCGCCGCCGGCCGCCGCCATGTCTACGCTGCTGATCAGCCAGGAGCGCTACGCGTGGCTGCGGGAGCTGGGGCTGCAGGAGGAGAACCCGGGCGTGTACAACGGGCGCTGGGGCGGCCGCGGGCAGGTGCGGGGGGCGCGGGGGTGGGGGGCGGCTGGGCCTCGGGGGTCGCGCCCCGCCCGCCCGGTGAAGGGGCCCTGCCGCTCACCGCTCCCGTCCTGCTCTAGGTGGTGACCACGTACTGCCCCGCCAACAACGAGCCCATCGCCAGCGTCCGGCAGGTGAGCGCGGCCGGGGGCAGCCCCGGTGCGGTGGGGACGGGGCGGGAGCAGCTCCGCGTGCCCTGCCACCGGAGCGAGGCGCCCTGGGGCCTTGGTTTGGGCGCTGCCCCTGCCCGCCACCCGAATGGCAAAGGGCACGAAACTCCCGATACCACATCAGGGTCCAGGGGATGTTGAGTCCAGGGCGGCCGCTGGAGCTCAGGGCCTACTGCTGGCAATATGCCTGCGGCTATCCTGGGAAGAAAAACAGTCTGTTTGCTTTTTTTTGCTTTTTTTTTTTTTTTTTCCTTCTTGTCTCTCCAGCCCTGCGCCTCGCATTCTTGCAAGCATTGTTAGGAAGAGCAAGGACTCCTCCCTTCCCTTTTCGATTGTTCTTAGGGAAGTTGCAGATTAGGGACAGATTGGGCCTATTTAGTATGGATGAGTGGCCTGGGAGGAAGTAGGAAGGAGAGCAACGTGACATTCAAGTAGTAAATTTGTGAATGTTTTTACTGTAAGGATAGCGCCATTGTATTAACATACTCCTTTTGTGCATTAGGACTCAATTAGCCCTTGATGCCCAGTGATACTGATGAAGTAGGACATATTTATATTTGTGTGTATGTGTGTATATATAAAACATATAAAAAACCTTTATGGAGCTTCCTCTAACACCCTCATGACAATTTCTGCTCATTTTCTTTCTTTCTTTCTTTCTTTCTTTCTTTCTTTCTTTCTTTCTTTCTTTCTTTCTTTCTTTCTTTCTTTCTTTCTTTCTATTTTGTTTCTTTTGGTGTTGGGGTGTGGTTTTTTTGGGTTTTTGGAGGTGTTGTTTTTGTTTTTGTTTTTTTTTTTTTTTTTAAATTTAGGCAGCACGTGTGCTTTTCATTGACAGTGGCTTCAGACAACTTGTAATATTGGATCCAAATTGTGTCAAGTTACAAGCATCCTATAAAAGTGGAATCATGTAGTGCAAGTACTCTCTATAAAAATATCTTGAGCTGGATGCAGAAGCTTTTTTGTGGCATTTCTTTTGGGCGTTTGATTTTCCTAACTTTGATGTGCTTCTTCATGTAGGGTAATTTGGAGGATTACGAAGAAACAGTAAAGAAGGCTAAAGAGGCATGGAAGATCTGGGCTGATGTAAGTTAATGGAGACTTCTCTTTTATTACAGATCTCTGTCACAGACAGGCTATTAAATTGCCGCATAAGGTGAAAGTGTAAAAATGTGTTCATGCTGTGTATGGTGCATTAGAGCAAAAATCTGCAACGCAGACCTCAAGAAACAAACCCAGATAGTTTGTGTGTGATACCATTGGGGTACAAAGATGAGGACATTGACTTGTGGGATATGTTTGTTTTGAAAACTCTGGCAGATTTACCAAGGCTTGTGCCTGTGAGCTGTTGCCAACAGATCTGGTGAAGTTCAGAAACCTTGTAGCAAGTAAACTATCCCTGTGCATGTTTCGCTTCCTGTCGCCGCCTCTTCTGGGAGAGCTCTGTGGAGTGTTTGGAGGTGTAACTTGTGTTGATCTTCTTATTCTCCTGGTGTGAGGAAGACTGCTGGTTATAAACATGGGAGTTTTTGGTTCACCTGCTCTCTTGGTGAACAGAACAACTTTGTGGTTCAAAAGCATTGGTGTTAGGTTGTATATAATAGCTAAGATATTTTTCCTTAGCGAGCTATAGTTCCCCATGCAGCTCTACCAGCTGCGTCCAGCCAGCACCCATTCTCTTGATGGCTGGGCCAGGCTTGGTTCTTACAGCTGTCTGTTGGCAGAAGCTGAAACCTGGGTTTCAAAAGGTGTTGTGCACTCTGTGTTTTAGCCAGCAAAGTAGTTTGCCTTGTCTGAAGACAACAAAGTTTAGGATGAATAAAACAGCTTCCTCAGGATATGTTAGTATGTGTTCTTTTGTTACAATTTGTGAGTATAATGTTGGTAACTCATAACGTGTTTGGAAATTATCTGAAAGCAATGCAACAGGTAAAGAATCAACACATCAAATGTTTCTTGAAGGCTTTTCCTAGAAGCTATTTGTTATTAGTTTGTGAATTTTGTTGTTTGTAATGAGATTTTTTGAAAGATATTGCCTGTAAAGAGATATGCTTGCATGGTTTATGCATTTCTCCTCAGTCTTGTTTTTTACAGAGAGCTGCTGTTTTAAACCTGTAAATCCTTTTGCAGATGGTTTGCAAATTGATCTTGGCTATTGATTATTATTTACCATACTGGTACCACATTAAAAAATACATTAAGAGTTGATGTATGAACTTAATATTTTCATGATTGAGGTTTCTATGGTCTTAATTTCTGCTAACCAAGTAAATGTCATACTGAAAGAAAGTTTGAAAATGTGGTATTAAGTACACTTCAAGGCTCAGAAACCAGTAAATGCACTTTTATGAAAAATGCTTGTTTCTTGAGGTGCAGGTGATTGGTTGCATTGGGGGTGATGTAGGTGATGTAAGAAAATTAACAATCTGAATGCTTTTGGAAATATTTAGTGAAACTGAAGTTTTAAACAAAATGTTTTAGACAAAGTGTTTGTACTATTATCAGTCTCTGAGGCAGAAAACAGTTTCTTGTAAAGCAGTGCATGTTATCAAAAGGAGCAAGTAGTGGTGTCTTGGGAAGATAAACAAAAGAGCACAGTAATCAGTGATTGCTTACTACAAGGACAGAAAACTGGCAGTATATATACAGCAGGAGTTACAGATTTTCAATCTGACATAGATTCTTCTGTTTTGTTTCGACTAGATCCCTGCACCTAAACGTGGAGAAATAGTGCGACAGATTGGTGATGCCCTGAGACAAAAAATCAAAGTTCTAGGAAGTTTGGTAAGATATTTTCAGAAGTGGCCTTCATTTTTTGGGGGTGAGAGTGGGGAATGAGGGTGAGGGGTGTGTCAAAACTAGGTTTTTTTCATTAATACTAAGTTCTCCCTTAGCAATATTAACCTTAGTAACTGTTAGGTAATTGCTGTTAGTTCCATTAGCTTACCTAATTAAGTTTTAATTTTAAAAAGAAAAAAAAAATTATTATGACACAGAAATGGCATGAAGCTGTGTCAGCTGAGAGTTTGATTGTTTGTTAAGAAAAGGTTCTTCACCCAGAGGGTGGTTGGGCACGGAACAGGCTCCCCAGGGAAGTGGTCACAGCACCAGCCTGACAGAGTTCAAGAGGCATTTGGGTAATGCTCTCAGGTACATGTTGTGATTCCTGGAGAGAGTGCTGGGCCAAGAGCTGGATTTGATCCTTGTGGATCCCTTTGAGCTCAGGATATTCTATGATTCTGTGAATTGACAATTTATAATAGGAAAAGAAAATTTATTATAGGCCTCTCTGAGATGAGTGGTACAACTGTTGCCCTGCTATTTTCCCTCCTGCCTGTCTGATAGGGCACTTCCTAATACTAAAAGTATCTTGAAAAAAACCTTCCTCTAATACAGAGCTTTTAACTTTGAGCTCTTTCTGGTGATCTGCAGGATTTTGGCAAGTGACATGTGGAAATATCATGCTTTAGAAGTTGAGATGGTCTTAATGAGATGATCTTGCAGTGCCATGCAGGACATAAAGGCTGAAGGACCACTCCTTTAAAACTCTTGCTTTACTTCTTTTCTTGCTAGGGAAGAAAAGGAGTCAAGTGGGGAACTTCCACTTTCTTTTTGTGGGCTTGCCTGTCTGTGCTGCTGTTCAGAAACAGTTGTCAGTGAATAACTCCATGTGTAGTCAAGCCCATATTGTTAACCTTCGAAACTTTGTTCTGCTGTTTCCCTTGATGTTGTCTCCTCAGCACAGTTTCTGTTGTGGAATAGAGTGCTAATGTACTCCTGTATTCAAAACCAGTAGAGCTTCGCTGATGAGTGTGGACCGACAGAAGTTTGTTCTCTATTCCTTCACCAAAACTTATGGCTTCTTGCCACATTTTTTTAGTTTTCCCAAACAGATAACATGTGTGTTCAGCTCTGCTAGGACTGGGGATGAAAGAAAGTGAAAGGGTGATCAGGGTGAAAGAAGTGTAGTAGGTATTCAGGTTTTAGGACTTTTCCTGGCTTTAGGATATGTAAAAAGGAACTGTATAGAAACTCATCTTTCTCATATGATGTAGGAAATTTCCAGCCTCACCTTGCTGTGACCTGGTGAAGTATCCAGCTGTTTCTGCTGCACTTACAGACCCCCTGCTGTGTTTCTTAGTAAATATGCCTGATGCTGCTCTGTTTTTGGCCACAGAGAGGGACTGTTCCTTCTGTCTTGAGATGACAGCAGGCATCATAGAAATACAGTTAGTCCTCTTTATGTTAACTTTCACGTAGAGAGAAAAATCCTGTGAAAATCCTTTGAACCTGATTACTCATTTAACAGCCTTTTTAAAGTACAGTCATCAGTGTAAAGTGGTAGGTGATATCTGCATGAAGTCCACACCTAGCTGTCAGAACATGACCACAAAACTGAGTGGAGATAAGTAGGTGATTTCTCAGTTCCCAAATTTTCAAATTTTCTCATTTTTGCATGATAAGACCTTCAAATACCAGCTTGTTCTCCTGATGTATTTCAGCTGGGTAAATCTAACATAATTTTAAGAGAATGATGTAGTTTAAGATCAACTTCAGAAAAAAAAAATCAATGAATTGATCCTAAACATCCCAGGTTTCTAAAATACTAAACATGTATAAGCATTTTCAGCAGTGTCTGCAAATGAAATCTCTCAAATTTGCTTTGAGATGTTGTAAAATGAGCAGGTTGCTTATGAAAAATATAAGTGGCTGTTTTGCTGGAGCAGAGTCATCCCTCTTTTCCAACTTGTTCCTTACCTGGCCCACAATGTAGGCAAGCCTGCTGATGTAAATCCAAGATGTTGTTGATCTAAACATATGAACCTCATTAGTGTTGGACCCGCCTTTCAGTAGATTTTTAAAAATTTTTCTCCATTAATTTCCTTTTCTAAGTCCTTCCTGTTGTACTGGGATATGACCCTTGTCCAGTCTAGTGTATTGTTTCTTTAAGTTCTGAATAACTGGGGAAGAGATTAATTTCTTCTAATGAAAAAGTGTGTTTTAAAATCTTACTTGGTGAGTAGATACACCTGTTATTAAGAGGAGACAAAATATATTAGGGATCCAAGGGAATTTTGTAAAAAGGTTTGTCTTACTCTGAATTTTTTCAGGTCTCTTTAGAAATGGGAAAGATTTTTGTCGAGGGTGTTGGGGAAGTGCAGGAGTATGTTGATGTCTGTGACTATGCTGTGGGTTTGTCCCGAATGATTGGTGGACCTATTTTGCCTTCAGAAAGTAAGTATTTGGGGTTTTTTTGTTTTGTTAGTGGAGTTTTTGTTTATTGTTTGTTTTTTCTTTATTTTTTTCCTTTGAAGAAATGAAGATATGGAGGTGTAACTTAAATATACGGTCTTGTAGTGCATCAAGGTCTCTGTTCTGTGTGTTATTTAGGGAGCTTTAGGAATAGATGTGGTGGGCAGTAATGCCAGCTACTGAAGTACCTAATGAAGTGACAGATAAGCAGGTCAGTCCATTCATTTTCTCTGTTCTTTGAAGCCTTAGATTCTCTTTGATTTTTTTATTGATGAAAGGTGCTAGAGAAAAGTACGTAAAAAGTTTTGAAGAGACCTCCTTGTCAGTTATTGATTACCACAAGTCATCATTATGTTAACTGAATAGCTAAAATAATAAAACTTTATGTTGTCAGATAATTAGCTTTCTGCACAATCTAGCTAACCTTGGTCCAGGTAAGCTGCAGAACATGAATAACACAGCTCTTCGCAAGCTAAGGCTGTGGTGGACTGAAGAGTGATGCTAGGTTTCTTGCTTATATATTCTTTTTAAAAGAACCCCAAACATTAAGTGGATGAGAACTGCATTATGTTGTGGCTTTGCTTTCAGGACCTGGCCATGCCCTTATAGAGCAGTGGAATCCCGTTGGGCTGGTGGGAATCATCACAGCCTTCAACTTCCCTGTGGCAGTTTATGGGTGGAACAGTGCGATTGCAATGATCTGTGGAAACGCTTGCCTCTGGTAAGATCTAGCTGTCCACTTTGCTAACAGTATTTTTAAATTGGAAAGCTATTAACTCAGGCATGAAATTGCTATTGAGTGTCAGATGTTTCTGGATATTTGATTCTATCTAATGTAGGCTTAAATTCTTTTTATTTTTAGTCAGAGCTTTTTTTTTAATTTTGTGGTAACCTCTTTTTTGAGGTATTACGGTGCAGATCCATCATCCAGGACTTAGCCAAATGGCCTGTGAATAAAGAACCCAGGGTGAGGGCTTGCAGCAGTGGTAGTTAATATAGTCCAAGTTGGTACAGCTAAGATTAAAAATCTAAATAAGTAGCTTTCCTTTCTCTCCTATCTCCTACTTTGCTTTCATCTACCTCTTTCATGTTTAAGTCTGGCCTAGCCATTGTCCACATGGATTTCAGTAGAAGTTCTGAATGCTCAGCTGCAGAAGGAAATGCTTGAATTCCTGTCTTAATTTGTACCTGAAAATCATACTAACCAAAGTGTGCTGTAGATCAGAGACCCTAAAAATTGCTTATTTGAATTATTTATTTTTCTTTTAGAATTGAAAAGATAGGAATATAATGTAATTTTTTTTTCCCTTTCTAGGAAGGGTGCTCCTACAACATCCCTTGTTAGTGTTGCTGTTACAAAGTGAGTTCTGGTTTATTTGCTCTTCATATCAATAAAAAGGAGAACTTCTCCAAAGAATAAATTTCATAGTGATACTTCCTTTATGTTTCTTGTTACTTTATATTAACATTTTAAATACTTACTGTGCATCACCCATAACACTTATTTTAAAATGCTGAATAAAAATAGCCCCTTAAAATAGATTATTACTAAGTCTTGTAGATCTAATATTAACTCCTGAGAACAATTGCCCCAAACCATTATTACCCCAAAACCTCCAGTTCTGATGGTTCATTCCCTATTTGCACTTGTCAGAAATTTCTAATGTTTTTACATCTTTGATTCCAGGATAATTGCAAAAGTCTTGGAGGATAACAAGTTGCCTGGAGCAATCTGCTCTCTGGTTTGTGGTGGAGCAGACATTGGGTAGGTAATATTTCTTGTGTTTTGCGAACCTTTATAAAAGGTAAAAAAATATTCTTTGAGGTACTTCTTGTGAAGTTATTCTAGTTTCTAGGAATGCACATTTTTTTTAAAAAACATGATTTTTATCAGCTGGTTTGAAACTCTGGCCCTGCATTAAATATAATATGTATGTCTACTTGCTGTTGTGAGATCAGCTGTAAACAAAGAACTTGTTGGATATTTAATGAAGAGACATGACAGAGTTTGTATTCCACTTCTGCTTATGCTTACACCCAAAGAGTACAGCTAATATTAGGTTCCCCTTACCATGTTCTTGAGTGTTTTCAATGTATAGTGCATTTGCGTTTTCGATTAGTTGTGGAGGAGAATAATTCCCCTTTTCCATGCTCATGCAGGACTCTGCACTTGCTCATATGTATACCTATGCTTGGAAGCTGTAGAATCCAAATAACTTTTTTTGATTTTTACAATGAGTACAAATGTACATTCAGATATACAGATATACAAATGCACATTCGGTACAAACATACATTCAGTACAAATGTTTATTCAAATATATCTTTTGAGTATTTTAAGAGAAGGCAAAACATATGGCAAGCATTAAAAAAAGTCATAGATTTGTATCTTTTCTTATGGATCATAACAATTGGAACTAATCTCAAAATATACTTTAGACTGAATGTCAGTGTTACTACAGGTGATGCTTTTTTGGCCTGAAAAGGTGGATGAAAACAGCCTTGTTCCTTTTTTTTCCTGGCTAAGGAGAAGCTTTCCTGCCATTAGCTCAGTTGCCTGATGTTTCAAAGAAATGGCTCTGGCTTTAAAGCTCTCCCTAGTTGAAGCTGATGTATGTGGAAGGTGCAAACTGCTCTTCTGTGTGCATGCCTTTTGTTGAGCACAGTGCTTTGTGTCCCATTGTGCAGGACAGCAATGGCGAGAGATGAGAGAATGGACCTCTTGTCCTTCACTGGCAGCACGAAAGTGGGCAAACAAGTAGCACTTATGGTTCAGGAGAGATTTGGTGAGTGTGTGGGTTCTTCTCTATTTCTTTCCATGTTTGGTGAAGGCAGCAGTGCCCCATAAGATTTTAAAATAACAGTAACACAGTTTTCAGCTGTGCTACCTTTTTTTATTTTTTTTTTGTCTTGAATAAATGGGGGTTTGAAACTGCTCATAGATACATATGGCATTTTGCAGTTAGTTCTGTTACAATTCAGATTTCTTTTCCAGTTTATCCACAAATCCATAGTCCTGCAATTAATTTGGGGAGAGGTATGGCAGTGTTCATAAGTGTTTAATTGTATGGAGATTGTTAGGGTGAACAGCCAGGGCTTATGGTCTTTTGGCAATGTGAATAGAATACATGATTACATTCCCCCTCACCTTTTACTCCTGGTAAATATTGTGATGATTTTCGAGGTGCTGTTTTTGTTACAAATATTTAAAAGTGTACAGGCAAGAATTTTAGCTGCTGGATTCTTACTTCTTAGTTTATGAACAGCACCTTGCAAACTTTTTTTTGGTTTTATACATTTGAGGTTCATGCAATTGTAAAAAAGCCTCCCAGAAACCAGAACAGATAGCAAATATTCACCCAGATGGAGGTTGTGATTTTTTGTCTCAGATTGCAGATTAACAGTTGCCAGAGAAATGAATGAACTTAGTTAAATTTTATGTGCATGTTGATCTTTGTAGGACCTTATTCTTTATCTATGTCATACTATTTATGCTGAAACTTTTTCCTGTTTTAATTTTTTCTTTCCAGTGCTATTTTTTTGCCTAACTTTTTAAACTTCTTTGTGCCATAACTGCTGTGCAGGTATCTTCACGACATGTGATTGATGTAGTATTTGGTGTGATTTTCTCTTTGGCTAGACTGTGATCTCTAAAACGTTTTGTTTATCCTTAAAAATATGTTTCATGAAACTTAGCTCTAGTTAGAGGTAGCCTCATTGACTGAGGTGCAGTGAATACATGTGCCCGTGGCATAACTTATTTTGTGTTTTTCATTAGGTCGAAGCCTGCTGGAATTGGGAGGAAACAATGCCATTATTGGTAATATGCACTGTAAAAATTTAGTCCCATAGATGACATTTGGAAGCTAGTATGCAAATATTCATAGCTAATTGTCACTTTTTCTTTATTTGTTTCCCCCTCCCCCCACTCCCCCCCAACTGGGCTTTTAAAAGTTTTCATAGTTCATGTAGAATAATAGAATGTTGTGGGGTTTTTCTGTCTTTGGTATTGTGGAGGGAGCAGTGTCTCACAAAAAGTGAGATTCCATGGTCTTTTAAGTAATCAGTGTTGAAGAGGAGAATGGAATGAGAGAAGCAGTAAGCTTCAATAATGATTTGTGGACAATGCTATACTAGGCTTGATTTTAGGATAGTTTTAGTTGTAGAATCATTAAGGTTGGGAAAGACTTTTAAGATTGACTTTAGCTCTTATCCCAGTGCCGTCATATTCATCACTAAACCATGTCCCCAAATGTCATGTCCTCATACCTTCTGGATGCTTCCATCCCTAATGACTCCACCCTGGGAAGCCTATTTGAATGCCTGACTGCACTTTTATATGTAATCTTGTGAACACTACACTTTTAGCATTTTAGAGTATAAGTACATATATATGAAGTCTAAGATACTTATGATACTTGAAAGAAAAGCATACAGGTATTTATTTCAGTAGCACATTTTTCAGGTTTAAGTACCTTAGGGTATGATCCAGTTCCTAGAAAAACAACATAAATACTATAAAGCTGAGCAACATGGTGGAAAGAATATATAATATCAATAAATACCTAAATTGCTGTCCTGTTGTGCTGTTGCCTTTTGTTTCACCTTTTTCGTATTCTGGACAAATGTGATTATTTACATATATATATTCTTTTGAAGTACAAACACAATGGTACATCATTTACTCTTTTGAAAGTCACATTTGAGCAGGTACTTCTTTTTTTCCTATACTGCTTTGTAGTCAGCAATATGAACTTGTTTTATGCTTTGAAAATTGTTTATTTTTTAGTGTTAAAGTCCTGCTTTTTCTGGAATTGACTTTAAATGATCATATGATCGTTGTTTGGCTGGACTTCGTCCCAGACTTCATAATGGTTTTGGATGCTTAAGAGACTTTTTTTGGGACTGGTTAAACTGAGTGATATTTTGGGGATCCTTTGAGCTTTATTCATTCTAGCCAGATGAAATTGTTCAGCTCATTGTACATTTTATATTACTGTACACCTGTGTGTTTTAGCTATGCTTTTTGCAAGGCTACATGGATACACTTCACGATTGCTACTTTATGCTGATAAACTGTTCAGTGAGAGACAGACAAGGTAGAGAAATGGCAAGAAATTGCTTGTAGTTTCCTGAATTAAAAGGAAGCTGGAATTATTTGCAAACTTTATTGCAAAAGGCTTTCTTCAGTAGTTCAAACCTATAGTCATGCCCAATTGCATGTTTCTAATTCCAGCTGCGGAGAAATAGTAAGAGTTTCAAGGTGTTTCTTTGTATCTTACCATGCTGTGCTAGTGCAACTATTCCTAAAGATTCATCCTAAAGTGTCTCATATTGCTTAGCATCTTAAGTCTTGTGAACTGCCTGTTTACTCCAGTAACATGCTCATATTTTAATATTTTTTTAAGTGTTTGAAGATGCGGATCTGAACCTAGTCATTCCATCTGCTCTGTTTGCTGCTGTGGGAACAGCAGGTCAGAGGTGCACAACTGCTAGAAGGCTGGTGAGTAAATGTGTATTGTCTAGTTTGGATAGCTTTGAATTTTAACTGAAATCCAGATTGGCTCAGAAAATGCCTAGCAATTCCTAATATTGTGAAGAGCAACAAATAATATTTGAAACATGTTTTTATTTTGTCAAAAAAGTGTGGTGGGAAAATAAGAACATAGTTTCATTCCAGTGTAATTCTAGCTCTAAACAGTTTCTTTGTATGTATTTTTTAATGTGCTTTAAGTCAGGAAAATAGTACTTGGCAAAGTTCTGTATTTCTGTTTTCCTTGCCTCAGCTTTGCTTGTGACTACTACAAATTTTGGTTCAGTGTTTATATTGAGCAAAGCAAGGGGGTGTGTGTTACCTATTTTGTTATTAATTCTTAACCAATCATTTTCAACAAGTTCAACAGTGTTATAGTGTCGGTGTCTGTCTTGTCACAGTTGGGTTGATTCAGTAAATATTAGGCAATTTGGATGTGGGTTAATTGATTCAGGTGTATTGGATGTGGGTAGTGATTCTTCAAACTGGAGCAATAAAATCTCTGGAGTATTTGTTCTAGGACGCTAAACTGAAATGTTTACAGAGCACATAGCACTGATCTGAGATGGGGTACAATTAAAACAGGTTTTTGTTTCTTGGCATGTTTTAAATCTTTATGATGAAGGTTTTACATCTTCATTATCTGGTGCTAGTGCTGTTTCAGAGGCCTTGGCCTCTGTCGCTTTTTAATTTTGGGATTTGCTGAATATGAACAACACTATTTCCATTCTTCATTCAGCTGCCTTCAAAGTGCAGTAGTACTTCAGGAGTAGTTACATAGGCTGCGCTATCTTACAACTTTCTTACCATGTTTTAGTTTCTCCATGAAAGCATCCATGATGAGGTGGTGGCAAAGCTTGCCAAGGCCTATGCCCAGGTCCGCATCGGTGATCCGTGGGATTGTAAGTAGCTGTTTCCATCTTATGGGTTTAGGAAACAAGTTGCTGTCAGTTTTTTTCTGTTTAAATTTTGAAGTGATTATAGATCCAAATTATCTATGTTTAGCAATTTACCAGGGGTTAGATCAGAATACAGACTCTGAAAGGAAGATGAAGAATCGGGCTAATACTGCTCATCGTGGACAGATAAAACAGTTAATTCTAAGATGTGATAAGAATATTTGCAAACATACGCAGTTTTGATGAAAGTATGCTTCTGAATCTTTTTTTAGCTGACACTCTGTATGGGCCTCTTCATACCAAAGAAGCAGTGAATATGTTCCTTGATGCAGTAGAACAAGCGAAACAACAAGGTGGCTCTGTGGTCTGTGGCGGAAAGGTGACTTAACTTTTATTTTCCTTGCTACAGTTTGTGCTCTAGGAAAAGATACAGCAAGATAATGGCTTAGTCCAGAATTGTACCTCAGCTTGTCCTGTCAGCCACTACCGGGTGTTAGGTTAGACAGATTGAGAATTGTTTGAATTGGAATCCTGTCTTCAGGGTAAAGGCAATTCTACTTGGAAGCTACTCTTACACCACTCCTCAGTTGCAAGTGATAGTGAAAATAAATAAAGCAATGTAAATGGTGAATGTCCAACACGTAACAAAGAAAAATTGCAGTTCTGTCCCTCACAATATCTAACTTGAGGAAATACAGAGATACAAGACAACCACTTGTACATCTTCATCATACAGGATGTTTAATTCTCATTGACTTATCATTTTCAGGCTTTTTGTCTTTCATTGGCAACTTCTATATACTTTAAAATTCTAAGTAGCTTGCAAGTAGGAGAAATAAGTTTCAGCTGCTAGACTTTATAATTTGATTATATCCTTTGTGGACATAAGTTGTGCTTCTTTATTTTAAATCGTAATAAGTAAAATTTAAATTACTCATCCTACCTGGCTTTCTGTTTCTGGTTTCTCAACTGTAGTGGTCAGACCATGAAAGGTTCCTTTCCTACACTAATACTAAGCAGAATGCTGATTGGAACTTACTTGGTTATTTTTTTATTTATTTTGAAGGTTATAAATCGCCCTGGGAACTACGTTGAACCAACCATTGTGACTGGCCTTCCTCATAATGCACCCATTGTCCACACTGAGACATTTGCCCCTATATTGTATGTGCTGAAATTTAAGGTAAAATAACAGTGGTGAAACAAGTGTCAAGGATGGTTACAGTAGAGTCACGAGAGAGCTCTCAGACGCGTGTCACATCTATGCAATTGTCCCAGCACTTCAAGAAGTGGTAGCTCTTGTTCTGCCCTGTGACATAGCCACTGTTCAACTCACTGTGTAGCTGAATTTATGTGAAGAGCACTGGAGTTACGATGAGAATCTACAGGAACAGATTCCTGTTGTTAGTGTTCATGGTTGATACTGTTCACATCTGTTCAAAAGCAGACTGTGTTTCATGCAGCAGTGGGGGTATTGCTAGCATGGTACAGTGCTGTTCTGTGCATTTGCATTATGGCTGTGGTATGTTGAGTTATTTCTCACAGAGCTTCTTTGTAACTGCTTTGCTTTGGATAGTCACAGCTTAAGCATTGATACATGCTTCTTCTAGGAGGAAGAGGAGGTTTTTGCCTGGAATAATGAAGTAAAACAAGGTCTTTCCAGCAGTATCTTTACCAAGGATTTGGGAAGGATTTTCCGCTGGCTAGGGTATAATTTAAATTATACTTTTAATTTATACTTTAAATTTATACTTTCCTGCTGTACATGATCAGTCTTTCATGTCTTTTGTAAACCTCTGTGTAATGCTAGTTGAGCATTTTACAGCCCTCATTTTAGGGAGGGAACCTTTCCTGATCCTGAGGAGGAATTGTGCCTTATCTTTGTAGGCCAAAGGGATCTGACTGTGGCATTGTGAATGTTAACATCCCAACCAGTGGAGCTGAGATTGGAGGTGCTTTTGGTATGTTACTTATACTTCATCAAGGTTTTAACCAGTCCGTTTAAATGATTAAATATGATGAAATCAAAGTTAATTTTGAATCATACTGCTTTAGCAGAAAAGAGATACTGAATAGCAGTAGTTAGATTTAAACTTCTAAAAATAGCTGTATTATTTTTTTAAAAATTCCATGTGTTATTTCCTTCTCCCCTTCATCAAAAGAATGTTACTCAGAGATATATTCTGGAGGTATTTAAAGATATGGCCAGGTAGAAAACTGTGTAAAAGTTTTAATTAAAACAGTCTTGAGCAATTCTGTGTATATTGGCAAGTTTATATAAGATCTACAGCACATAGCATTTTTGTGAGAAAATCTTTAAATAAAAATTTTTGCCTTTATTTCTCTTTTTTTTAATATACTTAAGGAACTGAGGATGTGGAAGAAGTATTAACCTTACCATTTAAACTGTACAAGAACCCACACATTCTGGTACTCTTGTCTTGTGTTAAGACAAATGTTTCTAGTGCCACCATGATGAGACTTCGAACTCTAGGGAGATGTTTTTTTGCATCAAGCATGAGGAGAAAGCTAGCTGTGTGTGTTGTGTGGGATGGCAATTTAGTTCAGATATAGGACAAGGGAAAGGAATAGTTTTTCCCATGTATTCTAATAAAAATGTCTTATGTCCTGGAATTAGTCCAGATTCCCATGTCCAAAAATAGGTTTTAATTTATAATGTTTTTGCTACAGGTGGTGAAAAGCACACTGGTGGGGGAAGAGAATCTGGAAGTGATTCATGGAAACTTTATATGAGACGGTCTACTTGGTAAGACAGAGCAAATAAATTTAAATTACAGATGAACTTCCAAAAGTTCAATACTACAAGGCTACTATCTTTACTGAATGTGAGGTAACCATCTATAAGTGTAATTGCCTTTTCTTCACATTCATAGCAGAAGAAGATTTGAAGGGTTTTTATAAAGATATCTTTTTAACTTTCCAAAGAAAAAAAATAAGGTGGTTTTGGGGTTCCCCCCCATCCTTGACTGATTTTAAACTCATCTGAAAAATTACTGAAACTTGTCAGGAAATACACTGAGTTGCAGCCATAGTGAGAGGACGATGAGAGCACTGCTATTGCCTCTGGTAGGTGATTCAGTTATATGTTGGTTATCTATCCACAAATCTCCTGACAGCCAGTAGTGGATGAGCATCAGTATTCTTGGCTGACTTCCATAGCCTTTACTTGTGCTATCTTTTTTTTCTGTGCAAGGACTTATGAACGTGAGAAATCCCACCTTGATTTTTCTATCTGGATGTTCTCCTAGTAAGAGATTAAATAAATAAAGAGAAATAAGATTCTCCATAAAGGAAGAGATAATGGCAAATGTAGTCTTTTCCTGTACATGGTTACTATATTGAAATCTGGAGTAAAGTTAATTCATAATTTTAAGTAGACAAACTGCTTTAGAGAAGTCTTGTTTAGATGTGACAGGAATCAGCAGCTTGTACATAGGAAGCAGACTGCATTTAAAAAATTCTCAGTGATTAAGTCTGGTCTCTAAATTGTTGTTTCTCTTTCAGTACAATCAACTACAGCAAAGATTTGCCCTTGGCTCAAGGAATCAAGTTTCAGTAACAACCTTATGAATGGCTGTGCTATGAACCATCCTAGAATTTCTGAATCAAGCAGCTCCTAAGCATCATGGGGATAAAAATTAATTACATGAAACCAATTCTGTCAGAAAATCAGCTACTACTAAATTGCTTCACTTTCTATGTATGTACTTACTAATTTAGTCTTCAAATGAGAAGCCTGTGGTCTTTGGGAAGAAGGAAGGGTGACTAAAACTAACCACCTTGGGTTCAGGTGGCCTGTTGCCTTAACACTGTATTTCAGTACCAGGACTGCCTCTATCCTCTCCCTACCTTTTGCTGATATTTCCAGCTATGATGTCTGTGTTTCAAACTGTGTGCCAAGTTTCCTGCAGGTAACTGGTGCTGTGGGGGATATTTGGGCTGCAGTACAGGGCTATTTTACAATGAATAAATAAAGGTACATTTTGTGAAATATCTTGGGCTTCTCATTTGTTTTATTCACTGGTTCTGAGCAGGAATATTCAGAGGACTATCCATTTTCACACACTGAGTTACTAGCTGGGAAAAGAATCATTGGTAAAAGCTCTGCTTTAGTTTTCCTGCCTCTCCTTCAGAAAAGAGACTTTCAGCATATGCTGGGAGATAGAGCTCTACTGTAGTGTCTTTGAATCTCATTTAGCACTTGAAGGGGTTACAGCCAATTCAGGTTGTCATAGCTTTTGTGATACCCTACAACCAGACTGGCTGGAGATGAGAAATGGAGATGCAGTCAGAGGAAATACTTTTCTAGGGAAAGACATATTGTTTACTTGTGTTTCACCTCAAATGAGAGTTTCTTTTGGCCACTGGAGACTACAGGCAACAACAGCTCGTTTAGGAGCCTTGCTCAGGACTCAGGATCAGAAAAGACACAGTGCTACTAGACTGATTTTAGCTTTCCTCAGAGGAATTTCTGAGGTTCTTAATGTATTGTCTCTGGATATTTCTTTTCTTCTCTATGTCATATACCAAATTTCCACTATCTCTGAACATGGCAGAACTGTTCATTATGGGCTCAGATTCTAGGAATCTGATTTGACTATTGATTTATTTTGATGTTGTTTTGATGGCAATGCCATTCAAACTAGGTTGAAAATCCACCATACCACAATGCTAGCTGGTCTCCTTTCAGCTTTGTTTTTAATTTTAAAATGCATAGTGTTTAGAATTTTACATCTATGTTATACAAGGTATTTTGGGTGTCACGTTCTGTAAATCAAACATTAGGCAGCCAAATATTTTTTTCTTACTGAATCTCTTACTACCAGGAGTATTCTTTCCTCTAATTCTTTGTGTCTCACCATTTCATTAAAGAGCGTTGTATGTTAACACACAGAATGAACTAGCATACCCTTAACATGCAGATAATCACTAGCAGATATGGCAGAGAAACAATTCAATTCCCAAATATAATTGCTCAGCAAATAGCACCAATTTATAGAAATGGTACTCTTTAGTGCTATTCTGTGGTACTGAATGTTACTATGAAACTCTTAACAATGAAAAAATAGTTCAAGAATTCTCATTTCTTGCTGCTTATCATAGTTTTTGGATAGTCTTGTGTCACATCTAATTTTTTCTTGAAAATAGAAGCTTTTTTTAGGGTAAAATAATCTCACAAGTCCAGTTGTTAAATTTATAGAAATAAGGTTGATTCTGCCATCTGGCTTTAGATATGGGAACTCAGCTCATAAACGGAACAAAACTGGTATGATGAGTCTGATGTTTGGTCCTCAAATCTTCATCTGAAAACTAATATGAATGGAATAAATGTACAAATGTGATCAAGAGGTGACTGCATAGCAAACATGCTAAACTTCTGAAGGTTAACTTGACATTTTGATACATAATTCCTTTTTCAATGCAAACTTTTGTAAGGGTAGCCTTACAGGGGACTCAGTGTGAAGTACTTAGGTACCTGCTTCTGTGTGTTAGGAATAAGTGGGTTAGATCCATGCTATATAGGCAGAGAATGGGCTGTCTGTAAGTACGTTACAAACTCAGCCCCACTTTTGCTAAGTATGGGAATTACTATTCCAAAGATCTGTTATCTGTGCTGTCACTGCACTGCTAGTGTGGCATCAGAACAGGTAATCATAGTGCTGCTTCTCTTTCCAGATGGCTTTGAATTCCATATATGTGGTGATGATGGTGATGAAGAATCCTACTAGAATTGGCTTGCTGAATGACTTCCTAGGAGGTGGCTCTGGGAAGAGCATCTTTTAAAGACTGCTGCAGACTGTAATATACTTTGGCAGGCATGCAGGTGCCTATAAGTAGTTATCGTTATATTGAAGTAATGAACTAAGGAGGTTTAAAGATACTATAAGCACACAGTTTCTCAATTTCTCCTTTAATTTGGAAAGTCCACTCAGGAGACTGTAAACCGCATTAGCTGTCAGTGGGTTATCTCACCCAAGGAAAGCAATTTTGAGAATTCATAAAATGTGTCTTGGAGCTACTGGTATGTTCAACATAATGAACTTGCAGTTTTAATACAAATTCTATCAGCGTCTTCCACTGTTGCATAAACTTAATTACCACTGAGTGTGTAACACCAGTGAATAACAAGTGTTAAATGACACGTGATCAATAATTCATTTGTTAGCACAGTATTGCTTACTGTGAAATGACCTTGATGGGAACAGTCTTACCAGTAACTTCCTTTCTTTTTGCCATATTATTACCTGAAGAAAGATGAAAATTCTATTAATATTTTTTGCTGATAAACAGAAAAATCAATTTTTAATGAAATGTGAGAATGGGAGCTATAGGCTGCTTTTCTTCTATCCTGTTGCATCCTATCACAGCTTCTTGCAGAGGTGACAATTTTCAGGAACCAAGAACACTACTTGTCAGTAATGGGTCAGCTTGGGATTTTGCAAAAAGTGGTCTTGCAGTGCTGAATTTAAAGCAACTGGGAAAGTGTTCACCATTTTCTCTCAGCAGTAATACACCAGCCCATTCACGTTATATCATGTTCTTTTCATCTGGTGTTTTCATCATTGTGTTTGTGTTGTTGCTGGATGAGTTCAAAACAATATGGCTACCAGAACTTTTGATCTGTGGCATCTATGTTTCTGTATGAGAAATTATGTGCTGCATTCATTAGGTGTACTAACCCGTTTGTGTCTCTGCATTAATTTCATCAGTAACTATGTGAAAAAGTGTAAATTACAGGAGACTTTGCCTGGATTTTCTTTTGAATCACTGTCTATTTTGGTTCTGCACTAATGTGTTGGCAATGTATTGCAAAAGTGTGTCCTCTTATTTTCCTAGATGGAAGCAGAAAAAAAATTAAGGCTTATAATATAGGGGTAAAATGACTTAATCACACACTTAATCACACAGAATCAAATTCTTGAGTAAAAAGCAGTGACTTAGTAAGGATTTTTTTTAGTATCTTCTCTTTGGTATTCCTCAATCAGCAGCCATGCTGCCATGTGGTACATGCTTGGTGTTTGAAAACGAATGGATTAATTGCATTCAGTGTGCAAACATCTGCTGCCACTGAAGCGTTGCTTGAAGTGAGAAGCATCTTGGCTCACATTTTGAGCATGGTTGCCCTATGGATAGCTAGTACAAAGGTAAATACTGGTTAGCAGTCTTCAATTTCTGCTAAATTATTAGCACTGATTTTCCATACAGCAGATCACTTTCCTCCAAGTAATAGGAAAATGCATATGCACTTTGGACAGGGACTTGCATAGCAGAGCCTTTTTAAAAACCTTTGTGTTCCTCCCGGTGTCGCTGTTGGCCAGGCTGAAGCCTGCTCAAGAGCAGTCTTTGCATTTGCTAGCCAGCTGTGTAGGACACAGACCTCTTTGTCTGAATGCTTTTTATGTTCCAGTACATCTGGGACTGCTTCCTCTGAGCTAGTAATTAAATACACTCTATTCTGCAAAAGCCTCAGTTGATTAGTGCAATTGTTATATAAAACATTAACTCCAAAAGCCAAAGGTTAAAAATAATAGTGTTTCAGCCAGGAAGAACACATGGTTTAATACTTACTTTACCCAGTATGCTGGTGGTCTCTGGCATTATAGCTCTTCTCCTGCAGCCTGATTTCAAGGTGGACTTACAAGGAGCAAACAGCTCAAATTAGGTCTCTGAATTTCAGAGGAAGGCACATCCTTTCATTACATTAAAAAGTAATGTAATGAGGTAATGTGAAGTCTGAAAAGCTCGCAGTGTGTGGCAATTGTGTTTAATGCTTCCCTGACACCCTCCTTACAGGTGTCCCAAACCTCCTTAGCTGTGATATCACCTGCTTGCTTACTGAGCAGTGTTAGAGAGGTAATGAAATGGCAGCATGAGTTTAAAAATGGGAGATGGAGGAGAAACAGGATAAATATAAGCTCTCTTGCTTCTAAGGATTTTTAGTTAATCCACAAACTGTTACTAGGTGATATTGCCTTCTGTGGATTTTTATAAGGCTACTCAGTCACTGGCCTGATTAAACTGATCTGTAATAAAAATGGCTCAGTCCAATGTGGCAGCTGTACTAGAAACATGTCTAAAAAGTGCAGCACATACCTCTCCTTGAGTTGTAGTTTGTCTAACTACATTTTCCACTACAACTGCTGATACTTTTTTTAACACATGTACCACAAGAAGTGTTCAGGATTCCTGTAGAATCTGAGAATATAAACCTCTTCCTGGCTCCTATTTGACTGTATTCACTTACAACTGTATGTGCTCATGATTATGTGTGGGAGAGATGGGGCCTATGTGTTTGCCACATTCCTCTTCTCAGTTTGACCTAGACAACAGTTGATTTATGGTGTTGGTTTAAAGCAGAACAAATAGCAGAATAAAGCTATGGTGATATTTCATGAAACAGTGTAAGTCAAACTATCCTCTGAAGATTTGCTGTTGTAGCGAGTCCTTGTAGGTTAATAGTCCCATATGAGGATTTTAGTTTGGCTTAACCAACACTGGCTTCTGTGACTCTGTTTTGCCTGCTTGTTTTCTTGACATATTTCTTAGTTAGCTGTGTTACTGATTTATATATTTTTTCCCCTGCCAATGAAATGCTGAAGTGACTCCCTGCAAAGTCTGAAAAGCACCTTAGTTTTGCTGGAGAATATGTTGGAAGACACCATCCCATTGTTGGCTGCAGAAAATGAAAGGGCCTTGAAAGTGCGGATGAGGAATTCAAAATCACCAGAAAAGATTATGAGATGCTGATGATGGGGAAGCCAATGTGAAAGGCATAAGTAGGATTGTAGGCACGTAAGATGCAGTACCAGGATTTTAACTGCTGGATAATACATTTGGAATGCTGGGAAAGATCAGACTATTTCAAGTGGGAGGTGGTGCAGAGTGCACAAAACAGAATAAATTGAAAGAGTGTGGTTTTGAATATATAAAAGGATAAGAGGATTACTGTGTAAGGAAAATTCAGGGAAAGGAGCCAGATGTAGTTTAAGCTAACACATATGGCAGATGAGACATAGATAGACATATTCACTAAGGTACAGTATTACTCCAAACCTCCAAATCTGTTCAGAATTCGTTGACTGAAGCATGAATCTAACAGGCTGTCAAAACTATCTATTGCAATTAAGGATAAAAAAAACACCAAGAAGACAAAGGAAGCCATCTCAGAAGAGAAGAAACATTATTTTGGTAGTTGTGTTCCTATTAATGTGTTCTTTGCTGTAAAAATTATCCCATTGTCATGAAACATGCTTTGTGAAAAAAAAACCCCTAGCCAAAACACCGCATCAGTCTCTTTGTTCCGTGTTTTCAAAAATCATCTCTGATGTTGCAAACCCTGCATTTCAAATCTCTGTGAGATTTATGTCAGCCATTGATTGTCTAAGTACTCTGGCTTGCGTGCTGATCATATAATTTTCTCTTCCGGCTGTTCACTGCCTTTTTTATGAACAAATACTGAAAGTTCACAGAAAGGGTAACTCTTCCTTGTGCTTAGCCTGTGTCATTCCATGCTGTGCTATTCCTACGGGAAACAGTAAATCTGAAGAATACTTTGCACAATTCTTTTTTGAGTTTTTCACACCACAAATTTCCTAATTAAGTGAGAAGGTTGTAACTCCTCAGAGTCTTAGCTTATTTCTTTGGGATTTTTTGAAAATGGGATAAGACATTGGTATTTTGGAGCCTGCTCCAAAGATGAATGATTTTCTTGCTTTTCAAGGACTTTCAGCTATTCAGAAAACATATTTTGAGTTCTGTATTTAAGCTGCTGAGAAAACTTCTTCTGCAATGTGGGTTAAAACATGGAAGCAATGGTCTTTCACCATTTGCCTGCTGTAAATGGGACCAAGTTTTGTTGTAGAAATTCAGCACATATTATCCAAGTCAACACAGTAGTTTTTCCCCTTAATACCTGTAGATTGACATAATAGTCTCTACAGCATCTCCATGAACTTGCTATTTAAAATTTTTTTAATCTGTTTTGTCATTCTGTAGCTTCTCATTCCTTGGTACTGAGGGATCTGTTAACTTTTGTTATGGTTCAGTAAATCATGAGAGCAGATCCAAAAATATTTGTGCTCTTTCTTCTGAATTTGTACTGTTTCTGTTTGCATAATTCTGTCTAATTACTCTAGATTTGTATTTGCTGGGGATAGAGAATCTGGATCTATCAGGCCACTTAAATAAAACTCAACATATTAATTTTTGCTCTCTTCCACCCAGGCAAAATGAGTGCAAGCCAACACACAAAAATCTGGTTCTTCCCAATCTGTTCTGAACATTTCCTTTGCAGCTTTTTCCCAGAGAGTGGCTGCAAAAAGCTGTATTTTTCTCCAATATGCCTTTCTGCTTTCTACTCATCCAAGAAAAAAGCTGTCTGTGCTTTCCTGCTGCCTTTCACTGTGGAAGCCTACATCCACCCAGCTGAGGTTCCCTCCCAATTTCTCATCTGCAGGGCTGACTGCCAGGGATCAGAGTTACCAAAAAAGGCCTCACACTGCATGAGCCACAAATGTGATGGTTTGACTGCAGCATATCCTGACTGCTGGGCGAGAGCAATCCAGCAACGTCGGGCTGAGCAGGGTCTGCTCCTGCCTGCAAGAATTCCAGAGGAATTATTATTGCTCCACAGCCACACAGTGTAGTGACAGATTTCAATATGATGAGTTCCTTTACACAGATGTTGGTCAGAGCATTGCAAAGTAAGATTTTGGCTTGCGCATTGAATCAGAGGCTGACCAGGATCTTGGTTACACTGTTGCCTCATTCTGCTCTTTCCTACACAGGGCATGTGCTCCTCTCTGAAACAATGCTGTTCTCTCTGGGGCCCACCAAAAAGTCTGCATCTGTTGCTGTCCTGAAGCATTTGTCAGCCTGATTTGGTAAGTTTTCTCTGAGCTAGGACAGGGAATCTAACAAAACTTAGTGTAACTGTTTCCTTTTTTGTCCAGGGATGTGTATGATGGTCCTACCCAACCTTGGCCTAAGCATAGGAAAGTGCTGCTAAAAAAGAAATAGACACCTAAAGCAGCATCTTCCACATCTACCCATAAGATATGAAAGTATTATTACCCTATATTCTCATAATTTCCAGTTCCACATTCCTCCACTAAACTGATTACTCAGATGTTCTAATTTGTTTAGCAAAGCTGATGCAACATACCTTTGCAATGTGGACTTTGCACAAAATAACTCCAGCTGATTTTCCTGGAAGAAAATAGGGATACTGCTCCACAGGTGTACTAGTAGGGATGGGAAGCAACAGCACATGACCAGGAAGGTAGTGATGGTAGGGTGACAGTAATACTGGTTTGTAAGGACAGCAGCTGCTGTTGGCAGGCTGGACAGCAGTCACAACTGGCTTCACTTAAGTGCTTAATGGCAGAGGGGATGGGCGTGTAAGAACCTGAAGTGACTCAGGCAGATGAATGACTAAAACCTTAAGGATCAGGCAGTGCTGATTTCTTTACATTAATTTTTAATCTCAGGAAAGACACCAGAGTTGTGTAGAAGCCTAACTTAATGGTGCTGACAGATCTGACCCATTGTCTGTGGCCGTGGCTCCCTGGGGAAGCACAGAGGTACAAGAAAGGTGTGCAGAGAACTTGCCTCAGAATATTCTTGCAGTTTCCCATGTTGTTTCACATTACATGGAATACAATTAGAGAAACAATTGAGGAAAAAAGTTGCAATGTCAGCAAAGCTCCTAAAGCATTATTTTAGGCCTTGCTCAACGTGCCTGCATTTGATACTGGGCTCTTTTACAGACTCTTATCCATATCTCTAGTGGAAAATTAACTGGTTTTGGATGGGTTACTATCAAAAAGATCAGCTTTTGGATCCAGGCTACATCTTGTAGAACACATGGGAAATGGAGGCAGAAGATGGTCTATAAACAGAAGAAGGGAGTAGCTAAATACTAGAGCTCTCAATATTCAGCTACAAGCAGTCTCGTATCCTTAGCCCTAAACCTAACACAAATCTTGTACTTAGTTCAATTAGGCCTCAACCCACAAACTTTTTTTGTGGTAGCATTTACTGTGATGGTCAAAGATTGATTGCAGAATAAGAAATCTATGAAGAGACTTGGAAGAGAAGTGTGGAAGATATGGTGATACAATCACAAACTTGGTCTTTCACACGGCATTCTTCCTTACAGCCATTACTATTGACCAGAGTCTTTAGAAGTGTGACCATTTTCATGTTAGCTAATGTAGATTATATTGTTTTCTTCCTGTGTGTTTTCAGTGGCATCGCTTAAACAGTTTTTGGGAAAAAACATAGAAGGACATCTCTTCATGCGAGTATCATAAGCCAGTGTTGAGGCATTTATGTTTCACAATCCATTTATGAGAGAAGGTCTGTTTTTCTTTATATATGTTGTAGAAACAGCTGTTAGTACAAGCTGACTTTCTTCCCACCTTGCCCTTGCCCTGGAATGAGCCGATGTGTGCACATTGCCACGATAGCAAGCTCTAAGTCCAGCAAGAATTCAGAGCTGGTTTTTGCCCTGCATGCCAGATCCAGCATGTAAAGTTATAAATAAGTTACTCATTACCTTTTCTTCTTGGAGGGAGCCTTTATCCATCTACCTGTAGATAGTGTGAAGAGCTGATTTTTAATGTAGTACTTGACAGCACATTGGAATGATTTTCCTTTAATCTCCTGCTAAGCACTGCTGAAATGCCTAGTCAGTGGAAAATTACCTTATCAATACCATTAAGTGAGAACAGGAGTTGAAGAAGCCTTTATTGTACAGTCCAAAGTATCTGCATTGCCAAAGACTATAAAATCCTTGTTATGAAGCTTAATGTAGAATGTCACACCTCCAGAACATGATGCAGCTACTACATCATCATGACATGAGCTTGCTGCTTATGTAAAGCCAAGGAAAGGTATTTGTCAAATTTAAGAACATAATGAACATTTAAGCAGTTTCCAAATGGAGTTAGTACAGAAACTGCAAAAATAAGAAAGTAACATAGACAGTAAAATACATCAGCAGAAGCTCTACCCACAGTAGACAAATATGAAAAAAAACATTCGGGGAAGAGCTATCCAGACTGAACTCAAGGAGGCTGGGAGGACTATCTTTTCTACAACAACTCTCTTCAAGAACTTGAACTAATTTCCAAGGTTTTTAGCACAGGTGTTTACTTAGTGAACAGACATCCAACTCAGGGTGGACTTTTTGGCACAAATACTGCCCATTGTGGGGAAAATAGATAAAGCGATTCAAGCAAAGCATTTGTCACTTCATTAGGGGATAACTTGAACCATTTTGTACATGAAACACAGTCTTGGGAAAGGCTTTACTTACATACCTTGGATTCCTGCTCAAAGTGTGCTTGCTATGGTGCTGCATCCTGACCCCTTGTTTGTAAATTACAACAGATAAGAAACTAGGTACAAGAGAAAAAAAACTGCTTCTGGTTATCATACTAACCCTGCTAGTATCCTCTCATAGAACACTTCTAATCAGTTCCTTTTTTGGGATCATCCGTTTGAGTGTACTACCAGTAGCAGGTGTAATCACGGTTTTCTAAAAACGAGATCTAGGCCTTGTCACCCAAATAATTTGAGATTTAATTCAAGATGAGTAGGCATTGTCTCACTGGCCAGTTTGACTAAATGGAAACTTGAGGGTCCACCAGGAAGAAGACCAGAAGGTCTGAAACAACAACAGTGTACGTGAAACGCCTATATTTTGGACAGGAATAGTGATAGGCATCACAACATTCCATGAAGCTATGGATTTACTGTAGACTGTACATTGTTTTATTGTTCGCATTTGACTAATTTTTTTGTTAAAATCCAGGCTGGCTTGTGATAAAGAGGGAGTAAGTTCAGACACATTTAAATGAAATTTACCAACATACATTTTTGCGGCTGTTCAGTGACCAACAAGGTATTATTAGGCTCTACATTCATAAAATGATACCATATCGATTTTAAAACCCAAGAAGGCAAAAAACCCATCCCTTTTGTAAAGTCTCATTACATGCAACCATGTTTAGCAGAACGGTCCACTGGGTTCAAACCATAAACCCAGAAGCATCAAATGAGATGAGTCAATTTTCCCTCTTGAGCAAATTTGTCTGTCAGACTCGTATAGTCTCACCAGGGAAACTGAAAAGCAGGTGTTGGTAAAATCCTTTCAAATTACATTTTTGCTCTGTTGTTTATAGAAGCATACACACAGGCACTGAATACAAAAAGAACTGTTTGCTTGTGTGTTTGCTCACTTTTCTGTCTAAATAGCCAGCTTTTTCTGATCATTACTGCATGTCACACCTGCTCTGTAAATGCAAAATCTCCTATGTATTTGGGAATAACACCTCACTAGCAGTTGCAGCTGAATCAGCTGAGCAATAGCCTGTAAAGGCGGTGATATTACCAACCTGGATATTTCTTTAGCATTTGTCAATTGACTATGAGGTGGAAACATGGAAATGAAAGTGCAGGTGTAGCAGGAAGCAGAAAACATTCTCATACACCTGTACAAAGGTTCAGTTAATAATATTAAATTCAGAAAGGATGAGTTAATAATATTAACTTCAGATATACTCAGACAAAAACACATACAAAACTGTTTGTCTTTCCTGCAAATGCTAATGGGACCTACAACCTTTGATGTTCTGTTGAGAGGGAGGCTTTCAGCTGATAATACTTCCTGCCTAGAATGCCAGCTGCATCCTTCACACCAACAGCACCATAAACGATACCTTGACAGAAAACTAATTCAACAACTCCTCAATCCAAACAGCCATTACAAATCCTCATTACTTTTTTCACTAACTACAACTACAGAAAACACAAGTGATGTGCCTTCTACCTGCAAACTCAACGCATCTTCCCAGAACCTGGCACTAGTAATCCTGCGTGGCTGGTAGAACTCAGCTGTTTTTCTAGCCTCTGTGCTATCAAGGACAACAGGTAGACAAAACTGGAAAAAAAAAACACACAAGAAATTTTAAACCTGTCCTTTTAAAGCAGATTTCTATGCACCCTATACAGCAAATTATGAACGATTGTTACTAAGAGTGCGTGCTAAGAATTTTCTGTGCATTTTTGACTTCCCTAAAGTCACATATCTTTCCCACCTACTTCTGCAAACTTGCGCTTTTGCCAAAAGGCAAAACCCCTCCTCATAGCCTTTGTATGCACTACCTGCCATGGATACTGGACAAAGTCTCCCTGCTCTCTAACAGACTCCTAGCCTTCAGGGAAGCAGCTTTTCTTGTTTATCCCTGCTGCTAGTACTTCCCTCCCAAACACTGGGGCAAACTCCCTCCACCCCGGTTGCAAGCCTGAATCACAGGATTTAAATCACTCCACTCCCTTCTAAGCTTTCTCCATATGGGGCCTCGCAGTGCTCCCTGGCGTACCTCAATACTGTGCGCTGCCCAACTGTGCCCTGATGCCTGAAGAGTGTGACATCCTGAGACATCCTCCTCCTCCCTCTAGCAAAAGGGGGAGTGAGGGTAGCACCTGAGGGGCAGGGCAGAGGTCACACTGAGCTGCGCCAGTGCACTCACGTGGCTGCTGTGTCACAAGCTAATCCTTTCTCTAGAGCGTAGTTCACTTTCCTGTTAGAAGAACACTGTTACACCTTTGTCCAGACTCGCCTCCCCTGGCATGCTGCTGCAGCAGGCTAAAGGGCACACATCCACTCTGACTGCTCATTCCATACAGCAACCATTTTGTTCCATATGGCTAATGATAAGGCCTTAGCCTGCCTGATTTACTTAAGGCACCTATCAAATATTATGTCTCTCCCTGTTCTCCTGGAGAAAAGCACAGACTTGACGATGTAAAGTAAGTAAAAGGCTAACTCAGCTCAGCTGCTTTTTATAACCAAGTCTTCTTGTAGTTCCTTTGATAAAAGTGACTCATGGCATCAATTTTTCAACCACAGAGCTAGAGACTTCTGATACAGAACTAAAGGGAGGGATGAAGAGAAGGTAGAGGATGAGGTGAGACTCCAAAACATTACATAAGCTGTGCAACTGTAGAGGAAAGTAGGGAAAAAAATGGAAAAAATTAAAAAATAACATATTTCAAGTTTTCTTGTGAAGGTGAGTTTTCCAATAAAGTCACAACGGCTGAGGAAGCAAAGGCAGATACTTCAATAGGGAGAACAGTCAAATCTCAAAAATTTCTTACATACTGTGCTCATGTGGAATCTTGAGCCAGGCATGCATGTCAGAGCTCTCGGAGCTCTCTAAGCTGCCTCAGCATTCCAATACCCATCCAATATTCTCCAAGAAGGAAATCTGAGAAACCTGGGGATCTTGAGAAAACTATTAACATGCCCCCAAAACTCTGGGGGCCAAATTTGCTGTTACAGTTGTCATTGAGATCCAGAAAGAAGTCACACACAACGGAATCAGAGGAAGGACTGCAGAAGGATGCAGCCCCTAACCCCTTGGGATGTGTGCTGGGTTTTGCACAAATTGTACTGTGAGGTATAAGCCTCATGAACATCACATTTGACTAAAACTGATGGATGGACTTGGGTTCATCCAAATTACAGTATTGAGTCACTGGTTTTAAAAAAGTTTATTTAAACAAAGTAGGTACATTTCACAGAAATGGTTATAAAATGCATAGCATATTATAAACAATACTGTTACTTCACAGATAGTAGTTATTTTCCTAAATATTGCTTTTTAATAACTAATGAGTCTGCTTGGTGAATCAGAAAGCTAAAAATCCCCATCTTAGGCACTCTGGGAAAAAAGCAGTATGAGATACAATGAAGCAGGTGTCCACTTTTTCATTCACTCTACTGATTGTTTGTATTACTGCACCATTAATTTGCCAGTTCTCATTATGTGGAAATATCCAGTCCCTGGAGTCACATACCAAGACTAGATTTCATTTACTGGAGTACAAATTGCACTTGCTCAGCCAACCAAAACCCCATGCAACTCCAAGGAAAGCTGACTGAGGATCTTCATGCCAATTAACTTAAAGGACAGAGACCGTATGAGTGGACAGAAAACAAGCAGTTGTTCTAAACTGCGCAGGTGTGTCACACCCATATTGCTATTCATAAGCAACTTGATTGCAAATTGGCAAGTCCAGACAGATTTCAGGCTTGACTTCAATGGAACCTCAATGCCCAGTAGAAACAGACCTTATCCTCAGTGGTGATACAGTGTCACAGAAAGTGGAATTGAGCCTTTTCACAGCACTGGAGAACTGAACAGACCTCAAACATTCATGACTTCACATACCAAACACAAGAGCCATCTGTTTTCTGATCTTTGGGATGACAGGGTGCAGAGAAGTAAGAAAAAATGAAGAGCACAGCACCAATCCAAAATCATAGCTAAAACAGATACCTGCTCATTCACACAACACTTCAGTACATGAATCATGACTGACATTCTTCATGAATATATTTGTATGACAACAGGCATAAAGTAAACATTGAGGTAAAAGGATATGCACCAATTTTGCACTGGTGAAAGCAACTCTAAAATCAAGCAAGCTATAAAGTCCATTAATTCACACACAACAGAGAAAGAAAAATCCCCACATTTTTAAAACATAGATACATGTAGACCAAACCATATATGTTTGCAAAATATATAGATACATGCTGAAGAATCAACTGACTTTTTTGCATGATAACATGAGCTTTATAGTAGTTTAAGCTTGGCTTGGACTGAAAATAAAGAAGCTTGAACTCTGGCCAGCAGAGCTCCTTTGGAACAGTTTGTCGAGGCAGAAGAATGAGGTCTGAAGCAGTCCAAGAACACTGATGTTTCATTCACCATCTTCAAGTAGTTTTTGTAAGTTGTTCTGTATCTTAGAAAAACAGAGGGTAAGAATTGTGAGGCAAGTGTTCCACTTCATTTTAAATAAAAAATAAAATAAAGACATATTCTTTCTGCATGTTAATTCTGTCACATTTTTTTATACCTATGGTATTCCTGTTAAATGCTTCCCTTTTTATAAGTGTAATATAAGTGCATCAAATGGAATACCTAGACAATCAACTAGCAAGTTTCAATGATGAATATACCCTGAAATTTTCTCCTATAGATTGTCTCCTCCATTAGTCAAAAGAAAATAAGACAGAAATAAAAATCAGAGCTAGAAGCAATGGGACAAGAAACTGAATTAATTTTCACCTTGATCAAAATCCATAAAAAGCCTCAAACTTCCAAATCATAGGTCTATGGCTAAATGGATAATTCAAATAGTTTTGTAACAGCTTCAGCCATGATATATGCACAGCAAAGTATAGTCTTGTACCCATTAGCAGACATGTCCCGTTTACCAGATTTAGTGAATTGATTGTGGGCTAATCTTCCTTTAGTTGCAATGGAAGTAATGTCAGCCAGTTGCATCCTTGAGAATAATTTGAACAGATCTATTTTTACACAGCCTATTTATCCACTTTTCATCATCTTGTCCTTAAAAGCAGAGAGGAGGGAATAGAGTGGGTCACATCCCCAGACACACATGTTCTCAATATCTCAATATCTTAGTAACCTGCCGGCACTGGTTACAGATTTAGTCACAGCTACTTTCAGGCTTTAATTCGAGGAGCCACTATGCTTCCTGTTCAACGATATCACTTTTCAATCCTACATCACAATTTCTATGCCAGATGCACACCTTTCTCAAGAAGGACATTTTGAGGAAAGGGAAACAGTAAGAAGCACCTAATTTTATGAGAGTTGCTTAACATGTAAACAGGAATTTCCTTTCAGCTTGGTAAGTTAGTATAAAGGAACGAGTAACATTAGGCCACGTTTTCCCTCTCACAATTTAATGCTTTATTTTTTGATAGACACAGTACATTTTAAAAAACTGCTAAGTGCAGAATTTTGCTAAACAATTATAGTTCCTCAGCTCCAAGTATGAAGGAGAACTTGTAAAAATCAGAAGGTTGCACTGAAAAAGTCATTGCAACGTATTTGTGCACTAACCAATTTTTAACTGCAGAGTAATTTTTAGTTTTTAATCTAGATAATCTCAGTGCTCCAGTTTACAGTGCTGTGGTCACAGGGAAAGTAAGGGGAGACTTGACAAGTTATACTAGAACATGTATGCTAGCTCTGCTGCTGCAGCCAGTTACCAGCACTTTTCACTAAGGCATATGAAACTGTTAAACAACTGCAGTAACTTTGCTCAGAGAACAAAAAGCTGTTAGGTTTCTAACCACTGCTCATCTAGATTAGAACAGGATGTGGCAATATGCAGCTACAGGCAATTCTGATTTAGCTTGTAGGCAGAGCACTTCATCGCCCTGAATATTTGGCAGATAAAGGTAAGTCTTTAAGGCTCCAATCCTGTAGACACTAAAAAAAGAAAGCAAGACACTAAACAAAAAATGCACAGCACTTAAGACTCTAATTCAGGACAGAAGGTCACTTCTCTGGTAACAGCTGAATGACCTAAGCATCCAGCTGTCCATTACTGTCTCCAATCGGAGACTATATAAGGGAGTGGGACCGTGCCTAGCCTTGCTGCAAAGGGCTGGCTGGCTTCCCACTGAAATAAGCCATCTTGCCAGCCTGTCCCAGAAAGCACTAACCTCTTAAATGACCTAATTTGGCTGACGACTGTATCTGGTAACCATCTGGTAAACATTTTCCCTTTGTATTTACACTGTTATTATCAATGAAATACAGAGAAGTTAAGCCAGCATTACTCGGGATTTCCATAGCCAAGAGGGTGAAGATGTGGGGGAAGAAACCCCTTCTTGGCAGTATTTCTAAAACCTATGCCACACATGTAAACAGTGATATTATATATTCTTAGCTTTATGCTATTTGAGAAATTTGGTTTGGGGGGAAAAAAGGTGTTGAAAGACCTTGGCACAGACTCAGTTTTAGAAACAGAGGCAAAAATATCCCATGTGATTTAAGTACAAAGGAATTCAAGTAACTTTTGGTTTTGTTCCACAAGTGCTTTTGTCATGCTCAGCCTGTGTATGTATACCCAACACGCAGCATTTCACCCACCTGTACTGGGTGCATTTGTCAAGGTTTGGGGGCAGGTGGGTCAAGGTCTGCAGGGCAGCAGCAGTGTGCCAGGGCCAGAGGCTGCCCTGTGCTGGACACAGCCATTCCAGCCACATCCAGCAGACCCACCACAGGGCAGAGCTGTGAGAGTAGTGGAGTCTCTGGTAATGTGTTTTAGAAAGGGGAAAAACACCAAATAAGGAAATAAGATCTGCACACCCACTTGTTTCACACAGGCTTCCAATTTAAGTCACCAAATATGTTTAGCTTTCCAATTAGAGAATGATAAAAAGCAAGGGTCAGGTATAGGGAATTGCACAACATGTGCCAGCAGCATTTGTGTTACTGAAGTAAAACAAGCAGATCTCAGCCACTCTGTGTGAAGAAGCTGAATACATATGTAAGCAAGCACCATTTTTCTTAATCAAAACCCCAAAACTCTAGCAGACACTCCAAGCAGAAAAATTAATTAAATACCAATAAAGGTTGGGTTTAAAATCCTTAGCCCTGATGGACTAAAAAAATAGAAAAAACAAAGTTGAGTTCACTACATAATGCAATAATCGCCCCTGAAGTGTCTGCCTCATACTTGGCCTGGTTATAAGCTTCAGCTCAAGGCAAAGCTTTTACACATACCAACGTTCATACAGGGTTAATTTATAGTCTGAAAACTAGTCCTTTGTCTAGGAAAACATGCCACCTTTTGGTATCGAATCTGGGGGTAACTCAACACTTTTCAAGACATAGGATCATAGAAACACAGCAAGAACCTGATTGGTCTATCAGCATTTGCATTATATCATACGATGTTACCTTCTCCAATTTTCTAAGATTAGCAGTTAACTCATCACAAAGGGCATCAGCATTAATTTGCAGGTGAGATCCCAAATCTTGGTGCACTTGATGTCTGTCAAATAGAATGAAAAAGTTAAGTGTGACAGACTCAAAAATTGAGGAAAACAGAACTGGACACATATGTAGATGGCAACAGTGGCAAAATTGTAAACTGTACTAGTTTACAGAAATCTCATTCTCCAGAAGTTAGGATAGAATACTTTCGAGCTATTTCCCTTGAAAAGTTCTGTAAGTTCCACATCCTGCGACTTGGAGGAAATCAGAAAGCCCAAGCCCTTGACACTGCAGAAGTGTACATTAGATCTTCCTTCCTGTATCTTGTACTGTTTGGGATCAGACCAACAGAATCAGGACTTTCTTGTGTTAGTGTTTCTGAAGAGAGACACAGTATCCTGCTAAGAAAAATGTGCCAGAAGTGATAAAAAAGGCTTTTGACATTGCTTACTATGTGCGACAGGTTTACCCCACTTCTTGCATTATAAAATGGTAAAATATAAATGCAAGGCTGCATAGATAGAGCACCATTTCCCTCCTATCCCTTTTTTATGAAAAAACTGGCTCTGTCTTCTCACACATGCAAAACAAGTCCTACTGCTTTCCACAGATGACAGCTGAGACCAGTTCGATCATAAACAGCACAGTCATTGTTTGATATGACCACAAGTGCAATGTCAGAGTGACCTGTTTTGTCATGGATGGGTAACCAAAGAAAGCTGAATTTAAAAGCACACTTATGTAAGAGCTTGCTAAATTTGAACCACTTTGCAAACAGTTCCACCATGCCTGAGTCAGGTCTGTCTTGAATTTTATTTTTCCCTTCTCTTTTTCACATGGTGGTTCTCCAGCTGTCATCATTTCCACTAATGTTGCACGTGGCTGTAGGTTTTGCACTGAGTTTATAAATGACTTTCAAAGCCATATTTTTCAAAACAACTCAGGGAAAAAATCTGTTATAAGAAGGGGAGAAGAGTTAATGCAAAATCTAATGCTCAGTAAACTGATTAGTATTCTCAGCAGTATCCAGTTTAACTTCCTAAGACAAGAGCAGGGAGCCAATACAACTTATAGAGGCAAACTACTGTGGAAAAAAACCACATACATCTGCACTGCCTCTCCATTTAAGGTTTGCATATTTTCTATATTTGCAACATGGAGACAAAAAAAAATCCAAAAAACCCAACTGTAGGGCCAGATGACAGCCATGACTCCAGCTTCAGAAAGGAATTATTTATGTAGCTATGGTACCCTTCCTATTTCCCCTTCAAATACACAGACACGTGTCCCTTGGTGTGTTTGTATTTTGCTTTGGTTTGGTTTTGTGGTGTGGGGTTTTTTATTTCAGAAAGACAGGATATCAGTTTCTAAATGGTATATAGACAACACAAAGCTTCATACAAGTGAGACAGATGTACTGGCTCAAAGAGCATGAAGTATGTTTCTAACATACTCATCAAATTACACTAAGACTGAAGACAGAAGTTACACCTTTTTCATGGAATCATTGCTCTGGAAAAAGAGTTTAAATCCCCAGTAGTTTTCCAGAGTTTATCTTACTCCTTAATATGTGAATCAAAGGCTGTCATGGACATAAGGCGCTCCTCCAGGACACTGATTTTATATCTCATGTAGAAGGTAGAAAGTATTAAAACACAAACACTGTAAGAGAGAAAAATAAAGTATATCAGTTAAGGAAACTTTAACAGTACCTGACAAATTCGTTGTTAAAAGCCATTTAAATTGTTACTTGTATGTGTTCAATAATAAAGGCATTGTTCTTAGAAACATTTCAGGATAGCATCAATGGCATTCAGACAGTTATGACAGTCTTAAACCTGAGTATGTGTTTGCTAAGTGACATGCAAAAGGAACGTCTGCAAGTACTTAAACACTTTTAACATTTTCTGAATCAAAAGACCCTTAGCTTTTAAAAGTAAGTGGCCAAATAAGTATAAGCCTGTCACAGCAGGCTTATACAGATATATGTACATACATACATACATATGTATGTATGTATATACACATTTCTGGGAAGTGTAAAGGCCACAATTCCCAATAATTTCTTTTTCTCAAGTAAAGCTTAGATTATATCAATCATGCTTACATAGTATCAATCATGTAAACATAAGAAAATCCTAGTTTTTGACAATCTTGTTATTGCTAACTTACAGAATTGCATAAAATACAAGTACATGGTTTAGAGATAAAAGCTTCTGGGACTTCACTTTGTGGAGGAACCTGAAGGCTTCAAAATGGCCTGTAAGGGAAAGAATCAAGTCTTACTTTGAGCAGAGCAGACCACAGAATATAAACAGTGTTTTGAAGAATGCAACAGGTAATGCAGAGTGAGAAACAAGAAAGAGATCTCCCATGTTATGTGATCTGATGTACTTATGAAAACTTATCTCAAGTTATTCCAGCTACAGATCTGTCCTTGATTTCTTACCATTTCGAGGACTGTTTCGGGCTTTTCCATCAGGCCCACGTTTACTATGTGCATCTGAACGAACAGACTTGGCCTCAGGCTTGGAAACTTTCAAATGAGTCTCTGTTTCAACAACGTGATAATCTGTCAAAAGAAAGAATTTTAATAGAGGTGATATTGAAGATAGTTTATTTTGGTCAAGAAATAGAGAAAGAGGAGAATTTTAAAAGGTGCATTTCTGTACTTTTGGGTAAAAAGCAGAAGGTGATTTAGTATCTTTGAAATAGTTAATGTACTAATTCCACATCAATACAAAATAAAAAGAAGCACTTGGATTGAAAAAAGATTATATACATTGCATTTATATTCCAGATATTTTAAAAGATAGCAACCCATGAAAATCTTGAAAGCTGCTACTGAATTTCCAGGCAGAAGATTATAGTCACAAAAGTAATCTCTCAAAAGGCCTGAATTTGCTAGAGTAATGATTCCAAATTACTTTAATAGCAACACCAAATGGGGATACTGCATTGTTACTTTAAAAAGTACATTAAAATTCCCTTTCCTGACTGTCTTTAAAAATGCCAGTGGTATCTTGAAAGAAATGGAACAGAAAAATCTAATCACAGTCAGTTTTATGCTCTACCTGTTTACTCTGGACTTGCTCTAATGATGCACAAAAACCAGCCATGAGTGACAGACGTGCTACCTTTCATCCCCACTTTCCATTCCTTTTCCTAGGATGGTTCTTTGCCTGGATATTGGTTTTCATTTGTGGAAAAAGAAATGGTTTGAAGTAGTTACTAGCCATCAGGAAGTAAGACAGCAAGTTAAAACATTATTTAGAAGCACTTCTGCAGCATGTGATGATGCCACAATCTAATGAACAGCACCACACAGTTAAAGAGATGCACAGTAAATGTAAAACACCAATGAAAGCAAGTAACTCCAAATAATTCGTCTGAACAAAAGACACAGAGCAAAAAGGAGAGGTCATAAAAAATAACATGACAGAGAACTGCTATAAAAAATGACAATATCTTTCAGCAGTTTCTTATACAAGTTACAATCAAGATGGAACCCAGACTACTAACAGCATTACATTAATATCTTAATATACATTAATTGTACAAGAGAATACTCTAGGTTTTCATAAAAACATTCAGCATGAGCTACACAAAACAAGTATTGCTGTACTCATGAAGTTATGAAGTATAAGTTATGACGTGAGTTGCAATCAGAACAGCTGCTAGTTAGGTGAAGAACTTTAGACAAGAGATTACAAAGAGTGTGGTAAAGAAAAAACAGCTTTGGGTGGTATCTTCAAATATCTTAATAGCTGCAAAGAATAAAATGAATGTTTAAAAAAATCCCACAAAAAACATGTCAAAAATAATGCTGATGACCAAAAGCCACCATGGTACAAAGTGTTATTTGTATAGATCAGAAGTTGCACTGTGACTTGAACTACTTTAGAATGGGTTTTGATTGTTCGTTTTTCCTTCGTGTATTAAAATATGAACAGCTCCTACATTCTATCTCTGTTCACATGGTTAAGCCACCGGAACCAGCAGTGACAATTTAGATCTGCTGATGACAAAGTCATTGCCTGAGTCTGGATTGCAGAGGGCCATAGTAACAGAAATGTAGATACTGGGGCCTTGAGGAAGATCTCAAAATCCACATAATTCTCCAGAACTGTGGAGAAAGATTCCACATCAGAAGGGGATACAGAAATTGAGAGCTAGTCCATTCTATTCCTCTTGGGGCTCCATGATCCCACTCACCTTGGAAGCACTCCAGCTCTGGTGTCTGTGAGCCTGTACTGCTGGACTCTTCCATCTCTTGTCTTCGCTGCTGCACTATTCCATCCAGATCAGAATAATCTTCATTGAAATCCTGATGGGGAGAACGAATCACAAAAAGGCTCAGCCCTGTTCTAAATTGAAAAAGTCTAATTTCCTCTAGAATCTGAACCAAAGATAAAAGCTTTAGAACTGTTTAACCAGGAACAATCTCTGATATCAACATGTGGAGATCAAACTAAAAAAAAAGCTCCATAAGATCATCAGAATTCAAGCTTCATCTCCTGCCTTAACACTCTATAGGAAAGACTGTTAAGTTAGACAAGTTGTGAAGTCCAGGACAAGTCCATAGACTTAGACTCTGGTCATCACATGCGGCTTCACTGCTCTTTCAGATGAGTGAACTGTTTTACAGAGGAAGGTTTGCTACTAGAAACACTGCAAAAGCTGTCCATGGCAGACTTTACATCAGTACAGCGAAATCTGACTGCTAGACAGATATGAAGTACATACAGACCTTGAATACATCCAAAGTGTACGCATGTATATAAACTGCACATCACAGGTAATTATGCTAATTATTCCAGCTGTTTTCCAGCGTTAAAGACTCATGGAAATTTTAGAAACAGATGTAATGATTTTCTCCAGTTTCCTTTCTTCAGGCATTATAAATAGTACTTGCAATGAAAGATACCATGCAACAAAAGAGCAAACTTCTAAGCCATTTACCAGGGGCAGAGTTCTAGGGCGATCAGCCCTGAAGCTGTTTTCTGCAGAAGAGGGATTTGGACTGTTGCCCATGCTTGTATCCTGAAAAAAAGCAGAACTGTCAACAAGGAAAACAAGCAGAAAGTACCATTTCACAGCGAGATAGTAGTAATAATGAACACAAAGCTACATACCATCTTCACTGCCACTAGTACTTACATCAAGATGTGTACAGATAGATTTTAATAGCTTGTAGGTGGTATCTCTGGAGAGTAGCGAGACAAACATGTACTGCAAAATAAAAGCTCAGTGACTGTTTGCAAAAGACATACAGTCTTCCCTTTATCTAAATAAAACTTGACAGTTACTTGATTTTGCTAAACAAGTAACAATTTTCAAGAACCTTAGTATGGCAGCAAAAACCTGAGGCCATTCTAAGATTACGACCTGATGTTTATCACATTAACACAGAACAGGCACATAAAAGTTACCATGTTCTGCTGCAGGAACAAGAGCATAACCCAGATCCGTTCTTTCTTTTAGAAACAGTTTTCATGCTATGTTTTACCTACCCCTTAAAAAAACTCCAAACAAACAAAACCCCAAACTTGCTTTTATGTACTGTCTCCTGCACCCACAAAATATTTGTGCAACGAAAATGCATTGTTTCTGAACCCGCTCATAGGATAATCACAGTTTCTACTGATTGATGCAATTACAATTCCTGAATATCACTGTGAGCAAAGTTTTTTGCGTGTCTAAGGTATGACTGGTTAGGTAAAAGATACAAGTAAATGGAAGAACACTGACAAAGCTGCAACAAAGAAGGTAACCTTCTGTGCAGGCACCTCCTGACTCAGCTTTTTCAGTTTCTCTGGTGCTATAAATTCTTGGAAAACAGGGAATGAATAATTACAGAGAGAATGTGGCAAACAGAGATTCTATTCTTTATTTTCTCACTGAAATACCTTGTCCTTTACCAGTACTTACCCTATCTGTCACTGTTGCTATGATCAGAGCATTTGGCACAAGAAGGGCAGTTTTGGTTTTCTTCAGAAGTGTCACTGACAGCACAGGTATACTGATCTGAAACAAGATAAACATAGTGTTGGAATCCCAATACTCGCATACAAATCTGCATCATGCTCTCTCCCAAGGGGCCAGCCCAGTTACTGGGATAAGCCAGGCCTTCAACACTCAGCACTTAAAGATGTCTCCACTGCCCTTCTGATTACTATTATTTCATGTAAAAGAAGAAACAGTAATAATCTCAAGCCATACCTAACTACTTTTACTTCTGCTTTTATAAAATGCTAATCCAGGCATTTATTTGTGTCATCCTTTCCTGATCCCTTCTGGCTCTCACAAGACTACGGGCTTAGTGCACTGCAGATCAGCAAAATGAACCAATCTTAAAGCTACACTTCTTTGAAACCAAATATTTCAGAACATATCAGACAAGAAAAGCTTGTTGATTAATGAGCATAAAAGTCTTCTCACCACTTACAGATCTGCAACTAGCAGGTGAGTAAACAGCTCGTCCTTCAGCAAGGTTGAAAGACCCATTACTGACACACCTGCTGACTTCAACTGGTTCCTGTGTATGCCAAGGAGGCAGTCTACGTTTACTTTGAAAAGCGCTCAATTTTCCTTCCTCCTTTATGTTTACACCCAACACCATTAGCGTAACATCTGCTAAGTTTCACAGTATTTCGCTTCAGATATTATGCGTGGGCTCTTCCTGTAAATCCCAATTTACAAAGGTAAAAAACCTGGTTGGAGATGGTGAGTCGAAAAGCCTAGAGATTTAACGAGTTAGGCAAATATAATAATCCTGGATATGTATCTAATATAATAATAATGTATAATAACATCCACAATTAAAAACAGATCCTGTTAAAAATATCTTTGGCACAGGCTCTCAGAGCTACCTAAGAAATTTGGAAGCAAGGTTAAAAGTGTCCTTAATTTGTTCAGTTAGCAATCACAGCACTGAATTAAAATATGCCATTTGAGGAGAATTAAGTTACTCTCTGCAGTTTCTTGTTAACTTTTGTTCAGAACAGTAACACAAAATTGTGAAATGAAAAATTGTACCAGGTAAAAAAAAAAATCTTTGTGGATAAGTTTGGTTGCAAGACTGCCAAATACTGCTTGAACAGAAGTCCGCTACAAGCTACAAGAAAGCAGTTTACAATTTTTCTAGTTGGTTCAGTTCACAATTCACCTAGAAGAACTTTAAATCAGAGATGTAAATGGCATTCTACTGTGTGTAGTTTAGATGGATGACATTACTGTAACCAAAATAATGTGTCCATTCAGTACTTGCTTACTGCATTGTTTCCACAGCATTAGATTGGAAGGGTGGAATCTCTGTTTGATTGCAAATACTTTTATCTGGAACAACAGTTATTTCAGAATAAAAGGTTTACCTGCAGGCAACATAGGAAGTAATTTAAAAGGGTAAAACAATGTCTAAATCCAAGACTCAAGGCCAACAAATATAGCCAAATGAGTGCTACCTGGAAAAAAAGCTTTTCAATGCCTATTCAATCCTGCAGAAGCAATCTTTTACCTTTGAATATGCACAGTGTCTTTACTGCATACTTGAAACTCCTGAATTTGATAGGTGTTCCCTGCATGAAAGCTTTCAGTAAAAGAACCCAAACCTGCAGGTAGAACTCCTATCAAAAATTAACTGGAATGTGTTGATCTGCTGTTTCTCACAATAAAACACTTTATCCCCAAGCTTACATGGTTTCACAAGTTATAAGCAACAGAAGCTTTGCGTCCTGAAAACTTTGTCAGCATATCTGACTGCTAAGAATGTTCCCCTTCCTGTCCAGGTTGATTTCCTCCTTCCTTTCCCACAAATTCATTTTTCACTGTATCCCTGATTTTCAAGCTTTTTTCTTGATGGTATTCATAAAAGCAGAATGAAGCTGTAAATAAATGATAAATACTATCTCCTTCACTCTTAATTTCCCCCACAATGTTTTCTGAAAATAAGTCCCAGAATTGAGTAATTTGCAATATTGCTATAATTACATTTCCAGTGTTTATTCTACCCTATCATGTAAAATGTTTTCACTTTTCAGTATATATGCAAGTATGTATATATTCCTGAATTTAAAACCTTGTTGACAAATAATTTCCTAGTACTACATCATCATCATCATTCTGCATATTTTTATCAGTTTTTCTATTCAGTAAAGTTCTACCACATTCTTGTATATATTTAGCTTAGTTGGCACTAGAAAGCTGTTCCACAGTTTGAGGTAGTGGCAATTGTTCACGGTGAACCAAAGATTGCTAGTACAGCAGCCTAAATTTTAATAAATTGCAAAGATAGTTGTTACTAATATTGAATGACAGTAGTCAACCAGTTACTTTTTATTTTGTCATACAGCTTTCACCAACACACACACCATCCACATTAACGTACTGTCTATGACTAGTAGAATCCATTAATAGAAATCGACAATAGTCCTGGGCAAAGTGGTGGAACATAATAACCCATAAGGTTGCTGTGGACAATGTGCACTCAATAATATTAAACAATCTTTAAACCTATTACACTTTATAAAAAGCCCTTTAACAACAGATAGTGCACCATCAAAATGGTTGACCCCAGAGAAATGAGATAACTTCAACCCCTAATCAACCCCTTGATCACTGGATCTAACCAGGAGTTTTGTTCAAGGATGCACCTGAAAGGAAGAAGCCAAAGAAATCCTTGAAGCATTTTGATCTGTTCCTCCAGAAGCAGTCAAAACCAAAGCAGTTTATGTAAACAAAGCGCACTCCAAAAGCTCCAAATCAACAGATCCAAGTCTTTGTTTTTTCTGTATGCATATCATTCACCTCAGGGATACTAAGCTTCAGGTGGATCACCAAGAAAGACTAATTTATGATCTTTCCAACAGTTCACATCTCACTTCTGATCTGCACACTGGGCTCACAAGTAAAAATCTTGCCAACTTGTTTTTCTTTTATCCTTTCTTTGTTTATGCAAAACGGGACTGCTAGAAGAATCCTTCAGAGAGCTTTGCTACTCAAGTCAGAAGCCCGTTTTAGTTCTTCTTTTCTAAATGCCTTAATATACTTGATCCTTCTTTCCAGTGCCCCAACTATAGGCTTGAAGCCCTTAATATTTTTCAGCCTTCCTTCCTCCAGCCCCTCCTCCTCTTTTTACGTACTTACCCCAAGAGAAACATTTTTGCAATTTGTATTACATGGGTTTGACAATGTCCTCACTGCTGCTTGTCATATCCTTTCCTCTCCTCAGTTTCTTTCAGACATGAAGTCCTTAAACAAAAGATTCAATCTCTAATAATAACAGTGTTCAGTTCTAGACTGTATTTCAAACATCAGTTATAAACAGTAATTGTATTCAATAAAACTTGGAAGTATTACTATTCTAGCCTTGCACAATAATTTAAACTTCTGGTGATGTACAAATTGTTAAGAATAGCATTACCATTCTATAGATAAACATTTTACTAACCTTAGTGTCTTTACCAAAAACCTTGGAATGGAAGCATATCCAGTTTTCAGAAAGGAATAACTTTCCTTGGTACAGAATTTCTTTCTGCAGAGCACAGGTAAAACCTGAAACAAATAGAAATTCTATAATCTTGAATGTAATCACAACCCAAGCCAAGCCCATTTGGCTTCTTTTTTGTTCTTTTTACAAAGCTATGATATGTTTAGGTTTATATCTTTCAATTAACATTGTCAAACCTCAAAATTTTCAGTAACTAATACTGACAAGCTCAGAACATGTCACAGGCCTAAGTTTAGACACTCAAAGTATTTGAAGGACAACAACTGAAATGAATAAAATGAATAGCAACATGCAACAGCCTCCAAACGTCAAAAATATTTTCTGAGAGAATGTGACCCAGCTTCCTGTAAACTTTTTACTAACTTCCAGACAACTGTATTAAATGTGAAGAATTTAATGAAAGGTTTTTTCTTTAAACTTCCAGCTCTACAGCCGTTGTCTAAAATAGATGTCCAATAGAGATACTATGACTGTAAAGTAATACTGCTTTTACTTCACAGACATTGAGCAAATCATTTCTCACTCATGATCCACCTTCCCTGCATTTCTTTCAAGAAACATTTGCTGTACACGTCTGTATACAATTCCCTTCTTATAAGTATTACATAATTAAAACATCATCAACAGCAAAAATTCAAGCTAATCACTTGATCAATGCTGTCTCAAGTAATGTCTTTCTTAATAAAGATTGGGTACCGAAAAATACTGCATTAGATTAGGCTACTGTTCAGGAATGGCAAAGTCGGCTACAATTTCCAAATACAGCAAACATGTAGAGATTTAAGTTTTCCAATATTACAAAAAAATGCACATTGCACATGAATCAAAGCCCTGCAGCTCTAAGTAACTGGAGTTTAAAGTTTTTAAAATTTAGGTAGCTCCTCTTGTACATCACCACATTTGTTGGGTAACAATATTATCTAGGATCCACAGCCAACAACAACATGGGGATTAATACTTACTTTGTTTCAGTGGCTCATCAACGGGAACATCTAGAAACAGCTTATGAAAATGTGCGTTTGCCTTCAGCTAAAAAACAAAAAGCCCAACAACAAAACCACACACACTTTATTAGACAGTCTGACAACCAAGTGACCTGCTTCACTTCCTGTCCTTCACACACCTTCCCATTCTGCCCACTTGTTTTACAAGAAAGCCTCATTTTTTCTATGTGGCTATTAATGCTAAGTTGTGCTTTACCCAAACTCTAATACACGGCTGACAAAGGAACCTGTGTTCTTATACAACCATGAACTGGTTTAGTGCTGCTAAACAAAAGCTCTGTCATGGTAGTTGTGTTTACTTTTACTTCATGTAAGCGAACAAGTAGAGCCTCTGCCTTACCTGATTTGAGGCACGTTTTTTCCTTTCAATCTTGGAGTCACTCTTGATCGTCAGGACTGGACTATCTGTGCTGCTCTTGGTCCTGAAGATTTAAAGTATTTGATGTAAGCCTGGCCCCAATTGATTGGTCTTGGTAAGTTACCAACAGGATGTGCTTTTCCATGGAACATAATAATCCTTTAGATAACTTATCTAAATCATCAAGGATTATGCAGAGATAAGGAGGAGTGTATCTTCTCTTAAACTGCATCATTCTGCTGACAATCACAGTATGATGAAGGTCTCCTTTTAATTTAGAAGGTGTATTCTAAATAACCGACTAGTTGGTAAGGAAATACAAACAGTTCAAAACATTTTTTCAGCTTAATGAATTATCACATTGCTTGGCTTCACTTTTGTTTCTGGGCAATACATGAAATACTAATACTAAGCAAAAACATTCCTTACTAATTCAAGATAAAATTACATAAAGCTTAGTGGTTGAGGTGGAAGGCAGTGTACAGAAAGCTATGAACTTGTAACACAAGCTGCGAGCTCATTTGAAAAGTACAACAAAGAAGAATAGGTGCAAAAGTCATAGGATGGCTATGAACTGTGTAGTGTAGTGTAATGAAATCATTAAGACAACTAGCAACCCTACAGGAAATGAAATGGAATTCTGAGTTCCAGTTGTATAGGTAGCTGTACTTGTACAGCTCCAGCCATTTATACTGGGAATTCAGACAAAACCTCAAACAATTTAAAAAAAACAAGTACAGATGAAATTTTCTGTGGATGGCTGGGAAAATCAGTTTTGCTGTTTTATACAGGAGGAATTAACAGCATGGATTCTTCAGAAAAACAAACAGACAAGTGGGACAACTGTTTCATAAATCTGAAAGAGGAGCGCACTCTCTCTGAGATCTATGTAGCACAGAATAAATGCATATTAACATACTATAAAAATCAGGTAGTTCTTTTTCAGAGGCCCTCAGATGCAAATAGCAGAAGAAAAAAATACATCACATGACTCATACTGAATGACCTGAAAAATATTTTATGCAGAAGATAAAGTAGGGAAATAAAGGTGCTACAAAAGTTTCCATTACTGCACCATATGAGTGAGAGGAAGAAAAACCCTGAATATTATGGAGACACAGCAGGAAAGAGATTTTATAGCAATCCGACTTAGACACTGACTTAGACAGCAGAGAAACCAGCTGCATATCTCAGACAGTCCCTCACAGAAGAAAACTCTAAAATATGTGAGTACATGTATTGGTGTGCTTATGTAAAGTACAGGTCAAACTGAAACAAATTTTGAGCCTGACAAAAATCTTATATTTAGCCTTCACCACCAGTAGTCAATTAGAGCATATGAGAGGTAAGACTGCAATGTTTTGGGGAAAAAAATTTATAACATATGCCTTCAAATACCTTTTCCTCAAAGATGCTTAATGAAATTAAATTATGTTTTTTTAAACAGTTGCCTTGTGACTAAAGCAACAGTGTCAGGCTGACCACTGACTTTTGCACTGACTGTTGAGTTGACAAAGTGAAAGGGATGCAAAGGTTCAAGCCATCCACGTGGGATATTAGCTTTTAGAAGCACTTAAAATGCACTTCAGTTCTCCAACAAAAGAAGAATGAGTATCATTGTGGGGACATTAGAAAAATCTGATGCAATATATGGCACAGAGTCCAAAATTAAAACTTATGTCATAGTTTTACCATGGACAATCAATATTCCAGCAGGAAAGTGTTCTGGAAACAAGCCAGGATTAAAACTGCAGCTCTGTTTGACTGCCTGTTAAATTGATTATGGAAGCAATGTAACTAGCAGTGGCATCAAACAGTGTAATATGTAATATGTAACAGGGGAACTAAGCCAGCTCAGAGTCTAAATTCTATTGTGACTGCTTGCAATGGGTAACACAGAGACTAAGGAAGATGCCTGGATTCCAACTCACTTGCACAGTGTGCAAGCTAACCCTAGGATATCTGATAAATATTGCTACTTAGTCTAGCTTTTGAAGTGGGTTGCAGCCACTCTAATTATCTTACTAGAAGAAATCTGACAGTATTTCTGACATTACCTATCAAGATCAACTTTTTTCCGGTCATCAAAATACTCCATTTCACTGGTAGGGGTCTGAAGCGACACAGTGGGTGATTTTCCAGCCTTTCTTTTTTCATCAGTTCCATTTTCTCCATCTGAACTGCAGGGGTAAAAATAAATAAAAAAAATAAACAAATAAAGAACCAAAGAAATAAAAGGGTTCACAGCAATGTCGAATGCCAATGCAACATGCTGACAATACAGCATATATTAAAGAACAAAATTGTAACTTATATTTCTCCTAAGATCCTGAAAGAATCTTTATCTACTGACTCAACAGTACTATACATCTGAACTCCAGTACTGGAATTTCAGCAATGAAAAGCGGAAAATTGAAAGACTGCCATGGATATTTCAGCACTCATAAAATTCGTAGCTCTAGCTTCCGTTCTGAAGAGAATGTCTCGTTTGGAAAAAATGCATTCCATGTTCAGTACTCAGACTCAGATGACTAATGGAAATGAATTTGATTGGCAAGCCATGAGAAAAACATCTTGCATGACAGCACTTGGTGCTTAGCAGATTATTTGTGGCTCAATATTGCAAGAGGAAGATGGGTCCTATTTTGCCTCTCACTTCACATCTTCTGTGTGAGTCCACATGCAGTATCTTCACAATAAAGGTTTCTCTCAAAGTACAAAAAGCATTGGTTTTATTTTAAAAAGCAGCACTGCCACCACAGTGCATTGTCTTTTCACAGCACACGCCACTGCTTCAGAAATGTATGTTGTGGACCCAGAGTCTGAAGGCTAAGCAATGTACCATTAGAGCCTCCCCTGGCTTCCCTTTCCATAACTTTCCAACAAAATGACAACCCAAAATGACAACAATAACAACTCCTTTTTTGGAGAAAAAGAGCTGTTATTAATAACAGGGTGTGAAGAATGATGGTACTTTAAAATGACATGACAAATACATATACACACTTGCCTGCAGAAACCTAAAGCTTCACAAAAACTATAGGATGCTCTTAGGATTAAAGAGGAAAGCCAAACCATGTCGCCCACTAATTTAATGCCTGGCATGAATGACTCCATTCACAGAAGCTTTCCATTATAATATTTAATTTCTGCTATTTTACAGCAAGACTGCAGTCATCATGTGACACTGTCTTTATATGAAGAGTTTTTTTCTTACTAAGGCAGAAGTTTTGTTAACAGAGGTTCTCCATCTAATTTAATCTTCTTTTAGGAAGGGCACAAAAAGATCTTTTGCTTTATTACACTCTGATGAGTAAGATCAGAAGATATGCCTCACCTAATGAGGTGCTATCCTACCTCACATCTAAACAAGAACTCATGTCACAGGACAAATGCCAGGATTCTCAAGGCATTTTATATTCACACAGAGCAGTTATTTCCATATCAAAGCCTTCCTCAGCACCCTTGGCACTCCCCACCACAGGGGCACTGAATTCCTACTCCCTAAGTCACACATTATTACTGTGACTTTCAATCCTTTCAATTATACACAAAGCCAATAAGGAAAAAACCCTAATATCCCCCCATAACTTCACTCTTGGATCAGCTCTGCCTTGACCACACATCATCAGCTTTTATTTCAGTTGACATAAATGACAATGAAATAGGCAGTTCATGAGATGCAAGTGGAACCCAATCTGCCTGAAAAAGCCAAATAAGCAGCTTTATGCTGTTTGAGATTTTAAACAGACAGACAGACAGACTACCTACTCAAAGTGCTCCTGCAATCACAGAGGAGCTTGTATTCCAAAAGTCTGTAAATCCTGAAGATGTCTTATTCACAGTGTTGCTATATTTCTATTACCCAAATCCTCGGGCTCCAAGAGTGGCCAGAGAATACCAGCAATGAGTGGGATAAAGAACAAGGTGAGGCAAAATTGCCAGGCTCAAGAAAAGCAGTTTAGCATGGAAACTCCCAAGTGAACAGAACTACGTAACACAGCATTGTTTTTAAGATTAGTTGCTTGAGCCTGAAGCCTGACTGGTGTCCATCACTGCCTTGGTCAGCCTGCTGTTCTCACACGGCAATGCTACCAACTGATCAAGGAGGCCAGTCTCATGTCTCTATAGTACAAATATTTTTTAAAAAAACCTATAACACAGGTTCTGCCACTCACATTTGTCAGCATGGTTAGATGCTTTGCTGCTGCTTTTTTTACTTACAGTTCCTACTCCCTTTCCCTCATCCATTCTTTCTGTCTTCCCTACTACCTTCCACTATTCCTGAATCTCTAGCATCTGAACCCATTCCATCCAGCTGCTTTCAGGTGGCAGAGAGCTCAGGCATCCCAATATGCTAATCCTGCTGACAGCTGTGTGTGGGAATGCTGAGCTAACTTGTGCCAGCCTGCTCACCTCTCCAGGATGCCTCCTGAGAACAGCAGCACAGCTGTGAGGAGACTCACCCATGTAACACATGACACTGACAATAGGGTGTATTCCTACTAGCTGATACAGTTTCACCATGTCTGTCCTTCACCCTATGTCCTTATGCCTCCTTCACATAATGAAAAACTACAGACGGATTTGTCCCTATATTTCTGGTAAATACAACTCCGCATAGCAGGTGTTTTCTAAGTATCAGAAGAACCTTCCCTTCATCACAAGTAAATTAAAGCACTGCTCACATTCTCATGAGTGAGTCATAACTCATAAATGCTTTGTAAAAAGAGCACAAAGGTCAGGAACAACAACAACTACAAATTAAATTAAGAGCACTTAAAATCACTGTAGTGATTCTCACGACAACTGTTGGGAGTAGATGCACATAAAAAAAAAGCCTGGATTTGCAAATGTCAGGGCAAAGCAAAAGAACTTTGTGACATTGCGACCACTGAAATGAAAAAAAACCAAACAAACCCAAACCTCATATATTTGGTACTACCATCAAGCCTATTAAAATAATAGCTAAAAGAAAAGAAATTGTCTCTAGTTTCCAAATAAAGAACAGTTGTCATAGGGAGTATTTTCAAACCCAAGTCCTGCACTTAGAGTGGAATCATACATTGCATCCAAGCTAGTTAACATAAATGTCAGTTGCATTTAAGGGAAAGTGCTATGAAATACATAAACCAGGGCAGTGGGCTAATGTGGTCTTTGTAAGGGTCCCCAGGATGAGGGAAGAGATGAGAATTTGATTCCATGTTCTCAGAAAGCTCATTAATTATTTTATGATATAATATTATATTAAAGAATGCTATACTAAAATTATACAAAAGAAAAATAGAAGGGATACATCAGAAGGCTTAACAAGAATGAATAATAAAAACCCGTGACTCCTCAGAGCCTCGACACAGCTGGATGGTGATTGGTTATTAAGTCAACACAACTCACAAGGAACCAATCAAAGATGCACCTGTCGGTAAACAACCTCCAAACCACATTCCCAGCAGCAAACACAGGAGAAGAGAATCAGATAATTACTATTCACATTTTTATCTGAGGCTTCTCAACTTCCCAGGAGAAGGCATCCTGGTGAAGGAATTTTTCAGAAAATATCACAGTGACAGGCTAAATCCCATTCTAATGTAGTTCAGAAACACATTATTCATCAACAATTTTTAAAAGGAACTTCACCTCTTCTGATCTGAATGGTTTCTGGGAAAAAAAAAAAAAACACCAAAACTTTGTGGCAGACATATGTCAAGTTCCTTGTATTGCACAAAATTCTCTGAACTTCAAACTTTCTTGTCTGGCATTAACCTTCACCAGGACCTGAAAAATTCAGACTCCTTATGTAGGTTGCCACATTACTGTACCACATTAATGGGAATTTTTCAAGAGAAAAAAGATTAAATACATTAATCTAAAATACCAACTCTTTTTCTGTTCGCTTCAAATATAGTTTGAGTAAGAAGCATTGAACAAAAACAATGAGAGAGAGAAGTGGTAATAGGCCAGAGTTTGGAAAGTGGACCTCAAGGAACAACTGCTGTCTTTGACAACCCCAGTACTGTACCAGACACAAACAGTTCTCAGGCATACACAAGAGAGACCAAAATTCCAGAACTATTTGGTGATTACTGTCTTCAATTCCCTGCAACCACACAAATCCTTCTACAAAGCTTCTTCAGAACACCCACGCTACTTGGTCTGCCTGATAACTGCTCTAGAAGTTCAGAAACCACAATAAAGTGTGACAAACCAGTCTACCAGTCCACAAATTGCAGATCAGTTATGCAGGAAGTAAAAAGACCTGTTGAATAATCAAAGGTTAGGTGTTAGGTGCAAAGGATGTTAGGTACATCTTCATTTGTTTGCAAAACTGGAGTCAAAAAGTATTTCTCAAGTGTTTAATGTAACTCAGCATTGGTGCAATGTTCCTTCTGGGGATGGAGCACACATATTAGATCACCATGTTACCCTAGAAGCCCTGTTGGTCCCGTTTCACTTGTGTTATACAAAAAGGATTAATTTTGCAACAGCAGTTAGATTGCTGTATTACTGCAAATGATCAACCCAAGAAGCTGGGGAATAATTTCACCCTAAATGTTCACAACTATGCTTGGTACAACCCATGAGAAAATATCCATCATAAATACAATGACATTTAAATCTTTTGGTAGCTGTTTGATTAATTGGGTAGCAGACTGACAGGATTTGACAAAGGAATCAAAGTCGTGTGAACAGTCCTAATGCTAAGATATAGTGTTACTTAAGTTATTCTTACTCTTTTACATGAGTCTATGCAGGTAAAAGACTGTGCCACTTTTACAGAAACTTAAAGTCAAAGGGAGAGACTCCAAACGTTTAAGGATCCCAAATAAAGATGACAGACTTTGGCAAGTTTTTAAAAGCAGAGAATATGGAGCAGGATGAAGAGATTTACCTAGGCATTATCCAAAAGACATACTAGCAACATGCTTCAAGCAGAGATGACTACAAGAGTGTAAGATGGAATGTACCAATGCTTGGAAGGACATTGTTCAGCATGCTGCAGGTCACAGGTCTCCTCCTAAGCACTTAGTTTCCTTGACTATCATGTGCTAGCAAAGCAATCATCTCCAACTACCTTTTACTAGGACTAAAGTCTTGAAGTTTTCTTTCAGAGGAGAGGTCCCATCATTCTACTAGATATTTTTTCTATGCCACACCAATCTGAACAAACCTTTTTTGCATGTGTATTCAGATTCTGGAGTGCTTTATCTGATGAGCTTGCATTCCTACTGTACACAGTTTAATTACTTCACACCTGGAATGAATAAATACCTTTCTGCTGTAAACTCTCCTGCTGTCCTCTCCATCATGGAAAAACTAGCATTAGTGCTCAAATTGAGGATTTAGGTGTTGTCAGTACAGTCTGGTCACTCAGAAACAAAATGCCTCTTGTAGCTCTACAGCTGTGCTCTTGTTATGTGGCACACAGCACTGTTTAAGTGGGATAACACGTCTTCCTGAAACAATTTCCCAAAATATTGTGATTTAATCCATTCAAAGACCACATACCATTCTTACCATGCAAATGGACAACCAAACATTAACTATCACTAAGACGTCCAACCTATCACAAAACAGGCTGAAAATGAGCTACAGCTACTCTAATCACAAAGGGGCAGAAAGCTGCTTAACAACTGCTATAATAGATGTTAGATTGACATAATGTATCCATTTGGCATTTGTATAATTCCATATACTCAGTACACAGCTTGTACTTAAGGCTGAAATCTGAAGGTAAAAAAGCAGCTGATTGTGAAGTGCAAGATTTTGTACGTCTTTTGTATAGTCAACCTACAGTCAGCAGACATATTTACACCAAATACAGAGAGCAGCAAGGCAGTAATGATGGTGCAGAGATGTGAAACCCTGCATGACAGAGAAGGTCAGTTTGCCAATATGAATAGGTATGAACCAGACTGAGATTTAACTTCCTCTGGTTGTTCAGGGAGCAAGCAGGCTAATTCTCTTCTCATGAGATCAGAGTCAAACACAGCATAATGGAGGCAGAGTTACACAGCTGCACATCATCTGTGTAAAACATGCACATAGATGGGTAGACTTACACACACACCAAGTGGTTCTCTAGGCATTTCTACGATGAAACACACCTGTAGGCACAGTTGGAACCTTGATGTCAGATAGCACCAAAAGAGAAATGAAACCAATTGTTTAGAACTCCCTCAAAATATGAAACTAACTTTATATTTCCAGCTAATTAATAGCAGAAATGCTTACTGTGTTCTATACCACATCTATCTCTTAGAAAACAATTACTCACCTGTGAATAGTGTTGCAATATGTTTGTGTTGCAATGTCTTTATTAAAAACACAAATGAATTTTTGGAGGTAGTACTGAACTGAAAACCCTCCAACACTGTTAAGGACAGAGAAAGACAGGTTTTTCTGCTCAACTGAATAGACATTTCACATAATAACTAGATCAAGTTTCACACTGCCTTACCACTTGGACATCAGCAAGATCACTGTGACACCGCAGACGTCATTAGCAAGTATGTAAATTCTCTGCTCTAAATACCATCTATTATTAACTGTCTGTATTCCCTGTCTAATCAAAACCAGACTGCTATCAAGTTCCATACAAAAAAAAAAAAAAACACAGAAGAATTCCCTGTGCTCTGAAACTAGATACACTATAACAAGATATTTTACTAAGTTAACACTAGAACAGATGCACAAGCCATTTAGCTCTCTTGTCTTCTCAAGAGTTTCCGTTTCATATATCTACTTCAAAAAGCAAAAGCCCTTTCATATGTATCTTCACTCAACTCCACAAGATTCCCATCATGCAGCTTCCATGGGAGTTTCAGTAGGATGACCAACTATTTATCTGAACATAGGCATAATCAAATCTAGCACACAACAGAAATCTTTGACAGACACATTTCCGGGGGAGAAAAAAAAAGAAAATTAAGCAAAATACACTCATTTACCTCCACTTTGGACAGGAGCATGTGTTCTTCTCATTCTTCAATCCGCTTGCATCCTTTAGGACAAAATGTTCTCATATCTCCTTAGTTCTAGCCTACTTAATCTTCTAACCCAAAGCAAGACTAAAACAGAATCACAATTCATACTGAAAAGGCAGTGTACAGTCTTAACTCACATTTTTATCTTTAGCTTTCAGAGGTGGCAGGAGAAAGGGAAAAGAAAAAATTCCTGATTTATGACTTGTTCAGGGTGCAAAAAAGAGAAAAAAGGCACTTGAGCGCCAGGTCTACCAATTGTTCAATACCAAATTCAATTAGAAAGATAAATACTGTATCTATATACAATTTCTATGCTCAATACCACCATATAAACATCTATCAATCAGAGCTTTTCCTTAACTCAGGCAGAAACAATATGTACCTCTGAAAAAATAAAAGCATCTTCACAAATAAGGCCCAATCACCACAGAATAATCTAAAGGTTTGGCCTCATTGCCTGAAGCTGCACCTCTGGTTTATGGAAGAACAACTCCAGAGAAACATACCTCAGCACACTGCAAGACTTGGATGCCAGTTTTCCAGCATGAATTGTGCTTTTGACAAAAACCAAGTAGTTACATCAGACTAAAATCCTTAAAAAACAGAACGAAACAAAAACCCAAACACTGCTAAAAAAACCCAAAAACCAAAATAAAATAAAAAAAAAATCAGACACCCGCAATTATATTAACAACCATTATTAAGAATGCAGCTGGAAAGCAGAAGTCTGGGAACAATCTTATTCCATTACACCTTTACTCCATTCTCTGCTGTTAAAAAGTGAAGCTGCCATGAAACCCTTGACCAGCAGCTTCTGTTCTGTGGTGGGGTTAGAAATAATGACTCACTGTGCTGTACAAAAAGGGTTTTAATCAATGTACATGAGAAAAAAAATAATTCTTCTGACAGGTTTTATACAAAGAGAGGGAGGGTTGGATTTTCTCATAAAGCAGTGTCTTTGAAAAATGGCATTGATAAAAGATAATCCAAAATCATTGATAAGATTTCCCTGTTTAAAGTGTGTTAGATTCTGCTCCTAAATATCTTCTTTACATTTTCTGTGAGGTTCCCCAGTAAGAACAGTGCACAACAAAGCCAAATGAAAAACAATGACCATGAATGAGATTAAAATGAACTTCTCATTGCTTCTATCTACTATGCTTTATCACACTTACCTAGTTTAAAGCACAACTAATCAATGAGACAAAATTAGAAGTTTCAAGGAATACCTGAGTACATTTTTGATGTTTCATCACGCATTTCACCAAGGACAGAAATGAACCATTCACCAAGGATCTGACAATGCTGAAATTTCCATTATTATCTTTTCAACCTATGACTACTCTTACAGACCTGCTCATGTGTTCATGGAAAAGACCAGAACAGAACAATGTGGATAATTCAATACAAAAGCTACTATTTCACACTAGGAAATACTAGCTCCCAACAATAGGTCTAACCAACACCAGTCACAACAGTGCTTTTGACTGTGACACTGAATATAAGGAACCATTTTTCTCCCAGAGTCTTGGAAAAAGGTAGTCTTATTAGGATCAGATATGACACATGGTAGCCAAACACCTGCTAAGGACAACTGGATTTTCTATTTTCACCATTTTTTTCTATTTTTCTATGTCACCACGACACCAAGTCTGAATCCTCTCAAAAAGCCTATTCCTGCAGTCTGAGCCTTTCCACTGGCCACAAGCTGTTCTCCATGGCAAAACACACTCACTCTTATGCTGGCCATAGCAGTTTATATGTATTTAAAAGTTTCTCAAAACCAAATAGGAATATATATAATCATGTTATTTACTGGACTTTTGTAAGATAAACATCCTGTTGAGAAAAAGGCTGAACAAATCTAAACAGCTCTTCTTGAACTAGTATAGCATAGATGGCAGCTACAAAAGTACATCAACAGTCTTCTGCCTAGGTGGTCTGTCTTTCACAAACAGACAGAAACTACAGCCAGCGGGCTAAACTGAGGCATGTGCAGGACATGCTAGGGTGTGGCTGGTTTTATGGCGGGTGTACAGAACTGGTGCTTCACAGTCAGGTAACTAATCCTTCTCCTATTCCACAGAGGGTGAAGGCTTCAGTCTGCCTCTATGTTCTGTGTTCCGCTGAAATTGTCTGCTGCCTATCTGCAGCCTACATATTATTTCCTGTCACTCTTTCTGGAGCTTATTAACCTCACTAACTGCAGTGTGCTATTTTTTCAAGGACAGAGGCAAAGACAGTCAGTGCCAAGTAGAAGTTTAGTTAAAGTAACACAGGTCTGAAAAGATTCATTGGAAAGGATATATGTGGACTTGGCAACAGCTATGTACAGAGCACATAGATCATTAGTCTCAGCAGTGGTCTCATTAGATAAGCACATAATTTCTAACCACATGACTGCAACAGCTATGGAGATGGAAGTAAGAAGACAATGAGATATTTATGCATCACCTGTCAAATACCAACAACAAATCCTGCTGCCCAAAGCTGTAGTTATTATGTTGCCTGACAAGCATTTCTCATTAGCCACATGAGGCACCTGGGTGGAAAAAAAAACTCTTCAGATCCATACTATGCATTTATTCATGGAAAAAATATTTTTAAAAGCTGCTTTTATAACTTAAGCATGCACATAAAGTGAACACCACAGGAATGGCAGGGAGAAAAAAAAGGAAAAACCAGAAGTGATCAAAAAACATCATAATGAATAAATGAAGGTTCAAACCTAGACTGGGAAACTTGTCACACACATAAATTTAGATGTTTCATTTACAAGCCTCTCCTTCTTTGGAGATCATGTGTTACGACTTTTGCTATAAAAGTAAGGAAGAACTACTAGGGAAGAATTAAAATGCATTAGTATTTTTATCCCCTGAAAGTACATACTAACACTTTTCCTCTTTGTGAAAAAAAACAAAAACAACAAACCCACAGTAGAAGTTTGGCTGCTGGAAAGGAGTTAACCTAGATCAAAGTTGAAATAAAATTTTAAGTCAGTAATAAATTACTTCCCCTTTTTTCTCTGCACTTAGTGTTTTTCTCAAGTAAGAGACTTCAAAAAAATTAATTGTGATTAAGCACAAGTTACTCAATTAATTCTGTTTTAATTTATCAAATGATAAACAGTTATTAAGAAACACCTGTTATGGCAGAATAATATGCCAGACAAACAAACCATAAAAACCACATTCTCCGTGCCCAGAAGTACCCAATTTGCTTGCAAGCATTTTCCACTGCTTACAGCGGCATATTTTCCCCACTACCTGCAATGCATTTTTGCTAAAAAAAAAAAAAAAAAAAATAATTAAAACCTTCCACATATTTCAGTTTCTTAAGTCCCAGTCCCTTCATTTCTTTAAGTTACACTCAGTAATTGGACATTACCTAATTCTGTAAACCATAAGGGGACAGAATGTGCCACTTAATGTTAGCAGAATCTTGCTATACTGTAACCCATCACATTACACTCATACAGACAGATTGAATCATATGAGAGCAAATATTACGAGTGGCACCAGAAAGTGCTACATGGACTTCATCAGAAGCAAGCATGGGTAAAAGCAAAGAGATGCTGACAAAGCATGTGAACTACTTGCTATTACTCCTCTGCCATTTCTCCTTAATGCACCACACTCTTATCTTCAATGCTCAATTTTTAAACATCTGTTCCACATGCTGACCTGCTGACCCTGAAGTAAGGCTGACAGCTTCTATGGGAGGTCCAGTGACACCACAAATAAAACACACTCCACTTCTCAGTCAAAAAAATAAATATTCTCTAAATACAGTGCAAGGGTTAACTCCTTTTTGGTCCAAGGCCACATCAGGAGGCGATGGTTAGGGAGCTCCACTTGGAAGGTTTTTTCCATCCACAAATTTTTTATTTGCATGGAAGAAGGTCTACATAACAACAAACTTTTGGCACATCACTATTTTGGGTCTGCACAATAACAGTGCCCATCTTCCAGATAGTGTTATCTCTGGGGTTACAACTCACAGAGCTCTTCTGGAAACTTTGCAAAGTAAGTATCACTAAATATGCCAGAGTAGCCCATTTTCTGAATCAGTATGAAAGTACTTAACACTTCTGAATCACTGTTGGATAGTGAAACTTCACTGTTTTGAAGTTTCTAATCTTGAAACGCTTAAGAAAAACTAATCCAAGAAAACCCTGAAAAAAAACCAAAAAGCCAAAACAACACAAAATACTTTTACAGCTTCAGTCCTTCAGATGCACTTATCCTCCAGGGAGCCTTTATGGCACCAGCAGCATATTAAGCTATGAAATTCATCTCTAAAGTGAACAACATTGTAAGCATACCTCCAGGAAGTACAGGTTAATGTATATACAAAAATCTCTTTACACACATGAATCTCCCTCTCCGCTGAGCTTTGGAAAACACTAAAGACTCTATACCCCTGCTAATATTTTTTTTCCAAATAGAGGTCATCATGAGCTCTGTTAGTTGCATATTGTTCCCTGGAAGTACATGAGGCAAATGAAACTCCACCAAATCCACATACACTTATGTACAACATCTATTACCAAATCTTCAACAATTCAACTTCTAGCAATCTCATTTCTAGCTGAATTAAAGCCATGCTTCTGTTCTTGAGCTGAACAATCTCCCCTGTAACTTCACATTAATCAAACCAAAGATACATGGCTTGTGAGGTTAGCTCCCAATCAAAAGAATCCAAGAGTTTCTCAGACAAGTTTCTCAGTAAAATGGGGCTGGAAAAGAAATTCTAACTTTGTTTCCAAAGAGCAAATGCTTCAACAATTTTCTAGTTTAAGACAAACCTTTTCAAGTTTTTGGTTTTTTTTCTCTCCCAGTCTTTTCACCCTTGTGCTGTCTGTCAGGCTACTATTGCTGAACACTGTCTCTTAAAGTGTAACAGACCACGTAGATCTTCTCTGCATGACACCTACTGAACAGCAAAAATTGATAGCTAAAAAAAGCTAGAGAGTCATAGTGAGTAAGACTTCTCTGTTTATCACAGTGGCTAAGACTGACCTTGCTTCTCAAACTGTTAACTAATGAAGGACTGAAAGACTAAACACCTGGGGGCAAAACAGATGGCCAGTTACCTGTGCACATTCAATGCCTCTGAGATCAAGCTCTCAATATACTATCTTGGACTCCTAGTTCTGTTTTCAAGAGAAAAATCAGACACACATCTTGCATACCTGAAGAATTTCATTAGGTTCACTGGCATAATTCTGCACAGGGATCAGGATCCAAGGCTTGAAGTCAGAAGACTCTAGAGAAGGTCTGAGAATTTGTAGTGTGAAGTCACTGATGTGATTACACCACACAGGATAAAGGACACTTAGAAGACACTTTGATTCCCAGTGCTCTCTAACAAGCAAGTTATTTCTGGCAACATATTTCACTGCAATACATACTTTAGGAATACACTTGCTTAGACATCATGCATACAACAGCTGGGGGAAAAAACTCAAAAATCAACACAGACTTTCTCAGAATTTGTTTCAAGAGAAAGAGCTACCTGTTGGTAACTTATTTGCCTTTCCCCTTGAAGCTGTTTAAGATTAAATATTTGTGAAGAAAAGTTCTTTGGGAAGAGGAATCATCCCAGTTTAGGAAAAAGTTAACTCTTATTAATTTCTTTTGAGGAGAAAGCTCCACATATTTTAGTTTCTTGTTTCACAGATGTTTAACTTCCCAAAAAATGTCCTTGGGACTGCCAAGACCCATGTGAACTGGGAGCCTGGTATGGAAAAAGACAGCTGCTTGATTTCAGCAACATTTTCATGTGACGGTCATTGCCATGGCTCACAAGCACCTAAACAACTTGAGATCTCTGCAGGAAGCAAGAGACCAATGCAGGAGTGAACCTTTAACTCTGGACGTTCCCAGTCATCATCAGAGGCTGCCTCTGGTCAGCAGCCTCAAGGGAGTTCTCCCACCCTTCTGAGCACTCTGAATTCCCTACTTTCCATCAGTTAGTCTAAGCAGACTGCCTTTACCAGCCAGCAGGGCCTCTTCTTCCTGATGAAGAATATTTCCGACCTCTTCACCTGCTCAATTTTTACAGTACTTCTCAGGTTAAAAAGCAGAAGTGTGAGTGTGGGTATGGCCCCGCAGGGAACCATGCCAGGACTGGCAAGTGACCACCATCCTTCTCCTGAGAAGGGACATCCCCCGCGTTCTGTGACATCAGAATGAACTCCAGTTTTAATGTCTCTTGCTTGTACAGACTTTCTACACTTTCGACAAAGTTCTGGGTTTTCCTGGCACCCAGAGGAAAGGATCACAGCTTCCCACAGGAGCCCGTGCACTTCAATATAAGCGATAAAGCACAATTACTGTATTTAAGTGCCACGGCTCAGAACGATTTTCAGGCTGTTGGGTGAAACCACTAGAAGTAGTATTTATACGCTTTGTGCCGAAAACCGTAGTTCAACGCTGAACTCGAGCGCGGCTCGTGCCTGAGCGGGGGTGTTTGCGCTCAATTTAAGCCTGAAGGCGGAGCCCCCTTGGTGACTCTTCCCTGGGAACTTCCAGGCCGACGCCCCCAACAGCAAGGCCCCAGCGCTCGGGGGCTCCCCCGTCGCTCCCGCCCGCAGCTCCCCGCGGCCCCGGCGCTGCCCCGCGGGCGGCCCGGGCACAGCCCCGCGCGGAGCCCCTCTCCCGCCGCGGGCACTACTCACAGCCGCGGAGCGCCCCTGTTCTCCCGCCGGCCGGCGGCCCGCGCTGCCCTCGGCTCCTCCGCATCGCACCGCGGCTCGGTCATGAGCACCATCGGCACGGGCAGCACGACTCAGCCCGCCGCCACAAGGCACTCCGCCGCCGGCGGGCCGGGCCGGGCCGGGCCGCCCGCTCCGCCCTCGCCGCCCCGCCCCGGGGCGGACCCGCCGCCGTTCGGGCCAGCAGGAGCCGGAGGCGCCACAAACCGGTTGAGCCCGCCTGGCCGGGCCCGGCGCCGCCCGCGCCGCGGAGCCTGTGAGGGATGCGGAGACTCGCTCCCCGTGAGGCCGATCCCTTCCGAGCTTTAAATTATTCAGTCGGGACGCTGTCGCGTGAGACACCGGCTCCCGCCGGCTCCAACAAAAGCCGTCCTTAATGTTTTATTCGGGGGTACAGGATATACGCGGTTTGACACAGACGCATTCCCGGGGGGAAGGTGGCGGTGGCCGGGGCCCTGTTTTCTGTCCGTGCGCTTCCCCGGTGAGTCGTGGAAGCAGGCAGTAGTCCAAATACTGATACTGGCCGCAGGATTGCTCTACTAAGGTGAACTTCTGAAATGATTAGCTGGTATTTCCATCTGCGGTTTTACATCTTGAGCAGACAAGTAGGCGGTTATGCTTCCTTTCTCAACAGCAGCACCCCATGCTGCTTTGCACAGAAAAATCACAAAACCACAGAATAGGTAATGTTGGAAGGGCCCAGTGCGTCCAGCATTCTGACTCAGGCAGGACTATCCGAGAGAGTATGGCACAGGATTGTGTCCATGCAGTTCTTGAATATCTCTAGCAAGGGAGACTCCACAACCTCTTTGGGCATCCTGTTCCAGTGTGTGGTCACCTGCAGAGTAAACAAATTCTTCCTTGTGTTCAGGTTGAACCTCCTTAGCATCAGTTTCTGCCCACTGCCTTTCCTATTGCTGGGTATCGCTGAAAAGAGATCCCCTTGGCATTGATGAGGTCCTCACTCAGTTGTACCTTCTTGAGGCTGAAGGTGCCTAGCTCCCTCAACCTTATCTCAGATGAGAGATGCTCCAATTTAGTCCTTCCTGCTGGACATCTTCAGGAGTTCCTAGTTTTGTATTGAGGAGCCCTGTACTCCCAGAGCACTCCAGGTAACGCCTCACCAGGGCCAAATAAAGGAGGAGGAGGAGGAGGATCATCACATCCTCCAACCTGCTGGCACTGCTCCTCTTAATGCAGGCCAGGATACCATCTGCCTGCTTGGCTGCAGGGACTCACTGCTGGCTCTGAAGAGCTTGTTGTCCACAAGGACTACCACGTCCTTCTCAGAGCTGCTTTCCAGCAAGTCTGCCTCCAACCTGTGCTACTGCGCTGAATTATTTTTTCCCAGCTGCAGGACCCTGCACTTGCCTTTGCTGAATTTCAGAAAGTTCCTCTGTGCCCATCTCTCCAGGCTGTTGAGGTCCTCCTGAAGGGCTGCACAGCCCTCTGGGCTATCGGCCACTCCTCCCAGCTTTGTGTTGCCAGTGAAATCGCTGAGGAGGCCTCTGCCCCTTCATCCAAGTCATTGATGGATAAATTAAACAAGATTTGGCCCAGTATTGAACCTTGGGAGACACCACCAGAGACAGGCCTCCAACTAGAGCCTGTGTCACTGATTGTAACTCTGGGATCTGCTGTTCAGCCAGCTCTCAATCCACCTCTCTGTCCTCCTATTCAGTCCACTCTTCCTGAGTTTGCCTGTTAGAGACAGTGTCAAAAGCCTTGAAGTTGCTGCTGTCCCATCATTCATCCACGTAGTTGTTTCATTGTGGAAGGCAATCAGGTTGGTCAAGCATGATTTGCCTTTAATGAATCTGTGCTGACTACTCCTGATCACCTTGCCCTCCCTGTGGATAAAGGTGGCCTCCAGAATGAGGTGCTCCATCACCTTTCCAGGGACTGAGGTGAAGCTGACTGGCTGATAGTTCCCTGCATCCTCCTTCTTGCCCGGTTTGAAAACTGGAGTGCCATTTGCTTCCTTCAGTCCTCAGGCACTAGTCCTGATCTCCATGACCTTTCAAATATGAACATAAGTAGCATAGCTATGATGTCCACCAGCTCTCTCAGCACTTTTGGGTACATCAAGCCCATGGACTTGTGTGTGTTGAATTTGCCTAGGTATTCCCTAACTCAATTCTTCTTGACCAAGGAAAAGTCTTGGTTCCAGCATTCCTTTACCCTGGTCTCCTGGTCAGAGATTCCTGAGGGCTGGTCTTGCCAGTAAAGACCAACAGAAAGGTGGGGTTCAGTAGCTTTGCCTTCTCTGCATCTTCTTACTTTTCCTTTTGTTATTGATGTATTTAAAGACATTCTTCTTCTTGTTTTTGACATCTTTGTCCAAATTTAATTCCAGATGGGCCTTGCCCTTGTCTCATTTCTACTAACTCTGACAAAATGATCTAATACAGTGTAAAAAAACAGCAAGCTGGCTTACCCCTTGGGCCTGTGCTGGCAGAGCTGTGGGGCAAGTTGAGTGCCCTCAGGAAGATTAGATTTAAGGCAGCACTTGGCACAAGTCATCTTGCATGGCAGGCACTATGAAAAATGTTTTTACTACTTGGTTAAGTAAGTTAGGTTTCAGTTTGGTGAAATTATGTTTTAATAAAGCTTAAATGAACTCTGTGGTTGTAAGCACACAATCAAAGGAGAGAAAATCCTGGGATGAGAGTTCAAAGTACCATGCCTAGGCAAAGGTCTGTTTTCATGTTTTAATAAAATTATTAATAGAATAACTTCCTAACAGCTGACTATTCAATTGAGCTAAAGAGACAAAATGTCATGTAGAGAGGTTTCTTTTAGTGAATATCTGTGTAGGACATAGATACTAATGTACATTTCAGTTTGAAAAGCATATGAAGCAAATTAATCACTTTTTAAATATCTAGTCTTTAGGAGATGCAAGAAAAAAGTTTAAGGTATTGTTGCAATACTTTCAGGAAATCAGTGATAAAAAAGAGGTGTTCATGGTGAAATGCCTCAAGACTGCCATAGCTACTTGGGCACACAGATCCTGCAAAAATGCAAGATTGCTGTATGATTTTTGCCAGACTGTGTGGGTTTAATTGGCTCCAGTACAGGAAAATTTAAAGACTATGTGCTAAGATGTATAGAATGGAAGACATTTACGATGGCTGCATTTCTGGGAGACACCATTAACTGATGTCCATGTGGTATTTAACATGAATGTCAAGGCACATGTGGAAAAGAAATGAGATTTAATTTACAGGAGAGATTATTAGGCCCTGTACATGTGAAACACTGATTGCTGTTATTCTTCCTTGTGCTACCCCTGAGTGCACTTGGCACTGCTTCGCAGAGCCTCTCCCACCTGCTAACACCAGACACAATCTGTGGCAATATAGCAGCATTTTGTTTATCCAACCATAACAGAATAGGAGCCGTTTCAGCTGCCTGGACTATGAGTAGAGCTGGAACTGAAAGGGCTGGAGAAGGCATCATGTGTCTGTTCAGGCCCTTTTCTTGGGTGCAGAAACCTGTGAGAGTTTTCGGTACCCTGGGGATTGTTCTTGTATAGGTGTGCACTAACAAGGCATGTGCAGGAGGATTGGAATCAGTAGGAAAAGTGACTGCCTACCTCTCATCTTGTTTTTGGAGGCTTTTCATTGCACTAAAAATTTGCTAATGTAGTCCTAATTTTGAGGCAGACTTGTGGTTGAATAATTCCTGTGTAACTATGTGCAGTTCAGCAGAAGTGCTGGTTTAGTAGGTGAGAATGTGACTTCTAGATATTTGAATAAATAAAATTTGCTTTATTTTGAGGGCTTAGATTTTCAGTCTGCCAGGTGTAACCACCTCTGTAGGAGATAAACACTACCACTGACTGCTCTGTTCATTCATTGCCAGAGGTTACTGTCTTCACCTCAGTGGTGCAAGAATAGAAAGGAGTTGCTCAGTTCTGGAGCTCAGTCTCTCTTGTAGTTTCACCTGTCTCCATTCTCGAGGTGTGCACATCTCTCTGATTTAAATAAATCTGTCTAGTCATTTAGTGCAGAAAAAACGTTCAAAGAAATTGATGCCTAAAGCCTCAACACTAAAAAAGGAATCCTTGCTTAGTCATTGCTTCCATATCATGGTGTCTTAGCTCTTATCAGAGACTTGGTTCTGGCATCTGCGATACATGTGTCCCTAGCCCAGTCTGCTCTTATCTGATAATGACAGTGGAAGTTATAAGCAATGAACCAGGACTATAGCTTGTGGGATTTTTTTTTAGGATTTGAAAAAGAAACTTGTGGCCAAGATCTGTCAAACTGTACATGATGCAGCAACTCCTGAGTAAGAGGGGACGCTCCTGAGTGATAAAAGTTCTGAATACCAGGATTCTCAGGAATATTCGGGGAGGAGTACCTTACATTAAACAAGAAAATGTGCTACTGCTCATGGGAGTGGAATATACTTGAAAACCATATGGTTTTATTATGATCAAGTCTTACATAAAAAGAAAAACCACAAAGGACCTTTTACTGTAATGTGATAATGTCTCATATATACATATACAGTAAAGCAAGTATTTGAAGATCAAGATGACACCAACAGACTCCTTGTGAGAAAATCTGGGCTGTGTTTTTCTCTTGCTGCTGAAGGGCAGATTGAGAAGAGAAAGAGAAAGTAGTGTACTATAAAGTTACTGATTACTTTTTAATGCCTGCAGTACTGGTGGTGCTGTATATACTAAAATTCACACGTTCCTGCTCTGAGGAGTATATTAAACCTTAGAGGGGATTCAGGGTTTTCAGTGAATTAGTACCCTCAACATTATGTGTAACACAGCAAAGGATAAAAAATTAGGGATGGAGCAGTAGGAAAAACTTTCATTGCTAAATAAAATGATTTAAGATACATGTGAAATCACAGAAAAGCAGAATGGGGAGAGACTCGCTGAGTCACTGAGTTAGTTTCCTGTCCTGAGTTAAGGCCTGCTATTCCTGTGTCACTCCTGGAAAGACTCCCGTCTAAATTCTAAGACTCCCGTCTTGTTCTTAAAAGTCATAAGTGTGGCCAGGCCACCAGTTCCAGCGTTTGCTATCATTCAGGGGATATCCTCAATCCACAATATGGTTTTGAATCCTTGTTGCTGAAATCTAAAGCCATTACTTTTTAATTTATTAAATATGTAGAACAGTGAAAACCTGTCTCTTGTTTCTCCTCATTTTCATTTTATCTTTAGTCTCAGATAAAACATATAAATTGTGGGTTTGTACTTCTTTTTCTTCTTTTTTTTCTGTGAACTGCCTCTTGTAGGTTCAAATATTTTCTGAAGCTTGATTCCCCCAGATTCAACACCAGTAGTTTTATGAAAGTTGTATAAAGAGGAGTTTAAAAGATTACTTCATCTTTCCTATACACAGTACCACTGGTCATATTGTGTGGTAAAGTGTTTGTGTTTCACAACAAGTGAGGCTGGCTCAGGTTTAGTATTCAAGCACTATGCCCTAATGAAGCTTTTAAAAACGTCAGCTGAGATGCTGTCCTCTAGTACATCGGCAGCAAATTGTAAGACTTGATTAAATATGACCATCTACATATACTTTGTGCATTTTGCTTTTTTTTTTTTTTTTTTTTCTTTCCAGTCAGTTTCCTCAATTTATTAGAATACTTATGAATCATATCTGGAAGGACATGAAGCAAGAAAAAGAGACTAATGAGACACACCGGAGAGGTCAGTATAAAAAGCAATGGAACTGCTACCCATGCCTAGAGATTGCTGTTGAATGATAAAAAAATACAATCTAGCTGGAAATAGAGTTAGAGGTTGTCTTAATCAACAAGGCTTATTTCAGTGCAGTCATTGTGGCTGTTTATAAAGTATTTTTCAGTTTATCTGGCAAGTATAAGCATGCCTGAATATGAGGACACTTCCTTGGAGGGAAACAAAGCAGAAAATGAGTAAAGTGGTTACAAGCATTCTTTGTGCTCTGAGCACACTTCTCTTCAGTAGAAAGTTCTTCTGTATGTCTTTGCAGGTGTGAAACTGTATTAAGAGCTACAGCCTCAATAGTGCCTGAATAGAAGTACTTTTGCCTAATAGATCATTGTATATGTTTTGTCTTCAGTTTGCTTTATGATATTCTGTATTGGGACGATTCTGTGAAACCTATGCAAATGTCTTGGAAGCCATTAAGTCTTGAAAGACCTGCTAAGTCCTTATAGTTGAAGTGTGATAGTACAGCAGTCTTATGTTAGATACTATAGAAATAGGAGCTCTGATAGTATGAGACATGAACTAATAGACATTTGGAAAGATGTTGAAAAAGAGAAAAAAAAATAATTTCTAGAATACACACAAGTCATCCACAAATCAGAGTGAAGCCAGCTTGTGAGATGCACACTACAAAAAAAACCACAAAACAACTGGACTAAAAAGGTGGTGCAGCATTGGAAGAAGTTGCCCAGAGAGGCTATAGACTGTCTTTGGAGGGTACAAGATGCAGCTAGACAAAGCCATACCTAATCTGAGCTGGTGTTGATGATACTCCTGACTCAAGCAGGAATGTTCAAAAACAGTGTTCAAATTACTCAGCATACCCGAAGTTATGCTCAAAATAGGTGGAGCCAAGGTCCAGAATAGTCTGTGGAAGATAACTAGGACCAGAACACAGTGAATGGTGTGATTTTGTAATGAGTGAAAAGCAGTTTTGGCCAACTGAGTCTTGTTTCTTGCCTGGATTAAGAATTTAATAATGTATTTGCTTATAGAGTTTGAGATTACTTTCCAGATACTCATATCAGGTATTATTTTTCTTCTGAGCTGTTTACTGCAAGTCTTATCTGACTATCTCTTTCTGTTTTTTGTTTAAGGTAGCCTGGATTACTGTATTGGTTGAACACCCCTTTGGACAGGGCAGCGCATGGGGCAAATGAAGTAGGATGGGCTGAAAGCTAGTTGGAGAGCTTATCACAAGTGGTGGAGCATGCAGGGGCTGTTTCTTGTGGCTCCATGCTGAAACATTTCGGTAAATGAGACCATGCTACACTCATGCTGCAACACCCAGCAGGACAAAGGGGAGAGACTGCCACCCAAAACTTCTGGGCTATTAGTGCTGTGGTGTCAGCCCACCTCTCAGAGAGCATGTAACATATTGCACAGGTACGCATCAGCACATTTGCTGCCATTTTGGGACTAATGGCCTTTAAAATGACCCATGTGAATCACAGAAGACACATTACATGCTGTGAGCCTCCCCCCTCTGTCTTACTGTGTCATGGTGAGCAAAAGAGCATTATGGGATGGAGGCTTAATGGAAAAACACAGTACAACTGTTGAATTAAAGGAATGTTCGTCTCACTCCAAATTGTTCATAGCAACTTTCTTACACACTGGAAAAAGCAACCTTGTGACGTGTTAACAGTTTGGTTTTGCCAGCTGTGAGAAGGCACTCAGCCAGTTGGCATTTTGCTGAAAAACAGACACTCTCTCCTCTTAGCTCAAGATTAAAAAGATTAAAAAAAAAAAAAAAAAAAGAAGAGCAATTATGGCATATTTTCATGCAGTATATTAGTATATTGCCCTGGATGCCTCATGAATGTCAATGCTAATGTATTAGAATACTGTGATGCCTAGATCTTGTAATATAAAATCATTGTATGAAATCTCATGGCTGTAAAATCCACTTTCTCCATTTATAATTTTAAAAATATATTTCTATTTTTAATAAAAGAGATGTATTTTCTCATTTAATATATTGTCCAGCTGTGCTAAAAAAATGAAATGTAAGTATTACTTGTTCTACTCTGGTAGATCACATTAGCTTGGTTTGTCATGATCTGATTATAAATGTCCGAGGAAATCCTGGACAATATCCAAGTTTGACATCTCTGTATACAGATGACTTGGACAAAAAATTTCAATCCAGCTACAGCTGTATATATGTTATTATTCATTAGATGCACACACATGATGATTATCTAATGAATAAGATGCATGCATGTGTATAATTACTCAATCTGTGTATCATAAATGAATACATGTGGGCCCTTTTTGGAACCCCATGTGCCTGAGTGCATGCAAACATTCATGATATGTGTAAATATGGTGATCATTTTGTTGAAAAAACCTTTAGTCATCTGGCAGTCTCTGAAGTGCAGCAGTATGGTATATTAAGTATGTAAAAAAATGAAAACCATCTTGTTTGAGGACAAATTGAATCTTCCACAAGAAAGTAGAGTGCCCAGACTTTCCAGAAGCTTAGGAAAGGTTTGCTCTTACGCTTAGAAGAGGAAGGTTAAAGTGAGGAACACAAGATAATGTGAAAGAATTAATCATACTACCAGTTTTCTCACAGTCTTTACATCAGATGGGGTTGTGAATAATAAGCTAGTTGACTGTGCTTATACAGTTACTGTTCTGTCTCATTTAGAAATAGGAGTTATATTACTCTGGGGGAAAAATAAACAAAAACAAGTATAAATATATCTTCATATTCAGGCAAGTAAGGGTGAATGCCAAAGCCCAGATGCAAGCCATTGAGCAGTAAGGTAGTTACCAATGTTTCAGGTGCTCATAACTGAACTATAAAAAAACCACACCTTTTAGAAAGTAGTGTGTGCCTATCTTTTTAACATGACTCCTTAAATTAGTCTGAGCTAAGCCTCAGTCTTACAGCGGTACACTGGAAGATTCTGAGTGATATAATTTCAATGCAGAATTTCCTTTGAAAAAGCTTTCTGTCAAAAATTCTTCATAGAGAAAATCTGGATGTAGGGCTCCTTTTTTGTGTCCAAACAAAAACTTGTCTGTAACAAAACCATCTTTAAACTTTATGTTACTGGTTGTTACAGAGTTTTTCTGTTATTTTGTTGTAAGCAAAAGATAGGTAAATATTAATGCCAGATCACAGATGCAAAGTGTGAGTGCTGTATTTACTGTATTTGTGTATTGTAGTGCACCAAATGAACTGCCAGGTCTGGACTGGAGTCGAGAACCCTTTTGATTTCCATTTTGAGATAGTTAGAAAACAAACCTCTCCGTGCTCTGTAATTTTAAAAACATTGTTCTGTAATTTGAAAAAAAAATTGTTTATAGCTCTCACCTAATATCAATGTTACTGAAAAATGCTGAATTTTTTAAAGCATTTATTATATAACCTGCAATGTGATTACTGCTAAGATTGGCGTAATCATACACAGCATTATGACATTCACAGAACTGGTGGTCTAAATTGCTGAAAAAACTAATTTTCTTATGTTCAGTATGTTTGGGGTTTTTTTCTAGAGTCACTCAGGGGATTATTCAAAACCAAAAGCCTTAAGATTGTCTTAAATTTTAGGAGAACTGGATATAGGGTATTGACTCATATTATAGGGATGGACTCCAAATAGGAGCTTGACATCCCTGTTTTTTTAGGCCATATTTTGTTCTGATGTCAGAACAACTCTGTACATTCATACTGATAAAATGCTGCAAAGATACATGGCCAGTACTTTTAGCAATACAAATTTCTGATCGATAATGTGTGGCTGACACCTCAGCTTTAGCTCCAGAGTCATAGTTCCCTTCTGAAATCAATTTTGCTCTATGTCAGGAACAACCTGCTGCCATGGCGATAAACTGTGAGCTCCCCTTTATGAAATGTTAATAACTCCCTGGTTTCTGCCAAATTCATGCTCATCCACGTGCCAATTAAAGTGAGGTGAAAACAGATGTATATAGAAACTTAGGCATATAGTCAGTTTTTCTCCTCAGGCGTGAATAATTAGAATGAACAAGAAGAATCATTAATATAGTAAATTTTCTCTGTGGGTGAATCTTCATATAGAGAAAATATGCTCCAAATAAATAAGACTGTATGAAAAGAGTACCTAAAAAAGCAGAACCTGCATTTACTTTTTCCAAAAGCATTTTCCCTGATTTTTCACGTGACTCATTTTCAATAAATGTATCATGACTGTGACAAACACATGAAAAACAAGTTTGGTGAGAGCTTAATCCATCTAGCTTTTGTGTGCTATTGTGCATCCTCCTTATAATATTGTCTAGTATTTGCAGCCTGCTACTCCATCTTTGCTATTGATAGAGGTATGGTTTCACAGCAGGGTTTTATAATCATATTATCCTTACTGAACCAGCAACTGAGTACACTGGTTTTCTAGAAGACCTGCTCCTACCGCTCAATACTTGGCAGGCAGGTTGATTATTGAGAAATCTGGGGTAAAGGACCTGTTCTTTATAAGGCCTGGTCACATTGCCCCCAGAGAATATCTGGCAGCTTTTTGTGTACTGGTTATTTAATGGTAAATAAAAAAGTAGGTAGATCTGTCTGCCCAGTGTTCTGGACAGGACACAGAAAGGAGGACAAAATTTATATTGTCCAAATTAGGAAGTGGGTAAAAATCACTAACTTGTGTTGTCACCTTCTGAATACCTCTGTATGTTACTTATGTCCCATGCCTAATTGCAAAATGAGATCAAGAGGCATATGAAAAGTCATGTGATTTTTTTTAAACAAGCTCAAAGTGATTAGCTCTAGATAAAAGTCTTTGAAATCTCTAATTAAAACTTAAAATTTCTGATTCTCTATTATCTGTTCAAACTGTTGGACATTATCTCTCTGACATTTGAGTTGGAAGAAAGGATGATATGTAGATATAATATTAAAAAGCCCTAATAATATTTCAAAAGAGAAAAATTAGGCCAACAGACTCTTTTATAGTAGGCACCCAATTAGTGATAAGATCTGTCACCCCATATAGAGAATTTGTGTACAGCCACAAAGAAATGTAATTCAGCCACACCAAGACTATGTAGAGGTTCCAAATCGCTCTTCAGGGTTGTTTTGGCAACCATGCACAATTAAGGACCAGCCCTTGGCAAAGAATTTTCAAGCAGATTAAGAACCAATAAATGTCTAATGATATTTTGAATAGCTTTTTAAGCAATTTTATTCAAGATGGGTTCACATAAGTACTGTGGGTGTTTACTTGCATGTGCAGTAGATGAGGAAGGATAAGCACTAAGTGCCAGTAGCCCTCTGACATTGCCTTCCCTCATTTTTTTGTGCTGTCTAAAATGTTCATGATTTATCTTGAACTCTGCATTGCAGTGAATTCCACCATGGACGGAATTTGCAATTCAGCAAGTCCACCCTTCCAAAGTAAGAAAACAGATTTCCCCCTATTTTTTTTTAAATGTTCTATCAGGAAACCCTTTAGCAGAATTCATTTAGCAAGTTTTATACTTCCTTGAATATTTCTTATGAATAAGGTGGCACTCATATTGAAAATTAGTTTAATAAACATTATGAAGTTCCTTTAGGCCAAAACACACATGAAAATATTTTGTTAAACTCCCTGATCTAACAGAGTTTACATTTGTTTTGTACAGAGATCAAATATTATAGATATTTGCGTGACCCCATAGAGGTCACTTGAGTTTTATTAATATTATACACATTCAAAGCCCTATATCAGTGTCAGTAGGTAAGGAAGGAGAAAAAAATACCCTTCTGTCCTCCATCACGAGTTTCTCCTTTACAATAGTGCACCCCTTCCCAGTGCAATCAGTAGCATACATGAAAAGACCATCTCTATGTGCATTTCATTTTCATATTAGGCTTCCTTATCTAGGTATTTTCATTAGTGCACTTGTCTCAGTGCCCTCCTGTGTTGCTGCCCTGTTCCCTTGTCATTGAGCACATGAAAAACACTCAAATATATTTGGATTTACCTTATAAAGACTGATCCAACACTCTCCGTAGGACTGGCTGGGGTGTCGTAACTTGATTTTCGGAAGCTGTTCTGACTTTCAGAAAGAAAAACGGAGTCATCCAAGGAGCTTCCTTTTTTCATCATTTTAATGGTGCCAACTGCAGACTTAGGTAAGTTCAATTCTAGAGTGATCCGTGAAACACACAGCCTTTTCCTGCTGTAGGAAGTGCTGTCTTGGTCTGACTCCAGCTCAAACTAGGTTTAAAAATCAGTTAATGAGTAACATGGTGTTGTGACATCATAAGGGAGTTTTCTTTTTTATCTGCAGCACTTCAGAAGTTTACTTGAGAACAAAAATTATCAAATCTAGGTGAACTGTGTCCTTGAAATTTCATTGTAAATAACAATAACTTGTTTGGATGAATTGAGGAGTGTAAAACATGAACTCTATTTCAAATTATGTTTTGTTTTCAGGTTTGTACCTAAAACGGAAACATGTTCTGTCATAAATTCTACATTGTGATCTATCTACCTATCTCTAAGTGTCCAGGTTTGAATAACAAATTTGTATATGTTTAAGAAGTGACTACATCCACCTGTTGTGAATGTGCCAAAATTATTATATTGCACTTCTCCAGTGACAAGTTGGTCCACATGTGTGCATGTAGCTGCTATAAAAGTCAAATATTTGCAGTTCAATTTAAATACAGGTAGTCGTTTAATTCTTAATGCCCAGGAACCCAACTGGACAAAATCAGTTTGTCTAACCAGTTTTTCCATATATTGGCAAATATTAACTACAAACTTGTATGGTTTTCTGTTTGTCGAAGATTACTATAATGATGAGGTTAGGGAGTGAAATAATCAGAAATCTTTATATAGCAAATCCTCTTATAGTACTGATTTAACATCCAAAGCATTTCGAAATTCTGTTAAACTTCATCTTGGATCTGCATGGTAACAAAGATTTGTCTATGAGACTGACCAAAGATGTTTAATGTAAAACACTCTTTCTGTTCTCAGCATCTATAAACAACTTGTGAAACAGTACAAATCCATTTGGACTATTTACAGGTTTTATTTGTAAATGCAAAGACATCTAAGCAAACTGATGTCTTTTTGTCTTTTTAAATTTCTTTTGTTTCTGGTTTCTTTGCATAACTAAATACCAAGATTTTTTTAATATAAAATTTGCTTGTGATCAGTAGTAAGCAGATTGTAACAAAATCTATAAATATGTGAAACAGTAACTATTGAAAATGCAGGATTAGCGTAATAGCTAAGAAAGGTAAAGATGAAACAGCTGCTTCCTTGGAAGCAAAACTTCCAAATAAATGTGAGAAGACTTTTAATAAAATTAAAAGGCAGAAAATAAATAAAATATATGTTTTTCATCATCTTTAAGTATTCCCCATGAAATGTACTTAAGGAGCTGTATTTAAGCTACTTGGATTCTGAATTAATGCCTCCTTGAGTCACTCTGCTGTACTTGTTTGGTTTCCTGCTATCTAGGCCTTTTTGTTACTCTGCACTTGATCCTGTGTGATCATAGGCTACAAACACGGGGCTGCCCTTACTAGGCAAAGTCACTGTACTTTATAACTCTTCCATAAAACAAGTGATATAACCTTCAACAAATACAAAAGCTTTTTCCTTCTCTAATCACAAGAAGAATTTGCTTTGGCTCTGTTGTGTTGTTCATATCTTTTCACTTAGGGTAGGAAGTCCTTATTTTTATCAAAGAAAGAAACATTCTTAAAACTGTTTAGAAAACTTAAGTGACATAGTGAGCTTGTAAATCATTAATATGATGTATTTATCTTTGAAAGCAATCTATTTGTACAGTAAAATGTAATGGAACTCCTACATTAAGAGTCAGAATGGCAACTGTGTTCTTTCTCTATGTTAATAAGTAAGTACAGTGAGAGGGCAGTTGAATTTTTCCCTAAATGAGTAATTGCAGGAACATTTTTAGCAAGGAAAAACTATGACACAATTCCTTTCTCCAATTTTATGCATCTTTGCTGTTCTACAAAACAGTCAAGTTTTTCAGTTTCTTACACGGTGCTGTGCCTACTTCTAAACGACTGTTTTCCGTCCTATACCACAATAGTAAGTGGTAAGTGTGTGTTTTCTAGTGTGCAATTATTTGGCTTCTTTCATATGCCTGTGCTGAAGGGCTTCTAGTTTTGCCATGCTAGTGCAATGCTAACCAGGTCAAGGACTAGGCTGGGGAGTTAAATGCTCCTGCCTACACAGCTGGTGTTACCGAGCTTAGGCCTGACTACATAGAATCATAGAATCATATAAATCAATTCCATCCATAAACCTAACACTGCCAATCCCACCTCAGGAGCTTTGTTGCAGTGACAATCAGTGTTACATATGGCCATGTGAAGAAAAACATGTTTGTGTGACAGTGCCCTGAGACTCTCAAGGCTCTTGCTTATTAAGAGGTCTTACCTGCCTTGAATGTTGCAATGGTAACTCCCTGGATTAATGAAAAGGAGCAGGCCTATGAGATGCATTTCTAGTGGGAGCAGAAGGGTACAGTGGCGGTACTGCTGTCACCATATGCTCAAGAAATTATTTTCTCTCTTTATTATCAGGCCAACACAAACTGAGTTTACTATTGATTTCTAGTGCATTGCATGACTGTCATCTTCAGCTGTTTTGGAGATAGTTTTAGGGCTGAAAAATAGTAGATGGTTGGTTGTAGTTAGGAGGCCAGAAGGGCTGACAGGATGGTGCCTATATAAATGATAAGACTTGGATTCATGCAACTCTTATTCTGTGTGGATCTATGCTGTATTATAATCTTTGAGACTGCCCTATTTTGATGCAAGAATATAAAAAGAGTGTAGCTTATAACCACTAGGCAAATTTAAAAGCAGTTGATCACTCCATGTCTTTCTGATATTCATAAATATTTTCTGGGGAGGTTTAGATACCCATAAAACTGTCACCGATACAGATGTGGGGCAGATACAGAACTTACTGTTTGTAGCTGCTCACTTCAGATATCTTAGCAGTAGTTAACAGACACCAGTATCTTTTCTCTTTCTGATGCGATGGATCAGGTGTGGGAAGAAGTTGATACTCCTGATGGTGTGGCTATCTGCTGTACGTGGACTTCTCCCCAGAGAATTGTTCTTCATGTTCTGAAGAAACTGGTAGCTCAGTAGCTTGTAAGCTTGAGTAATTTTTTTTTGCTCTATCTCTTGCTGTCTCCTACAATGAAAACAACTTTTCCCCTTTATTTCTTGAGTTCCTCTTACTTTAATCTACTTTTCTTGAGCTCCATATTAATATTTGGCCAAGTGTATCCTTATTTTTCTCAATTATCAAACTATGCCCTTTAATTCTGACCTTTGTCACTGACACTCTCTTATCGCTTATCTGCTAGACTATATCTTGTGGAGTCTAGGACTGTTGCAATTATTTCTGATAGGCAGGCAGGGAGGAAAAAAATGTGGCTGGTGTCCTTGAACCTCATACAATTTTATTGTCAGTCTGCAGCAGTTGTCACTATAAAGTTAGAAATTGTCTGGGAAATGTACACTTTTTTTTGGTTTTGGTATTTTGGTTTTATTTATTTATTTATTTATTTAGATCTCATGACTACTGTGTTTTTTGTTTTTTTTTTTTTTGTTGTTGGTTTTTTTTTTTGTTGTTTTTTTTTTTTTTTTTTTTTTTTTTTTTTTCCCCCGTCAAAATAAAGTGAATTACTTCTGGAAAAGAAATGGTAGCTTATTTATACTTTCTCAGTCCCTGGAGTATTTCTTCTGAAGATAGAGATATTCAGAAATATATTAACAATGCCAATTGTGTTACACATATTTTAAGTCCTTTTGTCTGTGCTAAATGGTCTCCTGTTATGGGATAGGAAGAAAAAGTGATGAAATCTGGGCATTCAGAGAGAGATTTCATTTATGCTGGAAGGACTTTGTGCCTTGTGATAGGTGACTGCTAAGAAACTGACTAAGTATTGCAAGTTGAAGTGATCATACAGGGAGATGCTGTTAGACAGAGTTTCTAAAGAGATGCCACATTTTGAGCAAAACATTCCGTTTTATTACCATCCAGGAATGAACCAAATGAGCAATAAACCAGCTGCTGAATTTATGGCTGAAGGTCATACTAGTGACTTGAGATGGTAATGAGTGTTGTGATGTACAATCTTATAAGAGCTTACGTCTTGGCTGGAATGTGGCCACAAAAGCTTATAGATTTTTTAGTAAGGAGTAGGGGAATCAATGAGTGGTCATTTTATCAGTTTCTTCTGAGTTTCAGAGTTTACTGGCCTATAAATTGGACTGCATAATTAGTCTGTTATGATCCATAGAATAATGGGGAGGTGAGTTCTTGCTTTATGGGTTTAGCTTTCGTAATTTTTGTTTTCTGGGATATATACAGAAACAACTTCTCTGGTTGGGAGCGAACATTGTCTTTTGTGGTTAGGATTGTCTCACTTTTTTCCCCTGCTTGGACCAAGTCTATTCAAAAATTAATATTTTTTTTCCTCTTAACTGGACATGTGAAAAGTGCACCTTTCCACAAATAATTCCAGAAAGAAATATGGGTCACATGTTGGTCACTCTAAAATCAGTTTGGACATTTTTAGTTAAGTTTTATATCTAGTTTCCAATATTCAGTTCGTTTTTCTGATCTTAGATTTCTTGGTTTCCCTCTTGAACTGGGGTTTAATCTGTTCTAATCTGTGCTTTATTTGCAATAGTGAGATGTACTCAGTTTGTATGTAGGGAGTTTTCAGTTGTGCCTGTTCCTGCTTGAACTTACACAAATGCTGTGTTGAGTATGTGGGATGCTACAGGCAGATATGTAGAATTGCTGTGCCTCCTCCTGTGCTACTCTGAGTGCTGCATGGGACCAGGACTCATGTAGAATCACAGACAAGTTTGTGGAGCAAGGGGACAGAAAACTGGTCAGGTGGAGTTAGAGTGATACATGAACATGTATCATAGAAGAATTATGCTTAGAGGTACACAGGAATTAAATCAGTAGTGTGGTGTCCATATTTGTGGAAGCTAGTGACTGTTTTACTCTTCAATAATGTTGTTGTTAGAACATACTCTTTAAACTATGTCTTTCCTGCTCCTTCTCTTGGTGGTCACCTTAGTAGATGCTGTTTCAGTTACTCCACTGCATGAACATGTAGTTCCCTTCCTCATCCTGGAACTCCCATATGCTCAACTTTTGGAGGTCCGCATTTGTGTTTGGAAGCTTCTACTTCCACGCAGCAAAAGCTTTTTAAAGAAACAAACTCTCACCCAATGAATCTGGGAGAAAACCAATGGGGTAGAGAAGACAGTCTGATGTGGTAGGGTTATGATAGGCAACTTTACATTAGAAGATGAGACTTTGCAAAATTTTCTTTTAACAGAAGGAAACACTGAAATCTAAAAATTCAAGCCTTAATTCTTGAGCACCTGAGGCTGATAAGGAAAAGTAAGACAAAAAGTGTCTGAGACAAAAAACCCGAGTTTGTTGCCCTATGTGAGAGACTTGGATTTGTTATTAAGAAAAAAAAAACAAAAACACTTCATCTGATTGACTGAAATACCATTACTATTAATAAAGACTGTCTCTTTGTAGGATATGTTTAAAAAAGTTAAATAAATTCAGCTTTGTGAATGGTTGTGTTCTCTATTCTCTAAATGATATCTAGACTCTTGCTGTATTATCAGCCCACTTAAAAATGTGAATTGATCTATTCTCTTCAGCAGTGTAATACTAATGTTAATATCTTTATTTGCACAGCTGAATCTGAGAAGTTTGTCCAGATCATGTATTAAAATTTTCTGTATTATTGATGAAGATTACTGACAGACCTAGAGTAAAATATTGCTAGGAGTAAGAAGTAACTATTTTACTAAGCTGGTGGTGGCTGACATGAAAGGAAGAAATCAATTCAGTGAATAACATTGTGAAATGTTGGAAATTTCTGCTTATCCATACTATTGTCATCTTTGTGGTGAGCTAGCTCCCTCCTGGCTAGACCTCTGCTTTATTAAATGGTACCCTTTACCCATTACCCTTTGGTAAATGGGGTATTGGTATGTGCCGTGTAAAATATCACTGTTGACTGTATAGTGACATCCCCTCTCAAGAGGTGCATGGGCAAAGACATTAGTGAATAAAATAGGAAATTCAAGCAATGTTCAGCTAGAGTAGCAGCACCAAGAAGATGCATAAGACTATAATAACATTAAAGAGATAGCACCTGGTAATACAGCTGTCAGCAACGCAACAATGACATAGTTATAAGAAGCCAACAAGGACAGCTTTATTAATATATCCATGTAGCAAATAATTAAAACAGGAATTGCATTTGAGGTATTATACAAAACCTCACCTAGGTGAATGGAAGCTTCATGAGAATTCTGATCCAATCACTGTCAGACATCCCTGTGCTGCAGCACTGAATTTAATTTGCAGGTAGGAAGCATGGAAAACCCTCATTGGATAGAAACTTGCCTACAGTAATCATAAACATGCTCTGAACCACTCATGAATTTGGTTGCTTTGATTTTCTCAGGAAGTGATTAGACTAGACAAGGAGGAAAGTAAACAGATCCATGAAATTTAAGCACTTCAAACCTGTTTTTCTGTTCTCTATAAGAAAAGTGGTGGTTTACTGCCTTCATGTAGTCCCAAGCAGAATTTGCTCCCACTTGTTAATAAGGTCTCTTCCTAGCTCTTACCATCTGTTTTTATTTAACACAAACAGTAGCAGGAAGGGTTAAAGATACAAGATTAATCTTATGTGATTGTGCAGTAGAGTGCTTCCTGAAAGTGAAATAAAAAGACATGTTTTGTTTTGGGATACTTTTTCCTTTTGAATGCCTTTTTCAGATGTTAGTTTCTATCCCTGTATATACAGTTATGGCTTTATCTACTGTCTTTCTCTGTGTTAAAATCAAAATACTTTTTTGCCCAGGAATTATTATTTGAAGGAGCCTTGCCAGTGTAAAAGAACTAAAGCTTAGGCACATTTCTTTTCCCTTGGACGTTTTATATTTGTCATGATTTTAATTTACATAGGCCTGACATCCTTCCTGCATGAAGAGCATAGAAGACCACAGAATTGACATAGATCAGAAATGAAATTTACACTTGCAGCCTGCATATTGCTTTATTTGATTTTGCTTTTGTTTTTGTCTTGATTTGCTTAATTTATTTCATTTCAAGTTATTTGTTGTATATACTTGTCCTGTGTAGAGCAGTTTTTGAGGCATTTGCAAGCTGAGTGGTTTCATCTGTCCCTTTTAGCACCACAAGCACAGTTCCAATACCACAGTTTAGGTCCTGTGGCAGAATGTCTATCCTGACCGCTGGGTCTGCATCTCTTCTAGTGTGAGAGAAGGCAGTGAATTAACTGAACTGAGGAAGACAATGAAAGCTGCTGCTGTAAAATACAGATGTGGTGAGCTGAACTCTGTCATTCTTGGAGGTATTTAAAAGACTTGTAGATGTGGCATTTAAGGACATGGTTTAGTGGTGGACTTGGCAGTGCTGGCCTCAGTGGTCTTAGAGGTCTTTTCCAGTCTAAATGATTCCATGTTTCTGTCTCACTGGTAGCTGTAGGGCCCATCTGTGTAGGCCCATAGAGAAGGAAGGAGTCTGCAGCATCCTTCTGCAAATGGGTGAGGTTCACAGTTGGACACACATATTTTTTCTTTTCTCTTTAAAAATATTTTTTTATTCTCTGAGGCTAATAGGCATACAGTCTGCAGCCTAATGGGGAGATTTATTTTAATGTACACATCAATTAAAACTGATTGTTGTACTAGTATTTGCCATTTAACAGAGTTTGCACCACATCAGCTACTTATAAAGAAATTGCAATTAAGCAGGGATAGGTTATAACAATAGAGCCTCATTAGTCTAAAATACCTCTGTGCATGTTCTAATGAGGAGCTTAACACATTGTACAAACAGCACCTAATGAAGTTAATGCCACCCTTGAGAGCTGAGTAACAGTAGACCTGTTTTTACAATTACATTAAGTGAAACTTGAAGATGTGAGGGTATTTGGGAAAGGTTAAAAGAACTCGACTGATTTCAATCTAGTCTCTGTTACCAATTAATGCTGAGTGTTTAAAAAGCCTATTCAAGCAGCCCATGTCATTCATTAAGTGGGGTAGGGAGAGCCTTCAAAACTTCAGCTCTTCAATTTGACCAGCAAGGACTGTGTCCTTGAAAACCATTCCACTTTAGATGAATTACATAAAGCTATGCTTTGGATCAGTTTGCAGTAGATAATATCACTTAAAGGAGCTGAACCATGGTAGTTTTCGTCTGTCTGTGCCTGCATGCATTCCTCAGATGATGGTAACTGGCTTTAGGTTTTTAGCAACCTTTTTTTACAAATCTGTTTTAATATTCTTACAGCAAATTTTCCTAACCCTTGAATGAGGGTGAACAAAATTAAAACAGATTAGTGCAGCAAAGTTGACAACTTTGTATCAGTATTAGTACTCCTAGAAATTTTTATCAGTAATTAGAATATCCAGATACATGTTTGAAAATATTAATAAGTACTTTTAAAATCTTTACTAGATCTAGCATTATATAGCATCCCCTTTTTACTTTTCAGTACTAACATAGTTTATTATTAGAAATTAGAGAAATTGAAATTTTCATCAGCTCATTTCTCTCTGTACTCCCTGTATTCTGCAGTGAACAATAAAATACGTGGTAGGCTACCTGATAAGCTAATAGCCTAAGATATTGTTGATTTGTGCAGAAAAATATTTTATGTTGAAACTTATGTGTTGTAGGTCAGTTTGCTATGCCAAGCTATCAATTTGTTATTGGTAGTATAGCAGTGAACAAAGGTTGTTTATGTTTAAACAGAAGACATAGCCCAGTGTTCCAGTAAAACTGGAAACAATGCTTCAAGTCTTTTAACATCTTTAACTTCACTGATGTTGTTTTTAATTACTAGAAATTAAAAATTATAATAAATATTGCCTATTAATTTCCTGAATAATCTAATCTGGTAGTAAGTTATTTGTGCTAATGAAAGACAAAAAATATCAGAAATATTTTATTTTCTCAGTTCCTAGTTTTCTGGGTAACCTTTGACATTATTGTCAGCTTTATATTTGAAAGACTAAATTAAACCTCTGCAGTCATACTTTGAATCAATTTTGGTTTATAATCAGAATTATAAACCAAATGTTGTGTAGTTTAAGAGGTTTGTATTTTGTGCCCACCGTTCTAAGGCTATGTTAATCCTACAATCCTATGTGACAGATTCACAGAATCATGACAGTGGAAAAGACCTCCAAGATCATCAGGTCCAGCCTGTGCCTGAACATCACCATGACAAATAAACCGTGGCACTGAGTGTCACGTCTAGTCTCTTCTTGAACACCTTCAGGGACAGTGACTCCACTGCCTGCCTGGTCAGTCCATTCCAATGCTTAAAAAACCTTTCAGTGAAAAACTTCTTCCTCATGTCCATCCTGAATCTCCCCTGGTGCAGCTTGAGGCTGCATCCTCTTGTCTTGGCTCTAAAACAATGTCCTTAAAAATGCTCTAAAAGTCACTGTTTTATTCTAGGTTCTAGAGGCAGGATGGTGGCTTTGCATATGTAAGCAGTTTTCACCAGCATTTTGCTTTTTGTGTATTGTTACTCAGGCAAGCACCGGATTTGTTATTTATCTAGGATGTTGAAACTAACTTTTATGTTCAGCCTTGTTTCTGAGCTTTTCATGAGAAACCAGGAAAAGTAAATTGTAATGTAATCCTTGACTACTTCTCTGCAAACCTGATTTAGGCCTCCAGCAATAAGCAACCTATTTTCTAAATTCTATTGAATCTGCTAGTGATTACACCTTCACTCTTTCCCATTATCAGTCTTATTCTTCTTTTACAGTCTGCTGTATATTAATGGCTTAGTGCTTTACATACTTTGTCCCTGCCTCCTTCTGTAAAATTTCCTTTTGGCTCAACCCATTATTCTTGCCTCCTAATCCTACAAGCCTAACTTTTGTGTGTGTGTGTGTGTGTGTGTGTGTGTGTATAACTTTATTTTTCCAAGAGAAAATTACCATTGTTTGTGGGTTAGCTGCCATTTTTACACCAAAATTTCCTGAAGATATTACTTAATTCCTCCTGCCCCCTTCCTGGCAGGCACACAACGTTTATGGAACTGTTAGACTGTTACAGACTATTATTTTGAAATGTAGACAAAGGAATGGAATAAGCCATTTGGAAAAACGAAACTTTCTCTTTGTGTGCAGTGAACTTATGATATTTGTAAGTGAGTAAACTGGAAAAGGTTCAGGAAACAAAAGGTCATGTTCTCTTTCCTAAAATCTAGGTTTTGCTTTTTATTTAATCTGCAATGTAAATTATTTTCAAACCTGACTATTTCTTTGAATTAATAAAATGAGAAGTCTTTTCCAGGCTATAATTTAATATGTGGTTGAATAATGCACATTATCACTAGAGCAGCCTAAGAATTGGATTTTTTTAGACAACAGTAGTTAAAAAAGAGAGAACATGTCTCTAAGCCCACTAGGCCAAAGTTTAGCTTTTTGAACGAGATTTGATGGAGACCAGTACCATTCACACGAATGACGAGGACAAAGCTGATTAAAAAAAAAAAAAAATTCTTCTGAAACGTCATGCTATTTTCTCTCTCTCTTTTTTTTTTCTTTTTTTTTTTTTTTTAATGTAGCCCTCAATGGTTATTTTCCTATCCTTTGATTTTTCAAAGACAAAGGTACGAAATATGTGGTCGAACAGCACCATCTAGCGGGTTTTACCACCCCGGTGACCTGTGCCGGGGGGCATTTGCTTTTTTTTTTCCCGCGGAGCCGCAGTCATGGACCTACATTTGCAGCTCCCTGGCTGGTGCTGCAGCTACCAGTTCCCATTTGCCTGGGATGGGGCATGATGCAAATGATAGGCTCCAGATACTGCTGTCAATTTGGAAAGCATTATGCAGAAATTTAGTGCATGACTTTTCTATAGCTTGGGGTGAGTTCAGGATCTTTAAGAATTCATTGATTATTTAAATTGCTCTAAAAACTATTCTGATAACATATCAGTTAAAAACATCTTTTTCAAATGTTCTCCATTTGAGAATGCTCTTTGTTATCTCTGCAGTGTATTTATGAATATTATCAGGACTCTTCACCAATGGTCTTTCTTTCAAAGAAAACTTTTTCCACTGTGAGCCACTCTTCTGACTTTAAGTGCCTTAAATGTAGACTATTTTAGAAAGAATTTAAGTTAAAGCGAAATTAAATTCTTCACTTAATTTAACTTAAGAATTTAAGTTAAAGTGGCTGAGCCAAGTATGATGAAATAAACAAGAAAGTTGTTATCCGAAGGCAGGCATGTGTCAAAACAGGTGCTTAGTAATTTACTTTTTGAGTGTTATTTATTAGTTTTAGTGCAAAATCAAGAAACTTATATAAACAGAAGGAAGTTTCACAATTTTTTCCTTTCTAGAAAAACTATATTTATTATGTGGCTTTTTACTCAATGTTGGCTACATTATGTGTCAATATTGCATTTTCTACATTTGAGATTATTGAACAACAGATAATATGTGTCCACCAGGTATGAATATTTGTGAGATCCTGATGCACAACCTGTATCTTATTTTGTGATTGGCATGTTTGTAGCTTGTTATTGATGAGGGAGGTTATGAAAGTTAAGATGAAGAATTCATAGACTCAGAATCATAGAATAGTTGGAAGGGGCCTTAAAGACCATCTATTTCCAACCCTCACATCACAGGCAGGGGCATCTTCCACAAGACCTGGTTGCTCAGGGCCTCATTTCAATCTGGTTTCGAACACTTCTGGGGATAGGGGATTCATATCCTCTCTAGGCAATCTGTTCCAGTGCCTTGCCACCCTTACAGTAAAGAATTCCTTACTTAAGAACCGATATACTTAGTACTATGAAGCTCTTAACCTGTTTCCCATTAAATGTCTGTCTCAGATTTCTTCATATGCTCAGATGCCTTAGTTTTGATATTGCTTCCTTCCTTTGTAGCTCCCCTTAGTACTAAAGACAAAGGAGTATGATAGTGGAAGAACATGTTGACAGACTGAACCTCTGGATGTAAACCTGCATAAAAAACTTATAGCAATATTCAGCTGGAAACATAGAGCTCGCATAACTAAGTGAAACTTCACCTGAAGCTGGAGAAAGAGAAGTGTCACAGTCTTGTGGTTTCACCCCAGCCGGCCACATGCTCATCCCCCGCCAGCAGAGAGAAAATCAGAAAGGCAAAGGTGAGAAAACTTGTGAGTTGAGATAAAAATGGTTTAATAGGGAAAACAAAATCCATGTACACAAACAAAGCAAAAAAAGAAGTTATTTCACTGCTTCCCATTGCAGGCAGGTGTTCAGCCATCTCTGGGAGAGCAGGGCCCCATCATGTGTAACACTTGCTTGGGAAGACAAATGTTCCCCCCTTTTTGTTTTTTCCCTCCAGCCTTCCGTACTGAGCATGATGGCCTGGAAATCCCTTTGGTCCCTTTAGACAGGGGTCACCTGTCCCATCTGTGTCGCCTTCCAACCTCCCATGCACCCCACTGACCTTCCTTGTCAGTGGAAGTACAAGCAGTAGAAAAGGCCTTGGCTTTTTGTGTTAGCTCTGCTCAGCAATAACAAAAATATTTCTGCATTGTTAACCCTGTTTTCAGACCAAATGCAAAACACAGCCTCACATCAGCCACTGTGAAGGAAAGGAAATTAACCCAGCTGAAACCAGCACACAAAGTCGTAGAAGTCAGCAACACTGACATAGAAGTACATACAGCGCTGGTTGGTATTAGCGAATAGTGTTACTCATTGGGTACTTGAAATTATATGTGGCCATGACTGCATCTAAAAATTCTGAAAATTTATTGCAAGCTCTTCATTGGAATTCTTTATGGGAGTGAAAAATGTTTGTGTGATTTTCTTGTTTGGCTTTTGCATTTTCAAAAGAACTCCTCACCTCTTGTCTAAAAAGAACCCCAAACTCACTTTTAGATTCTTTGGGACCAAAAGTATCTGAAAAAAAAATTATAAATTGCACTTTCTTGAAGGAGATGGATAGAAGAGGTAGAAGAGATAGAAACATCAATTTTTCCATGAAATGTGCTGAAGTGTTCTACTTTACCTTCTTTTCACCTACATCTGTTTCTGAACTCATGACTTTTGAAGGCTTCTGCAGTGTTTGACTTTATTTTCTATTCTGGAGCCTGAATTTTTCTGCCCAATTTCTCTACGCAGTGAGTAGTTGTGCCTCTTCCCTTCAGATAGTCACAAAGTCCGCAGGCAGGGTTCTGGATAGCTAAAGTAGCTGATGGCATCCTATTTAAACTAGACATTTTGTGCTTTTGCTTGTATGAACCTGCTTTGTGGTCTTGAGAAACGGTATTGCAGAAATTAAAACAAAGATTGAGTGTGCTTAAGCTCTGTTTTATCATATGCTAATTTTCATTATTTAGTTACATAAATACAGGACTAAATATCTTTTTAGTGGACATTATGTGTCCTGTCATAGCTCCTTTGACCTTGACACAGCTAGAGTGTTGAGGCTGGAAGAAACTTTGCTTCAAATTTTCCAAATCTGACTATTAGTATATTCTTTTCCTCTGTTAAATTGCATCTTCTAGGTTTCCTTCTTCAAGCGGCTGTTTGGTTTGTGAGAGGTTGCAGTCCTTTTGGCACTGGAGAAGAGAATATCTAGTATCCTTTTAATTTTTTCCTGTGGATACTAGTTCTTCAGATATTTCAGTGTTAAAAGTAAAATCTCATCCACTGTATGTTTCATTGTTGTTATGGTAACAACTGGATGAGCTAGTGTGTGCTAAGAAGGACTTGGAGGTGTTTTGATTTCCTATTATGTTTGATTTTGTTGTATGAAGCCTTGTATGCAGGAAGGGTGTCAACATACTTCTTTCAGCAAAAACACCATTGGCAAGATGGAGCTATTAATTTTGGTAATGCTACCAATGTTACTTATTGAATGTACTTCATTGTAGTAAATACAAAACTCTTCCCTCATCTGCCAGTCAATCAAAATGCAGGAAATTGTATGCTGTTGGCAAGTTGGCCTTTCAGCTCATCCCAAACCATGGAAATTTAATCCAAAGTGCGCAGATGGTGATGTGTAATCTCCAAGGCCTGTTATAAAGCTAGATAAAACTGCTAGCTGAACATGCCTGTGTTCACTTATCCTCAGAGGACCTTTGGCTGGTATGTGAAATTCATGATGCCTTGCTGTTATTCCAGGGTTCAGAACACCTAGTCTTTAAAAGGTTAAAGAGTCTGTTGGTGAAATGTGCAAGGAGTGTAGTGAAGAAAGCAAAGCTGTCCTGGCCTGTGTTGCTTATATTGAGAATACTCAGCAAAGGCTGCTGAGTCCTGGTTGCTTTTTGGGCTATGCAGTATCAAAAATGCATGCCTACTCTGTGAGGCTTCAGCTGTTATTTTTTGATATCTCATTCAGTCTCTGTATAGTTGTTTTGGTTCTTTGCTCTTGCTGTACTTAACAGAGCTATAGTCTCTTCAAATGTATAGAGTTAGAAATGCCATTCTAAACTGAACTAATGGCTGTCTACACCTGTAAAATGTTTCTGTATCTAAAAATACAGCTAATACTGACAAAGAAAAGGTAAATAATTTAAAAGAGTTAAGTTTTTCAATAGTTTACAAAAATGTATGTGTATCGAAATACATCTCTTTTCCTCATCAAATAGTTCTATGCCTGGGATGATCAGGAATGGGATTTAGTTTTTTTTAGAAATTAGGGTGTAAACAGCAGAGGCTTGCTAGCAAAGTACTGTTCTCATTCTTGAATCTTCGTATTTCTAGGATATGATTTCAACAAATTAAAAGAAGACAGAAGGAGAACACATATAGCTGCACACCCTAAACCACAGGAACAGTCTGAAAATTTCCAGGTTGACCTAATCTGATGCCTAAGTGTTGTAACTTTGAACATGTTGCTTTAATTAAGGTCAAAGGGTGAAGGACTGTGCTTGTAAACATGCAGAGGAAACTACTGTTGCAAAAAGATGCTGAGGTCCTAAAAGTCTATTAGGCCTCATGCCTTGGTGCACTGTTGGAAAAGTATGGGGGCAAGAGGCTGGGCCACCTTGTGCACCAGTTACAGGACTGCACTTGTGCCACATCAGAACTGCAACTTCCAGACACTTCACCTTGTACCTCAGGTGATGCAGGATTAAAAGAGGGCTGACTCCATGAAGGGATACTGAGAGAAGATCAGCTCATTTGGTCAGAACAGGGTGTTAGTAACATCAAGGTTTATGGATGCAATCCCTTTATATTTACTTACAAGCTGGACTTGATCCCTGCAGGGTCCCTTTCAACTCAGAATATTCTGTGAGTCTGTATGTGAGATAAGAGGGTCCGTGCTAGTTCCTTGGGAATCCACAAATGTGTGTATGCATATGAATCTAGGAACGGGGGCGTCTGTGTGTATGTATGTCTCTGTTTGGAAAGGCAAAGCCATCAGCTTTACCAGAGCACTCCTCTTTTTATTAAAGGGGATGAACTCTGTTGGTACTTTGGTTATCAGTGCATGTTTGGAAATGCTCTTCTTCCTTGAGGGATGCTAGACCAGCTTTACAAGCTGTTTTCTTGTCCCATTTTGGAGGGACAGGAGAAGCTGAGTCTTTCAGCTGAAGGCACTCATCCTTGGCAGAAGCAGATTATGTTTTTCCTGGAGATAGCTCCTGTTCAAACTCTCTTGTCAGGGTTAGAGCAGAGTGATTCTTAGCCATAGGTATTTCCCTGGGCAGCTGGGCTTGGTCCTGCCAGACAGCAAATGCCAAGGAACTGGCACTGGCTGGCTTCAGGTTCCAAGGGAAAGTTCTCTAGTGTCACCATGATGCTCCAGGTGTGGTGACATTGCAACCTGAAGCTTGTGTCTTGGCATGCTGCAGCAGCAAGAGGGGAAGATGAGAAATAGCAGTCATCACTTTTCATTTCCAGAGCTGCAGGTGTTTGGACTCAGGAGTTGAGCAGTAAACCCAGCTGCTGTGAAATGCTGTAGGCTATATCAGGGCAGTGCAGAGTCCTGTTGTCTGTTAGAGATGTTGGCCAGGGACGAAGAGGGAAGACTGCAGCATTAGGTATCAAGTGCCCCACTGTGAAAGTTAGCCAGTTGGGCACCTTCTCTCTATGCAGAAGTGGTGGCTTTGAAGGTCCTGCTTAAGAGCCTCCTGAGCCAGAGTTGTGATGGACAGGTCTTCAGCCAGTGCCCAGACTGCTGAGTTGTGGGGTGACTCTTAGCCTGGACATTGGAATTTATGCTGTGTGGGCAAGTCACGCTAGGAGGAGCATCTGGGATTTGGGCATGCAGTGGCCCTGGCATGGCCAGAGCAGGGGGTGCTGCCAGAATGGACAACCACGGGAAACAATGTGTGCCCGAAGAGAGGCAGGGGAGCCCCAGAGGCTTGCAGAGATGCTGTGCCTGACAGCAGGCATAGAAAGGTGTGAAGACTCAGCTATGATGTCCAATGTCTCCTGTTCTTTCTCCTTTGAGCCTTACAAGAGTTCTGTGATTTCAGTAACATTCCTTTAGTCTTGTGATGCTCCCAGATTTCAGCAGCCTCCCCATGACTGCTCTGTAGCAGCAACTGGAATTGAATCATTAAGTGCATTTTGCAAACAATCCAAATGGGAGGAATGCAATGTCCTGTCTCCAATTTCTTTGCATGGGATTGATCCTGTGCTTTCATTTTATATTTAAAATTCAGAAAGCAAGTTCACAAAATATGTTATATCTTATAAACATTCTAAATTAAGCACTCCCTACAGGAGAACTCAATTTGTGAAAGTTAGAATTTTGGACCATTCACACATGCAGAAACACACCTGTACACTCTTTGTCACAATCTTGAAGTTTTTTTCTGACAGCTGCTACTTCATGAACAAGTCCTAATGCTGTATTGAAACTTATTACTTCATAATGATAATATAATTTTAATAACCATATTAAGCCTCAGTAGCTCTGAACTGATCTGCCAATGATATTGCATCTGTATTATAATATTTCATAATTCTGTGCAGTGTTTTGCTACAGAGTATTTTCAAACACTTTTCCCAAATTAGTACTGTAACAACAGACTCTTCATTCAATAAAGTGATTTTAAAACTTAATTTTTATGCTAGTTTTTTGGAATGGAGTCTAAAGATATCACAAGAAAGGGAAGATGAAAAGTTGGGTTCCAAAATAGCAGAGCTACAGTTGCAAAAATATGAAGCAGTTGTGCCCTTGCATTTATGAAGGATCAGTTGAATTAATCTTGATCATGATATTCAAGTGCTTTTAAAACTGCAGGTGCCACAAAACCTGAGACAGAAAAAGGCCTGTCATGTTCACAGCATGGGTTGTATCTCTTTATCGAGTAGCACAATACTCAATTAGCAGGTTCTGAAAAACGAAATACATGAATAGTAGTAGCTCCACTGTCTTGCTTTGTGGGGAGGCAGTCCTCTCCTTAGGAGTGGTTTGCATTCCTTCAGGCTGATTCCTTGACTGCTGCTTCAGAAGAGCTGCAGATCATAGACAACTGAGGTGCGAAAGCTTGCTTTTTGTACCTTAGAAGTGTCCGAAAGCAGAACTGCATAAACCATCTTATTTCTGAATAATTACTGCATGCTGCACCCAGCAGTGGGCTAAGACATGTAGTAGTAGTACATGTAGTATTAGTAATAATAGTACAGTATTATTAGTGATAATAATAATAATAGTAGTAATAGTAGTAGTAGTAGTAGTAGTAGTAGTAGTAGTAGTAGTAGTAATAATAATAATAATAATAATAATAATAATAATAGAAGCATTTGCTGTGGTGACATGGTATATCTGAGGGGCTTCCTATTCTGCAATGGATTTCAGTTACGTGAAAGGATCTGTTCTGTAGAGTCAGCTTTATGTGTAAACATAGGAACTTGAAGAATTTGGTGTTCTTTTCAAAAATTAAACATGGAGGATAAAATTTTAGTGATCAGATGGAGCTGCAGTGAGACTTAAGCAGCTGATTTCATTTGCAACATGTATTCAAGAAAAGAAAAGATACTGAATGAGAACTCTGAAAAGCCATGTATGCTTCACAAAACAGCTACAACTTGGCAGATAGTGGGTTTGGTCCATTTCTGAAGGTAGATAGTGCCTGAAACTGTAGAGATGATTTGGGGATATGGAATACTACAGTCCATGAAACTGTAGTGTATAAACATGTGGAGATCTAAGCTGTTGTCCAGAAAAAAATTTTATTGGGCCTTACAATTAGCCAAAGAGACACACTTTTACCTATGGGGTGGAAAAAGCTTACATCAGTACTTACATTTGCAGAGTTTGCCTAGTATGGAAAAAAATTAGGGACTCCAATACAACCATCATAAGATTACTCTTAAATGTAATGAGAATTCCTCAGGCTTAATGTAGTGTGTAATGTACTGAGTTTTTAACATTTTTGTTTGTTTGTTTGGGGTTTTAGTTGGTTGGTTTTTGTTTTTGTTTTAATATCAGCTGTGCATTGTCCAGTGTCCTGACAGAACAGTAGTTTTAGCAATACTATGGGAATCCACTGGCACAAAAGAAAAGTTTATTTGTTTCCAGAGAATAATTTTATAACCTGTGAGGCAAGCAGGACTTAACTCTTATGATCAAGTAGGGAATTGGGACAGATGTTACGTGAAAAAACCCTAGGCAAAATAACACCTGTTACTAGATAAATATGTAAATGTGCCTGACAACTTTCAGAGAAAACTTGTAAGACACAGCCTGAGAACATCTGCCTGTGGTAAAGAAGAGCTCAGTCAGGGCAGTAACAGAAATCAAAGTACAAATGCTAAAAGCTAGGTGGCTTCAGTTCTTTAAAAAAACCCGAACCCAAACCAAACTAAACTCCCAAAAAAACCAGCAGAAAATCCTAGTAACTGGAATGGATTCTCCAAGAAAAAATACTGCAAGAGTATGGGAGAAGGCCATAGAATCCTCATTGTGTGTAGCATAAAACTTGTCCAGTTTCTATTTCCTGCAAAGGAGAAATAATTGTGAGAGGAGAGCCTAATTGTGAATATTTTTTTAATTTAGGAAACTTCTTTCAGCTTCCAGGATAAACAGCAGGGGTAGAGGACAAAGGACAGAAATACACACACAGCACATTTCTGTTGTGAAACATTTTTTCCAAAGCAAGTTGTTTTGTTTAAAAAACCAGTTGGATCCTTGAAAGGCGCCGCTTGATTTGACTTGAGCATAAGCATAGAATCTGCTACGTCTGGGGTCCCTTGCAATCATGCCCTCTGACAGCAGTAGTGCTGTTCACTGTGATCATGCCCTCAATTGTTCGAGTATAATTAATGAATTTAATCTGTTTGGAAATATGCATTTAAAATAGTTTGAAGCTGGGAGACAAATTCAGGGGAACTGTTCATTTCATAGTTTCTAATATGCAACATAGAGGCTTATGCTATAAAATAGCATGAAGGTGTAGGTGAATTATTCCCAAGCCCTCTTAAAAGATTATTTGGGAATGCTACAGTTTCCAGCAAGATATAGCACATCTTCATGTGTAAGTAAATGAACAGTCTCTCAGAGGGTGCTTCTCCTACTGTATTTTGAATGGTCAGTACGCTCACACAGTGTACTGAACAGCAGTGATGTTACAAGAAAATAGTAATAAACATTTGGAGTATGAGATCAGCTTGTGTAGACTGAATGATATGTAGACAGGAGTATTTGATGACTGATGTAGGGAAGAGAGGTCTTAAAACTAAGACAGATGAAACTTGTCCTGGAAAATTTAATTTTCATTGCACAAAGTCTTACTGAAATTTTTATAGGTCACTTAAGCCAAACTCCTGTAAAAAACCAAAACAGAACAACCCGAAAACCAGAGCTCAAAGCCAAAATCTTAATTCATTTTTTGTATGTTACTTCTAAACCTGAGCATCCCAGTTCACATACATGTTGTGATTTCACGATTAAACTTCAGTAAATGGAAATTCAAGTTCCAAAGACTTGAAAAATTACATTGTACTGACTTGAAAATTTGTCATCATAATGTTAACTTTGACTTCCATGCTTTCATTTATCATCAGTAAAATCAAGGGAATCATAATGCTCCTTTACCTTGCGGAGTGTTTGGAGGAGCACACTAAGACAATGTGATGGGTGGCAAGCACCCAAGTTTCACAGAATGTTGTGTTGGAAGGGTACTATAAGGGTCATCAAGTCCCACTCTTGGCCCATTCAGGGACTCACAGCTGTACTCATAACCTTGATGTCTTTAGCGCCAGGGTCTAACAAGCTGAGCTGATCTCAGGATCAAGATTCAGAATAAAATGTGAGGAATATACTAAAATGTAAGTCTATGCTGAGTAGTAAGAGCAACATTATAGCACTGAGTACTTTCTATTCAATGAGCATCAGCATCTCAAGCCACTTAAATGATTGTCTTGTAGAAAGAAATTTGATTGTGTAATCAAGGCTACTTCTGCGTGCTGCTGTGTACAAGCTAGAAGAAACTTGTCCACCTGAGCCTCTTTGTTTCTGTCACAACTGATATAAACAAAAACCTAAACAGGTATGGGAAACTGGAAGAATATTTTCTTTTGCCAAGTCTTAAATCCTCCTCAGTGAAGTCTTAGATAAGGGGATCCAACTCTTTCCGCTATTGTGGGTGTTTTTGTCTAAAGGTGCTATATAAGGCTCTTCTAGAAGACAGAGGAATCCCTGGAAGACTTCAGCAGTCTCTCTGGGATAGGAAAAGTGTGTGTACCCAGTGCAAGGAAGAGAACCCAAATTCTGAGTGCATTTATTATTGCTTGCAAGAGACAGGAGAGATAATGAAATAGGGAGGAGGTGCTGATATTTCTCTGCTTAACCTGACTGTAAGAACATCATATCAGCCCACAGTCTTTAAAACTTACATATGAATTATAGAAGAGTTTCTAGACAAAGTTTCATGTCTTTCTGTGTTATTTCTCTGAATGAGGAAAGGCAGCAGTAAAGATAGCTGAAGAAAGGGGACACAGGGTGATCCTGAGGAGGGAATCTGGGTTTCTAACACAATTGGTGTTGTCTCTGGAGCATTCCAGGTGCTATGGCATATATTAGGACCATTAGGTACACTGATGCTAAAGCTTTTTGAGGGTATTTTCTCTACATGTTTTGATTCCTTCTGAGATCACAATTCAGTGAATGAGAACCATATATGAGCAAGATAATGTTGATATCTACTTGGCAGTTTTTTCTGCACTATTGAAAAATTAAAGTGTTTTGGAAGACAGCAAGCACCTTGAAACATTCGTAAGGATGAAGGAAACAGGCAGCATGCAATTCAGTTATCTTTAGGGTACTGCTAACCCCTACTGGTAGCAAAAATTTAGTTTTACTGTTGCCTGTGCCCCAGAAGCTGTTATATTAGGTTGTTTATGTTGTCATTTTTCACATGCTTTAATATCTACTTACCACTTTGAAAACATAGCCTGAAATGCAGTGAGGGATTTTACTGTAACTTAATATAGTTTCACATGAAATTTTTGAAAATCTATGATAGCTGTGAAGTCCAAGGGAAAAATTCTGTTATATAGTTAAATCAAAATGGATTTATGATCCTTAAAAACACCAAAACTGTAACATCCAGCCAACTTTCCCTTAAAATATGGAAGAAAATAGTCTTAAAGCAAGAGTAAGTGACGTCAACCACATTATCTACATAACTACATAAGAACTCAATAGACTTCTTTTCTGAAACTTTTATTGCTTTCAGTTTAAAGAAAGGAATGTGAAGACTCAATTCCAGTTTGATTCTGACCACTGTTACAGGAACTTGGGCCTAGAGCTCAACTTTCTCACAAGAAAACACAGTTCCAGTTTCCTCTGTGTTGTTTCTGCTCTTGCAGTTTATCAGCCATCTTCATAATTCTTCAGTTGGAGAACAAAATATTTTGGGTATAAGGCATTTTAAATTTTTTTAATATTTGGTCTGCTTAACTTAGCCAAAGAGATGAGGGAACCTGAAATTTCCCCCAGATCACTGTATAATTATGCCATCTACTACTGTATTTCTGGTATCACTTTGAATATTCTGCCTAAATGAGAAATACCACCATGGGCAATACATAGTATTCTAGCAAAGATAATGGCTTGGCATGAGACAGCATTGTTGTGCTTCAAGTGATGTGTTGCTGTAAGCGAGACACTGAACACTGATCAGGTGTCTTCTGTTTCTTTAATCCTGTTCTCCAATGGCAAAGTTCACAAATGCTAACATGGAACTGCATCATGTCCTTCTTACTTTTCATGATTCAGCTCCAGAAAACAGAGATAATATCCAATTTGCAAAGAATATGTGCCATAAATTGGCAGTCTACTGAGATTTAAAGGTTAGCAAAACACAGTTTGGATGGAGAAGTCACTGAGAACCAGAAAGAAAAAGAGGGTTCCCAGCAGTATGAGACATTTTGACTGTTGTGGTGCTTTTGACCCTGACCAGATTCCCTCCAAGCGGCTCTATCACTCCCTTCTCAGTTGAACAAGGCAGAGAAAAAGTAATAAAAGGCTTGTGGGTTCAGATAAGAGCAAGGAGATATCACTCAGCAATTACTGTCACAGGCAAAAGCGACTTAACTTGAGGAAATGAATATAAATTTTTGCCAAGCAAATCAGTAGAGTAATGAGAAATAAAAACTAAATTGTAAAACACCTCCCCCACAATACTCCCTTCTTCCTGAGTCAATTTTAATTCAATTATCTCTACCTTTTCCCCTCCAGTTGTGCAGAGGTGTAGCAAATAGAGACTGCGCTTCATCACAGTTGTCTCTGCTGCTCCTTCCTCTGCAGGGGGTTACTCCTCACACTTTTCTCCTCCTCTGGTGTGGGGTCCCTCCCACAGGAGAACCTATGAATCTCCATGAACTTTTCCAGTGTGGGTCCTTCCCACAGGCTGCAGCTCTTCATGATGTGCTCCATTGTGGGTCCCTTTCCATATGGTGTAGTACTTCAGGAACAGACAGCTCCACTAGGTGACAAGTCCTGCCAGCACACCTGCTCCAGCATGAACTCCTCTCCTCATGGGACCACAGGTGCTGCCAGGACCCTGCTCCAGGGCAGGTTTCCTATGGGCTCACAGCTCTTTAGACATCTAACTGCTCTGACTTGGGCTTCTTCAGGGGCTGCAGGTGGATCTCTGCTCCACCATGAATTTCCATGGGCTACAGGGGCACAGCCTGACTCACCACACTCTTGGGGAATCTCTGCTCTGTCCCCTGAAGCATCTACTCCCACTCCTGTACTGACCTCGGTGGCTGCAAGATTGTTTCTCTCTCATATTCTCAGTGTTTTTCCCAGCTGCTATTGAGGAGCAGTTTTTACCTCTTTTTCACTACATTATTGCAGTGGTGCTACCATTGCATCTGTTGTACTTGGCCTTGGCCAGTGGTGCAGTGACAGCGGTTGTCTTATAGCAAGCTGGAACCAATTTTGTTGGATATGTGAGGAACTCCTAGCAGTCTCTCACAGCCTCTCACAGAGACCACCCCTGTACAGTCCTGCTACCAAAACCTTGCCATGCCAACCAAACAAAATGTAATTAGAATAATCCACATAACACTTTCTGTAGACTCACTTCTACTCCCAATTCCAACTCTTTTTACTTGATTATTTTATTTTGGATTTAATTAGAGGATCAAGGTGATCCTCTTACTACCTGTCTGCCATAAAGAAGTGCCCAGTCTACTGTCAAATTGGAATGGTTCTAGGCTCTGTCTTGCATTTCTAAAAGTCTGGGATGTTAAGACTTTTTTATTGGCATGTAAGTAGAGCTTTAAACCTCTAGGACCACTATTTTCTGTGGACTGTGGCATCGGTTTCTTCTGATATACATTTGGGGTTTCTTAGTTGCTTTCTTCTTCATCCTTCTAGGCTGAGTATTCCAAGCCCTTGATTATTCTTATTGCCTTTTCCAGCTGGTTCACATCTTTCTTGAATGAGTGCTCAGAACTGTCTGAGGGCAACTCAGTCACTTAAGTGAATGGAGACGTTCACACGGTAGACAAAACCTATTCCAATTATGCGTTTATTCTTGGATCAAAAATACACTGGTTAACTCCTAGATCTCTTTCTGCAGCTCCAACTATGCATAGAGTAATGTGTTTTCCTATATCTGCAAATGGATTACCTCTAAATGTACAGCTTGGCATTTGCTGTTATTGAACAGTGCCTAATTTCTGTTGCAGTCAGTAAGAATTCAGTTAACTATGATTTGGAATTCTACTCTGATCCTTATTGGTATTACCTGTAATAAATTTGGGTACCATACCTGTTATTTCTTTAATCCAGGTTGGTAAAGAAATACGGAATAGTTTTGGGCTTGGGACAGATCTTGTAAAACCTCACTCTGTACCCTGATCTGGCTTGTCAATAACCTGCTGATACTTCTGCTATTTAGCTTGCTGCTTTCTCTTAACTTGCTTTTTTAACTCTTACAAGAAAGTAATCTAGAAATGCTTTGTAATCAAAGCTTAAAGTCAAGGTATTAGCACTTACTTTACTCCCCATTCAGGAGGATCTATACCCTGAAAGGAAGAGAAGTGCAAATAATTTGGTGCTATTTTCACCTCTGTGGTGCTTGATCTTTGTTCTTTTTTTTCTAAAAATCAGAGGTAAGCTCATAGGGCTCAGGTTCCTAAATTCTACCCTTTCTTTTCCTCTGTTTAAAAGTTGTCACCAAGTGGTTTTTCTGTCCCCTTGTCAATTTTCAGAGCTTATACAGGTTTTTTATGAAATCTGAAGCATAACTTCTGACTTGTTCTTGAATTACTTCCTTTGGCCTTTTGCAAACACTTGGTTTAGGACTGAAAGGTGGGCCAATCAGCTGCTCATTGCTGGCAAGGAGGCAGGTTCATCTCTGCCCTCAGCTTGAGTGTGCTGTTAGGTTGGCTCCACCATTCACAGAGGCCCTGGCCTCAGTCTGTACAATAGTGTATTTCAGCTGCACTGCCAGCTTCAAAACATCCAACGTGCTCTTTGCCCTGCTGGAGTTTTTACCTTTCTGTCACTTGGATTGGTCATGTTAAACACTTCCCCAAGTGAGGAAGGAGGCAAACTGGTATTGAATATGTCAGTCACTGGAACTGCAAAACGGTGCTTCCTCCGCACTGTGTATAAAGCCAGCTCTTTTGGTGCTTGTCTTTGTATTGAATTACTTACCAAATAAATTTAATTTATCCTTAAATCTTCAAAGACTGGCCTTTCTATATTTTCTTCTCTTTTTGTCTTTTTTAAATTACTAGTGGTAATGAAGAATAATATAAGCTAATTTCTACTCAGCGTTCTCTTTTTGAAATCACTGAAAAACTGAAGTAACCAAGTCAGTGTTTCCCAAGCCTTACTTGTCTTTCCACTGAACTGTGATAACTTGCACCCGTGCCCTTTAAAGGTCACCAGCTCTACTCATTCCCTTCTCTTATCTAGACGTCCATCCCACTAGAGCTCAGCAACCATGCTGTAAAGTTATAGAAGTCTGCTTACCTGAAGGCTATTGATTTTTTTCCCATGATTTCCTTCCTAAGAATCAGAAATGTCATTTTTATTTTTATCTTCATCTAAGTTCTTTCCACCTTTATTCTCTGTCACTTCCAAACAGAGTTTCTGTCTCATATTTTTATTTAAATGGTCCCCCTTTGTTTGGGAAGACCAAGCCTACATCCTGCTCTGTTCTACAGTTAAACATGGAAATTGCACATTATCATCATATTTGTGCCTGGGTGACACTGCTAGTGGTCACAGAAAGCACTGTGAACTCCGACCTTGCCAGCCAAATTAATATTAATTTTTTTTGGTGTCATCTTTTTTGTTTTTTTGTTTGTATTATTTAGCACTTTTTGGTTACTTGGCCTGTTCCATAATTAGGATGTAAGGCATCCAGTGTGCATATTTGTGATATTATAAAGCTACACTTTTTATTGGTGTTTTTTTTCTAAAAAAAAAAGAGACATATTATTCTAGATTTCACATCCAGCAGGTATCAAGTTGTAATCTCTATAGTAGCATTCTATACCATTGTGTTTATTCTCCACATAATATGAATAGAATTGTCCCTTCCTTCTTTTAGGGCCCAATGTCAAATCTGTTTGTAACAGAGTACTGAAGAATATTGCACTGGAAGAGGGGAAATATATGTCTGAATTATTTCCTTGTTTTTGTAAAAGTGTTTCAAGGATGTCTATCTTGTTATAACTGTGGAGTAAGAAGGGCAGAAAAATAGGTATTCATGTTTCCTGCAAATTCCACCCAAGCAATGAAAAAGAAATAACAAAAATATTCAGCTCTTCACTTCTTCATGGTTTTGAATTCAACTACTGGTATCAAGTGCAAGAATATAATTCACAGAGTTTGAAAAGCCCAGTGCTCTGCCAGACCAAGATGTGGCAAGCCTGTCCCTATGGCTACGGGAGTCACAGTGGCTGGAAAAAGAAGTATTAAAACATGAGTCACAGAAGCCCCTCTGACCTTGCTATCTACTACATGGCAAACCAATTGATATAAATGAAAGACAGCACTGTCTTTTAATATAATCAGGATATACACAGATATAAATATATTTATGTATATATAAAAATATACATGTTTATCTTGACTACATAAAAAATGGCCCTGCGATTTGTATTAGTGACTTAGCTCTTTATTCACAGGGTCTGGATTCAAAGCCATATTAAAAAAACCCACAGGTGTTAGAGTTCAGAGAGAAATCTTATTTTACGGAAACATGTCCTTCTAATAACTTTCCTGTTTTGTATACTTTTAATTTCTTGTGAAACCTTAGGAATATCTTTACATGAAAATGCTGTAAGCAAACCATATTGAAATCTGTAATGTCATTCACTTGTGCAGCAATGGAGGCAAGCTGGGAAGGGAAGAATCAAGGAACGGACATTGGAGTATTATGTGTATTATGCATGGATATGTTTGTGCATTATGTTCATGTTTGTGTCAAGGAGTGCTTCTGTGGCTTCTGGGAAACATAATCTCAAGCCCCTGTAAAATACAGAAAGAAATCTGGGAACTGCTAAAGCAGCAAAGTGTGTATATATGTTAATATGTTAAATTCATATTAATTTGAATGATGGCTTTCATAAAGACACAACTAGAAAAACATCAGGACCCACATTGAGGAAGAAGCAAAAGCGCAGAAAATAGGTTGACCAAAGTGCTGATGCATGTTTTTCTTCAGCAGTGTATTGGCTTTTCCCCTGCTTTCTCTAATACTGTGTTTTGTCATGTCTGCTGACTGCCAAGATATATATTAAGCAAAGTAGGGAAAATATGGAAGTGACTCAGTTGAACCTATCAATAAGCTGTCAGTGGCTTCAGCAGATGTAGGGATTATTCTTTTTCCCATCCATCTAGATCAAATAAAACTCTAATATATTTTCTAGTCATCATGAAGCATGCCTGGAAACTCACTGTATTTCAAGACATGAACAGATTTTTCCTAACTTGCTTGAATTTTTTTTTAGTTAAAAGATCTTTGAGTTGCTGTTACCAAGGGTTACCTATGAGAGTTTATTTCAGTTCTTGTTTGTTTCTCTAGTTGTTCATTTTGCTTGATTTTAGCAAGCAAGTAGTAGTTGAAAGTGTTATGGTGGTGCAGTTGGGATAACATGAGCTTGCTTTCTTTTAACACTTAGCCTACATGACAGTTGTCTCTCAATCTGTTCACTCTTAATCACCTGCTTCATACAGAGAAACAGCAGAAAATTACATACTGCTTTGTACATGAGCATGCATGGGTGTGAAACCCACATTCTCACTTCTCACATGCAGCCACTTTTTGTCTTTGAGCAAAAGCAACCTGTTGAACATCTATGATTCTTTCTTCCACTTCATTTATCTGCCAATTGCTCTCCATAATTGAATAAGGGTATGAACATGCACATCGAGTTTTTCTTGCTGTTCAGACTCTTAATTTCAAAATAGCTGGTTATGTACAAATTTCCCTCCGTCATACTTTTAAAACAGACATTGAGAGTGCTTGCATGGGGATATGTTTGTCCGTATCTGTCAATGACAACTGAATTACAGAGCAGGTTGCTCACCTCAAAAGACAATAGATAAGGTGATAAGTTTATGTACCTTTTGCCTAGGCAGTGGTTTCTTACACCTTTACACTAGTTCTAGAAGGCTAGTAAATGAGAAATGCTTTGCTTGATCTTTTAATAAAAATGCTGTCTGGTTTAGTGCAAATTCATACAATTGTTCTGTGAGTTAAAAAATTTGTAAGTCCACAAGCTGGTGAAACTGTAGTCAAATCTTAAACCACTTAAGGAGAAGATTATTGCCTTTCCTTTTGAGCTTCATGTGGTCAGACTTTCACCTCCAGCTTGTCACTTAAATAGAAAGAAATCCTTTCTGCTGCCCTAAAATTCAAAGGTTTGGTGTTTCTGTATTGACACAATAGAGGTCACAGCAGTGTGAGCAGCCCTGGCTTAACAGAACCTTTTAGAGCTGGTGACCAGTAAGTCACTCTGGCCTCTGGTTCCTAAGAGGGATTTGCCTTGAAGGAAAAGGCACTTCCATTTCCAAAGCAATCAGATTAAACTGTTTGGATTTAGACTGTGCTTGCTTGAAGCTTGATGGCCAGCCTTCCTAAATTTATTTGCCACATGTCAAAACTGCCCATTTGCCATGGATGAGTGACACAGGCATAACAGGTTGCTCAAAGCTGTTTTTAGCTTCATCTCTGGGGCCACCTCACAAAAGGGAGACAGCAGTTGTTGCTTCCTTTGCTGGTGGGCCTTCCTCTTGCATACACTGCCCAGGTGTCAGAGTTGGGTGTGTTGGTACCAGTCCTGGGAGCCTAGTTTTCTTGCTTCCGAGGATTAGTTTGCCCAGCTATTTCTGGGCAAACTCTTTGGTTCTGTTTAGTAGCCCTTGTCCTTCTTGACATCTTTTCTGGTGTTTTGGAGTAAGGAGGGTAAAATACGGAGCTTAGCGATGATATGGACTGAAGTTACCGGTTGTTTAAGTATTGACGTTAGAAGAAGCTGATGTGGAAAATATAAGTAAAACTTACTCTAGTAGAGGTCTAGGTGTTTTTTTCTTTTTTTTTTTTTTGTTGTTTATTATAATGGGTTGTATTAAGACTCTTTTTTTGACCTGTTTTTGCAAGCATTCTGATCGGCAACTCAGCTTACTACTTTCTTATCAAGAAAGAATACCTGCTGCTGTGTAGGAAAGCATTAGCGTGAAGTTCAAGAAGCAGGTGAGATGTTGCAGCTGTGCAATTACACACTTGTTCCTGTACTGATGATCTAGTGTTCATCCTGTGTGACAGCATGGAGTTACAATATTTGTGCTTAATTTCTCTCCCTGTTGCTGAAGGACAGAGTACAAGTTGTTCAGAACATTGAGATACCCTTATTGCATCTTCCCTCTGAAAGCTGCCACTAAAAACATGGACAGCTTGGGACAGCAGTGCTTGTAAGTGGTCCCTAGATGCTGAAAGTGGCCCTGTGTGATTTCTCAGCTCACAAGCAGGAGGCTTTGATTTATGAAAAAGACTGAAATACAAATGGAAACAAATTCATGAAGTGAAATGTCCTGTACTTTGGCCCTCTTTATTCTTCATGCAGTGCATTAGTTTTTTATGTAGAGGGTACTTCATTGGTGTCCAGGTTGACAGAGGAGATGACCAAGTGCATAGAATGATTACCCCATCATGAGCCAACTTTAAGTTAGTTATTGATGATAATCAAGCTTTCTTGCTCACTTTGATGAAGTTATTGTTAAGATTTTTTGTTGTTGTTTGTGCCTGCCATGGGAAAAGTGCAAATGGAAAACATAGTTTAGATTTTCCCTGCTTTCTGAATGGATGCTAATTATTTTTTCTCTGGTGTTGGCTATTTTAAGAATCTGAATCTGTCTTTGATGTTGACAGTCAACTAGTGACAGGATTAAATCCTGAGAAGTCAAACAAATATTCTGTAAAATCTGGTAGCCCTTAGACCTTTAAATAGGGTGTGCCTGGTGTCCCCTTACTACATTTTCATTTGTCTGTTCTGCCTCTTGTGTTATTAAAATGGAGCTTACCTGAACACCTGCCTATCAACCCGTCATTCACAGAGTACCTCATCTGATCATACCTAGAGACAAAACCACCCTGCTTCTTGCTGGCAAGGTAGAGGTGAAGAGAGTAATCTGTAGTAAATGCTCTGTAAGGGCTAATGGACATTGTCGTAACTTGGAAGATAGTATTATTTTAATTAAGATAAATCTATTGGATTTTTAGACAGCCAGTTTAAATAAAATTGCTGTTTTGTCTCATGAATGGACAAAAAAAAACAGTCTTTGTGTCTTCTTTCCCCAAAGAATAGAGATGGTTTTTATAATCTGACAAAAACAAAGTGAAATTCAAGCAGAAGGAAAGTGACATGCTACAATACATGCTCAGTCTTCTTAGTGTTGTTGTCTCTTGTGATAAAAGGGTCCAGATCATACAAAAATTTGAATAAATACTAAGGGAGAAGGCTTGGCCATGCAAATTAGCTGCTTTATTATTTTAAAATTATTTGAGCTGTGTGGACTGTAGACAATTTGTTCTTCACCTAAAGCAGCCTCATGACCTGCAATGACTAGGATTTGAATGTAATAATCTGGATTTACTTAACAAGATAATTAAATATTTAAAGTCAGTTAAATAGAGGATAGGATGGATTATCTCTCACCATTTGCAGATTTCTGCCCTTCTATTTGTATGCATGGCTGAACGTTCTTAAATTTTTTGCTACAGCTCTCTTTCAGATTTCATACCTGAGCTTCTGCCATAACAATTAGGACTGTGAAGAGCTTTTTCTTGTCCTAGAACTGAAGGAAAAGAAATTATGAAATGCTGAATACGATGAAATGGGTTTAGTACTCATTGCACTGTAGAAAAGCACTCATAAAAGTTAATTAAGCTCAGGAAAAAGACAGCAAGATAATTAAGATTAGGCTAATTTTACACGGCAGTAATTCTGTGATGTTTTCCAAGGGACATCATGTAGAGAAACTCCAGATTTTCAGTCAGATTCTCAGAAGATTGCTACAGATGATAAACAGCAAGACAGACTAATGTGATGAGGCGTATGCTTTCTTTTACATTGCTTTAAAAGTAAAATTCTGCCATAAACCTAAACAAGGACTAAATAGTCAGTTTATTATTACTGGCAGTGAGGTGTCTGAGGGAATCTGTTGCTGGAAACCAATAATTATTAACACAAAAAACCCCCTGGATTAATTTGTTCTTTCTTCTGCCATACTAAAGTCTGCAATGCTGTACTGCAGTCTGTTGTGTTCTAGAAAACTATAAGAAGGATTTCTTATTTACATCAGGCATGAAGCAAATAAACGTGATCACTTTTTGCAGTGATCACTTTCTTCCCATTGTGCACCTTAGATGTTATCTGTAGCGTTCCTGGCACTGCGCTGGCAGTGTAGCTTCCTAATACTGTTAGATAAAGAAAATTCATATAAAACCTAATTACCATATTATCCACTTCAAATTTTTATTACTAGGTACACTAGAAATGTAAGAAATAAAAATGAGGAATGAATTACATGGAACTGTGGATTCTGGATTTTTTTTTTTTTTTAATGCTTCTACTAACTGAGTGTGGAGCAAATTAGTCTCGTTTCTTATTAAACTGAAATCAATTGTTTAGACACCTGTGCTGTATTTTGTATGTCTAGGTTCATGTACCAAAACTGTCAAAACTTTCTGTATTCTAGGTTATTGATCCCTGGAAATATTTTATAGTTTCTTTTGTATTTTCCATCCAGTAACATTTGATTATATTGATTCTGTGTTTTCTAGTGTAATTGAAGGCCTTGAGTTCTTGCCTTTTTGGTTTTTTTTTCTGGTATTTATGTACCCGTACTAGGGAAAGAAGTAAGCTGATACAAATTGTTGTGATTTTTGTTGATTTTTTAAAAAATACCAAGATTATCTAAAGCTGTATGTACCAGCAAATATTTTCCCTCATATCTGCTCAGATAGTAACAAAAAAGTTCAAATAAACATATATAAAGATTCATTTTTAAAAATCTACTGGAATACATAAGAAATTTAAAATGTGATGATGTGATGATGAATAATGAGTAGGTTTAATAAATGGCGCATGCATGTCAAATAGACAGGAAAAACTGTACAACCCCCAGGCAGATTAAATCCTCCCTGTGATGCCAGTATTGTGTCATGGATGTAGATTACAATCAAATAATGTAACACATCTGCATGTCCTTCTCACATCTCAGATATGGAAGTTTTATTGTACTGCTTTGACTGGCAGCTTATGTTCCTGGATTCATGGTTGCATGTAACTTTTACCAGTCATCCTAAAAATAGTTTTAGTTGTCAATCTTTAGGGAAAACCTTGAAAACATGACTGAAATGATTTCTTGAAAGAAGGAAGTGGGTTTTTGGTCAAAGGCATCCACCTGCCCTTTCTGTAAAGGGGATTTATAATAAAGATGGGGACAGACTTTTTAATAGGCCCTGTAGCATTAAGACAAGGAGTAATAGTTTTAAACTGAAGGAGTTTAAAGTTCAGACTCTATTTAAGGAAAACATTTTTCAGTGAGAAAAAGCACTTCTTAAAGAACCCAAGCCTTAATTAATTTTAACTTGTAAAATAAAAACCTCTACCAGCAAAATCTCTAAAATTAATTTGGTGGTTCACAAGTCAGGACCATCATTTTTATAGAATTAACTATATACTCCAGATAAAACAAAAAAGTGGACTTAAGTGTTAAAAAAGGAGCAAACTGCTGCTGCATGAGCTTCTCCACAAAACAGTCTTCATATGTTGACATCTGTGCATAGAACAATACAAGACTCTGTGCTTATTCAGTGCTTTGAAATCCTGCTGAAAGCATTGGATCCTTTGTTTCAATAATTTCCACCATTTTTAAAGTTCACTTTTTTAAATGTCCCTCCTTACTTTGGACTGGTTATAAGTAGACTAGTTTGAAAGGTGCAGTGCAATTTTTTGTAGCAGCTGTGCTGAAAGCCAAAATGTGTTTGCCTTCAGGGAGGAGTTGGATCTGATGATCTTAGGAGTCCCTTCACCTCGGGTTATTCTATGATTCTCTGATTCAGGAGCAGCGCTCCTGAGGTAAATGTGCTCACTTCTGAAGCGCAAAATGAGCGTACAAACCTTGCTGAGCAGTTCTGGTTTTTCAAGTGCTTCAAAATTTTAAGGTCCTTTGTACGTGCACACTGCATGCCCTTATTGTCTGGTTGCTGATTATTGTAATATCTTTTTATTCTCTTAATGGAACACAGCTAGATGAAGCTACTGTACCTTGCTTACATTTATTGTATTGTTTTTTATTGTATTGTAGTAAAACTTGTGTTGACATCACTATCCTCATTCTTTTAAACTCAGCGATAAACCTCACCCTGCTGTTTGGCAACTAAACTTTTCTTCTCTAAATCTGAAAGCTTTTCCTTTTATCTTAACATTGAATGAGGTTTGTGGGTTATTTGAAGTTTGACCTTTTTTTAATACCTTTTTTCCTTACCTTTTAAAAATTAGTTTTGTTGGGTTTTGTTTGTTTGTTTGTTTGGGTTTTTTAGTGCATATATAGTGTTTTTGAGGATGTCTAAATTGATGCTGGCTACTTACTAGTGCATATGTTTTTCCTGGGTTGCTGATTCTTGGTGTATTTCATGGCTCCATATGTTCATAATGAGTGGACATATTTATGGTTTTTAAATAATATGTACCCATTCACTTAACCTGAAATTTAAACAAATGAAACTCCATAAAGTTTTCTGTTTCATATATGCAGCTCTTTTCCAGAACATAATTTATCTTCAGATTTTTTTTTCCTCATGGGGTCCCAGGAAGATTTTTTTGTCACCATTTTGATCCACACTCTATTACAGAAGCACAGAATGGGTCAGGGTGTAAGAGACCACAGTGAGTCATGTGGTCCAACCTCCTCCTCAAGCATGACCACCCCACAGCACATGGCACATGACTGTGTCCAGACAGTTCTTACATTTCTCTGGTGAGAGCGAGTTCACAACCTTTTTGAATAGTATGTCTGACTCGGATTTTGTGTCCTTCTGCACATATCCAGGCTTGTGTCTTGGCATTGAATGTTTTATTGAGATTTTGTAAATCAGACTTCATGTGTAGTTATTTTTTTCAAGGCTGGCTTGACACATTTATTTGTTTCATGCAGCTGTTAAAAGGTTAAAATTCTAGCTGCTGACTCAAAAGCTTTGGCTTTTGGCTGGCTGTGGCGCTGTGATAGAGTCATATGACTGAATTCCTGGCTATGGGGTGTAAACATGCTGCTAGCAAACAGCCATCTGCTGTCAAAACCACTTGATTTCTAAAGAATTGCAAACACTTGTCTTGGGTTTTTGCAGAACATCTGCAGGTCACCATCTTCCTCAAAAATCCGAATGAAGCCTCTGTGGTAGTGTTTGGAATACTTTTGCTGTGGTGGTGATAAGGGTGGTCATGATCCTCCTTGCTCTCAGGCAGAGGGTGTGTGCTACACTCACAGCAGAAACAATACAGGCAACATACATGTTTGTCCCAGTTAAGTCTTTGCCGCTAAGGTAGTGGCATGTGGTTAATATAATTTGTTTGTGTCGAAGGCTGGGCCATATCACTTGGTGTTGCTCTGCTCCTGCCCCAAGAGTGAGTAAACATGAATCAGTTTCTGAATGCTCTGGGTGCCTACACTTCCAAATCACATTGAAATCAGATCAGCAGTATTTTATCATAGCATGCTGGGTAGATCCCTACTGACTTCATATTTTGACTTAGTAGCTTGCAAGTTAAAAAGAGGTTATGTGTTTAATGGCTGAGAAGCAGATTTATATTTCTGTTTTACTTATTTGCTGTGCAATTCTGGCATGCAGAGCCTTGACAAGTCTGTCAGTCAATGAAGTACTCCATTTCCCTCTCCCTGAAATTGGGAATGCTCTCAATTTCCAAGAGACATTTGGTTTTTGCGGCTTTTGCTGTGTTTCCTGGAATGTGTAACAACTGTATGCTGCATATCTTTGGTCATGTTTGGCAAATATCTGTAGTAGGCTCGACTTGAAAGTCAAATCCAGCCAGAGCTTGTTGACTATCCCTAATCAGCTCAAAATAATTTAAAGGATTCTATATCTCAAGGACTTCAATGCTTTAATGTACAGTGACAGATTTTGCACTTGATGATCTTAGATACTTCAGAACCTTCAGTAGCTGATCCTTCTTAGAATATTTGATGCAAATAATCATAGAATATTAGTTTGTGTTTAATCGTCTTTATTTTTGTTGTGCTTGTTTTTGTTATCTCAGAAGTGATGGAACTAGTTCAGTTCATTTGCTTCATCTCTGTTTTCTGTTTTCCCAGGTGGTGCAGATCCTCTTGGCCTGCTGTAGAACCATTTTAGATTTTAAATGGTAGTTTTGGGTAAAAAGCATTATGTTCATCTCTGGCACTGTTTACTGTGCAAACCTTGGGATTGAGAACATTACATTTTCAGACCATTACCAGAAGGTTTCTTTGGAGCACTCTTTTGTGACTAGAATCTGTCTTAAAAATGTGTGTTTTTAACCTTTCAAACACTGACTAATGTGCCCATGACTCTCATTCCCCCTTTTTTTTAATATTTCTTTGACACAAATTACTTAACAGAAATTACCCATAATTCCTTTTTTTTTTTCTGTTTGGTTTTTCCCATTACTCTCATATCACAAAAGGAATCAGTGGTCTGGATGCTGTATTGCTTAGTGTTTTTATCTGGTTTAGTGTGCTTATTGGCAGGATGCTATGGTCCTGTAAATCTGTCATAATAATCTATACCACCTTTGCAGAGATCCCCATGGATACTATGGGCCCTGGCAGAATGTGCTAAGTGCTGGTGGCTTCGCCTGAATTTCTGTTCATGTATCATATGGTTATATCTTGTCCTGCCTAAAATTTTAGCACCCTCACCAGAATTTTGCAAAGGATTTGCATTATCCTAATGCTGCTTATGTAAGACTGAATAATTTTATCTTGTGTCCCCTCTTTTGTAGTTCTTTTTTTAGCTCCATGGTTTTACTCATGCCCCACTGACTGCTTGGCATTCAGCTGACTCTGCCTACTAATGCCTTATCTTTGCATCTAATGCTAGTCTGAATTCTAGAAACCATTTCTTAGTGATATTTTGCATTGCATTACAGTCATAAAGTGCAGAAACTTCTCTCAGATGCTGTTTTGCTTTCAGAGCATGTGATTTTTTTCCTTTATTGCAAGCTTTAGCACACTGACACAGCTGCCATGTGGCCCAGTAGGCAGGGCATTTGTCATGTTCTTTTCACCAGCTCAAGACTTTAATTTTGTTCATCTCTCTAATTTTGCATTTATGCATTTATTTTTTACATAGCTTCTACTTTATTTTTGCTTTTTCTCTATGATTAATGCATATCCTCTGCTGATGTGTTTCATGTGATAAAAAAATACCTTTCAGCTTGTTTTGGAATAAAAAGTGTTCTTGGTACTCTAATGGTCTATGTATTTATCCCATGTCTGAGGCAGATGTTGTACTTTTGAATACCTTTTCATTTGCTTTCATTTTTTTCCCCAGTTCAATGAAATATTCACATTGTTTTAATCTGTAGTATTTCAAACTGTTTAATCCATAGGACCTTTAAATTTGTTTTCTGGGTGAAAAGACTCTGCAACCCAGCTGTGCTCTCCTCTTGCTTTTTGTCTCAATACTCTCCTAGTTTTAAAAATATGCAGGGTTATCTCTAATTTGTGAAACCTTGCTCAGCCTTCAAATGTGAATAAAAAACCATCAAAAAGATATTGTAATAACTGAGACCTTATTACTTTTCTCTCTCTCTTTTTTCTTTGTTTTCCAGTAAAATCTTAACTTCACTTTGCAATACTTCCTATTGCAAAACTCCTAATTTTAACACATGAAACTTATGCTACCAGAAAATTGCAGTACTGTGTGTTTTTTCCTTTCCCTGCACTAAAATTATTCTTAGGATTGTTTTTGTGGGTCAAGCTAGAGACCTCAGATGACACGAACTTCCTCCAAATTGGAAATATTTCTGGTTTACTTGCATGTCTAGCAAAGAAACAATACAGCTTAATGATGCGTTTTGGGGCTATTTTTAGGTAGAAAAACAAGTCTTATGGATAAAGAAGCTGATACAGGCTTCAATTCCTGTATGAAATTCCTGAAATGAGAGGAATTGTTCCAGTAAGAGTATGCACTTTCCTGAGAATTTATTTGCATGTATTCGTGTTTGAAAGCAGTTTACTTGAAAGCTCTCTAATGTATAATTAAGATAAAGATGAGGAAGTATATAAAGATCAGGAAGAAGTGTAAATTCAAACAGTGTCAACATATTTTTGTCTGGAGCTCAATAAACCTTTTATGGTATCTTACATTATATCATCAACTAATTGCTTGATTTCCAGCCTGGAGTTAAAAGTTGGAAGGAGCACCACTGCCATTAAGGTTATTTTCTCTTCTGTGGCTGAATTTTCAAATCTTGAAGCAAAAATATAGAAATGTAAGTAATTAGTTTTTTAAGAGTGAAGATGTACAAAACTGTAAAATTTCGGCTGACAAATTGACAAATGTGGCTCTTCCATGTGGCACACTTATTATGCATGATTATAACTCTCTTAGTTAAACTTGTATTTTTTCTGTTATTTTTCATCTGAGTGCCTAGCACTAGTGTTAGTAAAATGATGACTTCAATGAGTGTGTGTGGGGTTTCACCCCCGGATTGGGATGACCCCGAAAGATGGAAAAGTTCCTCCTCCAACCCGTGCCTTCGAAGAAAGACTCAGTAGTCTTCTGTTGTCTGTTCTCAAGGTTGTTTATTGTTGGTTATCTACAAGATTTTTCTCCCTGAACTGCTGTGGCCCGTTCAGCAGCTCAGACAAAGGCACACTGCCCTCCCAGGGGGCTGGTGCCATCTTTTATATCATACATTATGTGTTACATGTTTATACTTTTTCTCCAATACCTGCTATCTATATTGAATGGTGACTTTCTACTCTAAACCAATCTGTGAGTGCCAACATCACCAAAGACATGGAGGCTAGGAAGGAGAAAGAAAGAGGACAGGGCACACCCAAGTCCCTCCATCTTAGATCTCCCGACCCCCATGTACAAAACTTGGACCCCTGCGTACAAGGCTTAAAACCCCCCTGTACAGCACTCAGAAATCCTACCCTTTACTTCGTGACTACTTCTACTACAATATCTAAACTTTTGTGACTTCTTGTTCTTCCTGTAAAGTTGGTAAACTGTTCCATGGGTCAGATTCAAAGCCACAGGGGTCTCTGGCTGCATGCCAGGGTCTCAGATGCTTTTGACCTGGGTCTGGAACGTCCAAGAATGTCTGTGGGACATTCTGAGTTCTGACAAGTGTGGAATTTTTTTAAGAAAAAGAGTGCTATGTTGATATATATCACAGAGAACATTTAAGATGAGTTTCAATAAGAAGGTATTCTCCTTCTGAGCTATATAAAATCACACTATTATTGTGAAATTTTCATATTTTAATATTGACAGTGTGACTTTTCTTTTAAATAAATCTGTCCCTGCAGCATCTCTTTAGCTTTTGCAGTCATTTCCACTATGTGAAAATGTAACCAGGAGTGTGTTTTTTCTGAGATGTTGTCTTTTATGCAAATGACACTAGAAATTTCAGGCTGAAGCATGAATATCTGCTGATTTATCTCCCACTGTGATGATTTATTAAATTGCAAAATGAAATGCATAATTGCTAATGAAAGTGACTCCATTTGAATAATAATTAAAACCTAAAACCTATATTTTCATCAGAGCTGGACAATTTCTTCTCCCGACGTCTAATAAAACAAATCCATCTTTACTTCCTTGCTGGCTGGCACTTCGTTTGCATATGAAGCAAGAGTAATATTTGCTCTGCATACATATATATATATATGTACGTATTTTACCATCCCACATGTACATTAAGGCAATTGTATGTGTTAGTAATTTGGATATGACATAAATTAAATCCTGGAAACAGTTGACAGTTGAGCTTATACTCAGACATACCTGAACCAAACAGGGTTATATATGTTTTTACTTGGAGAATTAGTCCCTAAATGTTTTGTGTAACTCGGTTCTAGTTGGGCAGAACTCAGCTGTGTGTAAAAGAAAGCACAATTGAGCACAGTGTGAGCTCAAAGTGATGTGCTTGACATGCTCGGAAAGTATAATGAGTTTCTGGAAAAAAATTTCAGTAGAAATAAAACTCTTTTTTTTCTAGAAATACCTGGTTGTTTTTTTTTTTTTTTTTTGTTTTTTTTTTTTTTGTTTTTTTGTTGTTGTTGTTTTGTTTGGTTTTTGTTTTATTAATAAGGACCTTTCTGATATTTGCCTTCTGGCTGGACTCGGTAGATAGATCAGGAATTTAGTGATATGGGCTTTTGTGCAGAGTGGTACTTGACTGCAGGACCCAGGCGTCCAGGCAACCCAAGTGCATACATAGGCTGATGCTGCCAAGATTTCAGTGACCAAAAGTGCTTTGATGGTGACAGAATCACAAAATCACAGAATTAAAATAATTGGAAAAGACTTTTAAGATAATCTAGTCCAGCACTACACCTTACAGTTCCTTATCAACTAAACCATGGCACTGAGTGACACATCCAGTCTTTTAAACATGTCCAGGGATGGTGACTGTACCACCTCCCTGAGCAGATGATTTCAGGGTGCAATCACTCTTTCAGTGTCTAACCTACACTTCCTTTGGCGCAGGTCAGGTCTTTGTCCTCTGGTTCTGTCAGTTGTTGCCTGGGCAAAGATACTGGCTCTCACCTGGCTACAACCACCTTTCAGGGAGTTGTAGGATGATGAGGTCACCTCTGAGTCTCCTTTTTTCCAGGCTAAACAAGCCCAACTCCCTCAGCCACTCTTCACAGCACTTTTGTTCCAAGCCCCTCACCAGCCTTGTTGCTCTGCTCTGGATGTGCTCAAGTGTCTCAACGTCCTTCCCAAACTGAGGGGCCCAGAACTGGACACAGCACTCAAGGTGCAGCCTCACCAGTGCTGACTAGAGGGGAAGGATGACCTCCCTGCTCCTGCTGGCCACACTATTCCTGATACAGGCCAGGATGCCATTGGCCTTCTTGGCCACCAGGGCTCACTGCTGGCTCCTGTTCAGCAGGCTGTTGACCAATATCCCCAGGTGCCTTTCTGCCTGGGCACTATCCAGCCACTCTGTCCCCAGCCTATAATAACCCCTTTATTGGGGTTATTGCGGCCAAAATGCAGGACTTAGCACTTGAAGTTCATGTTGTTGGACTCAGCTCATTTACCCAGCCTGTCCAGGTCCTTCTGCAGAGCCCTCATACCCTCCAAAAGGGCATGCTCCCAGCTTGGTGTCATCACCAAATTTACTGATGGTGGACTCCATCCTCTCATCCAGATCATCAGTGAAGACATTAAACAGAACTGGCCCCAGCACAGACCCCTGGGGAACACACCTGGTGAGCAGCCCCCACCTGGCTGCAGCACCCTTTACCACCACCCTCTGGGCCCAGCCATCCAGCCAGTTCCCAGCCCAGCAAAGAGTGCTCCTGTCCAAGCCGTGGGCTGCCAGCTTTTCCAGGAGTGTGCTGTGGGAGACAGCGTCAAAGGCTCTGCTGAAGTCCAGGCAGACACATCCACAGCCTTCCCTGCATCCGCCAGGTTGGTCACCTGACTAGTGAAGAGGGCTTTACACTAGATTTGTAAGGGGAGGGCACTGTCCATTCCAATCATGCCAGTCAAGTGCTGACACCTGTAATTTATGCCCAGAGAATTGCAGAGGCATTCCAGATACTCCAGCTAGTGAGCTGGCTTTAACCAGAGCCTGGGGCCTGGCTGAGACACCTCTACTTGAACATGTGTGTTACGGGGAACACGCAAGAGAGATATGTGGATTTATCATTGGCATCATGGAGACATGGTGGGAAGGCTCCTATGACTTGAGCATTGGAATGGAAGGTTAAGGCTTTTTAGGAAAGGCGTGCTAGGAAGATGAGGAGGGGGTGTTGCCCCATGTCGATGACCAGCTGGAGACTATGGAACTCTGCCTGGAGAAGGATGAGGAGCCAGCTGTGATCTTGTGGGTCAAGATTAAGGAGAAGGCAGGGACAGGGGATATTATGATGTGGATCTGCTGCAGACCATCTGATTGGGGGATGGTGTAGATGAAATGTTCTACAGGCAGATAGGAGCAGCTTCACGTTTGCAAGCCCTGATCCTCATGGAGGTTTGCAGTCACCTGGATTTTGTGTTGGAGAGACAACATGGCAGGGCACAAGCAGTCCCAAATTATATAGACTTTAAGGTCATTTCCAGCCACTTGATATTCTGTGATTCTATAGTTTTGATCATAATTTCATACGTTTACTGAGATCCTGTGCACCTCAGAAGTCATTACAACTTCCAGTGAGGAGTCCTTTAGAAATAGAATATGAGTTTCAGACATTTATTGCAGGTTGGAGAACAAATTCTACAGAAAGATGGGATGTTAGGAGACATCTGGAGACCCACAAGTATTATAGGTATGATTTCAGTCATCTTTCTAAACTGAAGTATAATAAGAAATCCAATAATAAGAAGTCTTCCAATAATAGGAAGTCTAAGGAAGATCTTAGAAGAAATACAGGCAGAAAGATAATCTTTGTGTGCTGATGAAGCAATGGTGAATTAGCATGGATACATGAGCAGATACTAAATATAACCAGGTTTTATGCAAATCAAAGCCCTGGTGCAGCACTTCAATGACAATTGAAAAGAACTCATTCCCCTCCAAATAACAAGTAATTCCAAATGCAGTTCTCTTATCAATGTAAACCAGCTAAGGTTTACATTGTACCCACAAAAGCTGTCAAACAAAACCACTGCATTACACTTCTAGCTACCATGTTAGTTTTTCTACTAATACATTTAGTTAAAAAGAAGTCACTGTGATTAATATAACTTCATTTGAATGGATAAAACATTTGTGTTGGGAAATAATAGACATGAAAAAACAAATATAGGTCACTTGTATATTGTGTATATTGAGCATGGTATGCAGCTAAGGAATCATACAATTGACAGGAAGTATTAATTATTGCTTGCTAATAAGAATCTTTAAATATCATTGCCTTAAGCTCATTCTTTGCTATGACATCAGTATTGCTGTGCTACTTATGTTAAATGAAAGTCAGAATGTGCTATGTGTGGGACCTTTTGGGGAATGCATCAGGTTGATTTGAAATTTTTTGTCAATATAATTAGGAATTTGCTTTCAATGACAGAATGAAAAATGGTCTATGTCCTTTTGGAAAAGGGTAGTCTATTTTCCTAATGTTATTTAAACATATTAGTTGACTAGAATATGTTATTTTGGCAGCGAAATTTATTGAGGAAATGAAAGGAAAATAAATATTTGGTGTCTAAAATCCAGTTATCAGAAGAGAAGTAACACCTGAAAAAATTCACCTAAGTAATACATATGCCACGTCTAAATCTTATGGGTGTTTTACAATAAATAATAATCTAACTGTAGTCACTATGGATATGCCTGCACCACCCCAGCTTTAGTAATGACAAAATGTCATCTGTTTTTAATGGAAAGGTGCATTAAAGGAAAAGCACTATTAGAAAATATATCCTGGATGACATTCATGGCACCAGTGAACTGCATTAAGGCAGTGCAGTAATTAAAAATTCACTTCAGAGGAGCTTATTATTCCTTAATTCACAGTTACTCCATCTATCAAGGGTCTCCTGGACCCAGGCGTTATGAAAACATGATGCCTCTATTACTTTGTAAATTTTTGAATTAATCTTCAAAAAAGATATAAAACTTTCCCAAACCATACAGATAAAAATAATGAATAAGAAAGATTTAGGAAGTATTTAGAATTCAAATAATTAGGCCACAGTGGATACTTTCAAAATACTAGCAGCTATGCCAATATAAAGGAAAAAATCCTCATTAAGTTGTGTGCCAGATTTTACAAAAATAATATTTAGTTAGCCAGTCACTTCTGAAATTTTATTGGTAGTAGTGTGACCTAAGTTAACTGTGTTAAGAAAATCTGCATTCAATAGCACTTATAATTCTGGAATAATGGGAACTAGAAGAAATGTATATGTAAACTTAAATATTTCCTGATGTGTGCATATTACAGGCTTTTAAAATATTTTTTTTTCTTTGTGTTTATTTGGGTTAGTTTTGGGATTTTTTTTTTCCCTCTTTTCTTTTGAATTGTAGACTTCCAGCATGGAAAGGATCCTCTGGGATACTTTCACCTGGAATGACATCCACCTAGTTCACCACAGGGAACTGGGTTTTGGACTGATATTTTCATAAAACCATCTAATTTAATCACATAATCTTTTACAACTAGAAACAGTCAGCTTAGGAACTATCACTCTATATGTTGTTTTTTTCAAAGTGTATTACCTTCTTGTTTGCATTGCACTGAACATGGTAAGGAGGAAGGCTGCTTGTAAAAGAGTGCACAGGAACCTTGTGGTACTGAGTCACTAGGTAGTAAAAAGGCAGGTGATCATGGCCTTTCATAGCTCATCCAGAAAGCCTGATCTCCTCCTCTCTCTAGTCAAAAAAAAAAAAAAAAAAAAAAGAAATGGTGAAGATGATTGTCTTAAATAAGTGTAGTGGATTATATCACATGAAGTGTTACAAAGCTGTTCAGGTGAAGAAATCTTTGGGAAGATTTCTGTGGGAAGAAATTTTTCTGTGGGAAGGAATTTTTCTCCCAAAATCTTACTCAGAGATCCCAGAATAATGAAGGCTTTTAAGCCTAACGAGTTTTTTTGCCTCCCTTTGAATAGGCTAAATTGTGTTTATGCCTGTGAAATATCTGGTTGCTGTTTTAGTATTATTAACATTCTGTTAGATAGGCAGAATTGAGTATAAGTCAAGACAGCTGATGTACTTTGCTAGGAGTGAAAGATGCCTATGAAAAAGAAGGGTTTAAACCTAGATCTCCAGTGATCTTAGGGATCTAAGTTATTAGGCAGGGAAAAGGATTTGCTTTACTAATGATTTTAAACTGCATGGATTAATGTGTGTCTAACGAATTTGATGTGTTAATCATTAATCCAATGCTATTAATATGTTAATGACATAATTTCTTGGAATCATCTGTCATATACTATGATCTGGTATTCTGGTTGCATGGGGGTTGCATTAAAAATCTCACTTGACAAGTCAGCAGCAGGTTAAATATGTCCTGGGAACCTGTGATCAGGAGATTCAAGTGCAGTGACCTAAATCTGTTTTTTGTTTGTTTTGCTGATCTGTGTTTTTGTGGTGCTAGCTTGACAAAAAGGTCTTATTACAATTTATTTTTTTTTCTCACCAGAATCATCCCACAGAAGGAGCCCTTGAGGCTCAGATCAGGATGCAGCTCACTTATCTGAGAGGAAGGCCCTGTATGTTAACACAAGCTGGGCAGTGGCCCACTCCTTCCTCAATATTGTTACTCTTTGTTTTTATTCTTCTTCTCAAGGTCCACAAATACGTCAGAAAAGACGTGTGGCAGTGAAGTATTAGGATTTTTCTCAGTGCTTATCTGAGTGACCATTTAACACAAAGTGTAACACAACATGGTGACAGGAGCCTTTTACTTGCAACAAGAACTGAAGCAGCTGCAAGGAACACCTACACTTACATGGAAATGTCTACATTTTACAGGCCCTTAAAACACATATTTCACACTAATTCAGATTACTATTTTGCCTATGACTCTTGCAGTTCTAGTTCACTATTGTTTTATTAAAGGTGTGTTGAAGGTGAACTGCCATTAACTATACTGTTACATATTGATTTCACAATTTGAATTAATGTAATTTTCTGTTGTTCTCCCTACTAAATGTACAGCAGCACTTCAGTGCCCCAGTCAATAAGATCAATAACACTCATGTGAAGTTCAGGCTATGTCTGTTGCTGGTTTGTTCTCCCTTTCTCCTTGCTCTCTTCTCACAGGGTCAGACAGGTTTTAGTAAATGCAAAATCTATGGTCCTGCTAATAGGCTGTGGGACTTCTCTTGATGGATGCATTCTGCGCACACCAGTTACTCTGAAGCAGAATATTTCATACCTCATACTGATTTTTTTTTAATCATGCTACTATTTCTTCTTTCACGAGAGAAAAAAAATCAAATACCAAAGGTATTCTTTGTGCTTTTTACTCAGGCTTTCTGCAAGCCCTTGTTAACAACTATTTGTGCAAGTAAAATTTCATACTTGGTAATTTTTAAATAGCAAGTCATTACTCAATAGCCCTTGCTAATCCTGATGTCAGAGCTAAAAGACCAATATATAAAGAGATAAATGTGACTAAGTTAAGCATGTGTTAAAAAAATTGGTTAAATGGCTCAGAATTGGTGTACTAGCAACCTGGAAATCTATACCTTAGTGGGAGTGAAAATATCTGGGCAGTTAAGTGTTAAGCCCTTGGACAAAATAACGTTTAAAACACAATGTGCCTTGGTGTTGTATGTAAAAGTACTTGTGATTGTTCCTATTCCATGCATGGAACAAATGTGTCACAAGCAGAAGTCATAACTAGTATTCAGATGGCAAAATGATGGTAAATTTAGAATTGAACATGTACACCCTGAGTAAGTTTCTCTTTCAAAAGTTTTCATGAAATGTCAGTGGTCCTATTTTCTTACTGTCTCTTTTAAGCCAGGAGTATACATATGTGCATAAGTGGATGGAAAGCATCTGTGAAAGAAAAAGAAAAATGAGAGCTAATGTCTTTTGAATAATTTTGAGAATAAAAGAGGATATGTATTAAATATTAAATTGGTATTTGTGCTTCCATTTAACAGAATGGCAGTAGCTGCAATAACTAAAAAAAGGAAAAAAATCTTGGCAAAAGAACCTCGCCTCTGCTTTCCTTTCTTATTTCACAGTGAGGTGTAGATTGACATTGTGATGATTCTCTATTGCCAGACTTTTCCTTGCATTCTTTTCCACATACAGCATTATTCTTCACATGTGTTCACTGACATGTAAAGAGGTGTTACAGGATGCCCTGCTTATCCTTGAAGCATCAGTGGCTGGATGTGATAAAAATAAGGTTACAAAAAGCCAGCAGGATTGATGCAGCTGCTGAAGCCATGTGCTTTACGTGCCCAACAAGAAAAGCAATGCACTTCCTGACCCCTGCACTGTAAAGCTTAGAGAGTATAATTAGAGAACAATAGTTTAACCTGGGAAGGTACTAAATTAACCCAGACAGGCATGATAAACACAATCAAGTTTTTTGTTCTGTCTCCGGATAATAGAATGAAGTGTATGGATCAAAGGTAAAAGCTTCACATCTTTCTGCACTGGCTGACCGTCACTGAGGATATATTTTGAGAATTTGTCTGTTCATGGCTTTCCTTATATATTTCCATATGGTTCTGCTTTCTGAAAACAGATGACAAGAAATAAGATGGAGATAAAAATAGGAGATGAGTGCCAACAGTGAAGGTATGTCTATGAACTTGAGAAAGCTAAAAGATGATAACTTTATATTCTAATTTATGGTGCCAGCAATTTACGAGTGTCTTCTGTAAATATCAAACTCAGAAGCTACTTTTCTCTCAGAATGAAGACTAGTGTCTTTGTTAACAAAAGGAAGCTGTCTTTGTGCTTTCTTTCCATTCTCTCTGTCCATTTTGTTGCCTTTCAAAAAACCCTTTTAGCTGTATGGAATACAACAGATTTAAAATGCCTCAGAGGACCTTTGTGCTGAATTGTTTCTTATTTATTTTTTCTAAATTATTCTTAATGAAAATAAAAACCATCTTGTTCTTACAATTAATTTTTATTCTCCCCTATGTCTCTCCCCTGCTATTCCACACTCTGTAAAATGACTGAGAAACACAATGATTAAAAATTCGCATCATGCCCATCTGCCTCTGTGCCCTGCACTTTGTCATCTGGCAGTCGGGTATCAAAGTAGCCTCATCAATGTTCTTTGAAAACTAAGCAGATTGGACGTGCAATTTATATGTAAAACAATTACACTGTGTTAGCTTGCTTTTTGGCAAGAGTATTAGAGCTCATCTTGGAGATAGGAAACAAAAGCAGCACTTCATCTTCATAAATTTTAAATGAGGGGAGGTGTGTGTGTGAGAGAGCGGTCTGGCAGGAGCTTTTCCCTGCAATCTTTTTCTAACTAGTTCTTTCCTCTCTAGAATATGTCCTAGTGTGTGCTACTGACATTGGATGGAATAATATGTATTTTCATATAATGCAGGTAGTGCTAATGAGTGTCCTACTAGACATTCTTTCAAATAATTTCTTTGATATTCATTTAACACAGAAGGCTGTACCTCAGTGACAAGCTTCAGAACCAAAGCTAAAGAGGGTTAAATGAGCTAATTTATGTTTTATAGACTCATTTTCAGCCAGACAAGTTTATTTTGTCATATTATCTGCGCCAAGCCTACTGTGGTATGCTTTTAAAACACTTCTAAGTGCTCATTCTCAGATCTTTATATGCAGCATTCATGAAAGTCTGTCTGATAAGAACATTAAATGCCATATTTTCTTCAAAAATCTATGCCAAACCCATCATACATTGCTGTTTTCTAAAGTCCTTCAGGGTGTTTGAGAAAAAGTGTGTGATGGAATGTACTGACTTTGGAGAAATTCCATTTTTGGGGAGTATCTCAGAGCAAGTTCAGTGATAATTATGCATTTTAGTGTGGTGGGTTTTTCTTGTCTGAATGAGAGGCATAATCTGTCCTGCAGCACTTGTAATGGAGTTCTGAACAATGTCAACAAGAAACGAACAATGTGTTTGTCCTCCTTAAGAAAGGTCTTTACTCTGAACTTTAATGCTAACCATAAGCATCAAGAAATTCTGAGTGATATTAACCATGGGACTGAAACATAGTCTGAGTTGCAGCTTGCCAGCATTGTGCAGCTTTGTACTTGAAGTTTGGCAAATTTTTTTTGTTTAATGAGGGCAATATGTCTGCCTTGAAACTAAATATGCAACATTCCTCTACTTCATTCTTTTCTTCAAAAAATAAAGTGCTTAATTTAATGTAACAGTTATGAGATTTTTTTTTTGTGTTTCAGAGATTTAGGGGAATCTATAGAAAAATCTTTAAAATAATATTTTCATGAATTCTAGCTATAATCTAGTCAGTTTTTATTGTAGGTTCCATCAGCAGTTAAAAAGGATTTTTTCAATTTTGAACCAAATATCTTGCCCATAAAAAATTCTACTTCTTGACCAGGACATTCCTGGAAATAGCTTGTATTTTAATAAGTAGAACAGAGATTTGCAGCTGGCGAGTCACCTCTGGATTCTTACTCATATTTTTTACAGGAAAGATAGAAAAGAACTAAGGTGGCATGGGATGGAAAAGTTTTTTACTGTTTGTTTGTTTCTTTGTTTTTTTTTTCCCAAGTCTGCCTATTTGAAATAATATTGCGGTATCAGATGTGGAAAGTGATGTGAAGTTTATACTTTACATTGAGATCTGTATTCTGACAGTAAGCTTTTAGGGGCCAGTAAAGTGGCCCCTAAAATTAAAAGTAAACAGTAAAACTTCATTGTATCTAAGTATAACAAGTTTGCATAGTTTCCACAATTGGTCCCCCTTGAGGAAGGCAGTAACCTCCAGCCAGAGGAGGTTTTATGGTGCTCAGAATCTTTGGGTAACTTTGGAGATAGATTCATTACAATGGTTTTTCTCTCTGCTATGTTCTTTGAGGGAGACTATCTTAAAAAACAGTAGTGTTCTGACCAAGGATGTGAAATTTGATCCTCTCTGCCAGAAAGAATGATGAGGGTTACCTAACTTACCACCTATAGTAGGCTGTTGATGTTGCCTGAGATGAGTTCTCACTTCAAGCTGTTGATCCTCTCAGAGCTTGCTTAACAGTATCAAGATAGCTCCAGTGTAGCTCATGTAGTTTTTGCCATCCAGAAAATCTACTATGGTGTATTTTGGGATAAAGGTACAGTGAAGGTTTTCTGTTATATATAAAATTTTTAAACAGCTGTTGAAAAACTTGTGATACTTCACTGAGTGGGGTGAGAGCATTCATCTGGATGATTAGATTGTCCCTTTCTCTATAGTGAGTAATTATATGATTTATTGTGAAGAAGAAAAGAAGCAGCCAAAGAAATTTTCAGCATCGTTTAGAGTGCTCTAGGATGTTGTCCTCAGGAAGATACAGCCTTGACTTCACTGTAGAAGAATTAACCATTTTACTATTTCTTTTAGTTTATGGGTTTTAGTAATTTGGGGAAGAAAGCTTCTCTCTTTTTTTTTCACTTTGTTACAGCTGCTCACAGTAGAACAGTATACAAGTCAAGTGAAAAAATATAATTTCTGTGGAAAAGAACCCAAAATTTTGTGAAGATGACAAAGTACTATGAAAATGGGCTAGAAGTAGGAAAATATTTTTTTTTTTTTTTTACTTAATAATGGTCACCAAGAAAGACACTGTGCTATTTGTTCATGAGAAATTTGTAAGGGCCAGCACTGGACATGGAGGATCACATTCAGGCCCACCTCCACTGCAATCCACACAGAATCCTGCACCTGAAATTCATCACCCTGGTCAGTTCTATATACAGGCTAACTATAACAGCATTCCTGGGTATTCCTGTGGGGTAACTGCCATGTGAGGACTTAGGGAACATATTCAGAGATCACATTCCCTAGGTGATGGCAGCTGTATGGCTTTGTGTGTATGGTATGCTCCCTGACAGGTTAGCAGTAACTGCCCCTGACTTAAAACCAAGCAAGAGCAGATTCCAGCAGATGCTGTAGCATGGTCTCTGCAAGCAGAAGCAATCCTGGCCCTGATCTGATGGAAGGCTGTGCTGTGCCTGTGTCAGCCTGCCAGCGACAACTGCATTTTATCACTTGGTAGTGAAGAAGGATTGCTGTTTGGCAAATCCTCACCTCTCTGTTTCCAAAGCCATGCTAGCAAAGCTTTGGCTCTTGAGCCATGTAAATATTGCTACCAGCAAGAATCAGTCCTCACTATTGATGGCCACATGTGCTTGGCAAGGTTGGTGGGCCTGTACAATCCAACCTTGGTTTGCTCAGAACTCCCCATATGGGGAAGGATGCAGCGCTCCTGGCTCTTGTTCATTTCCAGCAAACTAGCTGCAGGTTCTGCTATTAGATGACACAGAGAGAAGAGAAACAGTGTAAATGCAGGTCAAGTGAAATTGTTAAGTAATTAAAAGAAATCCCTTTTAAGATACTTATGGCTACTATCATCCGCCTTTCTATTTTGATGCAGGTGTGGGGAGCATATTCAAAGCTCCATAGAAAATTTTTGCATTTGTAAGTCCAGAAGGTCATAATTTTTGAACTGCTTTTATATGTGTCTGAACATCTAATTGAGCTGAAAAACAAAAATTAAGAAAAAAAAAAAGAATTGATGCAACACAGATAATGAGTACAGCAGTAAAGATTTTAAATAGTTTTGAATGTTTTTACCCAAAGGGGAGTGGTCCAATAACTTAAGTGGATTATTGTCAGCTCATAGGAAAGCTCAGATCACTACTAAATATGAAGCTGCTGATCTTAAAATTGTCAACAGGATATAGCTGTCACAGACATGTTGAAAGAGACCTCTCCTTTGTTTTAGAATAATGTAAAATTTAGTTGTAGTATTATAGTGTGTGTTGAATATTCTTAAATTTTGAATTAAGAACCAAAGAATTTTAATTAGCAGAAAATCAAGAAAATTATATATGTTGGGCCCTAGGCATTAAATAAGCACAATGTTAAAAGCTGTTTAAAAGAAGAGGAATAGCACTGATGCCCAGTACAAGGACAGCATCTGCCTGGATTTGCTGCCAATCCTGAATATTCAGGTGGTAATACACAGTTCTTGTGTGACAGCTTTACTCCTGGCAAGTGAATTATGAAAGCTGGTTCTGGTGATAGAGACTGGTGGGAGTGGTAGCTTTGGCCTCCTGAACTGTCAGAATTTGGTGAACAGAAAGATGGTGACATAGAGGTGTCATTGTCTTTGCATTCCTTTGCCTCTTTTGGGCCTCTTGAGCTTGTTTTGATCAGAACTATAATATGTAGGTTTTGACCACCCCAGAACATAAAATCCAAGTGTATTTTTCAAATTTTCAAATGAGTTTTTACCATCTTAATGAGTGAAACCAAACCCTCAAATTTATATGCTTCTGTTCTTCAGGCTGTCTAAATTTAAATTTATTATATCAAGCTCATTTCTAATAGAAACTGCTGGGGATGTGATCAAAAGTCTTTTTAAGTTCAGCTTTTGTCCACTGTCATTGATCTGCAAATTTTTCAGTCAGAAGATGTTTGAAATGCTTTTCACATTGTCAGATTCCTGCCTGCCCCTTTGTGAAAGTCTTGATTTGATTAAAAAGCATTGCACAATTCATCAAGGCTTCTGATCTTTTGGACTAGGTGCTGGTTAGTGTTTCTGCAACACATCCCTAAATGGAAGACTGAGTGGTAAGAAGTCTGTTTGAAGCAGGAAACTTGTCTATTTGTCAGAGGTCAAAAGGAAAAGTAATTTTTACTGTAACTAATAGCAAAGCGCTGTGCTTGAGATTCAAGAGAATAAAAAGGCTTCAAGATGTCTCTTCTTCTGCCACCCCTTTCCTATGCTACAAAATTCAGCATGCAGATATGACCTTGCTTGGTGTATGCGTGTGGGTGAATTTTGAAATCAATGTGAAATCATGGTGGACTAAATTTTTTGGACCAAGGATTTGTGTTGTTCTGCAGTATGATGAACAGGTTTTGACACCTTTTTAAAGAAAGGGAGTCTCTTAAATGGTGTGACTGTCACACACAGTGGGATGGGCAAAGACCCCCTTTCCACATGCATGCCTCTGCCGAAGCTGGCCGTGTCTGAGCCGTGTCCAGAACTAGGTGTAGTGTTTATAAACTTCCATGAGCAGTTTAACAGAGTGTGTGTAGCTGCATTTCTTTTGTGCCCAAGCTCACTCATATTTGCCAAAATATACTGTGCCATTGGCCAGTGCAGTGCTGCTCATGGCATTTGTCTGTGCCACAGGACACTGTGTGAGGAAGTCTTCAGAAAAACATGTGTCTTGGATTGACCAACCAGTCCTTGAGAGGTAAAATTAGTGCAATCTGGATAGCTAAAGGAAACAAAAGAACAAAAAACATCTGGCAATAAAGTTGTATCCAAAAATAAAGAAGACATATTTACATGTCTTTTAGTTAGGACTAAGCACTGTAACTATTTCCTTAAGACTATGATAAATTCTTACTCCCACCATTCAGAGACTGAGTGCCATCTTCAAACAAAGATGACCAAAAATACCTGGGGATGATAATGCAGATTGAAATTCAATGGTTTGCATGTTCTTGAGGTCTCAATAGCTAGTAAGTTCAATTGCTGACTACAAAGATTTTTATTTGATTTTTATTTTTTTTCTTATTTTCTGTTAATCTGTGGTAGAAGCTTTTAGGAAAGGATATGTTCACTGCATTTTTGTAGTGCTGGTACAATAATGTTCGCACTTGGACCTTTAAGCATGTTATACATGAGAGCGTAAGGTTTTTTTGGTTTTTTTTTTGAATATGACTCTTTAGGAAAGAGGGTGACATACACATGATTTCTATTTAAATTTCATATGTGTATGCCCTCCTACAAAGCCCTAGCAACTGCAGCTTGAGTCTGTGGGACAAAAACAGTTGCTGACTTCTCCACTGTGCTTTTCACCATCTGCTTGTAGCAATGTAAATACACAAAATGATGAAATTTCATGTTTTTTCAGATCAAAAAAGCTATAATGAAATACTAATGAGTCTTATTTTCCCAGTTTTAGTTGTCTTGCTGCATGAACTTTTCTTCTATATCTCCAATGAACAGTGTCATGTATGTTTTGTAAAAGTTTTCATTGACATTAGTATCAGGGGCCCTACTTAATGGTTGTACCAGCTTGGTATATGTTTAGGTTAGAAATAATAAATTTCTATGTATGCCAACCTCATTCAGGGTTTTTTAGAAGCTGTGATGTTCTGTACCATGGAGCCTTGCTTACAGTCACGTGAAGATGACATTCCTGTCCAGGAAGGCTTGTGAAGCTTTCTAAAGCTGTATTCTAAATAGATGGTGGAAGACACTATAGATGAAACATGTAGTAGGTGTCTTTCTCTGTTTTTTCTTAGGCATAAGTTAAAATTTTTAAGCTATTTAAAATTCTTTCTTTAAAAACCCTGCTTTTCCTCATCCTATGTATTTATTTCTTTTAAGTGTCTTTGCTGCCACTCCATCTCCTGCAATGTGACTGTCTTGCAGATTATTTGATAAGAACCCAGTCATCTTTGTATTTTGTTGCTTTTGCATTTGTTCTATATGCGAATATGTGACTACGCCTTTTTACTTCATCTTTGGTAAATAATCTCTTGGATTTTCAAATGGACACAGATAAATATGGAATGTAGAGGAATTAAGATCTCTCCTTACTACTGTATACATGAATGCCTCTGCTGGTTGAAAATGAATCTTGTAGGAATAAAATTCACTCTTCCCTCATTTTTCCCACGAAAAATCCTGTGCTTTGGAAAAGAATATACTTCATTTTGCACTATGCAAAAAGCAACATCTTCCTTCTCTTTTGCAGGTGAAACACAGGACAAACTGCTGTGTGTAGGGTCTGCTAAAGTCAACTACTCTGTGGAGTCAAAGTCCCTGTATTTGTCTGTTTCTCTGATTTAATGCTGGCAGAGCCCTCTCTGAAAGCATGATATAGATTTTAGTCTGGACCTAGTCACCAGTTTGCAGTTTGCCCTTTATGTTATACAGCTGTCAAGTCTGTGCTAGATTGATTTCTCCCTACACCAAAAGACCAGCAATGAGATCAAGTGCCAGTCAGTTTTCTTAATTAGATTCCTTTTAAATGCTTGCTGGCACTCCTTACAGTGTCATTTGAAGCTGGATCTTGCACCCCTTGAGGTGGAGCTGCCATTTTTAAAGGCTCATTTTTGCATTATTGTCTGAGTGTCTGTTTTTTTATGGTTTTCTCTTTTTTCAAAATGTCAAAATGCTTAAACAGTGTATCAGTAAGCTGTAAAGTCATGAACAGAATTAAGAAATAGAGAGCTTGTTCTAGAATAATTTAAATGGTTGTGTTGCTGCTCTTCTGACGTTATCCTGTCTGAGAGTGGCAGGACAATGCATAGCACCTTCCATTATGTTTCATGGATCTAGAAATTATGGAAATTATAACTATGATTAAGAATTAAAGGGTAACAATGACATAACAGACATGACATAGTCTTCATTCCTTCCAGGAAGGCCTCTACTAGTACAGGGAGCATTGGCACTTAGAGACCCCTGCTGGTGCCCCCGTGCAATGCCTTTGTGTTACCTTAAGCAAATGAAAAGTAAACATGTTCGGACAACTAAGACTTTTGTTTAATGTTGCTCTATGCTTTGCTATTTGATATGATCAGTCTCTTTCCCATCCATAATTTATTTTCAGAGGATTTTTGTGACCTTGAACATGAGATAAAATGTCGGTTCCTCTGGGATCTGTACCTGAGATGTGCTGACTTTTAAAGGAAATCTTTAGTCAGAGAATTCCCTGAGAATCTTAATGTCATAATCTTAAAAAAAAAAAAAAAAAACCCAAACAAAACACACACTTTTTTTTGTTTGCTCTCAGCATAATTGGCTTTTTGAATTTTTTGAATTGCTGATTCAGAACATGCCTGAACAAATGGAATAATTGTATATACAAATGAATTGAGAATTATTATACCCGTGATGACTTACTATTTAGATCTGCTCATCAGAAAGCAGAAGTGTGTCCATCTGAAGTTAATTTACTAACCTAACTGGCAATAAGTGATTCTGTTTCAGGGAAAAGGCAGTGCCTGAACATACACAAAAGCTCTGTAGATAGAGAGTCCAAATGTGGCCAGATTAGCAAAGATCTACGGTTGCAGTGAAAAGAGCAAACATGAATATCCTCACTTTTTCCAGGGCCCTAAAATGAGGTGAAAAGCATCTAAGTATTGCCATAGATGCCATAGGCAAAGAAGTAGCAAAAGGATACTTTCTCTTTAGGTTTCTTTAGGTTTGGTGGTACCCAAAATTGCCCTGCAGCTCACAAGAAAGCTGCTGTGCTACCTTAATGTGGCCCATATTGCATCCCAAAGAATGAAGACTAGAAATCTTTTGAGGAACTTCCCTCTGACTGTATTTTTTTTCCCTAGTTGTGCTGCATCTGTAGTGTTCTGTGGCCCAGGCAAATCTGGCACGTAGCAGCAGTGTACTTGTTCTCAGTGCCAGTTCTGTGGCCTCTGGACACTAATTAATTCTTTTGAGTTACTTTTGTAATATGCTATTATAATTCTAAAACAAATAAAATGGCAGTGCCACAAGAGCACCTTGTGTTCCTGCAGTGGCTTGACTTAAATTCCCCACAGTTCTGACATAAGATATCAAGCTTCTAAGAACTGCTTGTTATACCTTTAAATCACGAAGGTGCATGGAAGGCTCTCCACTCTCCACTTACTTTTCAGTATATTCATTTTCATATGATTTTAAATATATACAATGAATAAGAGTACTCTTTACAAGTACACCAGGGAGGCTTTTTTACATGTGCTGGTGTAAACAGATTTCTTGTACCAGACCATAAAAGAAGCTCTCCATTTCCATCATTACAAGGTTCTGTAGCTTCAACTGATTCATTTCTCCAGCATGACCCTTGTTCCTTAGCTAGAATTTGGTAAAAAAATTGTTATTTTTTTCCTGTATTCCGCAGCTGTGATCAGCTGGAAGTAACCTGAGAATTTCTCTCCTAAGCTCACCCTGACCACAACTGTTCCTCTCTCCTTCACCGCATTCACCCCTGCTCTTTTCAATGTGTAGGGTGAAGACAACTGGTCCCTGCTGGCATCCTAGCTAGTTGTCTGTCCAGAAAAAACATATAATTGATAGAAAAGCCATGTCTTTCCTTCAGAAGATTCTCATTCATATGAGTCTGATTATTTCTGAATTCTGGCATGCCATCAAAATTAGCTGGAATTTCTCCAGTCTTACTGGAACACTGGCAGACATGAACCTAAAGCTTAATCTTACCTTAGAAATTACAACTCAAATGCTTTTTTTGCATGACTTTACACATTTTTGTCATTTCTTTTGAAAAGGAGGTTTTGTACTGTATGCATACACCTTCACAGTTGTTATCACTTTTGTGTACTGTTCCATGATTGTAACAAGTGATGCTGCAGGCTTGACAAGCTGTTGATATGGATTATTGACACTCGTTTCTAGTGACTTATGTAGAGGCGCAAAAAAAAAAAAAAAGTCATGCTCTTTTTTTTTCTGTATACTGGCCTAATAATGTCAAGTTATGAAATATACCAACATTGATTCTTTTAGGATTAGGGGAAAAAAAAATCAAAAGTGATTTTGTGCTTTTCAGGTCACTTGCAATCATTTTAGTGGAATAACAACAATTACTTCTCTTTTCTTTTAACTGCAATTCTGATTCTAGAGATAGTGCTTTCTCTTTTCCATTCTCCTCTCTGTGACTAAAACACTAATGTAAAATATGTTTATTAGTTTAAAACCAGCAGAACTTTTTTCCACTTGTATGCCCAATGCAACAGATGTGGCTGGAGCTTCTCACAGAGTGAGAGCATAGAGCAATTCCTTGTAGTAGATGATAAGAACTGTACACAAGAAAACACTTTTTAAAGGGACATTGCCCATTTTTCTGTAATCCCTTATCTTCTCTACTGAGTATGCAAAGGTGGTAAGTAATGGGTGAGTGAAGAAGCCATCTTGTCTAGTTTTCCTTTTATAAAGCACTGTCTAACATGCTCACATAGTAATGAAAGCACTTCATCACCAGATGGCAATGTTGCATGAGCCTAACCCCTCCACCTCCTCACAGGGTTGTAGCACGAGCAGTGGAAGGAAGTGGTACAACTTGTTTGGGAGAATGAGCAGCCATATTGTCAAAACTCTTTCATCTCCTTTAAAAGTACCTACAATGAAGGTCAAAAAGGATAATTTTCCACTTTTTCAAGTGAAGAGAAAATCTGGAAAGAAATTTGTATGAAATTCAGCTTGAGTAAAAAGATCAAGGACACCTTTCTTAAAGAAATATATGCTTACACTTCTTTGTCCTATTTTTTTGCAATTGTTCTTTATAAGAATTAACACCCAGAGACATTTCCAAAGTTACACTAACTTTACACAAGAATACTGCCAATCGCAGTTCCCAGAAAGTGAGATTTTGTTTTTTGTATTAATGGTTACTGAGGGTGTGAAATTACATTTTTCCTAACTTTAAGGTGTCAGGTGACTGTATCTGTTGTAACATTGCATAGTTTTAGAAATCCTTGGTTTTGTTTTTTTTTCTCCTGAAATTAATTTATAATGTAATTCTGCTTACACAGGATCTTCCCCAAAAAATTATTTGAACAGAAATTATAGTGTCAAGACATATTTTGCATTGAATGTTCCATTGAGTTCACAGCTGTTCTGTTTATTTGTATTACACATAACAAACACATATTGCTGAATGTGTGAATAGTAATGAATCGACTGTTAAGATTATGGTCAAGTAGCCTACTTCTAAAATTGTAATAATGAAAATGGAAATCTAATTTATTGAAAGAGAACAGATATTAGACAAAGTCTAATTGGAAACACAAAGAAAAAATTTAAGGCTTTCATAGTAAAGAAACACAATTTTATAGAGGCAAACTTAATTGAACTCTACCTGCAAATGCACAAAACATTCCTTTGTCTTTCCAGTAACTTTAATCTATGTCCATCCCATAGATATAGCTGAAGTACTCATAGTATTAGTAAATAGTTTCATGGTTTTTATCTATTTCTGAGTTGAAGAAAGCTTGAGGAATAGGCTTAAATTGAAGATTGTTAGATCACTAAACAATAAACTGAACAGAGAGCATTATGTTCTGGAAGTAAGTAGTAAGGGATTTGGGCCCAATTGGTTTGTGCTTCCCCAAGACACTGACAATAGGTGTCTTGTTGCCCTTGGGTACGCCTTTAATATAGCAGGTAATTCTGCCCGTTGTTTTCCTATATTGACTCCAGAGGAGAGCTAGGATGATTTAGTGGCTTCATTAAGCACTTAGACAGAGAGAATGAATCTGGGCCTAAAGCCGCAATATAGAGTTAATCATCCTTGTTCTACACTATTTTCCTCCTTCTCCATCTGTGGAAGGCAGGAATAGAGCAAAGGCTGGTTATCAGCCATATTTCCAGTGGTCCCTCACTGGTAGTTTGGGGTGTCTCCAGTGATGGATGTGTCTGTACCTTGAACTTCACATTTATCACCTGGGGTAAAAACCATAAGGCAAGGTTGGTAAGCAAATTGTCAGACACACTGCAATGGTGGTAAAGTCCTCTCTCAGTGGTTCCCTTGCTTTGCTCTTCCCAAGCAGGACTTTTCCAATGGATGATGGTGGGATTGTCCTGGTTTTGCATACTCTATGAAGTGCCAGTGAGACTAGCCATATCTCTGCTGGTTTCTGTTTGCCTGGAACCACAGCATCCTTTGCAAGATTTCTTTTTTTCAGAAAGGGAATCTCCTCACTGCCATGTCTCTGTACATTTCAAGGCTCTGTTGGCAGAACATGACATCATTCAACCTAGAGAAGGAGGACTGAGATACTGGGAGACCTGACATGAGATGAGATGCTTGGGAGAACACAACTTACAACTGTGCCTGGAGTGAGGGCTCAAGCGTGTATGGACTGCTTCGATTACACATCACCAGGAGAGTTGTGGCTTGATTGTTATTCCCCCTCTGTTATGCTCTTGGTGAGGAAGTTTAGAAAGCAAAATGTCATTGCAAGTGTAATTTGACATGTTGTTGTAAAGTGGTTTGTTTATATGTTGGAGCTGGATAGGCAATGCATGTGTGCAAATATGGCAAGACATTCCATTAGGATTGTGTTGCTCATTCAGGCTGACTCACTTATCCAGACCACTGTACAATAAGATGTCAAACTATTGTCACCGTGACAACACTTTTCCTTCTAATTTCACACTGGTAATTTTGACAGAACAAGAAGGACTGTGTGAGTTTACTTAAAAAACACATTTGGAATGACAGGATAAATTATAACATTATTGTCTAATGGGTGGAAACGAAAATCTTTGCAATTTCAGGCTCCAGCAAAATTACTTCTTTTTTGAGGTATGGATATCAGACTTCAAGTGGATTTCACAAAATCTCCTCTAGATATCTAAATTAAAATCTATTTCAAAGATAACTCTTAATCAGCAATTCTCAGTAGGATTACTATCACAATTACTATCACTCTTTAAAATTTTTCTTTCTTTCCTTTTCTTTCTTATTTTCTTTTTTTCCCTAAGGAAGTTGCAAACCTTGCATTTATTTTTTTTCCTGGAAGGAAAATACAAAGTGAGATAGTAAGAACAAAGAAATAATTCCCCTTTTCTGAAGAGTCAATGATATAGATTTAAATTCTCAAGTGGAGGAAACATTCTTCTCCCTAATCCCCTAGGCTCTACCATATTTATGTATTTTTTTCCCCATTGGTAAATTAGTTCCTACTGACATTTTATCAAGATTTTCCTTGCTCAGTTTGAACTTCATGGAGGTCAATCATCTGTATTTGGGTTTGGTTTTTTTTAAAGTTGAACAAGTTTTGAAGTGTGTTTGGCTATAATTAATAAAAGAGTTCTCATAAAAATAGATCCCAGTTTCTCTGGGACATAAAATGATTTAAAAATATCATTAATTTTTTAAAAAAATGAATCAATAATTTCACAAGGCAGCATTTCAAGCTCTGAACAATGATGTGAACCAATTTAATTTACCATAACAAAGCTGATGGAAAAGTCATGATTGCCATTTGTTGTGTGATGCTAATGAAACCCATTCTCAATTGGAAAGCCTCCTGTGTTTTCAAAACAAAAACCCAAAAAAGGCTGATGCAGTGATCTAGAAGATACAGGGAATTTTCCTGTTCCTTTGAGATCAAATGGCTCTGTATTGACAGTCCAGCTGGAACTGGAAAACTCTCCTGTGTGGTTCTCTTGTGTTATGAGCTGGTGGTGTTTCTTAGCCTGGTGGCCAGAGTGGGCTGCCTGGCTGACTTCACTCAGCTCTCACCTGCCCGTAGGAGCTGTTACTAACAGAGAATAAACATGATGATGGCAATCCACACAGAGATCATGAAACTTCACAGACCTACTCTGCAACTCTTCTTCCTCAATGTCACTAGTAGGAGTCCAGTGAGCATTTGGCCTCAGTTTGTACTTCCTCCTATGGCACAGGTATAACTCCAGTCAAGCTGCACCTACAGAAATGAGCACCTAAAGAAAATCCTAAAATCTTATATTTTTTATTATTTTTTCTCCCCCATTTTTATAATCAGCACAGGCTAGGAATTTCACAGAGGTCACAAAGAGGTCAGTGGACATTCGCCAATTTGGGTTGCAACACAGGGCTTACCTGTTGGTCTCTCTTTTTCATTCTATGGTTTGCATTGAACTCTCATGTAATTAAGAAACTGGGAGGCTAAAGGACAATTTTGGTTTTAGAAAAGTAGAACAAAATTTGGCTTTCGACAATAACTGGCAGGGAAAGAGAAACTTGCATGCTTGATTTGTTTCTCATCAACATGAGAAGATATGTCATGCAAATTATGGGCTGTGGTAGGAGTGTCTGCATACTCTAAAACCTGTTCTTGGAATAAAAAAGAGTTTTATTTACCATTTTATGAAATGTGCTGCAGCTACCGAGATAATTCCTTTGAGATAAAAAGTTTAAGAACCCCAGATTTTGAGAATTCATGTTTACAGCCAATTTGAAAATTTTGAGTTACATTTCTAAAAGCTTGCAACTGTCCCATTTAAAGAACATAGAAATTCCTTAGAGGTTAGACAATGTCTCCTACTCAATTTCAGTGTCTGGGAAACACCAATCCCTAATCTTTTCTCTCCCTAGAATTCTCTAGGGTATGTGTCACTGCCCATTACATCTTTTAATTAATGTGATAATTGCTGTACATGAAGTTTAATACCAATTCAGTTAGCTTATGCTGGGAAGCCTGATGTTCTGTATTCGTTGAAAACAGATAAGACCAGATTTGCTTACTATGTTAGTTGTGTAAGGTCCAGATGAAGCTTACATGTCCATTCCTCAGCACAGGCAGTTAGACCTGATATAAGTTGCCACCAGGTCCTTTACAGGAGACGCCTCCTTCCCTCATTTACACTTTGTCAACTCCATCACACTTTTTTCCATGCAAGCTGGCCATTGCCACTGCTCTAAGTAAGAACCACCCTGTTTCTTTTAACAGAGAAACCAGTTAGCAGTACAAATAATAGCACATAAATATAGATAAGGTATTCAGTGTTTTTTAAAAAACAAAGTAGGTTTCTTTTCTTTCCCTACACAGGCGTTGTAGGGGTAAAATCTTGGGCTGGGGAGAAGCAATAAAGCATGACGAGCAATACATAAAACAGCTCATAAGACTTGTGAAAACACTCTCTTAAAACTTAATTGCCTAGTTTTGATGGTACACATATGAGCTGGATTTTGTCACAGAACTATTCCTATGCTTCCTTGGACAAAGACTTCTTTTCCTGTCATCTGTAACATCTGTTACTGCTTGTTCTTGAGAGTGTACTGGCTTTAAGAATTTTATGAGAAAAAGCAAAGCTTTTGGTTTTAAAATTTTTCAGCTACTGACCCTCTGTTGTTCAGGTGCTGTTTTGCCCAACACAATGTGTAAATCGGGTTAAAAGAGGAATTCAGAACAAATAGACTTCATGCACGAGTCATAGGTACCAATCTAGAACTGTAGTTTTTTTAAACTAAGGTGGAAAGGGATACGATAAGAGGTTACTTATGTTCAATGGTTTCAGGAAGGATTTCTATGTTTGGGTTTTAGTTTAATGTGCAGTATAACAACATTCATGGTAAACAATTCTTGTATGCTCCCCTAGAACTGCCAGAGAAGTGGAGATTTCATAATTTCAGTTAGGACATAGAGATTTACAGCACCCAATGTTCTCTGAAGCAGTTTCCTTCTTGTTATTATTCTTTACTGTCATCCCTGCCATCTTAACCAAATACTTTGATCACTTCAGCAGCGCAGATACTGGCATTTTTCCTGTGCTTTAGGGACTCTGAAATGCCTTGAGTTATTGGTTCATTTGGTACAAGACTTTCACGTGATCAATGGTGATCATACCCAGTACTTGATGTTTTCATCTGTGTTTCCTGAAGTCTCAGCTGCTTTTCATGTGACTGTGTTGGTTTCTTTTCCACTGCTGGTTTGTGGAGTGCCTGTCACTTACCCCTTCTGTCACTGGGGCCTGGGTATATGTCAGGTCTGGGCAGAGCTATCAGCTCTGCTGGAGCAGGGCTACTAGTCTTTGATGCAGCAGAGTTTCCTTGTAGTCTGCACATCAGAAGAAGAACAGTACCTAGGTACTCATCTGCTCACTACTTGAGTTCTTCAGCATCCTGTCTAAAAAATTATGTATGTATAATAATTAATGGCTTGGTATCTAGCCTTAAGAGCAACAGCTGGGCTCCTTGTGAAAAAATGGACATGAAGGCTAAAGATGATCAGAAAAGAATTGTTCAAGTTACTGCATCAGGGTTCTGGCTGCTCTAGTACACTGTATCCAAGGATCTCAGAAACCAAAGAAGGGTCAGCAAGTTATGAAATAGGCAACTATGAATCAATCAAATCAAAGAGGAGGATTATTCTCAGGTTTTACTGAATTTAGTAGAAAAGAAAAGAGCTTCTAGAGCACCTTCTTATAACTGAATACAGAAATAGGCTTCAATGTTCCCTTATGCTTTCTTGAAAAGTAAACAGAGATATTAATTTAAATTCTCCTGGCCTTATTTTAAAAATGAAGCACAACCCCCTGCCCCTTACACCCAACATAATTTGAACTCAGAAGTTTGAGTAACATTGATTATGCTGGAATTTTTCAAAATAAGTATAAAACCTCTTGCAGGGATACTTATGGTCTACTGGACAAGAATGGATTTGCCTAAACATAGGAAGAAACCACCTCTGCACTTTGACCTACTGATTAAGTGAAGATCAAGAAGCAAGATGTAAGAAGAAACAGTGAATGATCATAAATGGTCTTCAGATAAGACAGCAAAATTAAGTATATTCATTCAAGAAAGCTAATAAAAGTAAAAAAAATCTTGCATGTCAGTACATAAGTGAAACTATGTGAGTTATAAACAGGAGAAGCTGAAAATCTTCATGCACAGTCAGAAACATCTTTTCTATAGTATAATGGGTTTTGTGGCATTTCTCATTACTGGAATGCTAGTATTCCCGTGTATATTTTGCTCAGGCAGAAAAAAAAAAGTGTGATCTTGAACATAAGGAAGACAATATGCTTGCCCTGGGGTTTTGAGTACAGGTGGAGTTAGACTTGTTCAAAGTCTATGATACAAAATGAAGACTTATATGGTAGAAGTATGGGTGATAATTTTTGTCAAAAAGATGTAGAATGCACCACGTGAAAAGCAGTGCTCAGTGGACGATTGTAACAAATCCAAGTGAAGACTCAGACTGTCCAACAGAATACAAGAAGAACTGACAGGTGAAACCTTTCTTTTGCTAAAGAACAAATAAAGAGGGAAAGCAAGGATGACACTGAAGTTTTGAACTGAAAATGATTGAAACTGAAATAAGATTTCATGATCTTTGGGAAGAGAAGAAGAAGAAAACAAAAAACCCCACAAACATTATGGATTTTCAGAAAACAGACTTCAATTAGCTCTCAGAATTGTTACTTAAGGTTACACAGGAAGAAAACTGGATAGAATAGCACAGCTGGGTAGAATAAATAAGCTGAATTCATAGCAGCTTTACTGACTTCAAGGAGTGATTATACACAAAATGCAAACTTGGTTATTTAGCTGACAGTCTATGGAAAAGTGTAATGTGAATATGTAGTAACAAAGTTGAAAGTCAAGGTATGAAATGAGGTTAAGTAGCAGAAAATGTCAAGGGTAAAAGGATAGCATTTTAAAATGAGTTAATTATAAGTTCCACAAATCTATTACTGGCAAAAGAAAATTGAAGGAAAAAGAAAACCCTTTCCAACCATCTCATGATACATACAAGCGTGTTACATTTAGTCTTCACAAAAAGATCAGTTGGGAGCAAATGGCTAACACAATACTGATGGCAAAGGTTTCAAGCTGAACTCTGGAAAAGACAGATAAGAGATCACTTAGATAAAGTAGATGTTTTAAAATTGTCCGGTTAAATAAGCTTCATAGTAGTATGCTTAGTGATGTTGCCTAAGCAAATTCAAAATGGTTGGAATTTGCCTTTGGGAAATGATGGAACATTTCTAGCGCAACAGAAGCGCTAGAAAAATGGCATGCGTAGTGCCTGGTACTAACTTTTATGTAGAAAAGCGAGATCCAGGAAACATGGACTAATGAGCTAGTTCAGTTCCAAGACTTCGAGATTTTGAGAAATAACAAGGAACAGTTTAATAACTAGGTTGGATTTGAGAACAAAGTAAGTCAAAACAAATTATAGCAAGGTGAAAAGACATGTGGATAGGGGAGATACAATGCACACTGCCAGCTTTTGACATTGGTTAATATAGTAGCCTAAAAGGGCTAAAAAAATGAAACACTGTTTCAATTGAAAATATTGCAGAGGTGAATAGCAAGATTTAGAGAATCTGCTGAAATAGGTATTTGTACCTTTTGTGATTCCTTAAAGGGTCTAAAGCTCTTCAGATTTTAATGGAAATTAAAAACTCTTATTTACATTTAGAGATCACTAACTGTAGGAGAAAAAAAATACTATAAAATGATCTGGGGAAAAATTAAGATGAAACTCAAGAGAAGATGAGCTAACATGTTGACAGAGTAACTCCACAAGTACAAGGTGGGTGCTGTTAAGGAAAATTTGATTATTATCTCATGCTAGAGAAACAAGAATGGGTGACAATATTGCTTCCTAAGTAATATGTGTGATCTTGTACCAAAGGGACATCTGGGTTTGGGATGTAATCATCAATAAATTGATGTAAATCCAGAAAAGGACAGTGTGAGCAAGTGTGATCTGTGAGAAGGAACTGAGAGTTCTATAAATGTTTCTCTTCAAGAAAAGGTTAGGAAAGCACTGAGAGCCAATTACTGATATAATTAGAAGGGTGCTTGCTGAAATGAAAAGAATGGTTTGTTCTCCCTTCTGTGGAGAGTTCTAATGAGCTCAGATTGCAAGATGGAAAAAAGGTCAAGGTAGAAATCAGCAAAAAACATTCCCAGTGGTAATGCCACTGAAACACTGAAGTACATGGCTTGGGTGATATTATGGATTTTGCATTTCTGGTGATCCTTCTGTTTATTTTGATAGATGCATTGTCTGGTATATTTGATCCACAGAAGAATGAATAAAAATTTCTTCATTCTGTTTTTTTTTTTTTTAAATTTTCTGCAGAACAGTTTGTCTGTATACCTACCATGCTGTGCAAGTGACTACTAATTTCAACTGAATTTTAGGTTGAAGTAACCACTTCTGAGCATTTAAATAATTCTTCTTGAAATTTTATCCTAAATAAAAAAAAAAAATCTGTGGAGCTAAAACTATCTTATGTGAGTTTGTCTTTAATTTGAAAATGTTTCAGGGATGTTTAAAGATTTTTTTAAAATACAAAATCAAGAAAATAACCTAAATAGAGGTTACATGCAAAACTTCAAATGCATGGAAAAACCAAGAAATAGGTGATTGCAGTTCCACAGGGTTCAATTTTAGGGCCAGTGCTCATTATTATATTTTATAAATTATCTGGATGCAGGAATCAAGTGTACATTAAGTCAGTTTGATTATGATTCTGAATTAGGAGGAGCTGTGGACTTCCTTGATGATAGAGGGGATCTTGCAGAGACAAGGGTTCTGAACCCAAAGGGTGGTCAGTCGCTGGAGCAGTCTACCCAGGGAGATGGTTAGCAGTCTGACTGAGTTGAAGGAGCAGCTGTATGATCCTCTTATGGTTTAATTTTAAGTAGCCCTGTGAAGCACAGGGAGTTGGAATTGCTGGCCCTAATGAGTTTCTTCCAAATTGAGATATTTTGTGATTCTATAATCCAGTATAAAAGACCATCTGAACAGTGTTAAGCATGTTGTATGAAGCCTTCTGAGAGTGGGAAACAAAAAGCACTAACAATTATTACCAATAATAATTGTAATGTCTTCTGCATTAACAAGTATTACCAATAACAATAGTAATGTCTTTCTGTACATATGCAATTGAGACTATATTGGGCCTTAGTTTTCCAACAGCTAAATTTAGTCTTAATTAAACTTCTCTGTTTAATATGAAAGTCTATAAGTATGACATGTAGGGATTACCCAAGGAAATCAAAACAAAACTTGAAAAAAAAGCACCTACATATTGAATTAACATGAAGTTTAGCAGCAATTTTCTGTTAAATTACATTGATTTTTGCTATATTTGAATTTAAAAAAAAAAATTATCCAGTGCTGCTAACCTTTTATTCATCTCAATTACAAAGACTGTAAACTCATGCTTTCTATGGTCTGCAGACTAATATTGGTGTAGATTCTGGAAATATTGTAGATCAGTCCTGGAGCTTATGAGCAGTCTCACTAAATATAGTGTAATTTCATGCTGGCTAAGAATCACAGTCCCTGGTGTATTTAACTTGTATTTAGTTTATTTTATTACATTTTATAACTTTAAGATTTTAATCTGTAGCTATTTTAATGCTGCAATTATCTGAACATACATTCTTGGCATGAATTTACAAAACTATTGGAATGCTGTGTATATCTGGGAAAAAGAGAAAATCAAAGTTGCAGCAGACAAAATATTTTGTAATTCCGGTCAATTTCCATCTCAGAGATGAATAGGGACCCTGCATGCAATCCTGACATTGGTTAATATAGTAGATATTGAGAGCTTGGTATTCTGAGCAAAAATAAAGGGGGAGCTTTTCTGTGCTAATTATTAGCATGGAAATAAAACATTTGTACTGCAGATTCTCCCTCCTTAAGGTAGGCAGGGTCTGTAAAACACCTGCAGAAAACAGGCTGAAAATTGCTGGGTGTTGGACTGCTACCTGTTACTGATCTTCCACCATGGGGGTGATGAAGGGGCAGCATGTAGCGCAAGGGTGACAAAAATGCCTTCAAGGGTCTTGGGACAGTGAGTAAGGGAATCTGGAGCACAAGTTATATTCTCCTCTATTCTTCCAGTAGAAGACAGCAACATTGGAAGAAACAGAAAGATTGAGTCTATTAATATATGGCTCCACTGCAAAAAGGTTGGGTTCTTTGACAACAGAAAGGCTTATGCAGCACCAGGCATGCTGACATCAGATGTTTCTCAGTGAAGGAGAAGCCTTTTTGCTTGGTAAAACTACTAGAGCAGAGCTAGATGTGTCGGGATAGAGGGGCAATGTCAGCCTTATCCCTGGCCAGCTCCAGGATGAGAGGCAAAGATTAGAGGGACACGGCGCTAACGAGGTCTCTCTGCTGCTGACTCTGAAGTCACAGAGCGCTGACCACACTGAGATACGCTTGCAGTCTTATGGAGATGAGCCAGGGACTCCTGAGGTAACAAGAGCCAGCAGAGAAACACCAGAGAATGATCTGACACAAAGCACATGGTGTACCTGTAGGAAGACAACATGGCCAGTTGCCCAGCTGAAGTGCATCTACTGCAGTGCATGTAGTGTTGGCAACAAACAGGAGGAGCTGGAAGCCACCACACTGGAAAGCTACATCCTAGCTGCAATTACTGAAGCCTGATTGGGATGAATCTCCTGACTGGAGTGCAGTTTTCAAAGGTGAGAGGCTGTTCAGGAGGCACAAAGCAGAAAGGAGGGATGGAGGGGTTGCCCTCTATATCAAGAGGTGGATTGGGTGTGATGAGCCATTTCTGAAGAACAATCTGTGAACTGAAGAACAACAACAATGAGCAGGTAAAAGCCTGTGGATAAGAAACAGAGACTGAGGTAACAAAGGGAATCTTGTGCTTGGTGTCACTACAGGTTCCTGACCAAGGGTAGCCTATTGATGAGACCTTCTTGCTCCAGCTACAGAAAGGATCACACTCACAGGCTCTTGTCCTGCTGGGAGACTTCAGACACCCCAGTGTCTGCTGGAGAAATAGCAGAGCAAATTGTAGGCAGCCCAGGAAACTCCTGGAATGCACGGAAAACAACTTCCTGACCCACAGGAAGGGCTAATACAGAGCCCAGTGTTACTCAGTCTGTTGGTCACCAACACAGGTGAGTTAATTTGGGCTATCAAAACAGGAGGCATCCTCGGCTGCAGTGGTCCTGCTCTGGTGGAGTTCACAGTCCTGAGGGATATGGGTAGGTAAGGAGCAGCACACAATATTGACCTGTTGAAACAAGTCCAGAGGAAAGCTGCCAAGTTCATAAGAGGCATGGAGCACATCTCCAATAGGAAAGGCTGAGCTGAGATTGGTCTGCCTGGAAAAGAGAAGGCTTTGAGGTACCTAATTGCAGCCTCTCAGTACCTGAAAGGAACCTGCAGGAGAGCTGGAGAGGGGCTTTTTATGAGGGCATGTAGTGACGGAACAAGGGGGTTACTAAAAGACAGTAGGATTGGATTAAATATTGTATCATCAATGTCAAGGAAACTTTCCAGTCTGACCATTCATGAGCCTCTCTTGGCAGTCACACTCCCAAGGCCAGCAACTTTCATTGATGGCACAAAAGCCCCTTCACAGTGAGTGGCTCCAGTGGCAGGCCCCTGCTTTGCTTGCTACACACCCACACATTCAGAGCAGATTTCCTCATAGCAAAGTCTCACATGTCTCATTCCACAGAGAAGTTTGTTCACAGCACAGTAACACAGAAATAGCCTGAGCTGGTGTCTCTGAGGAGGAATGCCCAGAGCAACTCCCAGGCTTTTATACACTCACAGTCTACCGCAGCCCAAGTCTTGCTCTTTCTCTTGACTCTTGCTGCTCCTGCTGTGTCTCTCAATGTCCATTCACCTGTCTGACACCACTAGCCTTCATTTCCCCTTTTAACCGAAGGGTTGGCTGTTCCTGGCCTCTTGTTCAGGCTTCTACCCAGATCTCAATCTGCATCACAAACTTCACCTCAATTTGCAGCTTGCAGAGCAAGCTGTATGCTTCAGATGTATTCCTCAGCTGGGAGGGTGGTGAGGCACTGGAACAGGCTCAGAAAAGCTGTGGATATCCGATCCCTGTAAGTGTTTAAGGTCAGGTTGGATAGGCCTTTGAGAAATTTGGTCTAGTGGAAGGCATTCGTGCACACGGCAGGGAGGCTGAAACAAGATGATGTTTAAAGTCCCTTCCAACCCAAACCATTCTGTGATTCAATGATTTTATGATAGCTCAAGACATATTTACAGGCAGAAAACAGTTTGGGGAGGCTGGAAAGGCTTTCTTGGTGGTGCTGCTTTTGTCAAAGTATTCCATCTCGATAAACTATGATGCTCAGCTGATATTCAATGTCTTTCTCTACCCCCAACATAAGCTGCTTGACTGACAAGGAAAAAGATATGAAGAGCTATATCTACAGACATGCTTTGACAAGTGCTACATCAAAACGCTTTCTTTGAGGTTCTGATAATTTTAGTCAAGATCAAGTTACATGACAAACAAATATACCAAATTAATTTATCTTAAGCTCCTATATTTAGCAGAAATGTCCTGCATCATTAGAAATGCTAGCATGAAGAAACAAGTACCATGTCCCCAGACTGACTATGAAACGTGAAATGGTAAAATGGCTATGGAAATTAAGTATCTGTGAGAAGGTCTTCAGCTTTTCCTAAATTTTGGAGAATTTTCATTTAAGTAGGAACCTTGTACCTTAAGAAACATATTGTAGAAACAGTAAGAATCAAATTTTGATAGCCTTTGTCAAAATGGAAGAATGAAAGCATTGAATTTGTAGTGCTTTCCTATTACCTGTCAACCACTCAATAAAATGTGTGCTTTCATCAAGTTTCATACAGTTCAATATTTTCATTCACACTTGTGACCTGAAATACTTGGAAAGCCCTGTAATGCCCAGAGAATGCCTTTTAAAATGGACAGGTGTGTCGCCACTGCCAGAAACAGTTCCATCCATTACCTGGGTATGGTTCTTCTCCTTAGGTCTAGATGAGAAGGCTGTGGAAGGCTATTTGAGATAGTATGGCAGCCCTGAAGAAAGCTGTAACCCTCTACAAAGGACAACCTATCAGTTGCACTAGGATTAGGCACTTTGGGTACCCAGCCTTAGGAGCATGCAGTGCATGGCAGCTGTGGAAATTCAATTTCTGTTGAATAAGGCCATTAATAAGTAATAAAAAGAACCACGTGCTTCAGTTAATATTAACGGCAGAACTCCAACAGGGTGCTTAGAGATGCAAAAGTCATGGTAAATTAAAGCTCGTCTAATTCAAAGTAACATTTATTGCAACCTGATTGTAACATTGGTAGTAAATCCTGCACAATTTCTTCTCGGAGTGGTGGGAAGTATAAATTCTGGGAGGCAATGTATATCTGGGACTCTGTCCATTTCCTGTAAAAAATGCAAACTGTTTCTCTGATTATGACATGACAGATTAATTGAAATTGCTTAGCAGAATCTCTCAAATATTCATAGCCTGCAAGGTACTGTGTAAGACAGACACACACATACAGTTAACAAAATTAAAACATTATAATAAGTTTACCAAGAGATATGGTCTTTTATCTTTAAATAGAAAGCAAATACAGGTTTGTGCTTGATTATGGACACAAAGATTTTTTAAAAGTATGAAAATTTAATATTACATACTATCAAAGCAGTCATTAAAGTAATATGGAGCTCAGATCTCCAGTGCAAAATTTAGAAATGGGTTTTCAGTGGATAATGGGTTTTCATCTGCCACACGTTCTTTGAATATTTATATACTAATTTTTAATGTTTGTAAATGTGGCTCAGACTTTTGTGTTATTGTGGAATCACGGAATCTTTAGGGTGTGCGGTTTGACACTGGCCCAACGCCAGGCACCCACGGGAGTTGCTTGCTCACCCTCCCCTGCCACAGCTGAGGAGAGAATGGAAAAGGAAAAAAAAGTAAATGAAGCATTCCTGATTTGAGATAAGGACCAGGAAAAAACACTTTAAGAGCAAAACTGGCTCAACTGGAAGTTGCAAAGTGAAATTTATTACTAACAGAATCGGAGGAGGATAATGAGAAGTAAAATAAGCCCTTAAACACCTTTTTTCCCCTAGCCCCTCCCACCAACAGCTCAGGGAGACAGGATGTGGAGGTTTTGGTTAGTTCATCACTGAGATTTTCTTCCACATCTCTGGGAGAGGGATCCTTCCCCTGTGAGGCTGGGGGGTCCCTCCCATGGGAGACAGTTCTCTGTGAACTTCTCCAGCATGGGTCCACTCTCATGAGCCGCAGCCATACCACACCTGCTGCAGCATGAACTCCCCCCACGGGCAGACAGTCCTCCCAAAACTGCTGCAACATGAGTCACTTTTTCCACGGGGTGCAGTCCTCCAAGGACAGGCTGCTCTAGCCTGGAACAAGGGCCCTCCCCACTGGGTCTCCTGCTGGATCACAGCCTCTTCCAGGCATCCACCTGCTCTAGCATGGGCACCTCCACTATGGGCTGCGGGTGGATCTCTGCATCCCCCATGGATCCCCATGGGCTCTGGGTGGATCTCTGCATCCCCTGTAGATCCCCATGGACTATGGGTGGATCTCTGCATCTCCCGTGGACCCCACCGGCTGTGGGTGTATTTCTGCATCCCCTGTCAATCCCCACGGGCTGTGGGTTGCGGGTGGATCTCTGCATCACCCCTGGATCCCCAAGGGCTGCAGGGGCACAGCTGCTTCACCATGGTCTCACCATGGCCTGCAGAGGAACATTGGCACCTCTTCCCCCTCTTTCTCCGCTGACCTTGGTGTCTCCATGTTGTTTCCCTCACATGTTCTCACCTCCTCCTCTTCTCTGACTAGAAGCAAAAACCTGTGACTTTGTTTTGATTTTCTTCTTAAATATGTCATCACAGAGGCATTACCAGCCTTTCTCATTGGCCCAGTTTTGGCCAGCAGCATGTCCATCTTCAGAGCCATCAGGAATTGGCTCTACTGGACACGGTAGAAGCTTCCAGCAGCTTCCTACAGGAGCCATCTTTGTGGCCCCCCTGCTACCAAAAACTAGGCCATGCCAAAACAATAAATAGGGTTACAAGCAGTCTCTGCAGATCATCCAGTCCAACCCCCTGGACAAGGCAGGGCCACCTACAGCAGGTTACGCAAGAATGAATCCAGCTGAGTTTTGAATCTCTGCAGAGATGGAGGCTCCATGACCAGCCTGGGCAGCCTGTTCCAGTGCTCAGCCACCCTCAATGTGCAGGCACTTATCTCGTTGTGAAATTACAATCAGGCCTTGTAAGTGGGAAAAAAATCAAAGTGGTGTTTGTTTTTTGTTTCATTAGGAAAATCTGCCCTGAACCTAAAGGACTCAGTTCTGGCAAAAATAGCCATTTTCTTTGTGTTGTGGAAAAGTTATCCAGCTCACCTCTCATTCAAGAGTTTTCAGTTAGCACTTTGGTGCCTTCTGTAGTCTCTTCAGATATTATTCAGTACACCAGGAAGGTTTTGCATCTGAAAAAATGGATCTTCTTCCTTCTGAGAAAGATCATCCAAAAAGAGCTGGAGTTTTAAGGATCTTTCCTGGATGTGGGTTTTATAATGGGGTCTAGAATTGGTACAAAGTAATGCCTGCATCCAGGTGTCACTTTCTGTAAACTGGACTATGACCACTGAGATGAGAGAACTTCTAGTGGAAACCACATGTCATGGATTCACCCCAGCAAGCAGTCGTGGTTTCACCCCAGGAAGGCCCTCGGTCACTCTCCTGCCCATGCAGCTGGGGAGAGAATGGGAAGGGTAAAAGCTGGAAAACTCCTGAGTTGTGATATACACAGTTGAATAGGGAAGACAGTATCCATGTGCATAACAAAGCAAAACAAGAAGTTATTTCTCACCACTTCCCATGGGCAGGTAGGTGTTCAGCCATCTCCACAGGAGAAAGGCCCCATCATGTGTAACTCTTATTTGAGAAGACAAATGCCATCACTGCAAATATTCCACCTTTTCTCCATCTTCCCCCTACCTTTATGTGCTGAGCATGATGTCACGTGGTCTGGAAATCCCTTTGGTCAGTTGGGGTCACCTGTCCCAGCTGTGTCTCCTCCCAGCCTCTCATGCACCCCCAACTTCCTCACCAGCGTGAAAGCACAAACAGCAGAAAAGGCCTTGGATCTGTGTAAGCCCTGCTGAGCAATAACAAAAACATCTCTGTATTATCAACCCTCTGTTCAGCACAAATCCAAAACACAGCCCTATACAGGCCACTGTGAAGAAAATGAACTCTACCCCAACCAAATCCAGCACATTATACTTCTGGTGTGGAAATAAAAGTTGAATTTCATTTTGAACGCTGTGTCAATATGCCAAAATAGAACAGGAAAACTGATTGAGTTGCTTTTACAACAGAAATGCAGGTTTCTCTTGGAAAAATGCTATTTTGACACTCTGCTGAATTTTATTAGGAATTTTAGTGTTTCATGTAATAGAAGTAATGAATTTATGTAATAAAATTATAACAAATCCTTTTTTTTTCAAAGGAGATTCCAGACTTATGATGAAGTACCTAGGTACTATTCATCAGACTAGTAATTCTAATGCTACTTATTTTTACAAATGTTAAGGAAGAATTTTATAATAGCAGTTAGAGACAGGTATAGTGTCTCAAGCTTCACTAATTTTTAGACAATTTACATGATTCAACATAACAACAGGTAGCAACATAAGACAGTCTAATACTCAGCCTGTGGGAAGACAGTATGATATCTGTGATGTCACAAAGAGCAAGGTTCTTATTGCTTTTACCTCAGGTCAGTAATTTATAGGGTGGTGAGAAGCCTTCGCTTCATAAAACTGTGTTGCTCAAGAAAAAAGACAGTGACCAAGACCAGGGAAGAGTGATATGCCTCAGTGCAAATCCATGGGACAGAAATGTTTTGATGCTGCATGTAATTCTGGACCTGCGTGCAGAAAGACTAAGCTAGAAGGAGAAAAACAGATGAACATGGGTACACATTATCTGCCTAAGGATTTACTAGGAAAACAAGGTCTCTTTAGTCTGGGGAAAAGTGGAGAAGAGTTTGCTAGAAGAGACCTACAAGGTCCTTCATGGCACTTGGAGAAATGAAAGAACAGACTTTGCCTAACCTTTGAGATCCCAAGGACTGGGAAAGCAAATGACACAACCAAGGCGGTGCATGTGTCCCCTGCTTACCCTCACAAAGAGGCATTCATCACATCAGTCAAGCTTTGGAAATCCTTGCCATGGGGCACTGTGACTTACAGGCATCCATGAAGCAACTGCACTACTTGATAGGAGAGTAAAAAGCCACCAGTCTATTAAATAAAAAGACAGGCATCCCCAGGGCACAGGTTGCTGAAAACTAAGACCTTGTTTTGGAGGAGTTGTTCTTACTGTGCTGCAACACCATGGTGCCCTCCATGTCCTGCAGGCACTTCCAGGCTTCTGCTCCCAAATCCTGGCCTGACAGACTTTTGTCATACCTAGGTAAACAATTCACATAACTTTACACAATGAACCTGTCATCTGCTGCATACATCGAGGTGTTGAGGCTCTTTATTGGGTATGAATGTCCTAGGGTGACGTTATGATGCTTGTATCCCCAGTCGTTGCTCTGTTTATGCTGGATATTATGTCCTGTGCCTTCAAGACTGGCTCTGAAGAGCGAAGTTTTGCTTTGTTTTGTTTTGTTATCAGCCTGCTCACTCCTCCAGAGTCGGCGGGACACAGAGACCGGGCAGTACATAGGGCTGCTTTTGCTTTTTTTTTTTTTGGCTTGCTCTCGCTTTGTTCTAGCTCCTGCTTTGCTCTTGCTTTTGCTTCTGCTTGTTAGTTAGTTTAGCTAGGCAGTCCGAATTTTCCCTGGACTGTTTTTCTTTCCCTTTTCTTGGAACCACTCAAACCTGCTCTGGACCGGGACCTGGGAAACACCGAGAGCTTGCACCTCGTGGCCTGCGGCAGCCATCCCCAGTGCCGGAGGGACCGACAACAGAGCGGCCACTCCCAGGAGAGACTTTCTGAATTTGCCATCTTTTTCAGAGCGGTGAAAGAGTTTTGTGATCCAGTATTGTTCATTTTGTGTGCTGGGGGGTGCTGTGCCTGTTAAATAAACGGGTTCTTTCCACTTCTCTCCGAGGAATCCTTCCCAAAGCGGTTGGGGGGAGGGGCCATTTGGGTTTGCTTTCTGGAGTGTCCCCCTTTGGAGGTTTTCTCCCAAATTTACCCTAAACCAAGACAAAACTTGGCGCCCAGCATGGAGCACTGAGCACGTGATTGGCTCAGGATAAAGCAGGGAGAGAAAGGCTGTTACTATGAAACACACCATAACAGCTTTCCTTTTTACAATCTGAAGATATGCAGGGTTGTGGGCCTTTTGAGCATGCTGCCCTGGCATCAAGGTGAAGTCCAGTTTCTCAGAGGAACAGGTCCAGATTTTCCGTTTCAGCAATTTAGACAGTCCTTCTGCTTTTACACCTGGTAAAGCAGCATTAGACACTGTTGGATTCAATCTATATCAGCACAACAGGGCAGGTTGAGAGAAGCAGCAAGATTTTGGATTCAGAAAGGTAAAAAGTTGTGCTTGAGAGTTCCATCAGCTGCCTGTGTTTATGAAGTTCAAGAGATGCACTGACAAGGATCTGTGAGAGGACTCCAGCACTCTTCTGAGGTTGAAGGGAACAGGGTTGTTGCAATATTTAAAGTTAGCCAGGGCACGACCCCTGGAAGCTGTGCCAGTGCATTTCTAAAGAACTCTGAGCCCAAGCACCTGAACCACAATCTGCACTGGCAGACAGGAGTCCCACTGGAGCAGGCTGAGGGAGAATTCAGAGAGGAACTCCAGCCCTGTGTGGCATGGGCTCTCTTGGGTGGTGATGGGGCTGCATGTACCCGTCCTCCTTGGGCCCTGGGCCCTCCCTGTGGGCTAGTTAAGTAGGATTCTAGCCTCAAGGTTTTGCTTATGAAGCACAAGTTCTTTCATGATGGGCAGCTCTTCTTAGTGCCCTTGGTTTTACCATTTCAAATCCAAAATTAAGCCCAAAAGCCCACCACACCTACAATCCCTGCCAAGTAAGCACCAACAGCACCAGAGCTGCTCAGAGCCACAAGTAGGGTCCAGTGGGAAGGACAGCATCACCCAGGGCTCATGGTGCTTACACAGCTGGGCTTGGGTCTCATGTTTCCAGGTCAAACAGAATCATGTGGGTCGTGATGTAGTTAACAAGAAGAGCAGAGGCTTCCTCAAAGCTCATTCCCTCAGGCACTGAGAAGGTGTGACTGGCCAGCACATTCACTACTTCTTGCCAGAGCCCTGACCTGGCCAGGACCATTACCTTATCGCTGTCACCGAGGGCGTGAACGGTGCCGGTGCACACCATGCTGGGGTAGACGGGCGGCGGTGGCAGCCGATTGTACAGTCCCTGCCGTGCCATCAGGTCGGCAAAACTGAGCCCGCAGGCACGGATGCTCACCGAGACCTCTCCAGGCAGCAGCTCCACGCCACACCACACCTGCACCTTCACATTGTCATAGCCACAGAACCCCGTCAGCACCAGCGCCCGGCACTCCACCGCCTCCCCACCACCTGCCAGCGGCTCAGGGCCAACAGTGATACAACTCTATTTACCCAACAGCTACAGTACCACTAATGGAGAGCACCAATGAACCTGGACAGGAGGTGTGGTCAAAAAATTAATGTATTTTTATACATTTAATTAATTTTAAGGGGTTCCTTTAAAATGTTTAAAATGCACTGCATGAAAGAAACAGCACAGTTTAAGAGGACCACTACAATGTCAAGATCCATCAGGAAGGATAAAAAGCGGGAAAGGGAGAAGAGGAAGAAGGAAAGTGGAGGGCAGAGAGGATGTGAAGAAAGAGGATAGCTATGGAACCTGCTAGTTTACCTGAAAACCATGCAAAAATCCAAAACATGTCATGAAATACATTAACCACCTACGAGGTCTCCTGTTCAAGCCCACCAAATTTTGGACCCCTACCCGAACTCTTGTTTTCTTGATATTTGATGGGTTGAACACTACAATTTATCAAAATTTTGAAGGACATACTGCCCTAAATGCAAAGACTTAGTCTACAAGAACAAAAATAACTAAAACTGCCTCCACACTTAAAAAAGAAAACTCTCTCTCATTCACAACTTCTTAACTAGAAATAAAGTGTTCAAATCCTGGAAAAATCAGGAAATAAGTGTTTTTCTGATTTCTAAAACCAGCCCCAGTATTACAGAACTTCATATGTTGAAGTTACCAGTCAAAACGACTTTCTTAGCCAATTTTAGTCAAATTCACAAGACATCTCATTTTTCTTTCTTTCTTTCTCCAAGACAGTCATTTTGGAATCTGTCAATGACAGATGCTGTAACCATCCTTCAGACCTAGTTAAGCACTGTTATATGGATTTAATATATAACCTATTCAAAAGCAATGTGTTGAAAACATTCTTCCAAATCATTAGCTGCTAATGAAATACCAGCTCATCCACATTAAATTATATTATATTATGGTGCTGCTTCACCTCTTCACAACATAATTCTCTGCTGAGAGATCAAGGATGCTGCCAATTCCATGCCCTTTAATCAAATCTGAATGCTCAAATGTTTTATCTGGCTTCTACTTGCTAGTCTGGCCTTACACACAGTTCTATTTAACTCCTATGTGGTTTCTATAAAGTCTGACAGGATGTCTTGGCATGATTACAGTTCCTATATGTGCTGAAGTTATTACTCTGGTATTAGAAAATGTGTTGTCAACCAGGAATTAACAAACCAGCTAAGATAAAATAACTGTAATCCTGCACCTTCATTAAAACTGGATTCAAACTGTGATTATCAAAGAGAAGGAAATGTGGGTTTGCAGCTAATGCCGCAGCTATATGCTGAAGGCTTCAATTCCTGGTACTCTGAAAGATTTCTTGCTTGATCTGGAGCTGTGCCTCTTGGAGCCATGAGATTGTAAACCCTTGTTAAAGCATCTAGTCACGTTTGCAGATCCTTTGAAAGGTCCTTGAATATCACTGACTTTCAATACTGTACAAGCATGAAAGCTAGCATTTTTTTAAATTTCAACACATACATATCTGCACCTCCAGAAGACTATATTCCTTGGAAACATTGAAAGTTGTATGTCTTCACCAGTTTTCAGAGGTAAATTTGGAATATCTTTGATAAATACATTTCACTGCAGTGTTTAGAAAATAATTTTATCTAATGATCAGGGTCACTTGTTGTTTTATGCTCCTAAGATATGACTACTCCACGCACTCTACTTATAGCAAAAGTAATTTCCTTTGTTTAGCAAAAGAAAGCTACGAAAAAATCACAGTACAAAGCAGTTAACCATGGAGGTAGATCTTAAAGAGTAACGAATGAAACAGGGAGAAAGAATGATAGTTTCACCTCTTAAAATATCTGAAAGAGACATCAAAGGCACCTTAACTGATGATGTAGATTGCCTGAAAACCCGAATGGCCAACAGAGCTCCAAAGGAACGTTCAGATTTGGACCTATCTCTAGAGCTGTTAAAAAATTGAAGAAAGAATAAGGAAAAGGAAAAATTAAGGAAAGAATGGATGTTGAATTAAATCAAATGAGAAATAGCTTTACTGAATCCTGCTTAACTAGCCCACAGGGAGGGCCCAGGGCCCAAGGAGGACGGGTACATGCAGCCCCATCACCACCCAAGAGAGCCCATGCCACACAGGGCTGGAGTTCCTCTCTGAATTCTCCCTCAGCCTGCTCCAGTGGGACTCCTGTCTGCCAGTGCAGATTGTGGTTCAGGTGCTTGGGCTCAGAGTTCTTTAGAAATGCACTGGCACAGCTTCCAGGGGTCGTGCCCTGGCTAACTTTAAATATTGCAACAACCCTGTTCCCTTCAACCTCAGAAGAGTGCTGGAGTCCTCTCACAGATCCTTGTCAGTGCATCTCTTGAACTTCATAAACACAGGCAGCTGATGGAACTCTCAAGCACAACTTTTTACCTTTCTGAATCCAAAATCTTGCTGCTTCTCTCAACCTGCCCTGTTGTGCTGATATAGATTGAATCCAACAGTGTCTAATGCTGCTTTACCAGGTGTAAAAGCAGAAGGACTGTCTAAATTGCTGAAACGGAAAATCTGGACCTGTTCCTCTGAGAAACTGGACTTCACCTTGATGCCAGGGCAGCATGCTCAAAAGGCCCACAACCCTGCATATCTTCAGATTGTAAAAAGGAAAGCTGTTATGGTGTGTTTCATAGTAACAGCCTTTCTCTCCCTGCTTTATCCTGAGCCAATCACGTGCTCAGTGCTCCATGCTGGGCGCCAAGTTTTGTCTTGGTTTAGGGTAAATTTGGGAGAAAACCTCCAAAGGGGGACCCTCCAGAAAGCAAACCCAAATGGCCCCTCCCCCCAACCGCTTTGGGAAGGATTCTTCGGAGAGAAGTGGAAAGAACCCGTTTATTTAACAGGCACAGCACCCCCCAGCACACAAAACGAACAATACTGGATGACAAAACTCTTTCACCGCTCTGAAAAAGATGGCAAATTCAGAAAGTCTCTCCTGGGAGTGGCCGCTCTGTTGTCGGTCCCTCCGGCACTGGGGATGGCTGCCGCAGGCCACGAGGTGCAAGCTCTCGGTGTTTCCCAGGTCCCGGTCCAGAGCAGGTTTGAGTGGTTCCAAGAAAAGGGAAAGAAAAACAGTCCAGGGAAAATTCGGACTGCCTAGCTAAACTAACTAACAAGCAGAAGCAAAAGCAAGAGCAAAGCAGGAGCTAGAACAAAGCGAGAGCAAGCCAAAAAAAAAAAAAGCAAAAGCAGCCCTATGTACTGCCCGGTCTCTGTGTCCCGCCGACTCTGGAGGAGTGAGCAGGCTGATAACAAAACAAAACAAAGCAAAACTTCGCTCTTCAGAGCCAGTCTTGAAGGCACAGGACATAATATCCAGCATAAACAGAGCAACGACTGGGGATACAAGCATCATAACGTCACCCTAGGACATTCATACCCAATAAAGAGCCTCAACACCTCGATGTATGCAGCAGATGACAGGTTCATTGTGTAAAGTTATGTGAATTGTTTACCTAGGTATGACAAAAGTCTGTCAGGCCAGGATTTGGGAGCAGAAGCCTGGAAGTGCCTGCAGGACATGGAGGGCACCATGGTGTTGCAGCACAGTAAGAACAACTCCTCCAAAACAAGGTCTTAGTTTTCAGCAACCTGTGCCCTGGGGATGCCTGTCTTTTTATTTAATAGACTGGTGGCTTTTTACTCTCCTATCAAGTAGTGCAGTTGCTTCATGGATGCCTGTAAGTCACAGTGCCCCATGGCAAGGATTTCCAAAGCTTGACTGATGTGATGAATGCCTCTTTGTGAGGGTAAGCAGGGGACACATGCACCGCCTTGGTTGTGTCATTTGCTTTCCCAGTCCTTGGGATCTCAAAGGTTAGGCAAAGTCTGTTCTTTCATTTCTCCAAGTGCCATGAAGGACCTTGTAGGTCTCTTCTAGCAAACTCTTCTCCACTTTTCCCCAGACTAAAGAGACCTTGTTTTCCTAGTAAATCCTTAGGCAGATAATGTGTACCCATGTTCATCTGTTTTTCTCCTTCTAGCTTAGTCTTTTTGCACGCAGGTCCAGAATTACATGCAGCATCAAAACATTTCTGTCCCATGGATTTGCACTGAGGCATATCACTCTTCCCTGGTCTTGGTCACTGTCTTTTTTCTTGAGCAACACAGTTTTATGAAGCGAAGGCTTCTCACCACCCTATAAATTACTGACCTGAGGTAAAAGCAATAAGAACCTTGCTCTTTGTGACATCACAGATATCATACTGTCTTCCCACAGGCTGAGTATTAAACTGTCTTATGGTGCTACCTGTTGTTATGTTGAATCATGTAAATTGTCTAAAAATTAGTGAAGCTTGAGACACTATACCTATCTCTAACTGCTATTATAAATTATTTAAATATTATTACACCCTGTGAATGCACAAGTTGATATTAGAGGGGTAATATGAGCCTGCCTTTTAGTTTAAAAATATACAGCGAAATTGCTACTCTTTGGAGCACCATGTGGGTTTTTTGTACAAGTTCCATTTTCAGGTCAGAATCACCAAATCTCAAAATAAAAACACACCATTTTAACAGCAACAAAACCCTTGTCTATGCATAATATTCTGCCTCATAGCTATTTATTAATTAAAAAATTTTATGTTTCCTCCCATTCAAAATAAACAAATTGTTAAAGAGCTAAACAGAAGCATTATTTATGTTTTGAATGTCTACACAAACAAAAACCTGGAGTATTTATTTTGATGTAGCATTTACTAATCAAAAGGATAATTTAGAATATGTTTAATTATATACAATTGTTTTAAATTAATGTTATTTTATAAGTACAGTATCAGCTAAAAGTGCTTTCTAGCTTCAGGCATAAAATAAAATTCCTAATATTAGTTATCCTTCTCTCTGTACATGTTACCAGCATTCAGGGATGCAGTAAAACTTGCCTTCTACTTGAGAGGGCTGTTTTGATGTATGTATCTCCAAGGGACATTGCAGAAATCATCACTGTTTCATGAGGCATCTTAACTTGCTCCTGATATTCTAGGTACACCATAGATTGTAATTTTCTTTGCAGATGGTTTAGTTTGTGAATTTTTACATGGATTTTTTTTCCCTAATAAAAAATTTTGATCTGAAGTTCAGTATATAAAAAAATAAAAAATCCTATAGTTATTTTATTCCAGTTTGAGTGGACTAATCACAGATTATGGATATTTTATCGCATTTACAAAGAAGTGTACAAGAAGTGGACATGGAAGGGACATGGAAGTGGATAAGAAGTGAAAAAAATGAGAAAGAAAAATTATAGGAATAGGGAAAATACTGTAAAACATCAAGTCCATTTTAATTACTGCAACTCTCTTACTTATTAACTTTCCTACACAAAACTACGCTCTCCAGAAACTTTCAAAAATCTATTGCTAGAAGCAAAACCACAATTTTAAATACAATCGTAGTTTATGCTAGAAGTACCAACAATTGCATCCATCAATTTTAGTATCCCACAGATTATATTATAAAATCTGTGGGTCCACAGTCTCCTTGATGTCCAAGATTTTTTGTTTTGTTTCTTAAAATTAAGCAAATACATTGCCTAGCATTGTGCCTGTTTTATGTTTCTGTGATCTCGTAGAATATGTTTTGTGAGAAGCCAAAAGCATCACTGTGTCTCCTGGAGGCACCATCCTAATGTAAAGCTAACTGCCTCCAAGGAGCTTAGCTGTAACCTTACAAAGCAAGGTACAGGCTTGCTCTTGTTCCCTGTGCCAGGAGAACATGTCTTCAGCTCATGTTTTCGGCCAGCTGTTAATATTTTCCTGGTACAACTATCAATGAACTGGTTTGAAGTTAGAAATTACATGCTAGCCTGAGTTATCACACCCTACCCCTGGTATGAATGTCCTAAAATAAAGTGTACACCAAATTTTTCTGGGAGAACCCAGAATGCTTTTGTTGAGTGTTTTCTGGGTGAACTGATGCAGTCTACCTGCTAGCAAATAAGAAACTCTGCTTGATGATGATATTACATATCACTAGATAGTGTTAAAGTCATTAGTGGCGGTGGGTTGTCTTTGATAATAGTAACCCTTGTAGAACCGCTTCACTGCATTATGAAAAGCTGTCAATATAATTGTTTATGCTTTTGGAGATTCAAGAAAAAAAAATTACAAGCTGGTAGTATTCATGGTTTAGCTCTTTCATGCCTTAGAGGTAACTCATCAAAAGTCAACAGTTGGTTTACGAAGAACTACACTAAAAACCAGATTCTATTCTTGTTCTGTGCTCAAGTCTGGGCCACTCTCTTTACTATAATCTGATAACACTGATTCAACCCTTATGTAGAACACAGCCAGCTGGTTGGATTTCTCTTGTGAACATGATTCAGCATTTGAGAGCTGATACAGACCAAGTGATCAATTTAAATACTTGTAGCAAAAATGCTGTCCTCTTTTACGTAACGTTGATATATCTGAGTTTGAATGTTATCTTTACAGTTTTCATATAAATATATTTTCAAGAAAATATGTTGTTTTGACAATGCAAACTCCGGATGTGTTTTCATTGTCTGGATCTCTTGCCACTCCTTAAACAAAATATGCAGAGGTTCTAAACAGGACAACACAATTTTAAATACAATCATAGTTTATGAAAATGTTAATATTGGGGTTTTTTTGTGTTCTCTCATCTCCACTATTTCTGTATAAGAAAAATGGCAAAATTGTGATGAAACTATTACTTTTCTTCACAATTCTCATAGAAGTTAGTAGTAGCTCTCCTTTTCTAGTTATTTTTGCTATTGTCACTTTTAGTTGTATCATCCAAAGTACTTATGAATGTGCTTTGGTACATCAGGCTTACTTCAGAACATTTAATCTGTTTAGTTGATGAAGAAGCAGGAAACACTTTAAACTATTTTCTGAGTCAGAAACATCTTTCTTGGATGTTTTTCCTGTCACCAGTTGTGCACACTGACTGCCATTTCATTTCTCCAACTCAACAAAACACTAGCTTTAACAGATTTTGGGCTGGAATGCCATTGGGCTTTCCTAAAAATGAAATTTTTCTTGTACTGAGTGTGAGGCATTGAAGGAAAGTCTTTCTTGAATATATTAGGAACATACACTGGAAGATTATGTGAATAGCAAATATAACTAATATGATTTCTAGAATTCTATTATAAATGGTTCTTTAAAGAAAAAAGTATTTTAGAACAGTTTTATAAGTAATTTCTTAGATCTCAATGTTCCTTGTGAAATCATGGTAGAGCTCTATCTATTAATTTGCAACAACTAAAGGTGTGCATTTTTATTTAAAGCCTTTTATTTACTAATTTTAAAGAACTATTTCATTCCTCAAGATATTTTCTTTCAACCAAAATCTCTCAATGGAGTTGAAAGTAACTTCACAGCATGACTGTGACAGAACTAACTAGCCCAAAGGCCCAAGTCTCAGATGAGTGGGAGGGAAATTGAGGTCATCCCCTTAATCTTCATGGCAAGAGTTAAACTGCCATGTTGCTGTATATTATTTAATTTCTCTTTGTAGGCAAATCTGAAAGAAAATATGTTGTCTCAGCTGCAACTGCTTAACATGTGTCAGTGTTTGATAATTTTTTTAGTCATAGGACTTTTAACAAATGCAGAGTGTAGTGCCCACTTTGAGGTCAAAAGAGGTTCAGAGGTCGTTCTGTATGGAAGAGTCCTGAAGAGTGAGTAATATCTAAGTAGACCTTTTCATGCTCCCTTCTCTTGCAAACTTCCTGCTGTTCTACTACTCCTGTGCCATGCACGCAGGAAAGCTGCTATACTCACAGGGAGCCTGTCCTCCTTCTGTGATAGAGAAGTGAACTAGATTTGTTTTCAATCTTTGGTTTTTTTACTTCAGAGGAAGCAGTAGAGGCAGACATGGAGCTGAAGATCATTCCTCTAAATTGGTGTCTATTTTAATCGACTTGCTGAATTCCTCACTGAATTTGCTTTTCTTGTAAGTATTCTTTCATGTTATTAGACTTCTGTATTCCTTCCACTAGCCACTTTCACTCTCATTGCAGAAGTTTTATGTGTCTTTTTTCCCAGTAAAAAGTGGCTGTTCAGCAGCCTTTGAGCTTGTCATCACAGATTTAAAAGGAAAAATTTACTGGCTTGTTTTCTCTTTACTCTTTGGTATTGTCCTTGTGCAGCTGGTTTCTGCAGATGTTTTCTGAACAGAGCTAGAAACCTTGCAAATATCATCAGTGTTACAAGTTTCTAGTTTGCTTAGAGCTGCATCACACAAGATACATATGTCCTTTGCAAGATCTCGCTGCACTCCTTGACTTAAATATAACCTTCACCTTGTTGTAAATATATGTTTTCTCACAGCAGTAGAATAAGTAAACGTGTATCTGTTATTGATGCTGGAATCGCCTTTCTTATGTGAAAACCATGGTTTCATATAATCTGTGTGTTCCATTCACAGACTAAACATGTTTTTCTAATTACCTTTGTATAATTTTATGCTGCATTGATTTGCAGCTGAACTTCTCATTAACTATTTTTTTTAAAGTTTTAATTCTTCTTTACCCTCTGCATCTTTTTTTGTTATTCCTTGTTGTCTATTTCCTTCCTCAGCTTTCTCCATTTAATTCCCTTCAAATGAAGAACACTTCTGCACATGAATATCTTTCACGTGTCTTTTCTTCTTCTGACTCTGAGAGTTCCCACCTTCTGTAAAGCATTTTTTGCACACCACATCTTCCAAGTGCTTTACCTTTTGAGCTTTTGAAGGAAAATATGTTAGAAAAACAGAAATGCTCCTGACAAATACCCTTTATTCTGTTACACCTGCTCATTTGTTAGTGGCTGATTAGAGTACAGGGAACAAAGGTAATTTATTCAATAGTTGGTATCTATGTAGGCAACTTTGTACATATTTCTAGGCATTGTAAAGCAAATAGTAGAAAATGGAGTTTGGCTCTTGGCTGTGAAGAACTTTACTCGCTGGAGTATGCTTCCTAAGGGGGAAGGGGGGGATGGTGCGGGCAGGGGGAAGTGCTGTTTCCCCAAATCCTGTATGGTGTAAAATCCCCAAAAGTTAGAACATTTGTTTTTCATCACTTGGATTTTGTTTTAATATAGTGAGACTCTTGCTAGTAATGACAGGCCATATCTCCTAGTTTTAGAACAGAACTATTCCACAACTAGTGGTGAATTTAAAAAAAAACTGTAGTGGGAGACCAGCCTAAACCCCATTGCTTCCCTTTCATTTCAAAGATTCTTACCTCTGGGGGAGAGTTTGACCTAAATTTTACGGGAAAGAAAATGCATTTCAAATGCTGACTTGAAAGTGTCCTAGGAAAGAGCAAAGATGTCACTGGTGAAAATGGACAAATCTGGCAGCTTCAGTCTTTGGTCCCAAATGTAGAGAAGCCAATGCTACCTTCAGAAATAAATTCTTTTTTCAGTCTGACTGCTCTTATAAATTAACAAGAGGGAGAGAATGACATTGGATTTGCTACTAGTTATGTTTGGATTTTGTCTTGTACTTTTATAATATAGCAAGCACCTGCAAAAATTCTTGTGAAGAAATCTCCAGTGGTTTTTTATTGGTTAAATATTTTCTTATGTAAAAATATATGATTTTCATAGAGGGAAGCATGGAAGGGATAACGTGAAACAAGCAAGGAAAAGGAAGACACTAGTCTGCTTTATATTCCTTTATTTTGGGAAACTGGTCCTAAGTGAGATGCTGCAAGGGTGCTGTATCTCAATAGCACCAGTTGTATTAGAGATTGTGATGTTCCCAGTGTGTGGAGAACTCTGCTCAGAATAACTATGTTAGATTTCTTGAGCTATTCCATATGGGGTTTGCTTGATTTGGATTTTGTCATTTGTGGTATTTAAAATGGTATTTTAAATTGCTTTCTTCTAGAAACATGGATTTTAAGAGAGTGCTTACAACTCGTCTAGGATTTGATATGACAGATATTTATATTTAATGCAGAGCAAAACACAAAATACACTTAACCTTTATTCAGTTGCATTGTAAATGTATTCTACTTTCTTTCAACTGAAGTGAATTATATTAATAACTTGTTATTGTTAAAATGTCAAGAGTATTTTCTTTCTCTTTGAATTATCATTTTTTTTGCTCAGGGTATTGAGTTTTGCTTATCGCTTCTGACATGGAAAGGAAGAAATGTAATCTTACGTGAAATGTTCAGTCTTCTCCTGAATAGGTAGGTTATTTCTTTTAGATTAGCTCAAGTAATAGTTACAGAGCTGACATATGGAATGTGGAAGGAGACAGGAACCAGACAATGCACTGAAACTGAAACGCTTCCTCGTTTAAAGACAGTCTCCCTGGGACTAATAGAGTGATGAGCACAACATGTCAGGCACTGCTGTATATGACACTTCTTTTTATTTTCACCGAGCTGATTTCGAGCATGTAGCTTTTATTTTACTGTGACATAATCCAAATAATTTACATGCACCTTGCAGAGTTGAAGTATACCTGTTTGGGGATGAAATCAGAGAAGTTCAGGGAGAAAAAACATACGACAAGGAGTTTTGAATTTCCCTCCATTGCTGCAGCTGAAGAAAAATGTTCACTGTAAAGTATCTGGTTAATCAGATGGACCTTAAATGGTTCTCCCCTCTCACCACTTCAGAAACAGGTCATTCTGCCTCTTAAAGAAAAGCTATATTGTGGGAAATGTGTTCATCCACTGTCAGTCTAGAAGGGTTGAGGACTGTGTGGATTTTGTGCTCAAGTGAACTTTCCCTCCTGACTTAAAAAATGAACAGAAATGTGAAGTTAAACATTTGAATAAAGGTATTGTTCAAAATCAGAAATATATGAGATATTCCTTCTAATGGCTTTAGTTCAGCAAGCCAAAACAGATTCAAATGATGTCTTCATCACAAACTCTGTTTGTTTCACAGATATAAGGTTTCACTTTAAATTATTGTCCTTCCATCTTCATAGAAAATAGTACAGCTTTATATTTCATCAACAAGGACAACTTGGACACAATGCTGGCAAAATTTTTCCTTCCACTAGAGTTGGTTTAAGCCAACAACTGTATGTTTTTAAGTTCTCGTTTTCAAATTATTTTAAGCTTCCCAACAGCTGCTACTGAGTCATTTCTAAAACCATCGGTGAAAGAGCAAGGACTAGGATAACCTTTTTTCTGTGCATTTGTCTTTAGAGTAAACATTTGGCCCAAGAGTATTAGTAATAGTATTGTTTTCCAGATGGAGAGTTTTTTTAAAATATTTATTATTAGTTATTTTTATAAATTTATTAAATTATAGTACAATGTACTACACTTGGGTCATGGCAATCCCTGACACACCCACAGGCTGGGTGGGAGAGGACTGAGAGTTGCCCTGTGGAGAAAGGCTTGGAGATGATGGTTGATGGAAAACTCAACATGACCTGGTCATGAGCACTCACAGCCCAGAAAGCCAAACGTGTCCTGGGCTGCATCCAAAGCACCGTGGGCAGCAGGGGAAGGAGGGGATTCTGTTCCTCTGTTCCACTGTGGTGAGATCCCACCTGGAGCACTGCACCCAGCTCTGGGGTCCCATCACAGGAAGGACATGGACTTGTTGGAACAAGTCCAGAGGAGGCCACAAAGTTGCTCAGAGAGCTAGAGCACATCCTCTACAGAGCCAGGCTGGGAAAGTTGGGGCTGTTCAGCCTGGAGAGGAGAGGGTTGTGTGGCGACCTCACAGCAACCTCCCAGTAACAGAAAGGAGCATCCAGGGCAGCTGGAGAAGGACTCTTCACCAGGATCTGTATTGATAGGACAAGGAATAATGGGTACTAATTGAAAGAGGCTAGGTGTTAGGAAGAAATTCTTCACTGTGAGGGTAGTGAGGCACTGGAACAGGTTGTCCAGGACGTTGTGGATGTCCCAGCGCTGGCAGTGTTCAAGGGAGGTTGGATAAGGCTTTAAAATCAACCTGCTTCTAGCAGAAGATATCTCTGCTCTTCACAGTAGGGGCTGGGACTATATGATTTTTATGGTCCCTTCCCTCTTAACTTTCCATAGTTTTGGCAATGAAAGGAATGTAAGAGTAAATCTTAGTTTTAGTATCTAAATCCTACAGTGATGCCAGAAATATTCATGTGCTGTCTTATTTATAAGAAATTTGCACATATTTTCACACTACTGGTGTGATATCTTTCGTGACTTTAAATTCAGAAGAAATATCATTGTCCTGTCTATTGTCAATCTCAGCTCTTCTTTCATTTTTATGACCTTATAGCTTCAAAATTAAAACTGTAGATGGGAATACCATTGAGAGTTGGGGAAAGCATGACTCAAACCTCATGCTGACCCACCCACAGAACAAAACAAGCAAAAAAACAAACAAAGGAAATAAAAAAGATGTCTTTTTTTTTAAAATCACTGTTATGTATTGCATTGTTTCATGTCAGAAAAGGAGGTTAGAATAAAACCTGGGTTTGCATCTTGCAGAGTCTGGGTGAAGTTCTGAGGGTAATCTCAAATGTGAACTTCCAGGCATGCTTCCTATTTCTTTAACAGAAATGCTAAAATGTGAAATCAATTTACTTTGCAGAAAATTTATCCTGGCTGTCTGATATTTGCAAATTTTACTGGTTTCCTTTGGGGTGGAGAAGATATTACAGAGAGTCATTGTTTTAAAATATTGTCCATTGTCAATAAGAGATTTTTTTTTTCAAAGTGTACTTACAATTTATCTCCCCTACCTATCCCATGGAAAGGAGTGAACTGAATATGTTTTGGAGACTGCTGTTCTTAGTGTGACTGAAAGGGATAATATGAAGCATTTTACTAGTTCTTAAACCATATTCCAGAGAACAATTACTTGTCATTGGATGTGTCTGGAAGAACAGCAACTGCCTCCATCATCTTGTCGTTTAATCCTAAAGCTATGTATAGTATCTCCCCTTAGTGGTGAGCCAGTTTGAACAACAAATTAGTCCTGAGCTTTGTGTTTCCCCAAAAGACTCCCAAATGAATGGGCCAAGATGTTATTAAGGGCATATTTGTACTGTGCTTAAATACTCTTTATAATGGCATAATTTGAAGTTAAGGATTGTTAATGAGTTGGGGTTTTTCTTAAAATCAAGTGCTTGCATGAATACAAACACAGAAAAATCCTGCATTCTTCTTTCCACCCAATAAAAAGCATAATTTTTTGAGGTGAAAAATAAAGGGAAAACAAATAGGTATATCCCTAAAATGGTTTGTAAATAAAAACAAGCTTCCATCTATTATCTGCTTATAAGAACTATCCTTTTGTTTTTTATTATTGTGTTTATTATTATTTAATGTCTTAGAAAAAATAATTTGCTTGTGGGATAGATAGAACTGCTGGAGGAAAATTCTTATTTAACCTGCCAGGAAATGTCTTAGTGAGTAGTTAGGCAGCCCAAAACAGTGCAATTTTGCTTTGTAAAAATGTATATGTATAGTAGAAATCAGTTTTGGAATGAACAACTGTCTAGACATTTGACATATTAAATAATAAAGAACTGAAGCCCTGGATTTATTTAATACAACTTCTTGAGTGGAAAGTATTGTGTTTTATATATGGGGCCAAGAACCATAAAACCCAGGACTCTGGTCCCCTTTTTGATGCTGAGTGACCTTAATAATTCTTTGCATTTACATAGCACTTGGCAAACATTATTAATTTAAACTTCACTGAGTCCCTGTGAGGTATAGAGGGGTAATTATCTGACTTTTTCAAGTGTGGAAATTGAAACTTGTAGAGGTTATGCTCTGAAATAAAACAAGTTGAGAAAGAGGGTGGAAACCCAGGTCACTTGGCACTTACTCCTGCTCCTAGTCGACTGGAGTACTGCTGAAAGGCTCAACTCCTTAGCTTAGCACATGGGGTTAATGCTGCTTCCCAGGCTGTAGATGCTCACGCTGAACTGTGTGCAGGGAGATAAGGAAGATACACATCTGTGGCATCTGTCTTCCAGAAGGTACCACTGACTGGCTTTGAATTTCCTAGGAAAATCCTTGTAGGCAAGGATGGGCAATTCTAGCCCAGAAGAAGGCAATGAAAGGATCTTTTATTTTGACCGATATTGAAAATCCAAGACAGCTTGCCACAAATGCACTCAAAATGGATGCAGAGCAGGGCAGTATATTGATTGCACAAGCAGGATCTGAGGCTTGGTTATTCACTTCATGAGTCTGAGCCAGGCACTCGTCCTTTTTGAGCCTCAGATTTCTATTTGCTATTCTTAATTTGCTTTTAGGCCATGCTGTGCTGCCAAAACATGAGTTCAGGAAATGTTGGATTTTAATGTGGCATTTTATGGCTTTCAGATTAATCTGACTGAATTTCTAGTGCAGAAGCTTTTTCCTAGTTAAGGCTTTCACTTATTTTTTTGCTGTTCCTAAGACAGGCCAAATTGCTGAAATCAGAAGACAAGAAGACATGACATGAATGTATAACCAGTTTTTATTGCCAGCATTTACATCTGGTGGAGGTGCCTGTGGGTGGTCAATTTGCAAGAGGGCCAACATAGGAACCCTATTGGAACCTTCCATCTCATACGCTGTGAGGTTTTCCATTCCTGAACTTCATTCAAAAGAACTGCGCAGCAGGAAGAAAGAAGAAATTTTAATTTACCTTTCTAACAGATCCTGAGTGCCAGCTACAGAACAACAGGTGCAATGGCACTTTCAATTTATCATGATCTATGTCAACCTGCCAAAGTGGCCTTAGTGCACCATTCTAAAGTTATGTGTCTTTTCCTTGCAAGGTATGTGGGCTGCCCCTGGTGTTTTCCCTATTCAAACAACATTTTTCTTTTTTGTGGATAAATTTTTACAATAACAAAATATGCTACCCCTTTGCAGAATTCAATAAAGCACTTCTGTTTATTCCTGTGGTTTGTTTTTTTTTTTGTTTGTTTGGGTTGTTTTTTTTTTTGTTTTTTTTTTCCTTATGTTTTTGTTTTTTTCTGTTTTTGTTGTTTTGAGGGTTTGGTTTTTTTCCCCCCAGTTAACAGTATTTCCTTTTGTAAAGGTGGTTTTATTTGCTATGCACCCCAACAATTCTTATATATCACCTATTCACAATAATTTTGATATAGTGAATTATTTTTTATATAAGTGTGCATTTCTTTGTATTTTTCAGAGTCTTCTGTTCTACTGGTTTTCCAGTAAATTATTATTTTCTCTGTATTACTTTACATGCTGTGATTGCTTTGTTATCTATAAAATAAAGGTAGGCTTAGTTTACTCCTTTCATCACTGCCAGAACCTCAGTTAATGAACTGCAGTTTCTCTCATTACCATAGCTTTGTTCTGCTTTGTTCTAGTGATAATTGCCCTTGTCATCCTCTTGTAACATTTGCTGTGAAAACTTGTGTTTTAAAACAGAGAGAAAGTAATAGGTGGTGTTGGAGAGAGATTAATTAGGCAGAATATTTTGCAAAATGAGTTGATAAAGAAATGTTTGTATTTCACGTCATTAAATAACTGAGTCAGAATTGATTATGTAAACAGGAGCACACATGGAGGAAAGGCTAAGCTGCTTTACTGCAGCAGATACAGTAAGAATATGGCTGAGGCAGTTTGCATTGTTGATCCATGGCGTACTTTTGGCCAAGTGAAGACAAATGAAAATTTTCAAATGTCTGTCTTTAAACTTGTTTTTTTTCTCTCTCTCTACTGTCCTTTGCCTTTCTTTCTTTCAGCCTAATCTCCCTGTTTTTACACTTAAGAGTTTTTTTTGTAACATGGTTATACCGCTTGTTAAACCATGTCTTTATGAATCCCTTTCCCAAAGGCAAAGAAAGAAATGTATTTTGCTCAGAACGACCAAATTAGTGAACAAGTTTGAAATTAATGTCTGTTTTGTGCTGCTGGGGGGCTCACTAACACTGTCAAAACCAGTTTCTGGGATCTTGCAGCCACAAAATTTAGATAAAGCCACTAAGATTTGAAATGGAATACCTTTTTTAATGAGAAATAGGTGTGAAGTGATCAATAGAAAATACAAATAATAAAAATATAAATAAAATAAGAGATTCAGCTTCATTGATACATATACACTGTTTCCCTAGTTCTGGAATGTTTAGTCAAACTACAGTTTTTTATAATATCCGTCAGTAAACACAGACTTCACTGCTCCTCATTCAGCATTTTTTGTGTCCTGAGAGTCTTCCAAAGGAAACTAAAGATTTGGCAAGGCATGGAAGCTTATACAGAAGACTGTTTATTGCAAGGGAGTTTGGAAGATAAACTTGTCTTCAAGGAAACTAAGGTTACCAGGTGAAAATTACAGATAATGTTACTGTATAACAGGACCCGTGACAGAAGCATTCCAAAACAGTGGAACCAGTCTGGGAAAATGCCTGAGACAGAAACCGAAGAGATAGTTCCAAGGGCAGTGGGTGTGTGCTGTTCTGGTTCTGTGTCTCTAATGACATTGTGATGGAGTTACCCTGTGTCTCCAACTCTGTGTTAAAGATGCAACTCTGCTCTTTAACACATGGGTGTATCTTCTCCTTGGCACTTTTTAATAAAACACAGATTAATGCATTTTTTAGGGAACCCAGTTGTTGAAATCCAGTCCTCACTTCAACACTTGTAAGTATAGTGGAATGGATACAAGTACTCATTGTGAGCACAGCCACAGTGCAAATGCAAAGGTGATCTGTTCTTGGAGGACAACACAACAGTTTTTGCAAAAGACTCACATCAGGCTGTTGGGACAGCAAGTGAATGTGCATTTGAAGATGTAAAAATTCTAGAGACCACAGATGTAGTCTTGTCTCCAGCAGTGTTTCCAAGCCTATATCCATTACAGCAGAGAGGAGCAGCTGCTGTCACCACAGGGTGCTTGCTCAGTTCATATGGAGAGGCGTGGAAATCCACAGCATACTTTTTCATCTTGCTCCGTCCAATAAAAGGTATGCTCAAACAGAGAGAGATATTTAGTGATTGCATTCATCTGTTGAATACTGGTAATTACATATTCCTGATGTACCATCTAACTGCACAAAAATCAAGCTGAAAACTCAACCCTGTTGATTTTGGAGGCTGTTTATGTGTGTGGTATGTGATGCAGGAAAGAAGGAAAGCCCTCTGTCCTGTGAAACAGCTGCCAGGTGCACTCTGGTGCTCTGGAGCTGTGGAGTCTGGCCTGTGACCTAATTGCCATGAATAAAATGAATACATCCCAGTATTTTCATAATTTTAAAAGAGCCTTTGGTTAGATACACATAGTCTCATAGAATTAAGTACATGAGAATGAACATCTACCTTTAAATTTTAAGGAATGGGTAAACTAATTGCGATTGACTGTTACAAAATACTGAAAATGTGAAATGGTTTCTCTGTATGTAGTTGTGATTTAAGGTCCGGTATGGCTCCAACTTACTTACATGTCAACTGAGGAAGGAAATGTTTTCTTCAGTTGATTATAAAAGCAATTGATTTTTTCCTAATAGATTATATACCCTGGTATTTGTCACAGCAATGAGAAGTGGCTCAATTGAGAAGCTTCTTAAAGCTTGTTAATTAGGAATGGACTGGATACAGCTCTACGCATCTGCCTGTAATCTGTGAGAACCAGGCTAACAATATTCTCTCTGTAGATGGAGTTCAAGTCAAGTTAATGGTGTTTGTCTTTCTCTATATTTTTATTTGCTCAGTCTGCTTCAGTTCTTTGGCACTTGATAAAGAGCCATTGAAAATGTTGACCCAATACTCATATCAAAGTTTATTTTCTTTTTTCCCTCCTGTGTTTAAGCATTACATCTCAATTCAGTGATGGTTTTCTTGTCAGAGATGTAAGTGCTTTTCATGTAAGAATGATTATATATTCAGTAGGAATTCCTCATGCACATAAGCATTTGGTGAACCATTACCAGAGTGTGTTTGTGCAGGGAGACTACAGGATGTTTATGAGATCACAGATTTTACCCTCACATGCTTTAGCTTTCCATGTGTTTCCTCTCTTGCTCTTTTATTTACATAGGATAATATTTTTTCTCCATGAACATTTCCTTTTCAATTCTTTGCATTTAGTTTAACAAGAAGGAAAAAAACCCAAGTTTGTTTATACTTAAAATGAAGAAAGGCTTTTGATGCAGATAAATGATGCAGATGAATAATACAGAAATGAAAAATGGTCTGATCTCTCTGTGTTGATTTCTAGTCTATGTGAATTACATAACTGTCCCCTATTAATGTTGATCTTCAAGAAGAAACTCCTGCCAGTAGGAGTTATTTTTAACATGAAATGCAGTGTCTTCTTCAATTTTACTATAAAAAGAAATGAACGTATTTTTTGGCTCCCTCTAGAAGCCCCATTTTTATTTAAGAGGGACTGAATCTAATTATCACAAAGCGTCTCCTGAACCACTTAAGGATATCAGCATAAGGGAATAGCAAGCAGTCCCTTGACCTCTAGGTAATAATTTCCAGCTGTGCTATTGTAATAGATTTGAGATTCTTCTCCTGGAAACAAGGTGAGTATAAGTTCTATCAAATTGTTCAGCTTGCCAATGCAAGCAGGAAAGAATTAAAATCACAGTTTGAACCAGGAATATTTCTGTCCTACCATCAAGTAAGTAGTCTGTTACCACCATGTAAAAGCATAATCACATAAGTTATTCCTTCTCTGAGGAGGTGAAAATACTAAAAAAATTCTGCAAAGTCTTGCCTTTAATGATATTGTTTATAGCTAAAATGTTAGAAGATGAAAAATTAGAAAAAGCCTTTTATTAGGCATACAAGCCTGTGGAAAGCAAAAACATGTACATTTGTTAATGGCATCAGAAAGAACCAATGTAGTGCTGAGAAAAGCTATTGTAGTCTTGTTGACACCAGCCAACAATGTATTTCTGCTCAAGTTCTTTTCCAGGCTTTTTAAGATTCCCATATTTATCTTCATGAGACAATTGTATAACTTTCATGGTTTTTATCACTTTTTTTGGTCTTGTTGATATGGGAAACACTTCTAAACTGATTTTGGATAGTGATTTATTTTATTCATTATTTGCAAAATCCTTTAAACCCACTTCTATTTTTCATTTCTGATATCCTCTTAGCTGTAGCACGTTTGTTCCTTCAAGTCATCAAGGCAATTTGAATATGTGATCTGGGATAAATATGTAGTGGTATGGTCTCTTTCTATACATAGTTTTAATTTATTCTTATTAATTTTGCAATAAGTCTAATTTTATGGCATTACTTGTATTATATTTTGATTATAGCTGGACCCATGTCACCAAAATTTAATTTAAATTATTTTTTTTAATAGAGAAATAGAGTAATTCTGTCTTCAGCTTTACAGAAGAGCATTTTTAGTTGCTATGGCTTAAATGTTAATTCTCCTCCCCCACCAAGAATTTAGTATTTTAAAGAAGCAATTCAGCTTTTGAACTGAACCTGTGTTTCTGTGAAGGATTTGTCAATCCTTCTGCTTTATAATCTGAAGAAATATCTAATGTATTCTGTTTCTCTTTCACCGATTATAAAAGTAATGCTGTGAGGCAAGAGTGTTTAGTTTTTTATTTATGCAAGTAACTCAGTACATAAGCTGGAAGTTACTTCCCTGATGGCTTAATATTACCTTTATTATGTTCCAAAGGACTGGGTTCATTGCAGCTTTATTTTTAAAGTCTAAAACTACTAAAGAACAATAGTTTTACCGGTGCATAAAGCCATGAAGGGCAAATGTTCAGAAAGTGAAAACTAGGAGCAGTTGTAGTAGCAATTCAGCTGAGAGAGTAAAGAAAGAAAGGAGAAGCCTGTTCAGATGAGCAGGCTGTAATTTTATATCTAAGTATATATATTTTGCCAAAATGGGGGCGTAACCAAAGGTGGAAGAGAGGAATTACTGCAATATTTAGGTAATTGCTAGTGAGTATGCTCTGTGCTTTCAGTAGCAGTATCCAAAAAATATTTCTGAAATCACTGGGAAAAGTACACCAAAGATTGTAAGTTATTTGCTAAAGCCAGCATCACTATCCAAGAAATTATCCATTATGAAGATATTGTGAGAAATATTTTCTGAACAATGGCAATAGAAAGAGCTATTTATAAGAATTTCTTCACTTTTAATTCTGTATTTGCAAGAAAAAAGTAGGAATCTTCCCTAGTAGTAAAGGGTAGTATTTAATCTGTCTGAGTGAGACAGCCAAGTCAATAAAATTCTGGCTGAAGAACTGAGTAAAATAACTAAAATCCATATTAACAATTACTAATAATTTGAAATATCTAGACACTTCAGTGTCTGGAATTACTGAAGAATTTGGCAAGTCTTTTCTCATATCTGCACATAAAATCTGTCACAGACGGGAAGAATTGAAGTGATTTTCAAAGTGCTTGGAAAGGTTAAACCAAAGGCTATGTAAATGGTTTCATTCTGATATGTCTACCTCCACAATCAATTATCCTGCAAAATTATTTGTCCCCTGAAGTCCTTTGGCCTTGTTGACCTTCAAGGAGTAAAATATTTTCTTCAATGACTTCTCATGGTTGTGGTTTGAATATTAATATTATGCATAAGTCATTGCTCTCATAAGAAAAGGCTACACTCTTCAGCTGTTCCTCAGCTGGGTAATGATGCTATACTCCAAGGTCCTGTTGCTTCACAGTTGTAGTAAAGGTGACATAAAATCACTGACAAAGGACTTGGCTGAGAGGCTTGGATGCTTTTGAGGAGAGTAATGATTCTGTAACTTCCATAATTTAGGCTTGGGATGATTTGAGTACTTTTGCTCTGACTCTTGGAATAATTTTCTTTTTACAGAGTGCAATATAGTAGCCCATTTTTTTTTAAGGAAAATGTTTTTTCATATAGCATGAAGTGATGATATTAGTCATACATCATATATGGATGTCACTAGATACACTGAGTGAAATAGAGCTTGGATTTCTGTATGTGACCTGAAAAATTTATGTCAGAAGTAATGGGACTTGCTGGGAAATTTCAGAGAGATTGAGGAGAGTTTTCCCTGCTTGGTTTCCATTGGAAATTCACAGTTATCAATGCTTTCCCATGGATTTCAGCAAACCAATGCAATGATGTTATCATACTAATTTGAACAATGTCGATTGAACTTGATTGATCTTTAAATTGTTAGCTTCATCTGAAACATTCTTCTATTGATTTTTATGCTCTTTTTCACTGCATCTTGAGGTGTTTTCAGTGTCCCTGCAGAATTTTCCCTCCTGCTGTTACGTATATAGCTCCCACCTGGTTAGCTAAACTGACAATAAGATGTTGCTAAATATTTGCAGGGAAGGCTTTTTTGTAACTGTGATCTTCCCACCACCTGAGCTCTTTGTTCATGTATATTTTATCTTAGGCTAACCTTGCCTTTGACATCTGTGGTTTTGCAGCTCTGAGTTTACTTACATTTGTTGGTACAAACTGGGCCTTTGGCCTGACTTGAGGAATAGCAGTTTTGAGTATTTTGAGTGAATACAGGAAAACAAAATGTTTCCAATGAAGGAAAAATATCTTTCAGAAAAGTATTTTTCAGAAAAATATTCTGGAAAATAAGCAGAGGGTTTCTTGAAGAATATAGACTTTTAGACTAAAACAAAAATGGGATTGTCTCCTGTTGGAATTTTTTTTTTTCTAAATATGACTATTTGTGCTAGCAAATTACCTACAGGGGTGATGGGGACCGGGCAGACAGATGGATTTGAACAGGAATGTTGCTGAAAGGGAGGATATACAACTGTCACAGTAAGGGAGAATAATTAGCTATACAAAGGTGATGGGCACAGCTCTCATTTTTGTCCAGCTGACCACTCTAGGTCTGGAAATAAAACACAAAAATCCAAATAACTAATGTGTGAAAGGAAGTTTAAATTTATATTGTTCTCCGCAAAAACATTGCAGAGAATTGCAAAGTACAGTGATTACCTTTCCAAGGACCCCTGACAGAGTATAAACAACCATAAATCAGAGGCAAATTGTGAGGAGTGTGGGACTTCAAAGGCACTTCCTATCTGATTCCAAGCCGTGGAAGAAGTCCCTGTGTCTCAGTTTATTGGGAAATAAGAAAGAAATATGTTAATTCTTCCCCATGATTTCCAGGCTTCACTTTTGAATTTCTTTTGCTGAGGTAAAATGGGAGAAGGAAAAATCAGGGAAAGATTATACTCTTTGAGGTGATGATTCAAAGCAAGTGCTCTGTAATAGGAGCAGGAATGAATGTAAGGTTTGCAGGAAAGCTTTACTACAAGAACTTACCATTTATAGCCATTCAGCCCCAGGCCTAGCTCTTACTATGTTTTTCCAGGAGTTGAGATAATGTGACTCTGTAAAATGCTGCAAGAGAATCATATTCAGTTTCAATAAATGTATTTAAAACACTATTAGGCATATATCATTTTTATATCCCCTAGTAGAAACATGTAGGAAAATGAGGACAGATGTACTCTGCTCAGGTTTGTTCTAGACTTCAATGGGTCATCCAGAGTGCAGGGAAAAAGTATTTAAGAAAACTTGCACTCAGAAAGATGAACATCTACTGAAAATCATTGCACTTATTTAAAAAATTATATATTGTAATGTTAAATGATGCTTCTTTTTCTCTCATTTTTTTCTTAGACCGGAAAGCCTCTGCTCTTTTACTTTTATGCTGAATTCTGAACCTTGAAGGATTTTCTTGAAAAAGGACTGCTTGAGGAGAAGGAAATTAGATAACTAGCAGACAATTTGAAATAGTGATGGGAGAGATGATAAGTCATTGCTCTGTAATTCCTTTATAAATGGCAATGTGGTTTACTGCACAACAACAGAAATACAGAAGAATATCCGGACTTGTAAGCATGTGTGAGATTACAAAAAGGAGATAGTTTTTGCCACTAATCCACTGCATTTGGTTGAAGAAATGAAGCTTGGGGCCAGAGTTTTAAAAAATTGGACAAACATCTGATAAGGAATATCCCTTATTTTTACTATCCCTTTTCTTCATTCCTGTGTGCTGCTTTATATTTTAAGCAGAGTGTAAAACTCTTGCTAATGACAAATCTGTTGGAGAATAACCTTTTCATTATATATATTAAAATAAAGATTTTGGCTAAACTGGTTACCCCAATTTCTTTTTCATTTAATTTCCTAAGTCAAAGGAAAAATGCTGTTTCCTACAGCAAGTGATCTGCTTCCAATTTTCATGCTAAAGACTATACTAACTCTAGCCATCATCAATTAAAAAAAAAGGATCTGAACATTCCTATATTATTTTTGGGTAAAGTTCTCCTGTTTCAGTTTGACGTGAAGGCTATAAACACTGGATGAAAGATAAAATGTTGAATTTTCAATGACATACAGGGGGCAAAATTATGCCTTATCATCACTGTAATTGTGTACTCTACTTGTGCATAAATTGCAGGAATTTCACGGGTTTCCATAGAAATACTGCAAGAGCTAGATCCAAGTGATTTTGGCTTTTGACTTAGAGCTAGTTGGTTATGGTTTTGGTTGTGGGTGTTTTTTTTTTTGTTTTGTGTTTTTTTTGTGTGTTTTTGGTTTTTTGGTTTTTTTTTAGAGTTAGAAGGAATACAAATACTGATATCACCTTTTATTTGTTCTACTCTTAACTGTTTGATCCATACACTTTTGAGTACTATATATATATATATATATGTTACCTTTTCTTCATTCATCATATTTATAAATTTATTTGATAGTTTCATTTGCACCTGAACTTTGGAGGTGCTTACATTATAACCTTGTCACTGGTTAAAAGTCAGAATTTCTTTCAGATATTTTCAGTGTTCCTTTTTCTGATGGTGAATGGCAACAAATTGGAAATAATTAATATTAATGTTAAAGGAAAAAGCTGTTCTAATTTAATGTTTTGTAATGTAATGGTTTTTATGCATAGAGAATAATTTCTGTTAAGAATGACAATATAATTTTATGTTGCATACATATCTGTGGCAGTTTTGGAGGATTTTTGAATTTTATTTACCTAAAAAATTATGATATATTTGAATGACTGGTCTGACTAACAGAAGTGGTTGTCAATGTTAGAGAAATTGCTCCAGATTTTGAAGATGTGGTGTATTTTGTTTTGGAAAGTTAAAGTCATTAACTGTAAGTCTTTTTCAACTGATCCCATTTGAAGGACTGCCAAAATGTAAAGAAGCATATGTTCATATGAATGAGGAAAGTAGAAGATAAAAGTGCATTATGTACATGCTCTGCTGAATTTAAAATAAAGTATGAAGGAATATTAGTGCGCAGCTTAATGTGAAATATGCTCTAAGGAAGGTACAGAGATTAACAGAAATCCCAGGATTCTTTTCACCTGCACAAATCCTTCTAGAGGTGTTGACATTGGTCTTCATTGCTGTTTTTCTGTCATACTTAATAATGCAAAAAATGGTGTGAAATGACCCCCCTTCCTCTCTAGTCTTTTGGTGGAGGGCACGAAAGCAACTTCATTCTGCTTTTTGGAACTATTTTGCTTTTACGGAAGATGCCAAAGTGGGGAGTATAGCTAGATGCATATTTGTTGGCCAGAAATGATTGTGGTAGGGTTTGAATATCAAGGCTCATTCATTAAAAGGAATCTCCAAACATTTTGATGGGTCAGAATCTAAAAACCAAATGTTTCATGAAGATACCATGGTGCTCAGGTGTAAGAATAAACTTTAGTCAGGGCTTTTTATATCCTCTTCCATTCCGGTTCAATTCTCCTGCCCACTGCTCCAAACTTGCTTTCTCACAAACAACCATCCAAACCACCATTCTTCTTGAGTTTTTTTTTTTTACATCTGTTATGACTACATCTCAGACTGTGGTGCAGCACACTGATCCTAGCTGGGCAGCTTAATACAAACTCAAAATCTAATTGTAGTCATGTGGAGGTCTGTCAGCAAATTCATCTGATGGGTCCATTTTAGGCTACAATGTATAGATTTGAAACACATACTATTAATATTTTTATCTCCAACGTCTTTCTGGAGAAGCAAGATAAACTGGTTATCTGTCAGGTCAAAAATCAGCTTCAGCATATCCTTTATTACCCCAAGTATGGATAAAAATTAAAGGTCTGTTGATAACTTACACCTGGTTGGAAGCATTGAGCTTCATCTGTCTGCCAATTCACTTATGATTTGTAGAGGAAAGAGGGAATTCTTTTGCACTGTGTGAAAGGCTGTTGAGGAAAACAGGCAATGAGTGCATTGAAAACCAAACTCAGAATACCATGTCCTCATGCAGCTCTTGAAACAAGAGTAAGAGAAAAAGCAAGAATCAGTGGATAGAATCAGCATGCATACTTGTTCTGGAAATATTTTCCTCTTGTTAATATTAGGTATTTAGATTTTCCAGTTGCTTGCATCTTCATTATACGAAGTCTTAACCTAATCTTCTTCAAAATTGCCTTGTTGAGAGATGATGTTGGAAGATTGCATGCCAAAACAACATGATAACATTAATGATAAAGTGACTTAGAAACTCATGTACAAACCTAAAATAATACATTCATAGCAAATCAAACTGGGCTTAACTCTTTGAGTGTTTTGTTTTTGTTTGGTTGCTTGGTTTTTGGTTGGTTTTATTTTTGTTTTTTTTTTTTTTTAATTTTTCTTTCCCTATATATTTGAGGCCTAGTCTACTAATAGGCAATAATTTTATGAGATTGGAGTTTTCAGCACATGGAAATAAATGATCTACATGGTACCGTGCCTCAGACAACCCACATCTCTGTGTCCGTTGAGATTCAGAATATTTATGCAAAGTGCTGGAAATCTGTATCCATCAATATCAGAAAAGTTGTATCAGTGATCAGTTTGACCAAAAGATGAATGATTTTCCACACAACTGGTCCATGCAAACAAAAATCAGTGACATTTCACTTTTAATGCAAATTAAGGAGAATAAAATTCAGCTGTCAATTTTTACACCTGCTAAGCATGCCACAAATAGTGAGATTCAAAAATATCAGTTCATAATAAATAAATGTAGGAGGAGATGATATGATGTACATATTTTACCTTTGTTTTCTGACTAATGAATGAGACCTTGTTCTTAACCCATTATTTCATCATTGAGCATCAGCATTATTTATACACATTTGTTGTCTTGCTGCCACATACTGATTTTATCTCAATGGAAGAGTAGCCCAACAATAAATAGGTAATTTCAGTTAAGCTTTTCCTGCTGTATGTATATATCCGCTTGCCTTAATGTAATAATGACAAGTGACATGGATATAATATTAAAAATCCTTCTCTGTACAGGTTGCTCAGAGGCCTGCTTTAGCTCAGCCTAAACAAGAATGTTTTCAGGAATGGAGCCTGAATATATCTCTCTGGGCAACTGTGCCAGTGTTTCACCACCCGCAGTATTAATTTTTTTTCCTTTTTTTCTAGAATAAATCTACCCTATTTTGGTTTAAAACTATTACCCCTTGTCCTATTACTATAGGCCCTGCTCAAAGTTTGTCCCCATCTTTCTTATAAACCCTCTTTAGGTACTGGAATGTGCTATAAGTTCTGTCTGAAACTGCATTCACTCCAGTCTTGACAGCCCCAACTCTCTCAGTCTTTTCTCATAGATGCGGTGTGCTATCCCTTTAATCATCTTCAATGCACATCACCTAAATGTCCTAAGTCATTTGAAATTGTCCTTTCACTTTTCTATATGTATTCGATTTCTATTATTTTTTTCTTGATTGATTTGATAATCAGAATTTTCAATGGGCTAAATATACCTCGTACATTAAGCTTTTGTAGTATGGAGCAAATGTGGGATTTCACCTTCTTGGAAATCAGATCTTGGCAGTTGCAAATGAGAGTGTCTTGGAGCATGAAGTTTTCATGTCTTCTGTATTCTGTGCTGACAGAAAGGCATCCAGCTACCAATATCTGTCACACAGATCATCTGACTTGTGCAGTGAACAGTCAGGGGAATAAAATTATTGAATTCAGCTTCTAATTTTTTCTAAATACTCCAGGTATTAGAACAATCCAGGAATTCTTCCAAAACTGCCTTGCCTGTGTAGAAAACTGCAGTTTAGGTTCTTCTTTTCAAGTTTCAAGCTTATTCAGACCTGGCAGCTTAGCCTGTCTCTCGTTCCAGAGAGAGAGTGAAAACCCTCTGGAGGTGTGAATTTTCCAACACTCATATTTTTGATCCTACAAGTACTGTCAATTAAATATTTTTTACCTAGTCTTCTCATAGCAGCACTTAAAAAAAAAAAAAAGGGAGTATACATATATGTGAAAAAATAGGCAATATCTTCTGTTTAGAATTGCACCCAGACTGATGTTAATACATCAATTCCACCTGCCCAGTCTTCCCAATTTTCTTGTCTGATATAGTCTCACAGTATAGTCTTTTTCACTCTTCAAACATCAAAATTTGGATGATAATATCTAGCACAAGTCATTATTCTTTGGAATGTCACTCTACTCCCACCCTCCTTTTTCCTGGCCACTAAATGATAGATTTGGCATTTTTGTATACATAGGAATTTTACAATAGGATCTCAGTTCATCACTATAGGAAATTTAATTTACATTACTTACAACTTTTCTATTACCAGTATTTGTCTCTTGTAATGTTGACAGAATTCAAATTTATAAGGGTGAATACAAAAGAAAACGAGCCAATTGTCAAGGAATCACTCTGGAGGCAGGTAGATATGAGACAGTTATGACTGGTTTATACTGATTGATGGTGTTGTGCTTTTCAAAATACTTTCTTTGTGCTGATGCAGTGATTCATTATCCCTGATATTGTCTTCTGTTTGGACTTTATAGATAAAATTTTTACTCCTCCTATTAGTACTGCTGCTGGTTTTCAAGATGCAATTTGATGTCTATTTTCAAGATGCAAACATCTGTCCTCTGGGAATGGGCTTAGATTAAGAGCTATCTAACAGCTGTCAGTTGAGAATTATTTCAGTCAGAAAATCTCCTGTTCTACAGAAAGACCTTTAAAAAATATTGAAGTCTGGTTCTTTGAATTCAATTTCCAATACTGTAAGACTGACCCATAAATACCAATCATGTATAATCTTGTTTTAGTTACAGATATTTCCACATTTGAAAAGCATTTATAGCAAGAAAAATGCCTATAACCAAACTAATTGGATTCAGGCAATGTGGTATTTTGAATTGCTGGAAAACAGAGAAAATCCATCAATTTATGACTGGCAAAATGTTTCAGGAACTTTATTGTCTGGTCTTTCTCTAATTTAAAAAAATATTAACTCACATCATTCCATCAGAATAGTGTTCAAGGAAAGATATCCAAACCAAAGATGGGTTTGTAGACTAACAATTGAATTTGATTCTTTAAAGAATTGTTAATGTTGTAGCCCTAATTTATCTGACTCCCTTAAAAGAGGCTGAGGGAATACTTTCACTTACCTTTTCATTAATGCCCCACTCTCCCCCCCACCAAAAAAAAAACAACCACAAACAACAAAACCAAAACCAACCAACCAACCAAAAAAAACCCCAAACCAAATAATACCCAAACCAAACAAAAAAACCCCTCAGGACTGAAGAATAATTAAGGACTTAAAATCATCTTTTGGCATGACTTACAATAGTACTATTCTGCCCACCACCTCCTGTAAATTACTGAGCTGTCAGTCCTCCATGTTTCTGCCTGCGTAAAAATAATTATAATTGAACGAAATATGGGACAAGTGAAATGGCAGTAGAATGATTCCATTCTCAGATGCACTACAGTTTTGTACTGGGAAAACTGAATATTTTATTATTATCTGAATTTTATTATAATCTGAATTATCTAAAGTGTGAGTTTTCTAGGTAGATTTTTAATGCACACAAAACCTCCTTAAAATGCCTAGAAAACACTGCATTTTCCTCTTCTCCAACACTCTACTCCTAGGTTACATCAGTAAAGCAGAACGTTGCAGAGTATTCAGGAGAAGTGTTTGTTGTGTGTGATCATCAGCTTCATCTTGAGCAGCAAAAAGCAGAGTCCTCAAAACTTGTGAGAGTCTGATTGGATGTGTGGTAAAACTAATTTCTCAGAGAATGTAAATTCTCTGTGTCCAGCAGAGTGAGGCTGAACAGATATGGTCATGTCTTACTTTCATGAGTACGGAATTTTCCTCCAACATAAATATTAAACCAAAATGTTAGCAATAGAAATTCATAGTGAATATCAATGCAATTACACATGCTTACTTCCTTTATTTTCACCTTTCTTATTGTATGTCTGCTCTAACCAGACATTGCACACTAAATCAAGAATTCTGTGAAACAGACATTTGTTTACTGAAATAGCTATTGAGTGTGAAATATGTCTGTGCTGAAGTGGGAATGCAGAAAGAGCTGGAAGGACAAAAAAAATAACTAGATGGCAGATAAAATTGACTCCTTGATATAGAGGGAAGAACACAATGCTTTCTTCCTTTGCTTTAATGTATAAAAATCGTTGAATACATTTCCAAGTCCTGGGATTGAACAAATTGATTACAAATAATTAGCATTCTGAATTTTTCTTCCTCCATTATCAATGAACTATCAACTAGAAATTTGTCTATTTCTTGCCATTTTCAAGGGTAGTTGTCAGGGGAAACCATTTTGCCATGCAAAATGAGCAGGAATTGTGCTATATATCCTCAGCATCATCTGCAATCTTCTTATCTGTTAGCAACCATAAACAAGCAGGCCCTGGAATGTTTCTGTACAGTTTTCATAACTTAGGTCACTTGTTGAATAATTTCTGCAAATACATAACAATTACTTTTGAGCATCTCATTTTTGAGTGTACAAAATTCAATATGTGAGCATCGATGAGTTCTGATTTCTCATGTATATGTCATGATCCTCCAAATCATGTGTAATAGGAATAACGGAGTTGACAAACTAGAGAATCCACTCTGTCATGGTTTGACCCCAGCCAGCTGCGACCCAGGCAGCCACTTGTTCATCCCTTACCAACAGAAGTGGGGGAAGGGTAGAGACTGGAAAACTCCTGAGCTCAGATAGCAACAGTTTCATAGGGGAATAAAAAATTCCATGTGCATAAGCAAAGCAAAACAAGGAACTCATTCACAGCTCCCACAGGCAGGCAGGTGTTCAGCCATCTCCACAAGAGAGCAGGGCCCCATCATGTGTGGTGCTAATTTCAATAGACAAATGCCATGACTCCAAACATTCCCCCTTTCTCTTTCTTCCCCTCAGCTTTATGTCCTGAGCATGATGTCACGTGGTTTGGAAATCCCTTTGGTCAGTTGGGGTCACCTGTCCCAGCTGTGTCTCCTCCCAAACTCTCATGCACCCCCAACTTCCTCACCAGCGTGGAAGCACAAACAGCAGAAAAGGCCTTGGATCTGTGTAAGCCCTGCTGAGCAATAACAAAAACACCTCTGTATTATCAACCCTCTGTTCAGCATAAATCCAAAACACAGCCCCGTGCCAGCAACTGGGAAGAAAATGAACTCCACTCCAGCCAAAACCAGCACAACTGGGCATTGAAAAGTAGGTTTTATTTAATCTGAAAGTATGTATGTCAGTCTGTAGAACAAGGAGAATGATTCTGTAACTTTGCAGTTATAGAAAATAGCAAAGTCCATAAATGTGATTATTAGAATTATTTAAAAATTGCTTGCATTTTAACTAATAGCAACTGATGTGTTTTAGTTTCTAGTGAAGTAACATTACAAAGTGTGGTCTATGCCTCAAATGAAAATATTGAATGAAATTGTCAATTTTTTGCATGGTTAGAAAGGAAATAATTGACATTTCCAAACTTTATTACCTGTTTGTTTTCTCCAAAGATTAAGATTTTTACTGATTCTACATATAAAACATTGTATTTGAGCTTCAGAAGAAAGTCATTAAAAATATGGACAATTAGATGGTTTTTGGATTTTTTAAGACTGTTTAGAGAAAATTATTTACTTCAACTTTATGTTTTTTTTGGGACCCTTTGTTTTGGCTATACTGGGCTTGGATATACTGTCCACTTTCTATGTGATTTCAATTTCCAATGTTTTGATATTGGTCAATTTTAGTGGAGAAATTTATACATATAGTCTATGTTATATATTAAATGACACAAAGCATGATGGAATCTTCTAGTTATTTTGACTTCTGGTAACTTTTGGCACATGGTTTAGAGAGTGGAAGCGAGACTGCAGCTTTTAAATACAAGCAGAGGTTGTCTGTGTTCATGCTCCCTGAGAAGCTTGTGGAAATCTCTATTTGGAATGTAAATTTTTCCGGGTAAGTCAAAGTCTGCCAAGAGCATTGCCCATTCAGATGGGAGTTAACTCCTAGTCTGGAATGTGGAACCGTAACACACAGTTATTTGGATAGGCTGAATATTACTTTGCGACTATTTTGTGACTATTATTATTGGTGCTCACAGCAAAGTTTTAAAGGCCTAAAATAGCACAAAGTGGCTCACCAGGGGAAAACTGTTGAAAGCATGTGTGTCTTCAAGGGGCAGATTGCTAAAATCTCCTTAGCACCAAAAATTCTACAAATGCTTATCTTAAAACCCCTTGTTGTCTGTAATGTCCCACCACATTTTTGGGATAAAAAAGACTGCTGAAGTCCAGGACATACAGACCACAGTGAGAGACATTCAAAGAAATGGTTGCACAGTTGCATTAATGCCACACAGAATTCCAAGAAAGCACTTGGGGTTTCTCTGTCACAATGACTTGTACTGGAACTAGATGCGCTTTCTGGACCATATGGCAAGACAATTACTTTTCCTAGTCTGCCACCCACTCTTTCTGGTAATGGAACATATTTGATTTTTTTTTAAATGAATTTCTATACTTCTGTGAAGAGAAGCCTGACTCTAGCAACAAATAAGAAATGACCACATAATGCTAATTTAGAAAAGAAGCAGTTTCCAATATGTACGTATCCACTAGCCCACAAACATGATACTCTGAACATTGAGAAAAAACAATATTATTTGGTGACTCGATGAAAATAGTTTACATCCCTAGCTATTTATAATCTAGACATCCTGATTCAGTAGGTTGACTTATTGTGTCAGCAAGTACAGGGTGCACACTAATAAATGAGGAGAGAATGTCAACTATGTTGGCAGGAAATGGCCAGTCATACAGCTGACAGCTAGTCTTGGCAAGGAATATATGTAATGGCTTGGTACTGCAAGCTGTTTGTAGTTAGCATTACCAAAGCTGCCAGCCAATTGCCTTATAAGGTCTGCTGACAGGCAGTAATCTAATCTGGCCTCCCATTTGTTCTTTGTTTTTATCTGCTAAACACAACTTCATCTTTCCCGTGGTTGAATTGTATGCTATTTGAAATCTGAACATTGCATTTAATCTTGTGGACACAAGAATAGAAGAGGTGTTACAATCAAAATCATAGAGAACTGGGCCTCTGGAAACAATTTTTCAGGAAGATGTGCTCAGATTTCAAAATAAACCTACTATAAAACAGGAAAGAAATGTGGTTGCATTATTTTCCCCATGTATGTCCTGTTTCAAGCTGAAGTTTAAACATAGGGATTTATCCCATCATAAGGAATTCAAAATAGATATCAGGGATAGACTGGAGGGAGGATTGCAGGTACAGTGGAAAACAGATTCAAGGTTGTCTCCTTGATCAAAGCACAGAAATAAGTTGCATGCATTTTGCTCGAACAAAGTAACTTACCTGTAAAATGAGTGAGGTTGAACAAGATATGTTCAGGTTTGCTGGTTTTATTTCATGTCATTCATTGAAAAGCTGTTGGCTTAAGAGTCATCACTAAGGAGTTAATGTGTTCTTGCCTTGATTAATGAAATATTGTGTTTTGAGTTAATGTGCCTTGATTGACATGAAAACTATTATTTCAGGTACAAAAGTACTAATCTACTATGTCTGTTCATATAAAGTCAGGCTGGTCTAGTGGGAAGGGTGCTAAATTGGTGACATTTCTTTGCTCCTCCAGAAGCTCCCTGTGTTGTTGATGGCATATTTGACTAGGACTGGCTCAAGAAAAGTGTTGTGTATCAAAAAGTGTTTCTAATAAATAGTAACTGCCTCTGCCTAGCAATTCATTTCTCAAAGCATCCAGTTTAGTAGAGCTGAGCCTGGCAAGTGCCAGTATTTTCCAATGTAAATTTCCACTGACTCAGTGCTGCTGGCCCTGTGCTTGTGCCCAGATGCAACTTGCTCTGGTCAGCATGTAGCAGCTTGGCAACATCCCGCTGCTATTCCAGACCAGGTGTTGCATAACTCTTCCATGCGAAGTGAAATGATAAATCTGGTTTATTGTGCTTACTTGTGGCCAAATGATGTTGGTGAGGAAGATGTGACCTCAGGAGTTATTACAGTTCCATGGTAAAGCCAAATGACTCTGGGTTTTCTTTGCTGGCTTCCCTTTCCGCCAGTGTGGTGCTATAAGAAGATCCACTCTGAAGTGCTCTTTGGAAATCTTGCTTGGGGCCATGCCTTCCTTCCACTCTGGTCTTCCTGCCTTTCTTTCATAACAGCACAAAATCAAGGGATGGCAGTGTTCTGTCTTACATGAGATCTTTTGAAAAAAGAGTTGTGGAAAACACATGTCTTTATCAGTGAATGCCTGCTTCCCAAAATATACCTTGGTTTTCATTGTCTACATTCCTCAAGGCTGGCAGCACACTGCATACTCTTGAAAGAACACAGATGATAAAGGTGTTCAAGCTTGGGAATGGTTTTTTCTATAGTGTCGGAGATTACTAAAAAAATCTGAAACTGTTAACCAGAATCAGCAATTTTTAAAGCATTGCTGGTAGCACAGCTTATGACAAGGTTCTGTTTTCTGACCTGGAAATATTAAGAATCAGTTGGGTGATGTCTCTGGGCATCAAGGAAAAGTCTTTTTCTGACGGCACAAATCTTCAGAGATCAAAAATGCGCTTGCTGAAACCTCATTAATATGGGCCACTGTTAATGTCTAAAATAAATATTGAGAACAATTTATATATTAGAATATAATTTACATGTATCATATGTTATACACCTACATAACATATTTTATATTATCTATACATCAGAACATAAATTATAAAATAACCTGATTTTAACAAGTAAAATAGAATGAAAAATTACCAGTATGAGTTGCCCACCTATTACTATTTACTACTTAGTAAGAAAATATGCAACAATTTAATGCAAATAAAAAATGAATTTCCATTTTTTTTCCTCTCTAATTATTTAGTGCCAGGTGTTACACGGACATTTAAGGATCTAAGAAGATATTCAGAATGAAATGCTGAGGAAGAAGGTGCAGTCAGCTCTTGATAAAAGTAAAGCTTTTTCATTCACTGGTGGGAAAAGAAGTGGGAATTGATGCTTGAGAGAGGGGAGAAAAAAACAAGGTCAATGACGTGTTCTCATGGATTTACTAGCTGTATTGTGTAAAATGTATAAGGACAGTCTCATCCAGAATAAAGAGGATTTTTTTATGCAAACTCCATTAGAAATCTCCTGTTTTGCAATTTTCTTAGTGTAGTGGGAGAAAAATTAGATGGGCAATCAATACCATACCATTTGATCTATTTACATGATTTCTTGTTATTTCCTACAGCTTTTCTCTTTTCCTTACTAATACAGGTGGTGTTTGATCTTTCTTGAAAGGACAAGATGTATCTCCCCACTTCAATGAAATGACTGCAATTTCTGTTGCACCTGCTGAAGTCTTTCCTTGCTGTCTCCCTATTCTAATAAGATCTCAAGAAAATCAGGCACTGATAAGGAGATTTGCCTGCAATAGACAGAGTTCCACTATCTAGGAGCCTCTCAAAAAAAAAAAAAAAAAAGAAAAAAAAAAAAAAAAAGAAACTTCTGTTGTATAATCTGAAACATATATTCCCCTATAAGAATTATTTCTTTTAAGATTTTATCCCTCTTTTCTTAGCTTAAAGTGAAAAGCAAATGTCACCAGGCTCAAAAATCACTGAAGCCCAAAAGAATTTGCCCAGATCACAGGGCTATTTTCCAAAGTACATCAGAAATTTGCAACAGTAAAATACCAGAAGAGGCAACTAAGATGAAGTATGGATACCAGTGTGTCCTTGTCCCTTTGTGCCTGTAGGTTTTTTTTTCCAATCAATAAAAATGTCAATGATAAAAAGTATGTGTGAGACTGGAGAAATGTGGGGTTTTTTTAATGGTTAAAGAAGCATTACAGGGACATTTTAAGATTCTGTCAGTTTCCCTGGCTAAAAAGGTATTCCAAATCAACACAGCTGTTTTGGCTTAATATTTGTAAACTTAAACCTTTTTGAAAAATGCCCGTATACTCTCTTGAATGTACCATGTCCATGCAAGACAACCAGGCAAATTGCACATGGAAAACAAGAGAGAGAAAGGGCAGAGGGAAAGGAAAGAAAGGTCTACCAAAAAATTTTTATATATTCTTTACTGATTAGTAGTCTGTTTTGCATCTACTTAAACTTTTCTTGACTCATTCAAGGCTACCACAGCTATGAATTGACATGATGTAAAACCCCAGTGGGGAAGACACTTTTGGGATGAAGTTTTTCAACAGACTTGAAAACGCATTCACATTGTTCTTCCCATACTTTGTGCTCAAGGAAAAAATTGGACCCTATATCAATCAAAATTTAATTAATCATGAAAACGAATTATAAATTTCAAGGGAATAAGTTTCTCTTTGCCACTACATGAAAACCAGAATGGGTTGGATCTAAAAAGCATTGAGTAATTCTTCCAAGTAGTGCAAGATGATGCTTATATTTGGGGCTTGATTGAAGTAAAATTTTATATGTGATCTTGTCCAGATTGTTATATTGTTTGTTTTGATCATGGTGATGATGATGATCATGGGGTCATTCTCCAAAATGCCACTACAAATACAGGCTCTAGTAGAAGGCAATAGGTCAAGGGTAGTTATTTTAATTTGGAATGTGCTGAATGTGATTCATCTCTACTGATGATTACCCTAGGGATAGTGGAATTAATACTGGGGCCACAATCCATAATATGCCATCTCATTGTTCTGAATTATTCTTTGCATAGTATTAATAACACTCTTTAATCTTAATTTCCATACAGTGAAGTGACTGCAAACTTTTATATACTTGTATTAAAATTTGTTTGTTTGTTTGTGCAGAGATAGATTTGAATTTGATTTTTAAAGTGATCAAAATACTCTTATGTCTCACCTTGAAAGTGAAAAATTGAATACTTGCAGGGTTTAGGCTTCTCAAATTCTAAAATGGCTAATCAATCATTTAAAAGAAGAACAGGAAGGGAAGTTTTTGAAACAATTCAAATTGCAAAGTGCATTGTGACAAACTATGATGATGAGCTTCAGAAAGTGATTCAAATTATTCCCCCACTCACTGTGTGATTTTCACCTTCTATTTGGCTATCACTTTGTCCAGTATTTGTTGCTAGTTTCCACACTGAGAGAGACCTTTGAGATCGAAGCCCTACTTTAACTCATGATCTCCTTCAACCTTAGGTATTGAAGCATATTATCTATAAATAAAGAATGAGTTGACAGGCCTGGGAGGAGGTTTTAGTTTTTCAAGATGAATTAAGTAAGTGAGACAGAAGATTTTTTTCATAGTTCCAGCAGAATATGAAATATGAATTCAGAGCTGACTCAAAATTCTCTTTTAATGGTGATATAGGATTGTTGAATTAAAACCTATTTATGTGCTATATTTTAAAGTCTTCCCTTCCCTTCCCTTCCCTTCCCTTCCCTTCCCTTCCCTTCCCTTCCCTTCCCTTCCCTTCCCTTCCCTTCCCTTCCCTTCCCTTCCCTTCCCTTCCCTTCCCTTCCCTTCCCTTCCCTTCCCTTCCCTTCCCTTCCCTTCCCTTCCCTTCCCTTCCCTTCCCTTCCCTTCCCTTCCCTTCCCTTCCCTTCCCTTCCCTTCCTTTGAAAAGTGTAAAGGAAATTTTGGAGACCACAAAAAGATGCCAAGTGTGATTAGGAAACAATAAGATATTACATATATATTTTATATGTTATAAATCAGTTCAAATTGAAGAAAAAACCTGATTGGTATGCATTATTCCTTTCATGTTTGGGGTATATTTTTTCTGACTTAGGCACTATAGTTCAACCATCTCCATGAGATTATCACTTCTGACAGGATTCACATTTATTAGGTTTATCTTGATTTAGCATCAGACTAGTACAGCTGAATATACTGGAGATAAAAAACATACTGCTCAGCACAAAGAGCAGGTAAAATATTTGTGGTGGTTTGTATGTCATTGGAACTGAAGGTATTCCAAAGATACTTTTGATATCTTCCACTGGGAGTGTGTTTACTTTACATAGCAATAGTTTTATTTATTATACTCATTAGATATGATGATTAGATATGGGATTAGATTAGGATCCTATACAGCTGCCATGGGATAAATGAACATTCACTTATGACTTTTTTCACTTTATTGGGAGGGAAAATGAGAGAACGTTTATTGTTGGTATGGAAATTTAGAGTGGAACTGCATTGTACAGTATTTGTATCAATTTACTGATATTTTAAGTGTTTCTAATAAGACATTAATGTTGGAATTATTTCCTCAGAATATCACATAAGGTAAGCAGACGGTAACTGTTGCATCTGTTTCCATCACTAGCTATGAGTTTTTTTCTTTTAAAAGTTGATGTTTTGCATGGGAGTAAGTAAAGAGCTGCAAAATAAAAGTTTTTTCCTTAGTTTGCAAATGTCTGAATGCAGTTCTCATTAGTTCTGGATTCTTTTGAACCTCCATCATTAGGAACAGCTCAGAACTTTAACTCAGTCATTTGTGATAGAACATCAAACAATCAAATGGAAATACATGAAAAACACATGTTTATAAAAAGCACCCACACATGCAAAAAACTCCTTTAATGGTGCTCATCATCTCTTATTTAAATCCAAATAAAACTTACATTTTTAATGTACTTCCGCTGCACTATCTTATTCAAATCTGGTGGTAACAAATTGATCAAGAATAAAAATTTTAATAAAGCAGTGTATTGAACATGACATACTCTATTAATTTAGAAATTGAGTTTTCATTGACTTCGGTTTTCTGCTTCCTCTTTTTTCCCCAGCTGAACTTTGAAAAGGGCACTTTTGACCTTTCTTTTGAGCCCATGCAACACTTCTCTGTAAATTAGTTGCATACGTACACTTCTGTGTGTTTTTGCATCCCGTAGATGACGGGATGTAAATGTGGGAGAGTTCTCTCATGTTTTCATGAGGATGGGGTTTTAGAGATGCAGCCTTGGTACAGGAAATATATTTGACTGGAAGCTGTTTGATTTATTTATCTACAACTTGGAGGAAATGCTTTTAAAATCAGGTGTTGATCCTGTATTGAAAAACTGTGCAAAAAATGCTGATACCTTATTTGTCCCAATTTATTTTGGAGAGACTTGCATATTTACTTTATTCAGTCTCCTGTAAAGTATATATTTTATTGTGCAGACAGGTGAGCAGGTAAGGGGCAATCTTTGCATCACTTGCAAAATTAGAACCTGCATCCTGAAAATTCTTTGTCTTGTTCTTTTTCTTTCCCTTCTACAGTTAATTGAAAACATCCTTGGTTTTATCATCTAACTGAAGTTTACAACTGTAATCTTGGAATCTGTGATTTGGACTCCTTTCATGGGGATGTGGAACTGCTGCAGGACCTGTGTTGTGCTGTGTTTCTCTCTCCTTGCTCTTCTCCTCCCAAATGTCTGGAAAGCAAGAATGCAGAGAGCTTTAAGACTTACTGTGATTTTTAACGTCTCAAGCTCTATTAAGTTTCCATGAAAATACAGCATGCCGTTATTAGATTTTGGCTATTATAAAATTATTTTCCCCCTTAGTTCACTTAAAAGCATTTAAAAAGTAATGTTTTAACCACAAAGTCATATAGTAAGGTATTAGAAAAGACTAGTCTGAGTGTCACGTACACATACATTCTTATGTTTATTCAAATTTTATGTGTTTTATAACAACACATTTTTCATATTTATCTGAAAAATTGTTGGTTTTTAGAAACATTTTAAGAGTAGGTGTTATAGTTAGAGTATACGAAAACTTGTTAGTGAAAAATGCAGAATAGAGGAGCTAACTGAAGTTGTTTGAATGAAATTCATTTGTAGACATAAAAGGTGCCATGGATATCCACTGCAGTTCTTTGTGGGATTAAATCAACACAAGTTAGCATGCTGTATGTTCACTGATGGCAACAGAATGTTATTGCTTTCTGATGTGTCTGTTTTATGTGAACCTGACTGCCAGACAGCAAGAAAATCCTGCTGTATTCTCTGGATGTCTGTTTTGTGTTTAAAAGAATTTAAAATATTAACTTAAACACAAAAATTCAAAACACAGAAAGAAAACAACAGCTGAAAAAATAAAATAATATTTTATAGAAATTTATGACTTTGTTTGGTCATGCAAAATTTTAGTCAGGATTGTTTTTTTTGCCAAGTCCAAACTGTATTTAGCAATAAGGGAGAAACTAATTTGATTTGCTTTTTTTTTTTTTGTGTTTTGTGTGAAACTGGAGATTTAGAATGGGATTCAAAGTGCATTTACTAGTTTTTTTTCTTTTCTTTTCCTTTTATTTTTTAATTCATTCTTCCAAAGGAAGTAGATGCAATTTTACAACCAGGAAAAAAAGGTAGGTTTATTTTTTAAGATCATAACAGCCTCATTATATATTTTTAAAAGATTAAACAAAGACATTTTGCTTCTTTTGCAGCTGCTAATTTATCACACCTTATCTTTACACACAAGCTTTTACCATAAAAATAGTCATTTCCTTTATCCATCATGTCATATTTTAGACATACTAAAAATAACACAATAAAAGGCAGGATATTGCCACAGTTGAAAACATCTTGTGTTTTTTGTGTTTTCAACATTTGTATTATATTAACCTTGTGGTTTCCTTTCATTGCAAAGGTGTAATGTTGGTTTCCCTAACCTCAGAGCTGTTTTAGAAGAACTGCATCTGAGCTTGGTTACCACTTGGTTACCAGAATAATGTAAATATTAGTTCATGTCTTGGAGTTTCTTATTGCAATTGCTGTTACTTCATATGTCTATTGGGTCGAGCTTTTTGGTTTGCACTAGAAAAGTCCCTGTGTTTCACTCTGAACGGCTTATTTCTATGCTATATACAAAAAGACAGCTTTAATTTTTTTAAAAAATATGGATGCATAGTAGCAGAAACTTTTCAACAGCCTTATGTAAAAGTCCTGAGACTAACTGTATTATTATGAAACAAACTCGGAGTAGAAACATTTTGTAGACAGAAAGAAATTTTGCAGAGAAAGAAAACTTCTTCCTTCTGGGTCCCATTCTAAAAATCATACTGAGTTGTGCTAGCTGTGATTCTGTATTAGTGGAGGTGGTGAACATACTGTTGTGCATTTGGTCACAACTTCAGCTTTGGGTTTGCTGACAGTCACATCACAGAAATCATTTACTGCTTGCTGTCTGTTAGAGCTGCCTGTTGCACAACTCAGAAAGGCAACCAGGGCTTTCTTGCAGCTTCATTAGACACAATGGAGGCTCGCACTTTAGTCTCTGACTCTCAAAGAACACTAAGGCTTTTCTGTGCATCCACTTATGAAATAATTTTTGTTTGTGCTAATTTAACACAATGCTGTAGGTGACAGATACCCAAGTGAATGTGAATATTTTTCCCAGTGCTTCCCCCGCTAAGGGACATTCACTTAAGTCAGACTCAATTATCCTTGTGGGTCCCTTCCAACTCAGAGTATTCTAGGATTCTGTGAATCTCTTACAAGAAGGTTAGCTATGACTGCCTATGTCATGCATTAAGAAGGAGGTACTGACGTGCCCAAAATGTCATCCAGACCTCTGAACAAAAATGTAGAAATTGAAAAATAAAGAAGTAAATCATAGTGGTGAAGAATTGTAGAGCCAACAGAGCCTCTCTAATAGTTAAGTGCTGCCAGAATTTGTTCAGCAGCAATCTTGAACTGAAATAAACAGACAGTGGATTAAAAATATTCTCTATGGTACCACTCTAGAAAACTACATAAAAATTAAGCAATTAATTAATTAATTTTGAAGCATTTTTCCCCCTTTTTCTTGATAGTATGACTTGCCATAAAAGTGGCAAGACTTTTTTCAGACATTTATGAAACGTTGTGATCCACTGTCCTGCTTGAAGGAAAGGAGGTGAGACTAAAACTTGACTATGATCTGGAAGATGAATTAAGCACTCATTGCCTTATTTTTATGGAAAACTAGAAAAGGAGAGAAAACTATCCTATCCTTTAAAGCTCTATAAAGTCCAGAATATCTGAAATTATTTTTTATCATACTTCACATATCACACGCATCAAAGAACTTTCTATATTGTAAAGCAATGCAGGTTACTCTCTTCATTTCAAGAGTAGCTATTCTTTAGCAATTTATTTACACTGTATTTAATGACACACAATGCCTCATACAGGAGTAGATGCAAACAGACAGAAAATTGTAAAAACACACTAAAGAGATACAGAATACTAAAGAGATACTAAAATTTTTTTTTCTGTAATTAGGACTATGACACCTCTGGACGATCTTTGATCCCAACATATTATGATGTGATAGATACGTATTACTGTGATTTCTCTAGTGATGCTCACTGTTGCTTTCATGTCAGCTTTAATAGCAAAACAACAGGGCAGGCTAAATTGAAATGATTTATCCTCTCAGAACTTCATAGTCAAAACATATTATCACAGACACAGGTTAGACTTTCTCCTGTATGCACAAGAGATTTTTCTCTTGGAACCATGTCATGCTGTCATGCTTCATGGTGTCACTGATACTACTAGGCTTCACAGAATGACTTTCATGAGGTCACTTCCTCTGCCCTGCACTGTCTTCTGCCTCCTCCTCCTTTCTTCTGTTAAACAAGAACAAATGTTATGCTGTATGTTCTCATCTCATTCTTGCTCAAAGAATCTTTTTTAATAGTTGAGCTAATATTCCTAAGTGACCAGATGTTATCCTTCTGAGTCTGTGAAATAGTTTATCTGGAAAATGTAAGACTATTCTCTGTGCTCATTCAAGGGGAAGAAAGGTATTGTTTGAAGATTGAGAGGAAAGTGCAGAATCTGGGAACAAACTGTTTCACCTCACACTTTTAGTTTTGAATTCTATCCATATTATAGTCCTTCTTTTCTGAAGTTTGTGGAATTTAATTTCTTAAATTAATGGATATACTTACTGCATACAGTACATAGAAACAACTTTCTGTGATGACTTCTAGCTGTATCAGTGAAATAACCATTAAGACATGTTAAAGCAGTATTTTAAGGAGGACTGTCTCTCATGGGAGGGATCCTATCCTGGAGCAGGGGAAGAGTCTGACAAATCATATCACTTGAAAGAGGAGGAAAAGCAGCTCAAGGAATCAGAGCAAAAGCTCCCCTTCAGCCCATGGTGAAGTCCATGGTAAGACAGGCTGTCCTGCAGCTCACACATGTTGGTGGGGGAGATTGTAATGGAAAAATCTTTAAGTTTTTGAGTTTTGAGTTGCATATGATGAAAACTACTACAGCAGGAAACCCTTGCTGCCGATAGAGTAAGAGAAAAGGGAAAAGTTAATTTCAATGTTGAATCCTGTAACCTGGCATAAAGGGAATCAGGGGTGAAGAATGTAATGTAATGAAGAATGTAATGGAAATGCACCTTGATTGAAAGCCATGATTTGAGTTGCATGTTACAGGATTGTAACAGGAACAAACTGAGCCAGCAGAGAAGAAGCCTTACAAAAAGCAATGCAAATTACAGCAGAGACCTGAGATGGCCTCAGTGCTCAGGAACTCCAAGAAACACACCACTTCTCCCATCTTGAGAGACCAATTTAACAGGTGGAGCCCAAAGACATGGACTAAATGAACTCAAAAGACATTTTGTGAACATTTGTGGATATTTTACAGACATTTTTCAGGGATGGTCCATAGGTCCAAGGTAATGATATCTGTGTATTATATTAAAAAACAGGAAGAGGGAGCATGGTTAATGATGGTGTATTGAATAGTGTGGGACCTGATCATAACATAAATGGTATGGAATTAGGGTGAGATAAAATGATGGTTTTGTCTATGCAGAGTTAATTTTCTTCACAGTAGCTAGTATAGGGCTGTGTTTTGGACTTTTGCTGAAAGCAATGTTGATTAAACAGGAATGTTTTATTACTGCAGGGCAGGGTTCACACAGAGCCAGGACCTTTTTGGCTCCTCACTCAATCCAACAGTGACCAGGCTGGGAGCACATGAGCTGCTGGGAGGAGACACAGGCAGGACAGCTGACCACAACTGACCAAAGGAATATTCCGGGTCGCATGGTTTGTACATAACACATAAAGCTGAGGGGATAAGAAAGAAGGAGAGGAGGGTGACATTTGTAGTGATGGTGTTTGTCTATCCAAGTGAGTGCCACACATGATGGGGCCCTACTATCCTAGAGATGGCTGAACACCTGCCTGCCCATGGGAAGCAGTGAATTAATTCCTTGTTTTGCTTCACTTGTGTGTACAGTTTTTTCTTTCCCTTTTTAACTGGCTTTATCTCAACTCTATGGCTTTCTCAGTTTTACTCTTCTGATCCTCTCCCCAGTTCCACTGAGGCAGATGGAGTGAGCACCTGTATGGCACTTGGTTGTTGGTTTGGCATAAATCAAGACATGGGAAAAATATTTATTACTGTGAATCTGAGACAGATGAAGGTGATTCCTGAATGCCTGATAAAAGTACTGATGAGTTGCAAGAGGTACATTTCAGACACAGTTAAGGCATACCTTAATGTTTCACTGTGGTTCTCTCAGTCCAGACCCTGATGAGGAGATGTTGCTTTTCAGGGGTCCCAACTTCAGTGACTACCAAGCCTCTTGAGATGAATATGAGATATGGGGTTTGCCATACCTAAGACTGAGTTATTTAGGAGTTAGGCATCCCAAAGTTCAGCACTGTGAGCTCTTAGGTCTGGAGGTTTCAGACCAGAACATAAGTGAAACCGAATTTCATATACTACAGCTCTACAGACAACAGTATATGACAGCAATTACTGTTCAAGATCAGATGGTTAAGTGGTAAAACTAAATAGTTTGATCACGATAAACATAATATTGCAGCACAAACCACCTTTGAATCTGAATTCATTTAAACCACCCAAGATATGTCTGTGCTTTAAAGTTCTTGAAAGATGATGACCTTGTTTAATTTAATTACTAACCATTCAGAGTTTATTTCTGCTTGTGGACAGAAGACAATTTGGTCTTTATTTATGCTTTCATTTTTAATACCAGCCATTTACCAAATTCAAACATGTTTACCTAGAATTGTATCCAGAGGGAAATACACCCAGCTAATTGCTATTAGTGTTTGCAATGCCTGATTAACTTGTAATAATATGTTAGTAAGGCTGTCATTTAATATTAGGATTGACATAAAGAAAGAAGAGTGGGTGACGTTATTTTAATGAAATCCTAATTATTTGCAAATGGAATGAAAGGACAGTGTGAGTAGTATTTATCCATTGTATGTCTTCTGCAAGGAGAGACTAAATACTACTCGATTTTCTACTGTTTGGTTTCATTTGTCTTTGAACTAAAGGAGTACACAAAGTAAAGGTAGTACACTAGTAAACATAGCGCATGTGACGAATGGCTTGTAAATTTGGTTTGGTATGTGAAATGGCATGAAAAAGTATGTCATGGTGACTACATAATTTTTTTGTGTTTTTATTTTCATAAAACATAATTATTCAGCTATTAATAGTTAATGGGATTACTATGTTTATGTACTGGCATTATAAGCTAATTGTTAAATATTTTGACTGAACTCAAAATTTCCATGTAGAAATTAGTAAGAAGGAAGCAGGAGAAGGATCTAGTATCTAAATGTAATGCATAGCAACATATTTTAGGCTGTGTGTTTGGTGAGATAATTGCAATTTTTATTTTATTTACAATGTTATGCTACAATACTGGATCTGTTTCTGTTGTGGCTTGCCACAAAGGTAAAAAACACCTTTTCACTACAAATTGGAAAATTTTATGAACCACAAAGTAATTCAATTGAGTTGCAGGAAAAAAAAATACATTAGCTTTTCAATAATCAATTCAAAATTTTGTTCTATTTGGGAATAAAGGCTCCTCTAAATGAATATCTATCACCCTCTGAGTATTGTATGTACTATATTAGTAATGGGAAAATTAATTGATTTTATTTTCTTGGTTTCAATGAAACAGTTGATATTGGAAAGCCAGTCTGGTAAATGCTCGTGAACTGTAGGCTAGTATAAATCATTAAGCAGTCTGATAAATAATATTTTGCATGAACTTATCAGGTGAGATTCTATAAACTTACAGGTCATATTTTTTTCTAAATTATGTAAAGCCTCACACTGTGCCAAGTCAAAGTAACTTTCCTAGAAATAATGACTTGCTGTATGAAAATAAATCAGAACTTCATTTTCAGCCTGCACAATTTTGCACCCAGAAAAAGAAATTAAGCACAAATAAACAGTCACTGCCCCCCTCCCCCCCGGCTTGATTAATAGGGTATCCCGACTGAACACACTACAAAACATTTCTGTATTACAAAATGAGACTTCTTCTTTTTTTTTTTTTTTTTTTTTTCTGTGAAATTTTGAAAGATTTAGTGTTGTAAACCAGGACTGGGAATATGCATTCCTTAATGATATAAATTAGAGTGGCTTATTTGAAGGCACAGGTTCATTCATGTCGTAATGTCAAACCTGTGATTTTTCAATTATATCATAGTTTTAACTTCACTTGTAAGAATTAAAACCCAGAAATTAGGTAAGTGCTCTTTGCAGTGTGTTCTTACTTTAGATGATGTGCTACCCCTGTGGAAGGAAGTGTTCTTCTGAGAATTAGTAAAATTAGTGTAGTTTTATGACTAGAATGGAAACAGATGATAATTCATTCTCTACATCTTAGAATTGATTCTAACTTCTGAAATAGCCGCAGCTAACAAACTTACTGGCAACTTCAGATGGGAAACCCAGTACTCAATAAGCAGTCAGGGCAAATACTTGTTCCAGCAGATGATTCTTTCACATCTGGCAGGCGACATATTGGTGAAGAGGAGAGCAGAGGTTGGTAGTACATGTTTACATGTTAGCAGCAGAGAAAAGTTGATGTTACTTCAGACTGTTACCTTGGGTTAAATCTGCGGTGACATCTCTGCAGATAGGGCCATGTGAAAAAGTGTGCTGGTAATGGGCAGCTCACAGCAAAATACTTCATCAGACAATTAATGCAATTGATATTTACAGAAATCAGCAAGCATGATAAAAATTCATAATGAACTTTTAATCATATTAAGGAGTCCACAGTCACTTATCCTATTCTTGTCTCACAGTATGTGAAGAAACAACACCTCAAACCATAATAATCAGATGATCTCAGGGTTCAAGAATCCTAGTTGTTTCTAGAGTCCTCTTAAAACATGCTTCCATTTGAAAAAAGTTGGAAATGTTAATTTACAGCCCTTTTATATGAACAGGAATTCCCTGCAAAGGGAATTCTGTTACCCAAGTAAATGCATGCTTGAGTGACTTGGACCAAATTAGTGGCTTATGAGGTTCCCTTTGAGCATATTTACTATAGTAACATCTAAAAAACCAGCTGTTTGAGTTTGTGTGTGAGATAAATCCATTTCTTTACATTTCCAAGATATTTCTGATTCCAGCTCACTCACATCCTTCTTATGTGAAATTTAGGAAGCATGCATCTATTCCTCACCCTTCCTTCAGACTCCTTTGTTCTTTCCTCTCTTTCTACCCAATCATATAACACTCAAATATGTGCCTTTGGCTCATACTATTTTTTTTTCCATGGGTAGAAAGAATTATTTTGATTAATCAAGCAAGTGAAATACCTGTACAATTTGCAATAACTCTATTTGCTAGAAGTGCTTAAAGGAATTCAACTACTGCTTCTCATGGATTTTCTTTACTTCTACTAGCTGATGTTTTCCAGGCTGCTTGCTGTATTAAAAACATGTGTTTGCAATGCTAGTAGTCTGCACTTTGTTTCAAGAAAAATGAAAACACATGTAAGAAAGATGACTTAGCATTCTGTAGCTTCTATGTGGAACAAAATGGTGAATGTTTGTGTGTGAGCATAGTATAAAAGTTAGTTCATGTGTTTATTTCATAGCAAGGAAATAGTTACTGAATATTTTCCATACCAACATAATGGAATAATAAGTGTGCTGCGTTTAATTGACTGGAAGTCATTAAAAGTGCTTTGTGGCTGGTAGGAAGCTTTATTCTTAATTCAGCTGTTCCCCCATGCAGCCTATTGTTAAGAGCACAATAATACACTCTGACTTTGTAGTCTGGAGCCACATGCCTAACTCTGCTACCCTCAGAAGTAAAGGAAACAACTTTGGGTATCAGTGGGAGAGCAAAAATGTCTTACACTTTTCTCAGAATTTCTGTCTCAAACATGAAAAGATGAAAGCTGATTTTGATGATTGCAAGCTGGTGGAATGTCTTCACGTACAGAATAAACCACGTATTTTTAGTAAAAAATCAGGGCCAGATTTTCTAGGGAATATATGCAGACTGTATTCACCAAAAGAATTCATGGGTTCTTCTTCTTCTTTAATGCTTTTTCTTTCTCTAAGCCACAGTAATATTTACAATGACTTGTAACATTTTGGAAAAAAAAAGAGACGTGCACATGTGTAGAACAGAGAAAAGAAAATATGATTTTCATTAGAAGTTGTCAGAAATGAGAATACTCACAGTCAAACCAAAACAAAAGCTTTCTACTAAAGAAGGTAATGCATATATTTTCTTCTATAGGAAGGAAATATTTTTAAACTATGGTTTTTGTAGGCCTGCTTTACTCCATGCACAGACTTTTTGCTTCCCTAAATCACTTTCAATATTTAAAAGATAATTCTAAATATATTTGCACAAACTTAATAGTCAAACCTTTTGATAGCAGTCTGTAAACATCAGTTCTTCCCTCCATAGGATTTGCATTATTCTCTGTCCCATAGGTTTGTGTTTTATTGATGTTAGAGTATCTATCCTACCGGTATATATTGTTTTACATATATTTTAGGAAATAACAAATTCTATTGGCTGTAAGGAAAAATTTCTTAGGAATTACCCTGCTAATTCAGGGTAATTTAAGTTTCCTTTAGAAAACCCCAACTATCAAAGAGGGAACTCCTCCCTTCTCCTCAGAATAATCCAAACTGCATCAACACTTTGCCTGTCTCCTGTTTTCCAGGCTAGTGTAGGCCCAGTTAAGCTACACTTCCATTGCACTTCCTCTAATAGACACTGTCAATATCCTTTCACCCAGACTGACTCACAGCACAGAATTTCCTTGGTAGTAAGGGGAGTAGGATCTTCATTCCTCCAGCTGTGCTCCTCAATTGTAGGTTTACCAGTATGGGAGAGAGTGTACATAATTATAATGGCAACCAAGCCAGTAAACCAAACATTTCTGCTTTCATTAGATAGGCCTTGGTTAAAGAATGGGACATTTGATTTCTGAATTACCATTCAAATTTGGATTTTTCTTTTACTCTCTGCCTTGTATAGATGGAGAAGTCCTCTTACCTCGAGTCATAAAAAGCCTATCAGAAGTGCACACTAAGTTTTCTTTCATTACTTTCTTCTTCTCAGGGTGTCAGGCACCTTCTCCTGACAATAGACTGGTGAATACTTAGCCAGGTTTCCTGTGAAAGATGTGCTGCAGCCTTCAAAACACACAGGAGCTCTAAGCCACATGTTTCATGGTGCTGGCAATGCAGTCTAGAATGAGTTCAGCTTCATGCTATAAGCTGAAGCTATAAGCTGTATTCATCTGAACAACATTTTTATTTTGTGAAAACCTTTGATAATTTGGTTTGACCAGCCTGACAACAGCCTGTGTTAGAGACACTACTTTGAGAAGCAAACCTCAAAATTTGTCAGAAAAAAATGCCCACATGAGCCGCACCGTTCATATTTGTCTGTTGAGGTGCAGTACTAAAAGATATATGCATTAAGAAATTGTGGCCATCAAGAATTTTACACTTTATAATAAAATTAAAACTAAAAAGTATAGGTTGGTACATAGCAATGTTGCAATTTCCATTTAATGTGCAATAAGTGTTTCATTGTTAAATGAAGCATTCTGATAGACTTTCACTGATGTTGCAGTGAACATCACTGTGAATTACATACATTCCTGAAAAATATTTTGTGAGAACAAAATTTGTTGTTAAACTGGTTTTGTATAGAAATTGCATTTGTGAGCTGACTCACTGCAAGATCTGCAACATTAATGAAGCACTTACCTTATGTACTGTTCAGTAGCTGTGCAGAATTTTTTCTGAGCTCTGCCACTGAGAGGCCTGATTGTAGGAGTCACTGTATAATCAAATTTTGTTTCAGGGGGATCAGAATAAATCGAGTCTGAACTAAAATCTCAAAGAGAATTTAGGGTAGATGTAATGTGCTCATGTGAATCAGAAATTTTGTGGTAGATATTATAAAAGCAAAGGAATAAGAACTTGGATTACTTTTAGTAAAATAGTCCAAAATATGCAGTTTAACTTGAACCTGATTTTTCTAGAATTCATAGAGCTTTATAAGAACAGAGAGGCAGCCCAAGAATTGCATGAATACAGAATGTAGCTATAAGTAGACCACATATATGAAGGCAGGAGAATTAGTTCAAGGCAGAATGGGATGAAGTCACACAGGATGGAGGGATAGCCTGCTTGAGCTGTTCATATCTGAAATTCAAAACAGACTTGAGAGAAAAATGAATAAAGCAGAGATCACTGAACTTAAAGTGAACCGAAACAAATGAGATTCATATGTCTCTAAGAGCCAGCTGATGAAATCTTTAAATACATGAATATTCTTTTAAATGTAAGTGCAGCTGTGACTGCTTAGGAGCATGTGGTTTTGCTAGCTAGCAAGTACTTTGTGCAATGATTGATCTCTACAAATTAATTTGCTAGGAGAAACAAATAATGCAGTAAGTGTTCCCATTTCTCAGGACACAGCCAGTTTCTCCCTCTTGGCTGCTGCCTGAGTCCCTTTCTAATGAATCAGCGCAAGGCTAAGGTTAGTGTTATAACCAGGTGATTATAATCTTTGGCTGTTTAATTAAATATGACTTTGTGCAAATATTTTGTCACCAGGCTGTTGAAACTTGCTAGGTACACATTTTTGGAAAGAGCATGCAAACTTGGGAAATGACAGTCTTTGATCTTTGAGATTTTCTGTTCTTTGAAGTTTTTTTTCTAAAGTCAATGCAATACAAGTGTTAATTTAATACAGCAGAGTGGAAAAATAATCTTAAGTCAGGGAGTATTAACATACAAAACATCTTAGCTTTTCATATTTCTCTTAAATTTAGTAATCCTCCCTTTTCTAAAAAAAGCTGTCCTAGGAGATTTTTTTTTTCTGAACTATTAGGAGCTCCACAATCACCTTTTTATTTTTTTTACCTGTGTGCTTTAGCTTATTCTTCTTTCATTCTCCATTTTTTTAACCTTTTAGTTAACTTTAAGAGTTATGTTTTATCCTATACTTAGAAACATTTTTGAAAGTATAAATGTCTATTTGTTAAAAATTCCTTATATCTCTGATAACCACTCCTCTCTTCCTGAAGTTTCCTCTCTGAGACCTCTATTGCAATGATTCCAGAGCTTCTCATGGTGTTTTCAATGATCATTTACAGAAAAACTGTTATGAGTCTAGCAAATATTTCCAATGTGTGAAACATGGAAGCAAGAACTCTGAATGCAGGGTTTCCAAAGTCCAAAGTCAGAAACCTCAGAGACAGTTCACTGTTGTTTTTTAAAACTCTCCATATTTGTGATCTTAAATACATTATGTAAATACTTGCTTTTTCTAGAAATATCTCTCATAATTTCTTAATTATATATATGGTAACTCAAGTAGTTTTTTAACACCAGAAGTTTCTGGGATACCTCTTGAGCATGGAAAGCTTGTTTTCAAGGGATATGCTTATTTAGTCAAGATTTTGAGAACTCCTGTGGACGTGGGAGGAGGATGCAACCTAATCTTTTTCCTATTCTTTACTACAGTGTAAAGGGAATTTTGAGTGTACCCGATTATAAAGTGGTATTAGGGACAGAGATATTTCTATAGTTATTTGCTCCAATTCAGATGTTAGAGGTTAATAATTTATGATGTGGGTAGAACAGGGTTAAGCAAATGCATTGTTTAGATTGCAGAGAGACACAGTACTGTTTCACTTTCAAGGGGATGTGAAAAATATATTTTTCTTCCTACATAATTCTAAATGGGTCTTTCACTCTTAAACTATGTCTTGCTGGAACAAAAATTAACTTGCTCATAGCTTAGAACAAATAATTGACTGCTGTCTAATGTGATTCAGCAGGCTGCAGTACCGGAATAGATCCCCTTGCAGTTCTTTCTTGCTGTCTTTCCAGCAGATAAATCTCTGTCTTCATGGCACAAGGCATCACGCTTCTGTTTCAGGGAAAAATCTGCACTGCTGGATCTGAAAGGATGTGCTTTCTTAGATGTATTTATCAAACCATATCCATACAGCTGCATTTTAAGAAATGTGGCCCTCTAGAGCTAGTGGCAGCAGCATCTGTTTAACAGTAAGTCTTCAAAATAGGGTGTGATACATTCTTTGCTTCAGAATAGTGGAGTCAAAGTTACAGTGTAAATATAATTGAGCTATTGTGAACAGGAGAGAGCCTGCCCCTTTTATAGGAAATTCCCTGTATTTGTTCATTAAGTTTTTCCTTCAGAAGAGATTTTTTTCCAGATGTAGCCAGAATTACTTGACTTTGCCCAGTTTTCCTATATGCTTGTTACATTTTTTTAAAATTTCCCTCTGTTGAGTGGTGAACAGTGGTCATCACTTTGTCTTGTAAACTGTACTTTCTATTCTTGCATCAAAATCATGACTGGATTTGAAACTGAACAAACTCTTTAGTTGTCAACAAATTCCTGTTTCTTTTCTCTTAAAGAAAACAGATTAGTAAATTGACAGGCAGAACATTTTGGCAGAAACATTCTTCTAATACTGATTAAATTGCCGTGTTTTGCCATGCGAGTATTACTAAAAGTATTACATTTTCCGAGTGAGTGCACCAGTGTTATAAGCTATCTTTATGCACTTTCCACATATTTTCATATGAAACAGTGATAAAATCTGTGCAACTGAAGAAAAGGAAACAAAAAGGGATGAAATAAGAAAGAGAGAGAGAGGAAGAAAATCTTTAATTCACCAAAAAGTTGCATATTCAGGAGCATAGTGGTTAGAAATGCAAGAAACAACTTTCAAAAAAGGTGTCCTTATAGCAAGGCTGTTCCTTTCATGAGATGTCTGTACTGAAATGCTATTTTGCATCTGAATTAAGCTTTCCAAATGGAAACTCACTCACACATGGACATTTTCAAAAAAGCATTTTATTTTAGACAAAGTATTATGTTTCTGAAATAGAAAATTGCAAAACTACTACCTGAATAGCTTTACTAACCTGGTTTTAAAAATTGCTGACCTGGAACATAGGCTTTTTTCACCTACATTGGTATCTGAATATTTACAAGAGAAGATTATGTTCACATTTAATGCTCCATCAGGAGATTTTTCAGTCTACTGACATTTACTACATATCTTAAGATGAAATTTGATTGATTACTGTTTGCACAATTAGAAGGCTGTGAGATCTTGATAACTTGGTGTTTCTGGTGTACACAGTGCCTGCATTAGCTTGGTTGGCATCTGGGAATGTGGCTATCAGGACATGACTGACTATAATGCAATTATGTGAGGTAGGCTTTTTTTTCCCCCCTTGATTCTCAATTATTTTTTTAAACTTGGTGTATAAATAGTTACATGAGATTAAGAGTGGGGTCATAACAATTAATGCATCTAATTTTTCTGTTATTTGCAATGTCTTTATGTTTTCTGTTTCATCTATTGCACATTTCACTTTCACCTGGTGCTAGTGTGGGAGTTTCCCCAAGATTCCTTTTAAGCTTCTTTAAGTTACCCACTCTACACAGCATTAAATGCTTTAGACAGCTTTAAATTTAGCTCATATACTCTTTTTGAACTGTTTAATTGACTGAAATACTGAATGTTTTAAGAATTGAATGGATTTAATATAAAAGTCCTTCAACCATGACAGGGAAAGAGTGATTGGTTGGGTAAGAATGGATTACTGAAATTTGTTTCATTACTCTTCAAGCCTTTTGCAATGATAGTTTAGTGAAGTACAAAAGGCAAAGAGCACAATTTTATTTGTAAACTAAGGATTGGCCCTTTTCAGTAACCACCTTTTCTCCTCTACTATATCTCTTTAAAGAAAAACACATAGTTTATTTGGGAGAAATAGAATAGAAATTGCCTCAAGAAGGTATTTTCCAGACTTTAGGGTAGGAAGATAAAATTTCCTTCTGTGTGTAAGTAATGCTCCTAAATGACAGATTAGGAACCTGGTCACTTCTGAAAAATAGTCAGATAGTCTGACACGCTGGATTCTGATTATTTATTCACTTGTAGGTGCCTACTACCATTTCAGATGCCCACAGTTTTCTGAGACAACAGTACAGGGATAAGATATAAGACACTGGAACTGTGAAGAAGAGTGCTTTTCTGGCTGGCATTTGAAGGCTGATAAAATTATTTTGGTATGTCTGAAATGGCACCAAAAATATGCAATTGGTTTTAAATGGATCTTCATAGCTAAGCTTTTATTTACCTATGTCTTGCTCTTTTATTTTAATGTTTTTATTGACAAGAAAGCCAATAGCTAGCTGGCTGTAAAATTTTTGTCACTTTATCCAGAGGCAGCTCTATACTTTGGACCTCACTGCAGGAAGAAAAATGCCTGAGCCATGAGCGTCAACCACAAAGTTCCTGGATCCTACCTATATCTAATCCTCTTTTCAAGAGGGACCTGAAGAAATTGTCTATATGGGGGTAGGTGGGGGACTGAAGTTAGAAAATACAGTTCTTTCTTTCCTTTGACCTTAGTCTCTTTTCATAACTCTTCCTTTGAATGCTATCTTATTAGGAACTAATTTTTATGTAGTAGAGGTAAATTAAAATATGTTTTATCCTTTCTTTAGAATTTTATCTATATCTATATCTATCTATCTATAGATATAGATATATATATATATATAGTGGAAAATTGTGATGATGGAGGCCCAGAGGATCACCTGACTTTAACTGAACAGCAGTTTGCCGCTCAGCAGAGACTGATAGTCTTCTGCGATCCATACCAGTCAAAAGTGCTAAGGGTAGGAATAGGTAAAGAAGTACTAATGCAGTGCTAAATTAGATCCACTAAAATCTCCTACCTATCAGCAGGATATTTTAATAATTACTTTGGGCTTGAAATCATATGAATGTAGACATTTAGTTGTTTTTTTTTCTTCAGGCTGCACCTAGAGAGATCAAGATTTTTTCTGCCCAGCGTTTGAGCAAGAACAAGATTGCATTGGTTTGAAATAGACACTGCAAATGTAACCTTTGCTGGCAATGACAAGGCTTTTTTTCTAGAGATATTCTTGTTAGCTGTGCTTATCTGAATGTGTTAGTAGTTGACTTATGGAAAAATACTTATTGTTGGCTGCAAAGTAGTTTTTGAAATTGAACGTGTAACTCCTAAGGATTTTCTGCCTAAAGGCAAAGGTCATAAAAAGGTCTGTAAGCCCTGAAATCTCTTTTTAGTGCCTCAGAATAGGAAGTCACAGAAATACTGATCTTGGATTTGCAGTCAGATTTCACTCTTTACAGAAATGAATTTCATTCCACTTCAGAATCTCCCTATGATGTTGCAGCATAGCCATACAACTAATTAAAATAATGAATTGTGAATGTTGCTGACTCTTCAGGTAGGATTAGGTCATCTAACATCATAACAGGTTGGAGAAAATCATGAAGATGCCTTAGAATGGAAAGCTGCATAAACATCCTGATTTATAAGAGACAAAGAAAACTCCTCTGGCAATTTAATTTAAGATGCATCAATAGTTCTTGGTGTGTGGACAGGTATCATGTATTCATATCTCCAAGGAGTCTGCTTCATATCTCCAAAGATCTGCTCTCAGCATAGGTTATAATTTCCTTGCACTTTCATTCCCTTCTAGATGAGTCTTGCATTCTCTGCTGCAATTACTCCAAAATACTTTTTTATTCCTGTAGTGAGTTGGGTTTATAAGAGACTGATTTATTTTTAAGAGGTTATTTACAATTCTCTATAAATCTGTCCCTGCACCTGAGTCTCCAGTCTTTCAAGTATTGTTGTAGTATTGAATTCAAGGTAAACTGTGACTGCTAAATATTGAAATATCATTGCAAAGAGTAGAACTCCCCTAAGTACTCACATTTCCCAGCTGAAGTATATCTGCACCAATGTACACGGTATGAGTCACAGGAGAAGCTGGAAGCTGTGATGCAGCAGTAAAGCTGGGGTGTAGCTGCCATCATGGAGACATGGTGTGATGACTTCCATAACTGAGTTCTACAAATGAGCTCCTCAGAAGGGACAGGTGAGGCAGGAGGCATGACTGTACATTAGGGAGAGTTTTCAATGTATAGGTCATAGAGGTTAGGACAAGTTGAATAGAAGAAAAACAGGTTTTGGCTGAGCTGGATTTATCATAAAATGATAAACCACAACTGTTTGTTCATATTATCTGTCATTAATGTGAACTTTGCTGCATTTACCTTGTGTTGACCTCTTACTAAGTAAGGGTCCATAGGATGTTTTTCATAGGATGTTTTTCAACTAGAGAAATGCTGTCTGAAATGTATTCTCTGAAGACTACATAGACAAGAACTTCAAGATACAGAAGGAGAGCAAAGCGGCATGGTCTCCTTAGATTTTTCTTTTCTTTGAGTTATGTGTTTGTTTTTTTCCCCTATTATTTACCTATGAAATTAGTTTCACATGTGAAATAGTTAATGTTTCAGTTTTTCAAGACTTCACTGTTTCTCACTTTAAAGCATCTTTATGGAAATCACTTAAAATAAGGTTGCTAACTTTCATGTCTCAACAGTTCTTCATAGTAACTGTAAGTCAGTTCACTTGGTTTCATCAGTTTTAGTTGTTATAAATCTAATCAATAACATAAATAATATATTGCTTTTGATCACTTCTATGTATTGACTCTTCTGTGTATATCTGAATGTCCCTTTTGTCAAAACACAGGATACTGATCCTACATGTTTATCATCTGGTATGCTTATAAATAAAATTGGCTGAAGGTACATAGTCAAACAGCTCAGCTGAACATAGGCTGTTTTTCAGTCCACATTCTACTTCTGTGAGGAAACTTATAAATAGCAAGCTTGCATCAACATTACAGCATGTATAAAACATATCCATAGTTACTGTTTTTCAAGTCCTGACACATTCTTTGGTAGTTCTTACTATGTGTGTCTTCTCCTTGGATTGAGTCAGTGAAGGGCACAGGTGTTGTTGCCTTACCTCATTAGCATGCATTTATTATTTGTTTTCTGTGTAATTATTATCCTGGAATAGTGCAAAATTACATTAGATGTTAGAAGACAACAACTGTGGCTTATTTATTCTTCCACAGTAGCTGACATTTTCATTGCTTGTCACCTGGATCTGCTGGATAAGCTGAATTATAAGGCTCCTTATGGCAAGGCCAACTGATTTCTCAAGATCTTAAAAAGAAATGAGATCTTGCCTCATTCTATTTATTTCTCAAATTAGTTTTCCTGGTGCATATAAGTTCTGACTATGTATGGTTTTGGAGAAATTAATTTCACCTTGGACATTCTCAAGTTTGTGTTCGATTTTTTGTTAAAGTACCGTTTGAATTGGTGTTTGAATGTCTACTTTTGGACCATAGGTAGACATTTGAATTTGCCTTTTACAAATGTATTGGGAAGTATAATGTCACAAATATTTGGATATTGTTTATATTATTGGAAAAGACTACAAGTTTTGATCAGATCTTTGCGGGGGGGGGCTGGGGTGCAGTTCTATTCTGATATAACTGCTTTAAAATGTCATAGCTGTAGAAGCAGAGTAAAATGATCATAAAAAGTGAGAGGTCTATTTTTTGTCAGAAAATTTAAAATTGTGCCCATAGACAATGAAGGAATATAAATCATGGTAAGTTATATTTAAAATAACGTCTAATCAGGTAGGCAGTGAAGATTTTTTAATACTTAATTGCTCTAAGCATAAAAATATGCAATAAAAATATTTTCAAATATATCAAAAAACTGGAAGCCTTCACTTTACTTCATAAGGCTGATAAAGTCTGGCATATAAAAATGGGAATTGAGATTAATACTGGTAAAATCTAAATGATTTCTTTATATTTGTGCCCATATTAGTCTTAAATAGGCACATAATTGGAAAAAAATTTTGAGCAAAATATGAGAGTAATGAATTTTCAGAGCAAAGCGTTTCACCCAAGGAGTCTAGAGTGAGTCATTACCAACTTTATGATATAAAACCTGTTGCTTGAATCCTGAAGACAGTAAGGAAGCAAATGAGAACAAGTTTCCAAGAAGCTTCAAAAAAGCTATCTGGGGATCTACAGGCCATTACATCTTACTTCTATATCAGTTATACTGCCAGAAACTGTATGAAAGGGCAGACTTACTTAGTCAACTGGGAAATAAATGTGGCAAGTCACATCGTGCATTTCTGCTGCTGAGCTTTAGGTCACGCCATCAAACAAAGATGAGGGCAGCTGGCTGGCAGAGCATTGGATTTGCAGAAAAATGATGATTAATTACTGAGTTAAAATAAGAAACCAGTGATAAGCTTCCACTTTAAATTTATGCTGTCAGTGGTATTCCTTGATTACCTCTGCAGATAACAATCCTATTTGATGGTTTTCTTCAGAAAATTTCTAGAAATGGGATGAACAACGAGATGGCAAGGCTTCAACATTACAACTCTACTCAATGTGGGGAAGAATTGCAGAAGATTGTCAATAAACAAGTGAGTAATGAAGTACCAACTAACATCTAAAGTCAGTAAATATGAAGCAATGCAGATGCCAAGACAATCTTGACTGTAGACACAATTAACTGTCTTGGAATTAGTGATGCCCTATTCCTGAGTCAATATTTGAAGTAACAGTGAACTGAGTCAATATTCACTGAAATAACAGTGAACAGCACTCTGAAACATTCATTTAATTTCTTTACAACAGTGAGAGAGGTACATGAGGTGTTTATAGCAGAGTGGAAATAGAGAACAATACAATGTGGCAACAAACAACTAGTGCATAGTCTGCAGACATTTTAAAATGAGCATACTACAAGAAATTCAGTCTTAGAAACATTTTAATGGAACTAGGGACAGTAGAGAGTGAAATGGGAATGATAAAAAAAATCAGATATGTACTTTACAGAGCAGGCAAAAGAATCTAAGTTTTCTCACTACAGAAAAGAGATAACAGCAGATGATTTTGATAGACGTTCATGTAATCACAAATTTTATGGTCAGAGTTAACAGGGAGTTACTGTTCACTGTTTTTCATTGCAACATATATGCAATATCCAGAGTAGTTACTTTGCAGGCAATAAAAAATAAACTGAAGTGATGCTACTGAAGTGTAGAATTAATTGCTAAATAAGAGCCTATAAACAGATTTAAAAGTAAGGAAAATTTGTGAAAGAAAACGCCAATCCAAAGGACTGTAAGCTGTAGCTGATGTTTCAAACAGATGATTGAAATGGAGAGGATGTTGTCAGCATAAGATGAACATCACCTATCTTTCCCCTAATTTTTATTTATACACTGCAATTATTATAAGATACACATGAAATTACTGTTCTTAATATTTTAAAACCTTGTTTTATTATTATTGTTGCTGCTGTTGTTGTTGTCATTAATCATTATTACAAGAAGACAGAAATTGTCAGAATATTGTTAGCTCAAGCCCTATATAATAATTGTACTCTTTACCTCTCTATTCAACCCCTAAAGTTGAATAGTCAAAACCACAACTCAAGAGTTGCTGGTGTACCTGTGTTTTGCAGACTTATTACTCTTTAAACATTCACCAAGGTCGGGAAATGTCTGAAACATTTCCACAGAATTTGTTAAATACTGTTCAATATTGTATCGTGGTAAAGATCCTTTAAGGATGAAGGACTTATATTCCTCTTCTTCCATATTCTTGCCAGGAAGCAGCCATATTCTACATTTGAAGAGAGTTTTTGTGTGATCTGCGATTTGTAGATTTTTGGTTGGGACTAACACTAGATGATGAAATCTAACATAAACCCTAGCACTCCAGTTTGCTGTGTATGACTGGATTTTTGAACATTACATAATATATATTCCAAAATATCCTTGGGATATTATATATTCTCAATAAAAATATTTCTAGGTATGTCAACTAAAATATTCAACACCACCAAACCTCATTAAAGTTACTCTAGTGCCACAGTGAAATTTGAAAATAATTTTTATAATGAAAAATTGTCCCATCTTTTAAGCAACACTATGAACAATATGTTATAATAAATGCATTCTTAAAGCAGGTGAAAATAAGGGTTTGAAATGAACATTTTTTTAATTGAATGCAAAAAAATGTGCCTTCTCTTATGCCAGCCCTATAGAAAAGTATTCTGGCTAAGTGGCTGTAAACCAGCTTGAACTCAACCCTGCTTGCAAAAGTTACCATCTGGAGAAATTACCAGATGGAGAAGGTGCTTTTGGTGTTGAAGACTATTGAGACCAGCCTGATTCTTCAATCCCAAATTTATACATTCTGGGGGCATGAAGAGCAAAATTTCCTGACAGAATGTGACAGATGTGGCAGATGAAGTAAAGGATAAAGGAATCATCTCTTGAAAATAACTGATATCTTATCTGAAGTGGCTGACTGAAACGGTGCTGAGCTGACAGAACTGGCTTAGAAACCTATGACTCACCATCAATCCCAGTCCTACTTTTTAAGAGCAATATCTTCTAATACACTCTCTTCTAGGGAGATTCCTCCTTGGAGAGGGAACTCAGGGTTACTCCTTGAGCAAGAGCTATTTTCCCATGGTCATTGGTATGGGTGAGTAACACCCATGTCTACTCAATAATTACTTTAACACCGTTGTTTTAATATTATTTTTTTAAAAGTGCATTCAATTACAAATATACATAAACTTTTAGGCATAAACCATTGGTGAAGTCTGGGGCTAGGATTAGATCCAACTACACCTAGACTCCTCTGTGAGAAAAGGGTAGAAAGCACATTGGTCCTTTCTGCACCTCATGACTCAAAGGGAGAATCTCCCCTATAAAACTTGTTCAAAATTTCCATTTTGTCTGCAAGTCCCTGATAGGAAACAATAGATGGTAAATGTAGGTCAAGGATACTCTTTTAAATTTATGTTGAAAATATACTAGCAATGAAATTTTCCCAGGAAAGCCCACTGGCTTATATATGTGCATTTCTGTGTCTGTTTTGATGGTCTGCTGTGTGCTCATTTTCGCATATGCCACAGATTTATGTCAGAGAGGCAGGAGGCACCTGTACTCTATGTATGAGTCAATCAAGTGGATTGAATGTAGTCATGGGCTGGAGGGTGATTGAGGCTCTCAGCTCCAAACAAGCAGTATTTCATACAGGCTCCAAAGAAGGTAAAGACCACCACAGCTACAGGAAGAAAAGGAATGAAACTGAATTTTGAGGAACAGATGGAAATTATGTTCATGCAAGCCCTGTACCTGCAAATTAAAACCCTGTACCTGTACTCTTGCAAATTAGGAAATTACCAGTGTCTCTAGAGGACTGGAATGGTAATATTTGGGGTTATCTTAATGATTATGATGAAGGAAAAGAAACCTCTTGTTTTCCCTCAGGTTCCTCTGAACATAGATATAGACCCATCATTAAAGCAGATACACTTAGATTCCAGTTGGTCACCAATGACAGTTGATAGAATTTCCAATAGATACACGTGCACAATATTCAAACCCAACACATGGTACTGAAAAGATGGTGGTGTGACCCAGACAGAAGGAAATTAAAGTCACTGAAGTGTTATTCACCAAAATAACACTGAAGCATTATTCACCAAATCACAAAAGTTGATTTATGGCTCTGGGGGCAGAAGCACAAGCTCTCTATTTGTTTTGTAATTAAAGAACATAGCAAAAATATTTAATTTTTGACTTGGTGCTTTCCAGATGGCACCACGTGGTTCTTCAGTACAAGTGCCAGCCAGAGGCCTGGAAGAAACTGTGAGGTTATAGTTCTGATACTCCAACAAGTTTCTGCACTGCCGATTAAAAAAATACCTATCTTCCATAGGATCTGATTCCTGCCATCCGTGCTGTGGAACAAAAGGGATTTTCTGATGTAATAGTAATCTTAGAAAAATGGCACAATATTTCTATAACCCACTCCCCATACAATTCATGGCCAGTGCAAAATTCAGAAGGGAGAGAGCACCTAACAAGTGATTACCAGTGCCTTAATGCCATACACTTCCAGTGATAGCTGCAGTACCCTACCTTGCAACTTACGGCCACACTACAGAAATTGCCCTTTCATAACTAGAAACAGCCTGTGCAAATCAGAGGACCAGTTAGTTTCATAATAAATGCTTCATAAGAAGCATTCCTAGAGAGGATTGATGCTCCAGAAGGAGTTGTACAAATACCTTTGGTCAGAAAATGGTCTGCTTATGGACAATTAACCAGAGAACATACAAGAGTTTCCAAATAGCAGATGACTTTGAATTCAGATCTAGTGGCACTACAACAATGTCATAAATTGTCACAAATTTTAAATGCACCTCTCCTCGCCAAAGAAACACCACAGTAAGACATTTGATTCACTGATGCCTCAGCAAAAAGGCAACATAAGGCTGGTGCATGAATCAGTGCAGCTTGACAAACAAAAAATAGGATGGTGGATGTAGCACAGAAGTAGCAGTAGAAGGACCATTGTTTTGCAGGACCAAAAATTATATATGCAAAATTCTGTGCTGTATGGTTTTGTGCCACACAATGATAATGGGAATCACTGAATTGAGAAAGAAAGTGATGTCCAGTTTGGAGAAATAAAGCTTGTTACCAAATGTAGCCAGAGAAGCCCCAATCAAGATTAGATATGTGAAAATTCATGGGAAGGACAATAAAATAGGCTAAAAACTGAGCCAAAATGTAGGTACATTTACTAAAATTGTGAAAATAAAAATAGGAACTCCTTAAACCCCAAGTGGTATCAGCTGGGAGAATGGCTATGCCAAAATTTGTGTCACACAGTTAAAAAAACCACATTATTTTGTTGCACGGAGCAGTGTTTGGCCCAAACACACAGTTACTGCATAGTGGATTTTTCCTTCTTCCTAATAGGGTGACCGGCTAGGATTCTCCCCAACAAAAATGTCTTTATTGTCCCTTGTAACACTCTAGAGAATGGCAGGAAAAGTTTCTGTATTCATGTTAGTCCAAAGCTGGACAATGCTGCTTCTCCAAACCAGTGATTGGAGAACCCTAGAGTGACTATGATCTAAAGTGGTGCACCTCATATTAGGTGCACCAGGGGTGTTGAAACACACTCTGATGGGAGAAATTGAAATCTTTCCACCACTATCAATACTAATCAATATCTCTGCAATTAAGTCTACCTGCTCACCATTCCTGAATTCATGTTATACAGGATGGTTAGCTGGATATATGGACAAAGCCTGTCCAGTCCAAAATTATCCAGGAGAGATGTTTTGACAGTACATAGTGCTTCAGTATACACCATATGCCCTATAATTGTGCTGGGATAAAATCACTATCAAAATGTCCACTATCCATTAGTACATAGATTATGAGCCAAACTAAATGGGAACAAATGACAAACTTTTATTGTTGATGCATGGGTTGAACGTGAACAACAGGGATTTATTTATGAAAATAGTACCACTAAGTCCCAAGACATTTGTCTTGACACTGAACAATGTATTTGTCACTTTAAAATACATCGTTATGGAACCCCTGAGACCATAGTTGTACATACTGGAAATGGATGAGTTTGTCTGAGAACCTTTCGTGAATCTATATTTATAAACCGTGCCACTGTAGAAATGTGTAATCACTGAAATACCCATAATTGTAATCTTACTGAAATTGTGGGATGTGACTTTAACTGCTGAGGTCCTGTCACAACAGCTACAACACCTACAATAGCTACCAATAGCTACAATCCAACTATAGAGTATTTCAAATTTTCCTGCCTGCCTCCATTGGAATGAAACTCCCTTTTGTAAGAATGTAATCGCAATATGATCGCTTGAGTACATTGCTGAAGAGAATCCAGAACAGCAAAGTATCCCGATTAACATCTATCTTCACAAAGTAAGGATACACCATGTCTTAGCAAGACTGGAATGAGATGGAGAGCATAATTGGTGGGACATCAGCAACAGAAGCTTTGAATCTAAAGCTTGATCCAATTGTGGGTTTTTTAGCTCTAACATTATGCTTATTGCTTAAAATAATTTTATGTGCAGAAGTCTGGTAAATCATGAAGCAAATACTCCTTATTTATTATGACAAATTCCCCTATAATATAATTAATCGCAATATTTTATAGTAAGAGCTACTAGCTTACTTTGCCTCTGCAAGTGTGCAAACATAGCATGTAATTACCATTAATTTTGGCACTTAAATGAAACAGTTTATTAAATAATTGGACTCTCACACCTGTACTTATGGTATAGAGGCAAGAGGCAACAATAATGCCTTTATTAATCAATTAAGTAGATTGACTGTATTTGTGGGCTGGTCTGTGACTTATGGGCCCCACTCCTTAATCAAACTCAAAATAGTTGATAAAGGCTGCAAAGGAGGTACAGTCCTGAGTGGCAGCTGGACCAATAAAGCCCTAAAGAAACCTAAAGAGGACTACAGTGACTTAATGAACATCAAAGCACATGAGAATGGAACACCAATCATACAGTTAAGGGGTGGTTTTTCCAAGATTCCTTTATAAAGAAACAAAAAAAATAATTCTGTATGCAGGGAGTTTTATTCAAACCTTTCCCCTTGTAAGCAATTTGACCGTGAGCCAGACACTTTATCCCATAAATAAAATTACTTAAGTGAACCTTTGAGCTCTTCTTGCTGGTTGCTGTGGCTGGGTGGTGGTGGTCTCCCCTGGAGCTGGGATAACTCTCAAGGTTGCTCCTTGAGGCAGAGAGACTTTTTGCCAATGATACAACTTTGGGTGAGCCCAGTCTGAATTCTCTCTAAATTGCAACTGGACTGCACTCCAGTTGACTGTGCTTGAACCTCAGAACAAAAGAGATGAGGAAAGGGAAATATATTTCATGCTACATCTCACCTGTTGCTGAATAGCACTATCCTGAGAGAACTGACTTCAGTAGTTTTGCAGGGGTTTTTTTCTGCCTGAAAGCTATCTTAGGATTTTACAGCATGGGTCAGGTAATAAAATACTCAATGAAACTGGATTCTGAAATCACAGACTTCAGCAACTGGCAAATCAGGTAACAAACAAATGAAATATCTTGGAAATAACTCAGAACTCAGCAGAAGGTTTATAATTTCACTTTACAGTGGCACACATGAATGAGTAAACAGTTAATTTAGATCATTAGCATATCAATGAATTTGATGGTAATACTGTAATGAGTAGTTTGTAGGAGTCAAGCATCATGTTTTTTCAACAAGCTACCTCATTAAGTTTATTGAATAGCCATATTGGGAACATACATTAAAAACTCCTGCAAGTCAGCTATTTGTTTCACCCTTAGAATGAGATTGCTTTCATGGCTTTAGTTATATGTTCTCATCATCTGTCACTGTGTTGCATGCAGTATATTAAAATTTATATTACAAGCTCCATAGGATTTTTCTGTTATAGACCTATACACTTGTTATATTCCCTAAAACATGAGTCCTTGTTTGTCCTTTTGCAGCTGTATGAAATACTGCCTCAGATTCATCTCAGCTATGATCTTCAGTAATCAAGGCCATATTTTCTTTGCATGAACAACAAATAGTTCAACACCCTGAAAAGAAAACTACACCACATTATTTTTTTTTGTGCTTGATTATGATAACAAAAAGTCGGCAGTGTTAAGAGCATGGGTTTTCTGAGCAGAGAGGAGAAATGGTTTGAACCTCTTCTGAATCCCTGGGAAACATCTGAATGATAAAATGTAATGCATTTTTCTTTCCGAAAGGATGTTTGCTGATGCTTTTTTCTTCTCTTCTAGGGCTTGTGAATAGCTGTATAGGTCTATGACAAATGAATGTCTATTTATCTAGCTGCTGTGTTACTTGTCAAAGTAACTTAAAGAAATGAAAAGTAGATTGAAGACAAATAGAATAAGACTAAGATGCTGAAAGTGATGTGATTTTTGAAAAGTGCTGCACTTGTAACAGCTTTTATGGAAAAAAAGATGCATGTAATTATTTCTGTTTCATGGATAAAACTGAATGTACACTTTTTATAGCTTTCATATTTCTAGCATATAAAGTATATTGGAAGAAAAGTAACTTTATTTTTTTCTGGGATTTTTTCCAGATAGACAGTATTTTTTTTCCCTATATTAGAGTGTTCTTTTTACTTTCTTATGAATTGGTCAGTGGAAGTTAGAAGTCTTTCACGTACATCTACAACAAGAGGAAGACTCTCTCTCTGGAAGCACAAACACGACTGTGATACAACAGATTTTTTTTCTGCCCAGTCAGTGCAGAGTGGTACTATCTCCAGTGCTGATGACAGCCAGTTTAGAAATAGCCACCTGACTCATTGTGGTGGTTTAATGTAGGTTTGGTTTTTAGTTGAGTGGAGGGGTCCACAACTTGTGGAAGTGGCTCCCCGGTGGAACCAATCAGCTGGTTAATTTTAAAGACTAGCCCCTGGTTAAACCACTCAAAAGAGCAGGATATACCTCAGTGAAAACACATTTGAGGATGGGCAAGCCCGTGAAAAGCTCTTATGCTTCCGGCCTTTGAATGGATAACTGGGCAGTGGCTGGGCTGGCCCCACACGGCCCGTGTGGGGCTGGGCCAGGCAGGCTCTGCTGTGGTCCTGGCCCCTTCCCAGGAAGCCCACTGGGCCCCATCTCGGCAGGGTGGCTGGTGCCCCTTCGCAGTGGGGCTGGGCTCCTTCCTGGTGGACCCCACGCGTCCTTGGGAGCAGCTGTGCGGCTGGGACCAGTGCCAGGAGTGGCCCTGAGACCAGCGTTGGAGGTGGCCCCAAGGCTGGCAGTGGCCACATGGCTGAGACTGCTCAACCAAAATTGACATGGCCAGGGAAGCGTTGCACAACGGTGGCTATCTTGGCATGTCTTGCAATGGACTGTTCGCTTAACTGCTTTCAGCCACTGTGGAAACCCAGGGCACCAAGAATATTTCTGTGTCTGCTCTGGGGTGTCCTGACCCCCAGGGGAGCACTGACTTTGACCCTCATTCATGGAGAAAGTTTCCTGGACTTCAAGATAGACTGGAATCCACAAAAGTGTGAAACAGATTATAGAGAGTAGTGTAGGTGTATCACTTAGGTGAGAAATTTAGGTTTTGGGATTTTTAGTATGTTGTGGATGGAAGCAAGATGGAGGGCACAGGGTGTCGTCCTGAGTTTCTACATGATTCTTCTTCCTTCTTCCTGGGTTTGGGTGGAATTTTGCAATTGGACAGAAAAGTCTGCATTGCATGCTTTCAGGGATTGGTTATTTGGTTAAAAGGGAAAGTAATCTAGATGTCCTTTCTTAATTGGATAATATCTTAATATCACTTTCTTAATATCTCTTTTAACAAGAGGTAGTTAGCCATTTTGTGCCTTGCATCTGAACTCGTGGTTGTGAGACTGTTTTTACTGGTAAGAAATAATAAACACCTGAGTCTGAGTATGAACCACTTTCTCAAGTGTCTTCAATCCAGACCCAGAGAAACCAATAGCCAGCCATGCTATGGACAGAAGAACAAAAGCATCAGCAGCTTTTCTTTCTTTTTGGCACCCTGCATGAGGAGAAGGCAAGGTGGTGCTGGCAGCGTGACTTGCACAGAGCTGGCGGCGACCACGTAACCAACAGAGAGGCACAGTTACCAATTTCCCTGATGCAGAGCCTGGATGAGATTAATCTTTCAGTGTTGTAGAACTCTATGAAAACTGTTTAAATTGATAAAGCTTGAGAACAAATGAACCTACCAATTGTCTCCTGAATCAGGAAAAAGGAAAGGGTGAAGACATGTAAAGAAAACATGAGACACAGAGGTCAATAAAGAACGATTCAAATTCTAGGTGGGAGGAGATTGAAGAACTGCCTTAGTCTTGGGCTGAAATTCTCTTGTAAGGCTATGGTGAAGATATAATTGATATATGAGACTTTTTTCCCTGTAATTAATGGAATGCACTGGGGGGATGTAGTGTTCTAACTACAGAGGTGAGCAGAAGCACCAGTGTTGAAATAGGCAGATGTTGCAGTAGCTGTGAGCCAATAAGAAGCTTGAACAGAGAGTGCTGAGAAGATGAGAGATGAGTAACTTTTGCCCCAGAGATAGAAGAAGAAAACCTTTGCTCCCAGAGATAAAAGAAGAGAACTTGTGTTTCTAGAACACCTAATCCTTAAAATTTTACCCCAATAAGTTGAAATGGCCCACGGTGCTAGTTATGAGAAAAACTACCAAAATGTGGGAGGGACTTCACGATTGCAGATTTCATGGTGGCTGCTGACTTGCTGTGACATTAAAGCCATGAGAGAACTGTTTCTTGTGAAGACGTCTCTGTGGCATGGCAAGAGAGACTCCTCTCCCTAAGAGAACTGAAGAAAGACTATTTTAGAAGTGGTAAACTGAGTAAAAGTCCCAGGTTTTGTCTCTTTATGTTGTCAGTGGGAAAAAGAGGGTGTAAGGGGAGAAGTGTTCTGAAGGTTTAATCTGTTTTTCTTATTATTTTCTTTTAATTCTGTTAATAAAGTTTTCTTTATCCCCTTTAAATTTTGAGCCTACTTTGCTCCTCCTCCTAATCCTTATCTCACAGCAGAAAATGAGTAAATAATTCTAGTAGGTGCATTAGCATTTGGCCAGTGCTAGACCCACTACATTAATTAGTGCGTTGGCTAGGAAACTGAGATTAGTGAACCAAAACCTTAACACTTAGTGTTTCTGCCTGGTTTCTCAAACTGCTACACTCAGGTGTCAGAGTTGGTATTAGTGGTATGGTTTTCTTCCCATAGACAGTTGAAGGACCTATGCTTCTTAATGAAGCCCATGAAGTTAATTACAGGTTTACATATATGGTAAGCATTTAATAATGAGAGTTACAGAATGGATTTGGTCTGTGTGAGGAATTACAGCTGCTCCTGATATTTCAGCCATGGTACAGCTTAATATGATGTGAGTGGTAAGATAAAAATCCATGAAAAGGCTGAGGAAAATACAGCTACCTAATGTGACAACTTTCACAAGGGCTAATAAAAGGAAGTGGCATTACTGCTGAGCTTAAAATTCAATGCTCCTTTAATCTAATTATCTTGAGGTAGTGAAGAATGTAGGACAAATCAAAATTTCAGTTAATATTATCTAACAGTTTAGACAGACATAATATTATCTAACAGTGTAGACAACAGTGGAGTTGTCTACAACCCTCACTTGCATTTCATTTAAAATACTGAGGCACTATTAATGTTTTTCCTGGAAACTGGTGCTAAATTAAAATTCATTCTAATGTGTGCTTGGTGCACCAAAAATGGCTGGCCATGTTGCAGCAAGTTTACAGAGGAATCAATGAGATGGAAGTGTTGGGAGGAATATTGTTTTTTACAAGTGTGAAACTATGCCACAAAAGGATAAGACTACTTTCTTAAGTTTTGGAAATCTCTGTTCCAGAGGGAATTCAAACATTCTCAGGTGTGAATTTATAGGTCTGAATTGTATTGTAATGCTTGGAATTCTTTCTCCTTGGCCCACCATATTAAAATTTGGTTGAAGAAATTAACAAATTCCTTAAACCAAGACAAATTTCCTCTTGGGTTGATTTTACTGTGTGTAATCTATCAGGTTTTCTGTCGTTCAGAGAAATCATCTAAATAAAGAAGTCTGGACTTCAAGAAAGGTCAATTATTTAGTGGTTCCATGAATCTTACTGAAATCAGTGTTCAAAAATTGTCATTAAAACACTCAGAAAATTATTGCAGAACCAGAAATTAGATGAAAAACAGAGACAAGAGAAAGAAGGATGATGACAATGAAGCAAGAAAAACTTGTGATGTTTCTGTTGGTACATATGCGTTAATAGTGCAAGGCCTGTTAATTTTAAGATAGTAGTGGATTTCTCCCCTAGAATTTCTGAATCCAAAGAAAAATTTTTCTGATGGGGATGTTGGGCATAAACTTTGCTGCAGACATGGAATGTATAACCACTTTTTAGCAGGATGGGTTCCTTGTAAGTTGTTTGAAAGCAAGCTTTAAATTGACTTGTACCCAGGGTTTTTGCATGAAAAGCAGTTTTGTTATCACCACTGCCTTTCAGAAAAAGCCCCTTTAGAAGCCAAAGTAAATGTTTTGAAGAAAGACTATTATTGTGCCATTGTTGGAAAAGATGTTAAATTTCAAAATCTGCTGGGGATTTATTTTGTGTGCATGTCTGTGTGTGTCTTGATTTGGTTTTCTTTGATTTGATTTGATTTGGGTTTGTTTTTAGGGTTTTTTTGCTTGGCTTTGTTGGTTTTAATTTTTGCTATTGATTTGTTTTTCCTAAATAAACTTTTAATTTTTTTAGAAAATAAGAATATTTCAAACAATTTCAATATTTTATTTTGTTCAGTTTTTGGTTGGTTGGGTTTTTTTTAATTGTTGTTTCTTTGTGAAGAACACTGCCTGATTCTTTCCAGTAGGTGAAATTTTTGTGGAGTAGAACCTCAGTGTTTCTGCAAGTACATGACTGATTGTTTTCTTCTCCAACTCATGTGCTGTAACAACAAGTTTAATGATATCTTTTAATTTAGGGTTATTGTGCTACACAAGTTTAACAAGCCTGTTCCTCATGGCAGGGAGAATATTGCTTTCATTAGATCTCTAAAATATACGTTGTGTCAAAGAACTGTAATTAATCTCTGGCATTGGCACCGTATCATCAAAATCATACTTTAGGTCTATGTGATCCAAAAGAAATACAGTTTCAGATTACTGAGGTCAGTTAAAATTAATCTTATTACAATGCTTTGTCAGCCCCAGGAAATCTCAATTTATTCCATGATGAAAAGTTAAATTTATCTGTGTTTTTAGGAAAATCTTATCCATCACATTTGTTTGGGTTTTTTGGTTTGATTTTTCTCATCTTCTTTTTTTTTTCCCTTGTAGCTATTTTATATACTGTTTTTTACAGCAACCATATAAGGGCAGTGTGTGCTATGGAGATTGGGTGCTGGAAGTTGTTGGTTCAACCCTTGCTTTATACTGGTCATGTGAACATAAGGGTTTGTCTAGAATGAGAGTCGCTCTCATTTTGTTCTCAAGACTTACATGAGGGCATACGTCATTCAAAAGTGGCAAACATGAAGCAGATTTGTATACTGATTGCTGCAGGACCTAAATTTAAATATTCATTATATTTCAGTTGAATCTTGAAATTACCTCAAGATGCATTTATAAAATATTCAATTAGAAGATGTGCAAAATACATGGACTACATGAATTCTACAATTACTCATAGTTCATACATTAAAAATGCATAAAAATGCAATATCGTACATCAGAATAGGCATCAATATGAAGTAAGTATCAGATTTGCACATTTTTGTACATTGACTTACGGAATAGATTAACACCAAATCTGTGTAAGTTACTTTGACAGGATGTTTCTATAGCTGTCATTTTGCTTTTGTGTATTTTGTGTTATTCACTGTAAACCTAACTGCTAACTAAAAAGCTTTTGTGGCAACATCCTTTATTCTTAAAAGATAAATTTGGGTTCTGCTGTTCAAAGTAGAATAAGTATAAAACAGGCATTTGCACAACATACAGCTTCCTGAGAAACACATTTTTGCTGCTTCATATGCAACAGATTCCTGTGCAAATGCACATGTAGAACATCTGTGCAATATGTATCTTTCCAGGTAGAAGGAAATCCCATGTTTTCCAGATTTTTTGAAGTGTCTATAAGTGTGTCATGATTGCATAATTCAAATGCTGAAATTCTCATGGGCAAGGGGATTGTGAGGGGTGACTGCTTGGGCATTTGTTATTAATGAATAGTACTGCCTATAAACAGAGAAGTGAAGAAAAGATGTAGTGAGGGCTCTGCTATGCAATTGTTTTCATGCAAATTTACATCATTTACATCAACAAGGATTTCATCCTAAGGATCTTTGTGGCACAATAGAGCTGAGGATTTCTTTTCTTCCCAGCTGCCTACAGGAGCTGACCAAGTGCAAACCTTCAGTAATATTTTAGAGGTGATTGTGTCACCTATGAATATTTCTTAAAATTTCACTTTCAGATGCTTTACCTTGTAAATGATATTACATTTGTTGACTGTGGACAACATCAATGTGATATTTATTTATGCTTCCCACCCAGTAAGTCTACTACATCATAAAACTTTATTGGCAAAGCACAAATGCATCAATAATTGAATGCCAGAAAAGGAAAAAGGGGCTATAGTTGCAGCCATTAATAGCAGAGTTTAGGGTGTTGTGTAAAGAAGCATCAATTATATATATTTCTCTTATATGTGGCTTGTGACAATCACAGCTCTAAAATTGGAAAATGACAACTGTTATCAGTACTGACAATTAATAACTGAGCATAAAATTGAGTCACTGGTAACTGAAACCATGAAACCCGTAATGTTTTATGTTCCAGCTGTTTTTTCCTCTAGAATATACCTTTCCTGGTTGTTTCCTTTAACATGTGATGCTCTCTTCCCAAAATCCGTTTTTTAGGAGTATTTAATAATTTAGCTCCTTTTTCCATTTACATATGTTTTGATACTTCTGTGGTTAAAAATTTTATCTTTGTTGCAATAAGATCCCTTTTCATTAAACTTTTGGAAGCCATTGAGCTTCAGTTCCTAAAGTGTTCTTCAAAATTGCAAACTATACAAGTTTCAAGTGTCTGCTAGCCTGAAGATCGAGTATTAAGATATATGTGAGTTCTTCCCTGCCCTGTTCCCTCTTCACTTAAAGCATATTATCTTGCATTTCATCTGGTGCACTTCAGTGTAAGGAGAGGTAACTGGACACCTGGCAACCATTAGTGGTATTGATGCCAAGATGATTTTTTGGTTTTTATATAATTTTTATATATCTTCAGTATTCTTAACATGCCTACTTGTAATACTTAAGTCTGATAACCTAGCATAGCAATAGTATTCTGTTAGCTCAGGACACCAAAAATCCTAGAGGCCTCATAACAGGAGGCCAGAAAACCCCATACTACCTTGAGAAACCAAAGCCCCCTCTAGAACATATCCTGTAAACTAGAGATTTGGCCCATCCAGAGGGGAATTCCTCAGATGGAGGAATATCAGAACATTCATCCAGGCCTCCGACTGGGACATCCTTGTTAGATATGCTAATTTGTAAGGTCTATAAATTGAATACGTGATCTATTGTGTGTGTACATTGCAGCACATCCCATCTTGGCGAAACAGCGCACCATAAGGATCCTTATTAAAATACCAAGGTAAAAACCCTTAATCCCTTAACCATGCCTGGCTCTCAACTTTTAAGACCAGGAAAGGCATCAGCAACAAATATTTTAAATATTTTGTTCTGCTACGGCATGCAGTTTGCCCAAGTTTTCAAGATTTCTCCAAGTGGACTGCTGCCTCACTCAGACACTTAAAATGTTGGTATGGACTGCCTTTAGTAGAAATAGATGTCCATTTGTAGCAAAGCTGCACTTTTTTGGAAATGCACTATCTAAGAAGGAACATGAGTAAGTTTGGATTTACCTCATCACTGATGGTAGAGAATAAATCTAGCATGACCCTATCTATGTTTATCCATGTCCCTATGGAATTGCTGAAATTAAGTAACACCATTCAGATATATACAAGCAGAACATAGAGAGAAACAGGCAAACAGCAAAATGACAGGGTTGTGTTTTATCAAGACTCAGTGGTGTACTTGGATGCTACACTCTTTTTATTGTCTACTTTGCTCATTATTTTATTGTCCCCAGCCACTTCAGTTTAACCCCCTGATTTCTTTAGAAAAGAAATAGCATATTTTTTGGTTATTAATGGTCTGTGGTTCAAGCTTTTCTCTGTCTCTATTATATAAATGGCCACAGTAGTCAGAAAAAGCATGCTCACCCATCACTTTAGTTTCATCTTTGAGGCCTTGATCTGTTCTCTTTGTTTTCACGTACACCTGTTCTCATTACAGCAGATTGGAGCCAGTGGTGCCGAAATCTGAATTTTTTTCTGTACCAGCTATCTTATATGCCAAGCAAACGTCATAGCATTTGAGATCCCACTGTGCAAACTCATGGAGTGAAAGACAAACCTGCATTATCTTGGTTTAAGATTTCTATAAGGACCTATAGAGAGATTTTCTTGTATTTGAGCATACAGGTATTCTGAAGTAACAGACAAAAAATCACCTCAAATATAATTAAATGCTTATTCACCAGTAAATGACACATGAAGCATAGACATTTACAGACAGAATGATCATCTGTGTAAAACTAATATAAAATAGACTATGTGTTCACCTTGAGGTGTTAATTCCATTTTGGTTTGGTTTTTAAATCTTTTTTTCAGTTCCTTATGAAGATTTATTAACAGTCAGTCATGCTTGGTGCCAGACTCTGATAAGCTCTTGTCCACACTGTAGTGAATTCAGACGATCACTGGAATAAATTATAGTTTGATTTTCATTCTCTGAGCAGCTCAGTATTTTGTGAGAAGATTTACAGTGAAATGATTATATTAGAAAACTTAGCAGTCTCATGAATGCAAAGCTAAGTTCCACAGGGTGATATGAAATACATGTTGTGGGTGAGCTGCCAGGGAAACACCACTTTGGGGCAAAGAAGGATTGGTTGTTTAGAATTATGACATTGAGAAATTTCTTTTAATGGTCAGGAATAGTGATAGAAAAGGTGTAGCTTTGTTTCTTAAAATGCCTTTGGAGATCAGCAGAAAATGGTCTCTAAAAAATTGTCCATATCCTTTTCCTATTGGTCTGTTTCAGGTTCTCTTTGTACATGGACTCTATTCTACAAATAAAGGTAACAGCAAAATTTTAAGTCCTCTGTGATGAAGCAAGGATTAAGATTGAGTGTACTTCTTACATTCAAAATTACAGATAAAAACCAATTTCCAAACACAAATAAGCATGTGGAGTCATGTCTCTGTGCCTTGTCAATGATCTTTATATTACCTATTAAATCATCTTTCTCTTTCAACTGTGTTATAATTATAAATAAGTTCACAGTGAATTCTCAATTCTGCACATGTAAATCATGCCCCATATCATTATATGACAGAGTTGAGTAAGGCACGTGTGGCCGCTGAGGTGTTAAAATATCAGGCTAGGCATTCAGCTGTATCTCTTAGCAATAACTGCTGTGTGTTACAGACTAACAGAAAGGCAATGAATAAAAAATTCAAAATTTCTCTGAAACCTGGAGCTATACCAAAAATGAGTAATGATTTACTTGAAGTTAAATGCAGACAAGAGTGAAAAAGGAAAAAGGAAATCTCAGCAAAGGGATAAAACATCCAATTAATTGTAGACAAAGTTTATTTATGATTGACTGGTATGTTTACTCCTTCTTTAGATGCCTAGCTTTGATACTACTTTTCTCCATTACTCTTCTATTACTTCTTTTAAGAAGATGCAGCTTTAAGGGATAAATTCAGTATGTTTTATCCCAGGAAAACTAGTACCTGATGAGATTTGTTCTATTAGTGATATAAGCTCCTTGTGGAGGGAAACATGCTGGGAAAGGGGAAATCTCCTTGTGTGTCTGGTAACCAATGCTCCTTATTAATATGGACTGTTTTATATTGCTTCCTTTTTTAAACTGAAATTAATTTACTGCTTAACAGTAAAGCTGCGGAGAGAACTTTTTGGTGCAGTCCTTTTATTCCTTATGGGCTGCAAAACAACAAGCCTCTTTTATACCCTTCTGTGAGATTATTTTTCTTCCCTAGCACTCCAAAAATATACATGTGTAGCAGCTAAATTAATGTTCCTTTAATCAGAAGGAAAAGCTAACTGACTGGAGTTTATAGAAATATAATTTTCATTTCATTTGACTGTTGCTTTTCATGACCAGATTGTTTTTTAATTAACTATGACACAGAGACTTAGCTGGTAAAAATTATTCAGATGAACTGCAGCATACAATGAAAATGGCAGTACTGAGTGTAACACCACACTTTTCTGTTTTTCCCTTCCCCCAAATTTCCCCTAACTATTGTGATCTTCCATGAAACTAATATTAGGGAAAAAAAAATGAGGACAGAAGATGTGAACTTTTCCATGATGAGAAAAGTATTGTTGATTCTGCTGGCAGAGTAATTCACCAGCTCATTTCCATCAGGTTTTATTTCACAGCAATTGTAAAATAAACCACTCGTAGCACATGCTGTTAATCTCTAGTCCCTGGGGTGTAACGGCTGTTACACAGTGTGGGTCATGTGCTAGCTAAAGTGTGCATTAAAAAGGTAGAAATTAATAGTAGTAGATCTGATTCCAAGCTAAATGGTATTCAATGGACAAGGTAATTCCCTTAATGGCTGCCACCAATAGATTGTCGTGCATGGTTTTTTTTATTCCTGATTTCCTCCATTTACAGAGGAAAAAGCAAAAAAATCTGTTATCACAGCAAAGTTTAAAGAAAATTCATTCAGGACAAAGCCTGTTTGTTACTGTGATGTTCATCTGTCCTCATTTTCTTCCTTGGCTCATCTTGTGCAACTGCAAAAATTTACCTCTAGCATTAATATGTCAGTATTATATTTCCTATGTGGTTGGTTACATCACCTAGCTTCTTTTATCAGTCCCAAAAACTTTGGCATTAGATTATATGTCTATTCAGTGTCTGTCTCATAAAATATATTGCAAGGAAGAATATCAAGGTTTTTTTCTTTCTATAAAATTGTTCACCTATAAAATAAGCACTGAACCAGTTTCAAAACATACAGAAACTTTTGTACTACTGAATTCTTATTCAATTTTTTTATGAGAGTACTCTAATTTTAAGGAACAATGAAACCCTTGAGAAAAACTGCAAAGTAGGAAATAGAGACAAAAAATATATCCACAAAGCTTCATTTCTCATTGCACATGTATAAATAAATTAAAACTCAAATCTGGATTTGGAGCACATTGAGAGTCTTTGTAGCACTTTGCATATTTTTGAGAATATTGTAGACTCAGGGATTTGTGTTTTTTTTATGAGAATATATTCAAACTTACTTTCCCAAAGCATGAAACATCCAATCTGGTTCTTAGTGAAATGAGTAGAAAAACAGACATCGATTTCCATGTGGGAGAGGGAAGATTGGTCCCCAAATGAATTTACCACTAAATGCTAGCTTTATGTACTGTAATACAGGATAAAATTATCTGAATAAAATAACTCTCTTCTCCTTGCCTACTGCACACCTTATGGTACTGCTGAGCTGGCATGTAAGGAAGGAGTGATAAAGAGGAATAATCAACTACTAGCCTACATTTACATTGACAAAAGCAGACTATTTCCCTCCTGAGGCAAAGGAGGCAGCAAAGAAAAATGTGTAGCTCTTAACTAGACTGTTTCAGCAGCTGCTCTGTCTCTCTGCAAGGAAGATTAAGTCATCACGAACCCTTAACTTCTATAAGGAGTGACTGTTAAGGAACAATAGAGAACTTCAGATGGAAAACCCACGGAAAATAACCATTAAACCCTAAATTTACAATCACCAATAACCTTTTTTTTTTTTTTTGGCTTGGTCTGTAACAGAATCTCATTGTCATGCTTTTCTACCAATTATTAGTTTATTCTTGGTCTCTCCTTGATAAATAGATAGTTTTTGTGTGGTAATGTGCATTTGTGTTTTATTTTGTAGCTTTTTCATTCTGCATCAAAAATAAGCTACCTGGAAGAAAATAATGTTGTACTAGGTATTCTTTAATATTAGAAATACATGGTCCTCCCTCTTTTCACTAGTGAATTATAACTGTTACAGAGCTGTCTTTGAAAAAAATTGAAATATTGGAAATTTATCATCCTAAATTTTAACACCACAACAGTATTCTTGTTATTTCTTAAGCCATATTGAAAAAATAGCTGGAATACTATTATTACATTCACCTACTGCTATTAAACACTTGTATAAAGAGTAAATAGGTTGAGAGAAAATGGATACTTTATATTCAACAGAAGAATGTATTAAAATTTTTTGAAGTGTTGAGTGTTTTTAGACAATTGAAGAAGGTCTATAATTTTACTGTGTATGTGTTTGAAATCTTGCTGTTATTTTTTAGTTGATGTGCTTTACTTAAACAGGACTCAAGCAATTCAAGAACTATGTTTCATAAATACAAAGATGTTTGATTTCTCATAAGAAAACACTTTTGCCCTCTACCTCTATTTTGAGTTGGTTTTTTTCTTTAATATGCAGGATCTGTTTCTGTGTGACTGGAGAAATGTCAATGTTTCTTGACCTGAGAGAAGCCTTCTAAAGTGATTTTTCCTTTAAGGCAATTGTGTAACTTAGAATTCACACAGCTGTTTTTGCAGGACTGTGTCAGACCAAGGTTATAGAAACTTGCTTGTATTTGGATATTACATAAATAAGTCTTTAAAAACCTTGATTACTATGAGTGTGCATGTCAAACTGTGGTTTGACTTCATTCTGTTTTGCTGGTCTTTTCAAGTCAGTGTACAAGTAAAGAACCAGAGTATGTGGGGAACTTGCTGAATGAATTATGTAATTGAAATATATCTGCTTTCCCACCACTAGTCTTGTCTTGGCTTAAATGCTGAGTTTTATGAGCAGCTGTAACCTCTTGCTAGTTGGATTGAATTTATTAGGAGTTCCAGGTGTTTGGCTTTTCATAGGAGTTAGAACTTAAAAAAAAAAAAATTAATGAAGTTGAGTATGGGAAGGGCAAAAGAAAGCAAGAGAACTAAAATGTCACATGGAGAGATTTCCTATTGAAATCAAATACGTGAAATTTGTTTCTTCAGCACTACAGATATGCTTTACCTAAAGAGTCCCTTGTTCCTCAGGCTCAGTATCGAGTTACTCACACCATGAGTCTGAGGTGTCAACTGGCACCGATCCACAGGCAAAACATTCACCAGAGGGAAGAGTTCAAAAGGCCAATTCTGCCTTCCTCCTGGGATATGACGCTTTCTAATGTATCTCTCTACTTTAAGACAGAGTATTTGCAAGATCAAACCAGAAGTGGCAGAGATTAAAAGATACTTTGTGTTCTAAATGTGTTCTGTATTTCTAGCAATAGCATACTTGAAACATTCACATAAATAATTTCAGTGTTACTTGTTTAAAGAAACTCAGCTGCCCGACCAGTTGGTATGGTCCCACAGTCCATGCTGATGGAGAATACAGAAAGTGGAGAAAAATATCACTATTATGTATTTGGCACCCAGAAATTTATAGTATACTTCTTGTATTGGGCATGCTCTGTTACACATTGGTGATTACATGTAGCTCAATACAGAGTTTTGAATAAGAACTGATTACTCCAAAGGTACTTTTTTCAAAGAATAAAAAAATGTGAATTCCATATGGATTCAATATTTGACAATTAAAATCCTCAATGCTATACATTCCAATTACAATATTTTTAAGTGAATGCTTTATTTTGTGCAAGGTCTACTTAAACATTTGACAGATAAATCGTGGCTATGTATGTCAAGTATATTCCAGTGTAAATTTTCCCATATTCTTTATATTTATGGTAATTTTTTTCAAAAGTAACCCCTTCATTTATGTTACAAAGTTCAGACTGTAGAAGAATTGTTTCTGCTAAACCCTATTATACCCAATAATATAAATAATGAAAAAGCTCATATATATATATATATATATAAATAATGCATATTGTACAAGCTTCAGAGGCAGTATCACTCTGAGTTGACATCTAACACAATTTTTTTAAAAAATGTTGTTAGAGAATGTGACTTGTGTTTTTAATCCTTTATCTTTCTTCTGCCAACTCCCTTAACAAAAAACTACTGTTTCCAAGCATGTTTGAAATTGCTAGCATCACATGCTAATACAAGTGGTGCCTAAAAACATCAGATGGTAAATCCAAGCATATTAATTACATCATTAAACTAACATTTGGTATACCACTGAGATACATTACAATAACAATAACCTTCATCTGTAATAAGATGCACAGCCAGCACATAATGTGGGAGCTATGTACAACTGAGAAATCTATTCTGTACTTGCATGGGGTAATTAAATTGACACAAAAATAAGAAAGAGCATACTGCTTTAAAACTAGCACTGCCCTGCTTTTTATATGTCTCTATATATCTGTAAGGGGGTATGTGCATTCTTGTCTGAATATTGTCACATTGTGAAAGCCAGATAAACTATTTCAGAGAAGTCAGAGTTGCTTCGTTGCATCTGTTGAAAACAGTCTGTTCTGTGCATGAGAGCTCATTTCAGTACAGTAATTACCATAGCTGAGATAAAGCCTGTGCTAAATGCCATTTTCAGCTGACAAACACATGAAACCAAGCACCACTAAATGATTTGGTTGTTCTGCGAGTGTCTGGTATAAAATCATTTGTCCTGACTGCAAAATAAATAAACAAAGGCAAAACTAGAAGAGAAAGAAACAGCTTAGATCAGAGTATGGAAAAAAGTCAGTTAATGTACCTAATCAGGTGGAGAGAGAAGTTAGAGAAATATCTAGTAGCAACTCTTAACAATTGTATTAAACACTTTTTCTTTTGCTACAAATTGTTTAAAGGTCATCAGGATGCAAACTGCCACCATGTTAGCAAGTAACCAGAAGAATGTTGTTCCTTAAATTGATAGCAGTGTAAATGTGTTAAAAGCAGCATTTTTTAAAAAATTGCCAAAAGATGAGGCATGCACATATTAAAAAGAATGGGGTGTTGAGAAGTTATACATCGTTGCTAAAATATTCCTAAGTATAGAAAATAAAAGAAGGAAGTAGTTTTCCATAGCCATTTGCATTAAAAATAACAAGCCTTTAAAAAAGTAAGAAAAAAAAAGGGGGGGTGGGGTTGGGGAAGTCAGATGTCTTTCCTCAAAAAAAGGAACTGTTAACTCCAAGCAACATTTTTTCACACTGGAATAATTTTGGACAATTCCCATTTAGCTAGAAAAAGATTTATTGACTTCAAAAGCTTACTGATGCCAGGTGACATTTGCTAAATACTATGTTGGAGGAAATGTGGTGTAGCTGCCTCTGAAATGCAGTCACAAGCTAAGAAGTTACTCTAGTTCATGACACAGTGTGATACAATACAGACAACTGAGCTTGGCTTCCAAAACTTGAGTAAAAGGACTAATATGATGTCACGTGAAAGGTAAAATGTCCTCCCTCCATAGTTCTTGTGCTCTGTTCTTCATCTACACGTGATCCACAGTGATCAAAACTGGCAAAGGTGTGTGTGCATCATCTGTGGGGTTTCCCGCATTGTACTTCCAGACGCAGCTGCAGAGCTCTTGTTGGCCAAATTTGGCAGAAACATAAACTCAACATCCACTTAATTTTATTTAATATCTTTGAAATCCAGGCTTTTTTTCTGTTTCAGTTTTATTGTAGAAAGGAGAAAAAGTTCTGCTTCTCATTCACCCTTTTGTGTAATAGGCAGGACAGGAGGTGTTTTCCCTCTCTGAAGACTTTTCACTGTATTTCTTTCAAACACCTGGCCATTTTCAGTCCCTGAGTGCTGACTGTCATGTAAACAGTATGTAATGACATGCTGTTACATGAGGAAGGATACTAGAGCTGAATGGTGTGCTATTAGTACCAGGAGAACTTCAGTAAGGAGGGAATGTGTGGAAAAGTCATTCAATAAAGGCAAGGACAAGAAATATTAGCATCTAAGACAGAAACTAGTCAAAACCTCTTTCTAAATGTCTTTGTCCTTCTAGACATTTTATCTGTTGATGAATAATGAATGAATGCACTGCAACTTGTTTCTCTCGCATTTTCTATCAGTGAGAGAGATACATGTATAAATAATGTATAGTAAATAATAAGATGATTAACTGAATTAAAAACTGACCTCAAATTTTGCCTGTATGCAAATTGAACTTGGAAAGGAGCAGATCAAGAACATGAAACACAAAATACACAAAAGATTACAGGATGATATTTTAAAGCATCTTGTTTTAAAGCAGTTTGCAGTAACAAATACTCATTTTCTGACAAGATTACATTATTATTTTTTAGACATGTTGCTTTTGTGAAACATAAGATATATGAATTATCAAAAAGTAGTAAATATGCCAAGTTTTCTTTGCATTGTAGAAAATCTCTCATTGCTCAAGTAAAATATATTACTTTTATAGTTTAAATTAAAAAAAAATAGAAAAAGGGAGAACTTCCAGGTAAGAATGAATTTGGATGTTGAGAGAAAATGTTGATTTTTTTCTTTATCAAATATTTAAATAAAATTTTGTGTAGAAAGGGCTCTTATTTTTCAGTAGTCTGTAGCAAACTGTTTCAGATGAGACAGTATGTGCAGTGGGGCTGACATCTGAGAGGTCTGTCCCCATGGCAAGAATACCTAATACCACTCTATCTTGTTTTCAGGCAGCAGCCTGTACAGTTGCACCAGCAAATTTTTCTCACTGCTGGATATGTCCATTATAGGATTTTTCTTTAGCACATCATGGGGTTTTTTTTTTTTTTTTGGGCACTAATTCTAAAGCAAGCTGCTGTTCTAGTATCTGAAATGTGCAAGCTCTGGGTGAAGCGTGCAAGTTCTTAATAGAACCATGTGCCTTGTTTTGGGACACCCTTACAGATTGCCTAGTTTCAACCCTCACACCACAGGGACACCACCTACTAGAGCAGGTTGCTCAGAGCACCATTCAGCCTTACCTTGAACACTTTGAGAGTGCCCACTGCTTCTCTGGGCAACCTGTTCCAGAGCCTCACCACCAACTTCACAGTAAACAATTTCTTCCCAATATCTGATCTAAATCTGTTGTCTTTCAGTTTGAATCCATTCCCCTTTGTCCTGCCACTTCAAGCTCTTCTAAATAGCTTATCTCCAAATTTCTTGTGAAGTCTCTACACAAACTAGAAGGCCTCAATTAGGTTCAAAGCCTTCTCTTTTCCAGGCTGAGAAATTGCAATTCTCTCATCCTTTCCTCATAGGAGAGGTGCTCAATCCCTCTAATCATCTTCATGTCCCACCTACTGACTTGCTCCAACAAGTCGATGCCCCTCCTGTGCTGGAGATCCCAGAGCAGTACTCCAGGTGGGTCTCATGACAGTGGAGTTCTTCACTTGATACTGTATGTATGGTTTTCTCTAGGCTTGAAAGCAGAATTTCATATTCTGCTGCTAGATAGGACAATGATGATGTAGCACTGTTCCTGTCATGAGAAGCAGAAGAGGCTTGTAAGTGTGCCGTTGTCTTATGACAGCTTTGAAGGTCATCAGGTGCACTCTTGGCAAGCTTTTGCTGAAATTGAAAGAGAAGCACAAGCATTTGCCCTGCCAGTAGCATCAGGAGTGGGAGTAAAAAGAGGAAAATGTGGATTGACATTTCCTTGGATCAGATTTTACCCTGATAAGTAATTTCTGGGCTTCTGCAGTACATGCTGACTAATGAGAAAAGATTGAGTTTTAGCTGCTGGGTTTTGCTGACCATTACTGCTTGCAAAATACTGTGATAGCAAGTAAGATTTTTTTGGGATGTATGCAGAACTTGGCTTCTGAGACAGCATTTTGACAGCAGAGGGAATTTTTTGCTCAGTTTGTTTAGCCAGATGATTAACTGTAGGTAGGATCTGCTGTTAAAATAATGTTTCTCAGCCCAGAAGTGGGGAGTGTTAGCCATAGATTTGCATGTGGAATGAGACTTTAGGAAACATTTTCAGTCCTTCTGCAGTGGGCCTTACACTGACTGGGTGGAAAGAAATATTTCAGTCCAATGTTTCAGCATTGACAGGTCTATCATTTTCAAGACACTAAGATATGAAAAGATGTGTCATACCTGGGGGGGCTGAGAATTTTAAATCCATTTAAATACTGGACAGTTTAAGAGAGACTAACTTTCATTAGCTATGAACACGAGTTCCAAGACTGAAATGTCTTCTTTTTATATGGGTTCTTGGTTATCATATCTAGCTGTATTTGGACTCAGAATGGTGATTTTTGCCTTATGATAAGGTTAGGGACTCCTTTCTTTTACAGATGCATGGTGTTTGCACATTACCTGAAGTAATCTGTCTGAGATTATAAATGTACTAGCATTTTCTGATTATATGAAAGCAGCTGGTAAAACAACACAATGCAAAAAATGTGTTCTGCTGCTATGTGACCAGGTTAAATCTTTATTTGAATTTCAAGATTAAAAGCTTCTATGATAAAACTAAAACTAAGTAAATTTCATAAAGATTGGATTTGGTGTTATGGGCATTTAGAAGTACAGGCATTCAGAAGCACAAAAAATATTTTGTGAAATTACCTGAAATATAAAGGGAATTTAATAATTCATTAGTGCTCATATAATTCTCCTGCAATATTTCATACAAAATTGAGAAAACTCATGAAATCCTACTGCCCCTTATAAAATATTTATGAAATTGCAGTATTTTCAGAAACTCTCCTTCCTCATTTAAGAAACATGGTTTTCATAAAGCTATACTTTTCTTTAATTGTGTTTTACATAATTACATAATATTTTTTTTTTAAAATTAGTTTTAATTTTTAAATAGGAGGGGAAATTTTATCAAGTTCTGCCAAATTGTGATATTTGAATTAGCAGAAACAGAGCTCAATACACTGTAGTAGTGTTGTAAGGCCAATCACCAAATAATCATGACTGCCCGACTATTTTCTAACAGTGCAGTGTGCAACTTTGACTATCAGTTTAAAACTGTGTATAAATTCAGTCTCTCAGACTTGCCTATTGCCTGACTGCAAACTGTAAAGTAGTTTTTTATGCTCATGCTCTTTAGAGATAAGAACAACTGTGCTCCAGAATGTTCTCAAATAAAAAAGTCTGGCTGTCCATGAGCTTTGCATTTCCTGGTTCTTTACTCTATTTAACTTGCAGTGAAGTCCTGTCCTTCCCCTTGTAAGTACAGGGATTTTTTTTTCTTTTTTTGTGAAGACTGCTTAGAGTTTTCTGAAGGTATCTTCTTTTCTTCTCTTCTTTTTTTTTTTTTTCATTTCCCTTTTTCTGTTGCATTTGCTAGGCACCAAGAAATAGATAAAGCTCCAATCCTTAAAAGGAAGTCAGCCTAGTTGCATTGAATCTGGGAGGTGAGGAGAGGAGCAGGCAATTACTGGGTTTTGTTCAGTTGCCATGGTACCAAATGGAAAATATTTTCCATTTCAGTTTCGAGTTCCTGTCATTTGAGACTCTTCACAGTGTTGGCAAGTGATAGCCTATGCCTTGGAGACCCTCTCTTTTATTTTCTGTAGCTCTGGGAGGATTTGCTTATTATCAGTGTACAGTGGTATGTGATTGCTTTGCAAGTCTGAGGATCAGGATGTTGTATGTGGCTGTAAGAGAACACAGGAGTCAGTGGAGAGTGGAGGGAGAGGGATAAAGAGGACCAGGAGAACTACTCAGGGAGAACAGCAGCAGGTTAGCACTACTGGTACTTGTTACACTGGAGGATGTATCACTCCTTTACTTGTATGGAAAATAAATGTGTCCATTTGTAAAAGCAGAGGTCAGCCTGGAGAGCCTCGAAGCCCATTAATAACATTATTTCAGATAAGACAATAAACATCAGAACAGTCCCCTGTGAGATGCAGCAGAACTGAAGGAAAATAGCTGCCTGTGCAGGAATGAGACAGAGAAGTCTGGCCTTCAAGAGTCTTGTGCTCTTCTATTAGAGCACAAATAGAACGTTTTTTGTCATAAAGTTTGCTTTATATCCATTGTAAATGTGTAAAAGGCTCACTGTGAATATTTTGCAAAGATCGTTTGGACTTTTCAGCAACATTCTGAGTTTATCATCTCACTGGTGGCATATTATACCTATGAAGCTTCATGTGATACACCTGTTTATCCTGAGAAAATATTTACTCAGAAGAATTGTATTCTCTTCTACTGTACTTCTGTCTATTGCTACATCAATAAAAGAATAAAAGTAATAAAATCTCTTCCAGCATTTTAAGACATAGCTTAACTCTCCCTCGTCCCAAAGCACAGCTAAGAATTTACAAACCTAGTGCTTTAAAGTTTTGTTTTTTACAGTAATATTGCTCAGACATTGGGATATGCTAACATAGATATTGTACAGCTTACACAGTATTCAATAAACATATAAAAACAATAGGTCTTGTTACTTGATATTGCTCTGACTAACAGCAGTATGGGATAAATACTTTGAGTGTGTGTCATGGCACTTTTTCAAATTTTGCTTGTAGATTTATACTGCTAATGATCAAAAAACAGTGACTGTAGGTGGTAGCCTGGCTGGCAAAAGAATTCATGCACAGCTTCAAAGAAACCATGTACTTTATAATTTTTCCTCCCACTTTCTTGTTCTCAATTATAATGAGGGTGTAAAATAAAGAATTAGGGAATGATATCTCAGTCTGGTAAATTATTGACAGGAAAATAAATACCCCATATTGATTACTGAACACTAATTATTCAAATGATTTAGTCACAGTGAAAGTAGTTTAGGTTATGTTTTTTCTTCAGACTTTTTAGATGATGCATGCATTTCAAACATGTGGACCATTCATAGCTTTTATAATTGCAAGAGAACTTATTTACAGAACAGACCTTTTCACATGAGTTCTTTTCAGTTTTGCTCCTGGTTTTCTGTGGTAAATATCAGAGATCTGAAACAAGATTCTTCTGTCATGCTTTGAGTCTGCATAGCCAAAGAATGGCACAGTTAAGAAACTTCTCATTTTACTTTTCTTCGAGGTTCATTTCAGTGTCTTCCTGGTTATTCAGTACATCCAGTTGTGATCTATTTTTACCGTTTATTTGGAGTTTGTTTCACCACATGGTTTATTCTGGTTGTTCATCATGGATGCTTCTTGTGCATTCATTTGATGGGGTACAAACTTTTATCAGATAACAGCTCTTAAGCCAGTTTGTAACTACAGAGTAGTAGGATGGATGCATCAAGGATGGCAGGGTACAGAATTATGCAGATTCATAGTGAACAAGTGCAGTGTAAAGCAGAAGAACTTCTGCATAAACTTTCTCCTCAGAATTTATTGCACATTGCACTTTGCTGGTTATCATAGCATGTATGTCATAGAACTGTCAAACTGATGTGTTTATCCAATGACTAGGTTGTTGTGGTTCACTTCAGGATACAAAATAAGCTTTAAGAGTTACTGAAAGAAGAAAAATCTTAGGTGAAAAGATTTTGTAGACTCCTGATTACACTGGTTAGTCTTCAAAACTGAGCCTTTATCACTGATACCAAATTCTGTGGAGCTGAATGCAGAAAACAGGCACATTGAACTGTCACGTTTTCAGATCGTATATCAGCAGGCACCTAAACCAAGACATCATGCACAACAGTTTAAAAATGCAGCAAGCTCAGCGGTTGTCTGTTATAAGACAATGCTTTAGGAATGATTACAAAGTAAGTTCTTTGCCAAATTACTGAAACTGTTTGGAATTTCATGCCAGATTTCTGATCTCTGTTCCATGGTGGATGTTTGATGACAGTTAAAGGATTTAATTTTGGGAGAGTAAACAGGGGAAAAAAAGCTGATATGAAGGCCAAGGCACAAACAGACAAAGATGATACAGTTCCAGAGTTGGTGGTTGGTAATACTCACCAGATTTATTCTCCAAACCCAGAGATTTCTTAGTAAAACTCATTTTCATAAAGCTTTTTTTACCTGCCACATGTTTTCTCATGGCATATAGGATTAATGGCAACTGCTAACATTTCACATTTGTTTAGCCAATAGTAGTCCATAATTCTAAGTTAATCTCTTTTCTAAAATGTTGTAATTATAAATTAAATAAAAAATTTATTTTCTTAAAGTAGAATGAAATAAAACACTGCAGTGCAACTTATCAAAATGTTAATGCCAAAAAAGCAAGAAAGAGGTAGAAATTAAACTAACTAAACCTAACAATAGCTTGGTGTTACGGATCTAGAGCTGTAAAACTGCTGTTTGGAAAAGAAGATAGGTGAGACTGGAAATATGATATACTACTTCTCTGAATCTAAATCCAGTGCATAAAGAAAGGAGATTACAGGTAATCCCATTCTCAAAACAACTGCTTGACAGGATAAAACACTTTGAGATCTCCATTAAAAAGGGACATTGATAAGTTTTGATAAAGTTTGTGTTGTTTAATATTAAAATAGTCATGTTGTGATTCTCATTCTTTTGCCTAAGTCATGCAAACTGAGTCATACAAAAGCTAAGTCATCCAAACTTTGGCATGAGTCTCTTGGCATGTTTGTTACAAAAACCCCAAGTGTGCCGAGGTCTTGGTAGTCAAAATCAAACCTTGGGAGTGAAACTCCTCTAACTGAATGTCCTAATTAGTCTGTCAAAAATCAACACTGAACTGACTCTGCCAATTCTGGTGTCTTGTTGTTTTGTTTTGTTTTGTTTTTAATTTCTGATATTCTGGGGTTTTTTTCTCTTTTTAAATGTCTTGTATTCCGCTTTCCAAAAAAAAAAAAAAATCACACAAGTGTAAACTGTTCCCATTTTTATCAGTTCTAAATATTATTTGAATGTGAAAACAGGTGCACATCCTGTGGCTCTAGTGTAGTACAAAGATTGCTCAAATATAACATACTCAGAGACACAGATCCCAACCTTGTCAGGGGGATTGGAAGAAATTTAATAAGGTGACAATTTAGGGAGAGTCCTGATGTCCTTGGGATAGCAGGTAGTGGTTATAAATTGAAGGTGATATGCTTGGCCAACAAGAAAGAGAACAGATAACTTCTTGGAGGAGAGCCCAGACAGAACCTCCCCATCTGGTTTATACATAGGATAACAGCAGGGACAGAGCAGTAGGACTTAGTGGGCAATTTCATTATTATGTGAAAATATTGTTGATATCAAAAGATTATTTTAGTAAGCAGTTACACAAAAAAGAATGACAGAGGATTTTAATCACAAAATATTTATGCAAGGAATAGAAAGTAAACTCTATTTTTTATGGAGTAAAAACAATCACAAGCTAGGTGTACTTAAAATAACAAAAAATGCTGAGGATATCTGACTGAGGAGAAAACAAAACAAAGAATGCAAAATAGCTATTTCTTGATGTATTTTCCACATTTCAAAACCAGGCAGGTATATTTTGATATTTTACATTGCAGTGTTTTCTCTTTTTTTAGGTTATTAAGCAAGTTTTTAATAGAAAAGTTAACAAATACTGGAACAGATATGATTTTCTCCTCTCCATCCCACTGTCTGTGAGCCTTCAGGTCACTGTTGGGTGCATTTGTGAGAAATTGCTGTAGTTGGACCCAGGTTACTGAGTTTACTCAGGAGTAGTTTTTTAAAATCTGAGGATGGTGATATCTCATAACCTATTATCACAATTCCATTGGTTGCCTAGCAAATTTAGCTGGCCTCTTTGTCACACTTTTGTTGACTGATAACAAACTGTGTTAGCTGACCCTGCCTTGGCAGGGGGGTTGGACTAGATGACCTCCAGAGGTCCCTTCGAACCCTAAAATTCTCTGATTTTGTAATGCTTTTCATTAAAGAACAGTTGTCAGAACTTACAATTCCTAGATCTTGATGTTTAAATGCCAAATTATGATTTAATATACTTGCTGTCCAAAATCTGTAATTTCAAAAAGTGAGAAAATACATAGTTAGGGATCTTAAGGATATACTTTCCAGTCACCCTAATTGCATAAACTCCTTTCATGCATTTTTTCAAACAAAATAATAATTTTCAAAATTTTAAGTGCCCTGAAAAATGCTTAGGTTTGCCTCCAGAGCCTACACACTAGCAGGGCTGAGTAGTGAACAACTTGCCTGATCAGACATCCCATCACAACCTGATTATGGCTGTGGCTGTCATAGAGCTTGATCTGATAAGATTTCTTGGAGTGCCACTGTGCAGATGACACCATCAATAAGTCATAAATATGTTACCAGAGACAATGGCTCTCCTTCTGCAGTGTCTAGTGGTAGAAAAATGCATTTTCCCAAAAAGGAAAGACATAACCCTCTCTCAGGCATTTTCAGAGAACAGAATTCTTCTCCTCATCTAGGTATGCTTTACAGGTGTCAGGCCTGTAAGTGTCACCTGTAAGTAATTTTTCTTATTTGCTCTTTGAGTCAATCTTTTTCACAAGGCACATTAAAAGCAAGGTGAAGAGGGCAATATCTCTGCTCACCCATAGCACTCAGTCACTGTCCAGTCTTTACAGGGACAAACTGCTACCTTGACACGACCTCTACAGGAGTATAGAGTAATACAAGGTAATACAGCAGCAGCTCACAAAGACAGTCCTAGCTTTGCCACAAGAGGTCTAGGTCCCACCTGGAACCCCTCTGACAGGTAGAAAATGAATGCAGAGCATCTGCTTCACTGGTACATCTCTAAGCACATGTATGAGGAACTGTGTCCTAAAAGATGAGAATTTCCTCTCCTCTTGCCTCCTGAAAAAGTGAAACAGTAATTCATGCTTAATTCTTTGAAAGTGAGGTGATGGCAGTCACGGCTATAGAAGGGTTTTGTCAACTAAGCACAAGGCATCTTCACCTGTAAGAGGGGCCCTTGAAGTGCAAGGGTTCAAGACTTAGTTCTAGGTCTCTCTGTTTACCAAACTGGAGGCAACACTGCTTTAGGAACCAGGTATTCTGGAACCATTTTTGAGGAAATAAGATCTTTGACTGTATTGAACAGTACCCCTTTTTCAGGCAACTAGAAACAATTCATAAGCATGTATTAAAAAGTCTATTTTGGCAACATAGGGCTGGACTCATTGTGAAGTTAACAGTGATGAAAAGGGTCCTATAATAAGATGTATGACCTGCCCTAATACACCAAGAGAAGTATCCTTTCTAAGCAAACATCTGCACCTGGAAAATACTCAGTAACATTTTTCCTTCTATTTAATTTTTTTCATGTTCTTCAGTTTAGAGAAAAAAACATGAAGATGGGAAAAATAAGGATGAGTAGATGATGAAAAAAACCATTGCTATCAAAAAAACCAGAGCACTCTGCTTCTCTGCCCAGGAAGCATGTAGAAGACTAGTCTTCCTGCAAAATGGTCAGCTCTGAGCCCTTCTGATGGGGTAGCAGGTGCTATAATGAGCAACAAGAAACGTAAAGGTAACTGAAATTGTTTGACAAACTACTTCTGAGAAGAGATTAAATGAACAGAAAAAAAAACTGAAGAAATTTGGGAAAAAAAATCAAAGGAAAAATTACAATATGGTGCTCTCAGTCTTTCAATAGCTTACAGAGATCTTTCCTGGTCATAGAGCTGGGGAAAAACACAGATTGTGTCCCCTGGTGTGAGTGCTGAATAGCCACACCTTACTAGAGAATTACATACACTCAGATATATTACGTTAGTGAAATCATATTACAAAGATGTGTAAACATGGTCTTTTGACATATCAGGAGACAAGTAACACAGAATATCTTTCAAGAGTCAGAAAACAAGTTTTTGAAAGAGTTGATTCCAGACCTTTCTGTATTGCTGTATGTTTCGCTTCTCATGTCCTCTGATTTCTGGAAAATTTCTGAGGACCACTGCAGCTTTAAGGAAAAGACCCTAAATTGAGCCTAAATTTGAATTCAGTTGGTGGAATTTCTCTTAGACTGCTGCAGTATAGGAATACTGTTTTGTTTTCTTGCCTATGGCCTGCTGTAGTTTTACATCTTTCTGTAATAAAGTCAAAAAGGCCAAGCCTTCTGCAGCTGTCAGTGTATAAGTCATATATATTTTTATGTATTTGATTTATATCTATATTAGGTTTAGATATATTGCAAGTGGTAACTGTTTTGGATATAGGTGTCAGAGCTGCTGCAGATTATCTATTTCAGATTTAAAACCAATGTCTTATAACTTTTTGCAATACAATTAATACACAAGTATCTTAGCAGACTATAGTGTTGGCTATATCTAGCAGTTTCAAACTTCTGTGCTTTACTCACCTTAAATTTTAGATGAAAATAACATATTTTTTACTATTTCTGAATACTTCTACTCAAATGATGAAGTAGTTTCTAGGCACCTGTTACTTTCATCATACAGTTTGCTTCATATTTTGAAATAAGTTCTGTTGTATGTTTCTATCTTCTGAGCTTTTATGCATTTCATTTTTATAAGACTGGGTAGTAGCAAAATAACATTTTCAACTTAAAAAAATGTAATTGCAAAAAATGAGAATCCAGCTGTCCTAATATTGGTGGTTATCACTCAGTATCAAATGATGGAAATGTCCACTACAGTAACAATTTAGAAAATAGTGCTTTTGTTAGCCAGCTCAAAATACATAGGAATAGGTTAAAATAGCCTGATATTACAATAAAGTGGATGGTACTACAAAAGACAGTGATTTACTATAATAAAGAAGGAGAGATCAGTTCTTATTCCAGATACATTGATTTTTTTTGTTGAGATGGCTTATGAAAACAGGAGATTTATTATTATTTCCTGATTCAGCTTTCTGGATGGCACTAAGTATGTCCATCATGTATTCATTCATTCATTCATTCATTCATTCATTCATTCATTCATTCATTCACTCACTCACTCAGAGACACTGTTAACATATTTCAGGGGCAACAGGTAATACAGTAGTGAATGCCAAACCAAATTTCTATCTACATATTCAGTTCTTCTCATCTATGTGCACATCACAGTGCTTGAGATCTTATTGTGGATAAAGATGACCTTGTGATCAAGTGAGTGTGGTTCCTTGGACAGGTCCCAGGTACCACAGTGAGTATTCTGCAATATCCTTAATGCTTCTGAAAAAGAGACTGGTCTCACAAGAAAACAAATATTTTCCCAGAACCTGAACTTCAGAGTTAGCTGTTTATTGATTAAGTAATTCTCAAATTTTTTGATGTCTCTGTGCTGTATGAAGAAGTTCAGCATGAGTTGATGTTTGATGGTATGAAGATGAATGTAAAAAGAATTTTTAGGAACACTGGAAGTGTTTCATAGGGAGAATCCATTGCATACGATTGAAAATATCCTAATCTAGAAAATTTATGACACTGTGCATCACTGACTACTACACACACTTCTTTATTCACATTTCCAGTGGTCGTGAGGCTGTTGTTTTCTATGATACATGCATTAGTCCTCATTGGACACACACAGACCTGCACTGCACACAAAATTCAAGGCATGGTAAACCTTGCCGGAATATATATATTTGGTAATGCAATGAAGTTGGTTTAGTTTCAGGTCACCCACCTCCTGGTTTTGTGTCAAAGCTTTTTGTATCCACAGTGGTTTTTTTTTCAACACAAAAAATCCTGTAAATCAGCAAAAAGGTTCTCTATGGTTGCATTCTCATCAAAATGTGAGTTTTAGAGCTGAAGTGTGCAACGATTACAAGTGTATCAGCCCAAGAAATGGCATTGGACCCTGTTAGCCTAAAAGGAACCTACGGCAAGTTTGTGGCTGAGTTATTGGGGATTCCAGCAACACTTACAGGAGACTGAGGATTTTAGATGTGACAGGGTCTATGCTAGACTTCAGATAGTCAAGGAGGAGCAATGAAGTTGAAATGACTCAACAGTTCATTAAGGTCTTGCTGCCAACCAAATGTGTTTTCTGTTATCCACTCCCATCCAAAAGACAGCTTTGCAAAGGAAAACTTTGTCATGCTTTGCAAAGGAAAACTTTGTATTTAAGACTGTTTGGTACCCAACTGTTTGTGTTGCTTAGTGATGACAGGACTCACTTCACAACCAAATTGCCTTTCATAATTATATCAGTTCAATAAATATTTTCTAATATTAATTAGTTCCTTTATGCTGATTTTTCAGAAACTCATATCCTAGATTCTGATCTTTTGCAGAGGGGGAAGAATAATGTATGTGTCTTAAGCATGCACAAAAGAGTGGTGAAACTGGTAAAATTGATTTGGTGGGGTTCTGAAATAAAATTAAGAAACAAACCTGGACTTGTATTTTATCCTCATATTTTCTTGAGGAAATGATCCACTCTGAAAGGGGTAGAGGGGGAGGGGAGAGGACCTTGTGACTGTCTCATCTCACATCCCCCTGTTCTTGGTTTGTTTCTCAATTACTCATAGAAGGGAAAATTATTCACCAGGTCTTTCACCAAAAGTAGCATTTAAGCTACAGTAATATCTGAGCAACAAAAATTCTCATATGCCCCTTTTTAATTGTCGTGTTAACTGTAAATTCAGTGCTGAGTTCATAAACCTGATTCTAGTTGCCCTCAAATGGCTTACTACTGTTTCTTTATTGCAACATTTTGTGAAACTACCCTTATAAGCAAAAGATGTTTTCCTCTAGCATGATTATATTTATAACTCGAAATACCAAAAAATACTGAGCTAAAATTTCAATGTGTCTACTTTGGTATGGCGCATTTTTCTTTACAAACCAGACTTGCAGCGCAGTCATTGGCCAGAAAATATGCAACAGCTCAATATTTCATGCAATTAGGCCCTGTCTCAACATAATTAAATTACCCAGCACTGCAGGTCCTTAGAAAGAGTGAAGAAGAATATTTCTTATCCTGGAACAGGCTCATCAGCTTAGGCAATTTTGGAAACTAGACAAAATTCTTTATCTACACAGTTTTCCTGCTGTTTGCTCTGAAATTGCCTACTATTTGCACTGAAATTAGACTGGGGAGAAGGGTGTTGCATTATCATCCCACTTCTGAGATTCATATATGTCACTGAATAGCTTTCAAGTAAAATGACAGAAGGCCATCACCTTAAGTTGTTTAATTAGATTGGGAAAAATTAAAGAAAAATTTGTGCGGATTTATGCTGGGAAGTATATTATATGAATATTGTATTTTAATAGTTTTTTCTGCATAAAGCTCCTATGATAGATTTTTTGCATTAGAGAACATTTGAGAAAATGAATACTTTGTCAACAAATGACTTCTTCACATTCTTTTGGAGAAGGTGTTTCTTGTACAAAGTTTAGTAAGTATTACTTAAGGTATTTATAAAATAAAATGCTTCAATAGAACAACAAAGCTCCATAAATTTATGGCATATTCAGTATCAGCAGCGCAAAAATGAGAGCAAGCCTAATTCCTGCAGTTCAAGTTGCTGGCTTTCCCAGACAGAGTGATCTTAGCAATATATTTGCAGTATCTGGCTCTAAATAATCTAAATAATCATGTGTCTGGAAGTAAATGCCAGAAAAAATGGAATTTACTTGCATCTAATGTTACCACTGTACAGGTTAACTTACTGTGATATACATCAAACAGGTCAGTTTACCTACCTTTTTTTTAAATTTACTGCTACACAATTGGCTCTAACCTAGTATGATTTACACCAGCTGCTTAATCACACAGGAGTATACCTGCCATTGAAATAATAGCATTACCACCTGCTGGTGGCTTCCTCTACTCTGACATGCATTGCATTCTGTGATTTACCTACTGGCCCTTTGCCACAGTCCTACAGAATTTCCTGCAAGAATACTCCTTTTTTTTTTTTTTTCCCAGTAGCAAAATCTCAGTTTTTTGACTCTGGAATTTGTCCTAAATTTCCAAAAAATAAACATACTTAGTCTAAAGAGTTTGGGAATTTAATTAATATTTTTAGAATTATTCCTACTTCCTAAAATTATAGCACAGAACAATGCATGTCTTGGTTTATTTTGTAATTTATTCTGTTGCATTAATGGTAGACTTATACTATAACTATCTGCTCAAGGGGTGATAAGGTTGCTACCAGTACAAAATTAACTGAACTTGCTTGAAGTCCAAACAGTTGTTATATAGTCTTATAACTTTGCTATGAAAATTCACCCATAAAACATAAAGAAACTAATTTTTTAATGATGTGTACAGCAAAACATTTGCCTCTAAAACTTTCAATCTTATGTAGGATTGGCAGTCAATTTTTGGAGGAACTACATTACATCAGTGTCCAAAAAGCAAAGTTTATTTTTCAGAAGGGCCATTCACAATGAATGTAAAGGTTTTAGTTACTTGTGGGAATGAGCTTCTTCTTGAAGAGTGATGAAGCAAAAAGCTGAGCAGAAGATAGAATGTAAGTTTATTTCCTTTGACTGTGTCTGGTAATACTGTCCTGATGCTGTAGATGAATGAGCTATGCTCAACATAACTAAGCACAACACATAGCTCAGTGGGTAATATCCATGGCAGTCTAGAAAGCAGGATATATCAGAAACAGAAGCTAAAAATAATTTGAAGAAGGGATAGGGTTCATAATGCTGCATGCCTGGGACGCTGCCAAGACACCAGGTCTCAGGGTAGCAATAAAAAATTGAATAGAATAGCTATGGTGGAAGGAAGTTTTTCCCCTCCTTTAAAGGTAAAATACTTTAAATCATAAGAATTACACCAAACATGTCAGCTTATATTTAAAAAGTCCTTTGGAAATGAGGCCCAGACTTAGTAGAGACATTCTAATGAATTTAACAAGTTTTCAACTTCTTTTCAAGAAATAAGGGATATTGGAGCAAGACCACAGAAATGCATGTAAGCGCTTTTGTCAAGATCCTTACTCTGCAAGGGAGAAGGAGTGGTGTAATTGCACAGTCTGTTTCACCCAAAGTGGTAGCTGAAGCCATTGAATCGGAAACCATTACTACTGAGCAGTTGGCATCTGTCTGTCATGGCAAGGGACTGAGCAGTATCAGTTGTTTTATCATGCCAAATCCTACACTAACATCTCAGTTTTTCCTCAAATGGCAGACAACTGGGAATTTCAAAGACAAAGGGTGCGTACAGCAATAAATACAATGAAGTTAAGTTGACATCTCTAGTAAGAAGTGATTATGACTACACTGTCCAGATTAAAAAAGGGATTATTCTACTTGCCTATACAATATCACCACAGGAAGGATATATCTCTCTTCAATATCCAAATGTGAGTGGAAATCATTGCGCTGAGATTATCCTGGATTAACATTGTTGACATAAACATTTGGGAATAGATGAAGCTTTGCAGAAAATCTAATATGAGTGAGGTGAAATCAATAAAATTTTCTCAAATAAACAAAGACTTCTGAGGAACTAAGCACTTTGAAGGAGGATTGAGGATCATAGTACTTGCAACAATTACACCCTTTAAATCCAGTTGCTGATTTTAAACAGAATCATCAACTATTCCAAAGACTCTCAGTTTCTTGTGCAAAGCTGTGTAAAAGATGTTAAGATGATAACACAAGAAAATATTAGATGATGGTATTCAAAATAACCCAATGCAGCTCACACAACAGAAGGAGGTGAATCCATCCAGAGGGGAGTGGGCCTATGGGAATCTCATGAAATTCCACAAATCATGGTGCAAGGTGCTGCACCTGGATTAGGGCATCTCATAAGTACAGACCGGGAGAAGTCACTGAGTACAGCCCTGTGGATAAAATCCCAGAGGTTCTGGTGGATGATAGAAACTGAGCCAACACTGTGTGCTCACAGCCCAGAAAGCCAAATGTATCCTGGGCTGCATCAAAGCAACATGGCCAGGAGGCTAAGGGAGGAGATTTTGTGCCTCTGCTCTGCTCTGGTGAGATCCACCAAGAGCATTGCATCCAGCTCTGGAATCATTAACATAAAAAAGATGTAAAACTGTTAGAATGCTGTAGGATGTAAGACAGACTGAGACAGATGGGGTTGTTCAGCCTGGAGAAGAAAGGATCCAGGGAGAGTTTACAGACCCTTCCAGTGTGAAAAGGAGTGTTATAAAATGGGAAGATTGCTTTTTGCACAGGTATATAGTGATACAAGTGGGAGAGCTTTTAGATTCAAAAAGGAGAGGATTAGATATTAGGGAGAAATTTTTCATGGTGAGAATGGTGGGGCACTGGTTGCCCAGAGAAGTTTTGAGTGTCCCATTCCTGGAGCTGTTTGAGGCCAGGTTAGTGGGGCCCTGAGCAACCAGATCTGGTGGGTGGCATGCATGCCCATGAAGGGGGGATTGGGGCTGAATGATCTCCAAGGTCCCTTCCAATCCAGACTGTTCTATAATTCAATGTTCAGTTGACATTCCTTGCTTTCAACAAAGATGTACAGAATCAGCTTGAATGTGCTCCTTTGGAGGATTTTTAAAGGGACTCTTTATTTATTCACTGGGTAAACCTTTGTCAGGTGCAAAATATCTTCTAGGTCTGAACTGTGCTATTGACAGTAACTTCCAGAATTCATAAACTTTAAGAACTGTTACAAACTCAGGAGGGTGATCAATGAGACTGTATACAAAGTACCAAGACAATAACCACTTTTAGATGATTTCTTTCTTTACAGAGCATATCTGCTTATAAGTGCCAATGCTTAAATGCTCAAGAAAACAGCTACGCCTCATTAACATTTAGCCCCCAAATAAGTGTGATCTCAGAGCTAAAGAAGTCTGTACCATTACTCTGGTCTGTTTTTGAAATACAGCCTGAACAAGAGAGTGAGTGTGGTATCTTAGGATACATCCCTTGTTCTCTGGAGAATAAAATGCATCTGGGAGTTGTTTCTCCCACTTGATGGAAAGGAAATATTAATGGGCAGGTCAGATTCTCTGACAAATTGATTCCATTTAGCTGGCCTAACACAGATAGCACTTTAGCAAAGTGTTAAATTAATAATCTATCCTTTTAGCCTTCCTGTTTTCTTGTGGAGGCAGGTGCCACTGTTTTCATATTACTTTAAACAAATGTAATTAAGCAATGGTTCAGTGATTCGACTTCATGAGCCAGACTTTGATTTTTTTTCTGTGCTGAATCTGCTAAGTTGCTAAGCTTTTTTTTATTTTTTGTCTCTTTAAACAAGATCAGGATCTAGTTTCATGTGTCTCAACCTTTTTCTATGACATCAACAGATGAAATTGCTCAGTGATGAAAGCAGAGAATTGCTATTTGTTTTCAGATGACTTTTCAGAAAAAAAAAATTAAACCTAATAGCTTGACAGTTCTCATTATCTAGGCATCTATATGAGTAAATTAACATCTCTTGCAAATCACAGGTTTTACTTGTCGGAAAATACATGAAGACTTGCAGCTGGACTGTAGTTGAGAAAGTTATTCATGGATCCACAGTTTTATTGTAAATTATTCTACTGCCCCATCTACATTTTACTGCCTTTTCCTGGACCATGTATTTCAATAGATACCTATAAAAGCACAGCTATTGTGGTAGAAGAAAGTGCATTGAGTATCACCTCAGCTAAAGGAAGGATGGTGTTAGGCAGCATGCCTGAACTGCATGGTCACCCCAGCAGTCATTCCTGTGCAGGCACATTGACTCTGCCTGGGTCCTGAGAGTAAAGATATTGCCATGTTTCACCAGCCTCAGGGAGATGTTTGGTTCTGCATCCAGCTCACAGTATAAGCAAAACCCCAAAGTTTCAGAACTGGATTGGATGCTTGCAAATTTTTCCTTACCGAGAAAGCAACATTTTTATTGGTCTGTGGGGAACACTAGAATTGGTCTAAGGGGCAGGTTGTCAGAAGGAAGTATAAGGAAGTAATTCAAAATTTCACAGGCAAAAGAAAGTGCTAGAGCTATGGAGGGATGCAGGGTAGGTGGGCTGCAACACAGGAAAAAGTGTTCCTTCAGCTGAGAGGAGCGACTAGATGCTCTCATGCTCTTGACTATAGATCTAGAGGTTTTACCTAGTCTGGTGATAGAAAAAACTGCAAAACTCAGTGACAGCCCCTTCAGTCCCTCCTTTGCTAATTGATTTAACAGTGAAAGAATCTCCCACTGAGGCAGCTGTGTCATTAGTTCAGATACTGTCTACTCATCTGCTGGAATTAACAGTTTAAACAACATGAAGCTCTGTGTGGGTTCATGTATTGAAAATTTCTTTTTAAATGTAGGAGAAAGGAAAGAAATTATAAGTGCTATTAGGGGTGAAAAGGCAAACACTTCAAAGCTAGGAATTACCAGTATTTGAGGCAATAGCAAGTAATCAGGTAGTAGGTAATCACGAAGATTGTATAAAACTACATATGCACGAGGGAGCCAATTAGGTTTGCTTAAGCAACTTTGCTCAGTTTTTTTTTCCTGAGTACAGCACTGGGTTTTGAAACCTGAAGGATTTTTAAATGTAGGCAATCATAACCAATATTACAGTAATGCCTAATCTTGGCATCCTCCTAAGATACTAATTCCTAGTGATATATTCTATCAACGATTTCTCCAGATGGAGTTTTGTTAAAGTATTTTTTCCTTTTATCAATTTAAAATGTTCTGCCTCTCACTGTCTTCTTTGCCTCTCTATTCTTATGAAGAATGCCATGCAGGAGCTGCGTGATGTATGTTTTTCTGTTACTAATATGCTTTTATATACATCTATCTTATTTTGAATCTATACAGCTCCAGCTTTCTCAGTTTCTCATGTGTTTTTATGAACTGACATCCCTAGGAGGTAAATAGAGTTTTTTTTACAGTCTTTATGCCTTTCCAGAAAATTTAAAATTATGTTCAACATTGAAAATTGATAAACTGGTGCGGATGTCACAGAAAAAAACAAATAGATGTAGAAGAAGAAAAAGACAGATATAAAAATTGCCAAATACAAGGGCGATTTTCTCTGTTTCTGAAAAAGAGGGGGTAAAAGCATGGTTTACAAGGGCAAAATATAACAGGCAGTGACTGGAAATGTTAAATATTTAGCCACTTAAATGTCTTACTGCATGTTCACATGCTTCTGTTCTTCCACCTGCCTTTCCCACTATATCAGAGAGATAATTTGTAACTGGATGACAGTCATTTTTACCGTATCAGTCCACGCTGGCACAGTATTGAATGACATTCAAACTCACAGCTACAGCTACTGTGGGTTTTGGTGTGCAGAAGTATTAACAAAATTGCAGCCAGCAGGTTGAGCGAGATAATTGCTCCTGTGTGTTCAGTGCTCATGAAACCACACCTGGAGTGCTGTGGAAGGAGTCCAGTGGATGTCCTCCAGAAGAGGTGAGGACTGGAGCATGCGGTACATAGAAAAAGGCTGGGAAATCTGGTTTGTTTAGGCTCAGAAATGAGACTGAAGTGAGACCATTTTGCAGCTTATGCTTATCAAATAGGAGGAAACAGGGAAAATGTAGTCAGACCTGGAGGTGCAAAGCGATAGGAAAGAGAGTCAGAAGCTGGAAAACAGGAAATTCTGACTATATCAGAGGAAAATATTCACCATGGGGATAATTAAATACTGGAAGAGATTGACTGGTAAGGTTGTAGGATCTATGTCCTGGGAGAGTTTTGAATCCTGACTTGATGAAGTCTTGAGCAGCCTGACTTAATTGACTTTAAGCAAGGTTTGAACTACCCATTTCCTATTCAAATTCAACTATTCCACAGATTTGTGTGGGATCAAATAGACAGACTCCATTGGTCAAGAAAAAAAAATTCTTAAGATTTATATTTAAAAATCTAAACAGTTCATATACTAAGTTATTTTTATTTACTTAAAATAGAACTGAATGGAAAATGTACAATCAAATGAAATATATTAATTTTTTTTCATATCAAAGTCTTTTGCAGGAACAACCAAGATTTGCTTGTAACATATTTTAAGGTTTTTTGTCAGCATGTCTTCTTGTTATAAAATCTTTTTTTATCATCTAAAGATGCAATTCTTGATATTTCAGGCTTTTTTTTCTGGTCCATTTTGAGGGCATATTAATCCCTATTAATACCAAATGTAGAAAATAAATAATTTTGATAATATCCTGACTAAGAGATTTAACTAATTTTTGTGTGTGTGGTCTTGTATGTCTGGTGATTTGTTTCTCTGGAATCACACAGAACGTTCCCAAAGTACACCATAAAAATAACATAATCATGATGTTATCTGTTGTGTTACAAAATATATGACAATATTGTGTTTATTGTTAAATACAGCCTCAAGGACCTCATGACAGTGCCAAACAAGTAAGTTGTTTTCAATTAAGGATATCGTCTCAGTGCTCAGTAAACACAAAAGATTATTTATGTATGAGCTTGATGTTAGAAAATGTGTAGCAGAATCATGCAGTTCAGCTTTTGTTTGGATGTAACTAAAAGCAACAAAGACCAAGCACAACTATAAAAAAACATCATGCCTACAATGAACCTAGATCATAGATGGTTAGTTCATTTTGTATTGTTTATAATGTATGGGTACCCCTAATGATTCCATTAGAGTTCAAATTACAGAATTCAGCATAAATGTATTTCTACCGAGCAGTGGAAACACAATTTCTCTGGAACTGCAGCTGCTGTAGTTGAAGATTAGTCTCTTACTATCCCTTAGGGAGATGACTGTCTCTGCCAGCTGACTTAGTTTTTATACTGCCAGCGATTTATTAGATTGCTTTGCTCTTAAGTGTGATAATAGGCCTTATGCTTAGCAAGGTTTAGAGACTTCCAGTGCATTAATATTTTATGACAATGACAGTCAAGACACATTTTGTTTACCTAACAAGACAAGCCAAGCTCCAGCTGATGTGTACTAGAGATTAGATTTAACTGGAACTAGGAACTCTGCCAATTATGTCTTTAATGCTTTGAAATGATTTTTATAATTGTAATCTAATCATTTACATATTTGATGCATCAACATTTTGTTGCACTACTGTTTTATGTGACTCAAGTGCTACAGAAACCTTTTGTCTGTAGCAATTTTACTCAGTACTTTGGTATCTATATATTTTCTTTAGATAGTTTATTCAATTAGATATAACAATATTTGGAGGCTGGGAAAACTCCCAGCTAGGATCCCATATAAACCTGCTTGGGGGATTCCTCTGTTTACAATGAAATTGATTGAATGTTTCAATCTTGTGAACATACACCCTGGTTGCTGTACTTGTTCTGTATAATGGTCAAAATAGTACCCTAGTTTGCTGTCACTCAGTTTATGTGACACTGATAGCGTTTGCTGCACAAATAAATATTGCACATGAAGGAGTCCTGTCCTGATTTCTTTTTTGCTTCTTCTCAACAAAGCAGATTTATCAGCTATTAGTGGTGGAAGACAGAGAGTGAAGATCAGTGGGTCAGGTGTCTGGCATTGATTCACTGTTATCTGCAAAAAGCTCCAGGGACAGGATTGAGCATTTTACCAAGCAATTGCATATGGAAATATTTGATGCTTCAATTTTTTAGGCTCAAGTATATCAGATGTTAGATGTAGGCTCAACAAGTACTGATGTTAGCAGTTCTATGGTTTCAGCTGCAAATGTGTAGTGCTTGTGGCAAGGGGCAGAAAAGTCAGATAGGCAAAATTCAGCTTTTGTTATGAAATGCCTAGTCAATGGTTTTAAAGACTTAACTTCTCTTTGCATGAGGTTTTAAATGGACTTTGTAAGATGTGAGTTCATAAGATTCTTCAATATCATCTAAAAGAAAATTCTCTGTAGAAGCTCAAGGTAACCTACAGGTTACTAACACATTTATTTTTCTCCATGTCCATAAATATGATGAAATAGAGTAAGAAGTTGCAACAGATCTATATTGTTTCTGAGGAAAATTTTTCATTGACTGATGGTGTTTGTTGGCTTGGTTTGTTTTTTTTTTTTAATACCTCTATTGAATGTAATGATTTGTTTATTTTAGTGGTCCAGAAACTGATACCTGATCCTTGAGTATATATATATATATATATATATATATATATATATATATATATATATATTCATAATAATGTAGAGGGCAAATGAGACTTCCAGTCTGCAGCCCAGTGATGGCTGATGAGCTGAGCAAGGCAGTTTCTCAATTGTAATGATTTGCAGAATGTGCAATATGCTACTGCCTCTTCCTAGATACCCTTGTAGGTGAAGCTGTAGTAAGCTGTCATCTTAACCCCAGAGAGTCCCAGTGGAATTGTCTCGGTGCTGGCCAAGAGAAAATTGATCGCATACAAACAGGCACACATCTGACATAGTAATAATAAGGGTGGGTGTGTGCACATGGAGGCACAAGACAAACTTCAGGTAAAGTGAAAATAATAGTAATAGTAATAATAATTTTCTCTAAAGTAACTTTTTTGTCAGTGAAATTTGGCTTGAACATTAAACTTTCTTTTGGCAAACCTCTTGGGATGCACAGGCAGAGTAAGAGATATGATCAGTCACAGGAATGATTATGAAGTCTGCCTGTCATTCAGCAAGCCTAACAACATAATCAGGAACCATCTCATTTGTGAATAGCAGGGAGCTAGGTAGGATTTCAATTTTCATAGCAAGTTAAAAAAAGGAGTAGACCCAAGAAGCTGCAGTAGGCTGCCAAAATCATGGTTGCAGGATCAAATTTTTGTCAAAACTCTGTCTTGACAATGGCCAGTAGGGTTGAATACTCCAGTTTTTCTACATCATTTGTCACCTATTTGTGCGCACAGTTTGCTAAGGATGGTTAGATGTCTGCTCCCCTGTGTTTCTGGCACTGTGGAGGTTTGTGGCCTGCAGGATGCTCAAATACAGCCTGTGGGAGTGCAGTGTAGCAGTGGGAGTAGAAGCAAACCATGGGTTTTCAGTGAATTTAAACAGTCAGGATTATATTGTCAGTGGTACTAGCCTAGGCAATGTCATGGCTGTGTGTATGCTTATATTTTCCAGGGATGAAAATGTATGTAGATGTGAATGTCAATTAGGCATGGCCCTCAGGCTCTTGGCAAGAGGCCAGAGTGGCCACTGATGGCAAAAAATATAAGTGTTTCTCCTGTGGGGAATATGAAAGTGATTTTGGCTTGAGTGGCTTCGCGGACATCACTGTCTGTAGCCTTTACCCAGATTCAACAAAAGAATGGTGAAAAGAGAAGGCATCAAACAATAGGCAAAAACCTTTTAGATTCCAGCTTCTGGTTTTTGTCTTTATGGAGTATCTTTATCACACCATTTGATCTTCCCTGTACCGGTGGTCTGTCCATGTGCTCTTCAGGAATTTTCTAATGAGCCTAATTCTACAATAGGATTATTTTACCAGGAAAGTATACCTTGTGAATACTTTAAGAAAGTATATGCTAACCTTTATTTGACAAACGGTACAGATTTATGCACTGCAGCCTACATTTATGCACCTACTTCAAACATTCAGATGAGCAAGTTTTGTTTAGTCAATGTGTGTGGAAAGACTGTGTCATAAGTACCGGTGTGGACAGAGGAGCCTAGCTCATGTGAATTGTTCATACTGAAAACGCTTTGTAAAAGTATCCTGAAAGTTTTTCTGTGTGTTCTGACAAATTAGTATAGGGAAGAATATCATATTGTTTAGCTAATCATCTATTTAGACAAATATCATAATCACAGCAAATCATAGGTTAGCAGTAATCTTTGAAAACATTGAAAACCTCTGAACAGCATAGTCTACAGGCACTGTTCTGAAAAGCAATTACACTTTGAAAATTAACATCTCTTTTTACACAATTTGAACAGAGATTAGCAAATAAAAAAATTGCCTTCAGTAGGTCCTGCAATTTAATTTGGCATGAATATTGTGAAAACTGGCAATTGAATTTATTTACTGTTGAAGTGGATTGCATATCCTTTCAAGATATTTCCACTTAGATTGAAATATAGTCTAAAGCAATGGTTTCCTTCCATTCTAATAAGTTTCTTTTCCTGATTACCTCTAAGAATGAAATGAAAGCAGTCAAAGATAGAAATAATTTCTATATTTTATTTTGTTATTTAGACTTATGTTGCTTGATACTTAACCACTGTTTTGCATCTAATTGTCAAAACATGAGGAATAATTAGTCCAAATACATATGACCTTTACTTGAAAATATTTGCAAAGTACGTCATCTAAATGTATATATGATATGAATTGAAAAAGGGGGAAAATAAAACCAATTACTCTCTTTTACAGAAAAGAAAATTCCCCTAGAGATCTGAAAAATAAGACCATTCATTATAGAAGGGAACTTTTAAAAAATGTATTACTTTATATGAAATGTACCTTTAAAATCTATTACATGACTAGAAAAACAAAAAGTCATGTCAGAAAAACTTTAAAAAGTTGTGGCACCTATTTATTTTTTAGGAAAATTTCCAAAGTATACAGGAAATAGAAATCTTGCTCAGAGTATTTTAGTTTATTGAGTTCTCACTGCCTTGAAAATCATAGTAGAAATCTCCAAGGACTCCTATAAAGATGTATTACATCATAAAGCAAACTAATGATAGCAACCCATGTTATTAAACTGTCAACATACATTATACTGCAATCTATCCCCAATCCAACTCAACTTAAAGCTCTACTCTTGGCAGAAAGTTTAAAACATAAGACTACTCTCTAATCATCTAAAGCCCATGGTACTTTGGAAAAAATGTTGTAATAATAGCTCCAGTACTCCATTACAGTATGTGTGAACTTCATTGGTTTAGAACTGCAAATTCTCAACCATTACAAGGAAGGGTCCTGAAGGATTACCGCTTAAAAGGTTTTATTAGTGATGCTGTAGATTTCTTATTTCACAGAATGTTAATAAAGATTTGGTACAACAAACAAAATGAAAAATAAATCTTAAAGCCCAGTGCTTAAACCTTGCTTAATTTCCACATTAATATTTAATAACAAACAAGATAAAATTACGTTGATATAAAGTCTGCCTTCTCAACTAAAGAAAATAGGGCTATTGCTTTGAATGATGAAATATTGAAGATCAGTGTTACTTGGCAGGAATTTTAACTGAAAATTTCAGATCTGCTGATAACATATGTTGCAAGAAGAAAGTCCAGCTCTAAATATTAATCTACATCATCATTGTTAGTTTCCATTTCAGCATTACCAAGGAATCTTGAGGTTTGTCATAGGTATTCTTAACCCAGAATTTATCATAGGAGGTGTAACATATAAAGGGTTATGGATACAGAACAGAAAGATAATTTAATCAAGTAACTGCCAAAGAGAGGTCAGTTTTGAAGTCTTTGTGAAGTTTTAGTGTGAAATGTTTTGTCTTCTTCTGCAAGATGGAAGTGATTGGTTCTTCCTTTTTTCCTTCTTCTTTGTTTCCTTCTCCTCCTCACGCAGGTGCCTTAAGAAAGGAAAAGAGGAAAAAGAAATAGATGGAATGGGAAAAGAAAGAGGAAAGCAACAGACACTGGCTGACTAGCTGGGAGGTGTTGGGGTGGGTGGGGATTGTAAGGGGCATCCACTTGGATGGACAGATCTTGAGGTGATGGTCATAGATGTGAAGATAACAGAACAGCTATCCTAATATATTAATAATAACTATTTTTATGTCTTCATAACAAATAAATTGTGAAACCTCTTGCCTTAAAATGCCAAACAATGCAATTATGTCATCAAGAAAATAATGTCAATCTGTTGAATAATTCCTCTGAGTTATTTTATTTAGTTTAAATATGTGTTTCTAAGTTTAAACATCAGAATTTAAAATAATTTAGCCTCTAGGTTGTTAGAGATTAGAAGTGGTCAGAAACACGAGTTAAGACAGGAATTTTGGAAATGGTAGGAACTTGAACTCTCTCTGTTCTACCAATATGCCCACAATCCACATGCAATTAAACACTTCTGCTAGAAATTCAAGAATTAGATAAATATGTAACAGACTGCATATGAATTCTCACCAACATCATGTCAGCAATAGTGCAGTAAAAATGGAATATTTGTAAAACTTCTTTTAAATCTTAAGTTTCACCTTATTGAACTGTCAAAAACTATACATTTACCTGTCTCACTCAGAGTGGCAAACTATCATTCAAACTACATGGTATCATTTTCTTTTGAAACCATAATTTCCCATTATAGCTGCAATTAGATATAGCCATTCTTTTTGTATGGAAAATAAGTTAAGGATGTATTCTGCTTTCATGGACATATTTCTGTCCAACAGTTCCCACAGCAGGGAGCCATATTAGGAACATGTGAAAATAATTGAGAAACAAAATGTCTAATGTAAAATGTATTTACAGTTTTCCTGAGCAAGACTGTGTTTGAGGGTTTTGTTGCTAATGAGAAATTACAGTATGCAACACAATGCTGCCAAGGAAAGCTTCCTTGCAGACCCTGTAGTGTGCATCTGAAGACTAACATTTCCTGAATATATGAATATTTGGATTGAGTTGCACTTCAACACGTTCCTTTCTGGGATCCTTCAGATTTCAGCCCAGCAAATGCTGGCTGTTTTTTTCCTCCACAACCTGTGGGGTAAGGAAAGAAGCAAGTAGCCAACCCACAAGAGAAGCAGCAAAAATCAGTAACACCCTCCAAACTCCTTCCTTTCCTATAGCCAGGGGTCCTTAATACTTGCTGATGAGCATCCTTGCAGAACACCTCTTGCTTGAACACCCTATTAGTGTTTTAATGATTAGTAATTGGAATTAGATCAAAATAGGATAGCAATTTTATATTTTGTCTATTTTAGCCTTTTATATTTTGTATATTTTTACCTTAGCTGAGAGAATACTTCATCGCATGTTGTGCCTATTGGAAGATATCATTTTGCTTGAAAATGTTGGTGTATAGTCCTTGTTTTGAAACTAGAGCGTAAAAGGACTCCATCGTTCATGCACCAGACACTGCATTTCTAACTGGCTCATCCGTAGGTTTGCTGACCACACACTTTTAAATACCTTGCTGTGAAATGTCACAGGTTTTAAGGAACGTTACATAACATAAACATAAGCTATATGTTACTTAGAGCAGTGGTGTTCATTCCGTACAATAATTCTGCAATAAGCTGAGGAATATATCATGCCCATGCATCAAGCATTGAGGGGTTGGACAAAAAAAAGGTTTTCCTCTTCAGGACTTGAAGTCGAATGTGAAGTGATGAGTCTCCAAAAAGAATGACACTCTAGCAAAATGTAAAGACAAAAGCAAAGCAAAGCAACATAAAGCAAAACATTATATTTCTGTATCAATTTACATGTCTCATCATGTTGATAAATATGTCTTACCTCACAGAAGTTAGTGGCTGTCTCTGGCTGAAGTGACAACCCCAACATGCACATTTGTGGGCTTGCCTGCTTTTCTACTCTCTGATTGGAAAGTGGATTTGCAGACAAGCTACTCCACAGGGAAGAAGCCCTTGTAGCATGCAGAAGCCCTTATTCCTGTGAGTGCCATCCAGGATGGGGCTAAGGAAAATTCATTTAATTATCCACAGGTGTGCAGAATTCACTAAAGAGGGGTTTTAATTCATTAAGATGTTCCCATTCTATAGGCATTTGGCCAAAACTGAAACTTCTTAATGACCTGGGGAAAAAACATATCCTTCAAAAAGCTAAAACTACTGAATCTGAAATAATGAAATGGAAGAAATATTAAATCAAGTATTAAAACAGAAAGGACATTAACTTCTCTTTGTTACTCCTGTATTTAGAGTTGCTAATCTGTGGCTAATGAGACAGAAAGAGTTTCCATGGTGTTCTTTCACTGTGTCTAGATTGTTATTGCATCACAGACAAAGAAATACTAAGCCAGATACATGCCAGATATTCTGTGACTATACTTGATTAAAAAACAATTACAGTAAATAGCTAAGTGTTTTTAAAAGCTAAAGAAAAGGGGTATTTAATTTTTATTTCCCTATTCCAATGTGACAGCAGAATTTTACTTCACAAACATGTGAAGGGGCATTCCTAATACCTTGATTTCACCTCCTCTGTACTGTGGGGATGGTTTATATCAGAGGCATTTCTTGAGATTTTGTTGTAACTAGCTGCTCACCAACAATGCAAAGAGCATTCATGTGCTGGAATTATCTCGAAATAATGGGATAGAAATACATATATCTGCTGAAATAAGCAGTGGTTGAAAGACCACAATATGCTCTTTTAAAACTGCACTCCAAGATGTTTGTGACCTACTCCTTTCAAAATTATCAATCATGATGGATCTAGCAATACAATGGGGGTGAGCTGCTAAATGTTGTGTACTTAACATACAATTTAACAAGAGATACTCTCTCCTCGCCTCCCCCGTTTCTATGCTCCATGCACAAAAGGAAGAGAGGTCATTACAATACATTTGTTTAAAACTTAAAAAAAGAAATAAAATCTTACCTGTAGTACTTTAATGAGAGTGTAAATAACAGTGCCAATAGCTTTAGCCAATAGTGAAAACAATAGAGAACCAGTAGTAGATAGGTAAACAGTGAGTATTTACATGCTCTGCAGGAGCAAGGGCTATATAGCAAGAAAATTGCTAAGATTTTAATTTCCTTTTAAAGCAAATGTAGTATGCAAAATGAGCTTTTTATCTTTCAAAATTCAGTCAGTTGTCAAAAATCAATTTGAGCAAAATGTTTTGCCCATCATAAGCATATAATCCCACAGAATTTGTACTGTTCTTTGCCAGCTAATTAAACCAAAAGGCATCTGGGGTACATAACTTGGTATTGTTCGGTTCTGCGGGAGACTAGGATTCAGATGTAAAATTAGTGTAGGAGGTATTTCCCACACTTGTCTGCTCAGCTCATGAAGGCCAAAAAGAGCCTTGCAGCTGTGAATGCACAATTTTATATTTCTGAGCTAATTTTTCCAATTAGCTTCCATTTTTTTTTCTGGATTTACAATAGCGTGTTTCTTTACCCACAAAAATCAGATGGGAATGAATAGTTATGTGGAAGTTTCTATTTGGACTTCCTCTTCTCCATTCTCTTCCACACACAGTTGCTCAGTTGCTCAGCCATATCCCTTGGTGATGTAGTGTTATGGCTGTTTACAAGTTGGTCATAACCTTCAATTAGGGCATGGACGTCAAATGAGCAAGGATTTAAATGTCCAACCTCAGGCATGACAAAAGGGCTAATTTTCTTGCAGAAAGATATTGCTACAATCATAATTTTGTTCTCATTGGTCATCCCTGCTCTATACACATCCCTTTATTTCATTTGTTCCCCTTCCTTCCTTGTCTCATTAATTTCAGGGCAGGTATATAGGCATCTGGGTCTGCTATTAAAATTGGCTGTATGCCAGTTGTGGGAGAAGCTCAAGGTCTGCTTTTTATTTTTTTACTCCAGGCATTTTGGAAAAGACAGAGCTCAGTGATGTCTCATTTACTGGACAATAGCTCCCTGTGCTACACAGTAAGGCCTGGGAGAATTTCAGAAGTATGAAGTGGTTTTCAGAAATGCCAAGCAGGGAGGAAGAAGCAATGCTGGCAGCATCTACATCAGAGATATCCCTTGATGTCTCCATATGGCCTAAGCCTCTCATTTTTGGCAGGTTCTTTCCTCCCTTCACTGCTGCTTCTCACTGACTGTGTGGACTCATTACAATTATAAGCAAGTATGAAGTTCAAAACAAATGCTTACTTAAAACAATAAGCCAAAGATATCTTTTGCTATAAAAAGTTTTGAAAATTAACTGAAAAATGGCTAACAAAATCAGCAGCTGATCACATAAAGACTGGAACAAAGAACAAGAACAAACAGTTATTTCATTGAGACTGGGTACAGATATGCTCAGCTCAAAATAGACTTTGTTTAAGAAGAAAATTTTCAAATATTTTCCACCATCATGTAATATTGGTACAAGTAATGCTGGTAGCCCTTGCAGAGACCAAACAATTCTTTTGCTCCATCAGTTCAGGTGGAAATTGATTCTTTCCACTGGTATGAATAGGTCAGTTTCTGCCAATGCTTACTGTGGGCTTTACTACAGAGCTGTGCAACAATCTGGGACACTTCTGCAATCCTGGCTTTGCTTTTAAGCCCTGCAAAGTCTGTGTTCTGAAGTTGAAGTCTTTGAGTCAAAGATAGGTGAAATGTAGGTTAATAATGAAAATATTTGAATGTGGGGTAATTTGATCCTGAACAGGTTTTTCAAGATCTGGCTCAGCAGAGCACTACTGAATGAAAAAACTTCTGTTACTTACTTAAAGCGTATCATATTTTTTCTCTGGGTTGTAACTTTCTGACAGGTGGAAAAAATTCAATGCACTGACATGACAGCAAACAATCAGCAGCAAAAGTGAGAAGGGACTGGTTTCTTTACAAGGGAAAAGATTTGGATTTGTGAATATTTCCAGTGATATCAGAAGAGTATTTGTTTCTGAACTATTATATAATCTGTATTTTGCTTGCTTTTGGTACTACACATCCTATGCGTAAGAATTCCTTGTAATACAGAACTTTGGGAAACACAGTTTGTTCTTACTAGTAGTCATTATTAATTTGTTCAATCTTTACCCTCCTTCACAGCACGTGTGCTCCTCTGCTCTGTTTATTTTTTCATTCTGAACATTTAAAAACTGACTTCTTCAACTTGTTTTCTGTTTGGCATTATGTTTAAAATGCGTTTCAGACTTTCTATCAGCTCAAAAGCATTCATGTGTTTCTGCTTCTGCAGGGATCGATATTAAAGTTCCTATATATTTCAGTGGTGCTGGATCAAGCCTAATGTTACGAACATCAAGGATAATGTATTATAATGAGCATTTGTATTTGTAGAAGTGTAGCACATGTTATGTATAGTATGGACATTTCTGTAGCAATCAATTTACATTTAAGAGGCATCTTTAAATCTGTGTCTAGATGTTTATCAGCAAAAATATTATAACTAATTAATAGATCTAAAAAACTATACAGAATCTTACAATAATTACCTTTATTTTTTTGTTCTGCCCTCATTTTAAATGTGTGTGCCAAATATTTTACAAGCAAAATCCCCAAATTTTAGGACCTAAATCAACATTAGAATTGATTGCAACTTGTCAGAGAATACTTCAGGGATTTGCTGCACCTCTTTCATTAATGAATTGCCATTTTCATGTTGAGGATGAAAAACAAGGGGAAAAAAGAGTCTTCTTATAATGACAAGATCTGTTTAAAAGCAAGTATTCTTTTCTGTTTCCAGGTTGTTCATCAATACCTAACTATCAGACACACCTCACAAATCTGTTCATATTGCAGCTAAAATAATCAAGGATGCTGACACATGAAGGACAATATTACTTTTTAAAACATTTAAAACAAAGATAAACTCATTGCCAAATGGGCAGGGACAAGAATGTCAAGGAGAGATATTTTATATCAGACTGAAACACAATATGAAAAGCAATAAAGTAGCAACTGTACTGAAATGACTAGATGACCTTGCCAAAAATTTGAAACTATTTTCAAAATAGAATAATAGAAAATAGAATAAAACATGATAGCAAACAGTTATAAGGGCACCTTTATTCAAAGAAATCTCCAGTAATCACCCTAGTAAATTTCAATATATAAAATATTAATATTTCCCCCTTTATCTTTATTTACTGGATGATCTGAGTGTTAGTTATTAAGTTATTCAAAGGCAACACAAAAACTCATCTCAAAGTTGTGTATTTCAAGACTGGCATCTGACAATAGTTTAAACAAAGATTAATATCTGGTATCTCCTGTTTTGTGTGATGGTGTTTAGGTATTATGCACTAGCCCAGATAAGAAAAATCTGTTTAAGTTTCTATGTATTTTTGGTTTGAGATTTTTAAGAGAATATTTCTGACTAACTGAAAAAAATGTTTAGAAAGTGAACTTTTAAAGATTTTTAAACCTGAAATTACTTTTCAAATATTTCTACTAACATAAGAATGCTAAGCAGTGACAAATGTAGTACAGCCGTATATATTATATATAATGTAAGTTTTGCATTATGAAACAGCACAGATGTGGCATAGGAAAAAAAAAAGGATATTAATATCATCCTAGATAATTGTCACTGATGTGCATACAGCTCTTGGAAAATCTGGTAGTTAACAGCTGTGCCACTACTAAGTGTTAGGGCAGCTGTCAGGTCTGAGGCTTCCCTAGTGTAACATGCTGTGGAGAGGTGGGAGGTGTAACAGAGTGCAAAAATTCTCTCATGTTAATCTCTGTATGCAGCTTTAAGATGTCCAGACTGTTTCCACAATGTTACAGAAAGTTGTTAGCCAAATGATCTGTGCAATTTTCCAAGATACTGCTTTTAGTAAAATAAGAAAAAACCTTGGTACTGATGACAACCACCAGCTAAAAGACAAATGGTGTGGCTTGTGTGTGGGGAAGAAACAGGAAGGCTTCCACGAGGGAAGGAGGAATAGTATAGTTCACTATAAATCACTGCCTAAATACTTTCATAGTAAAAAAAATGTATAAAGTAGTTTATAATTCTGTACACTACAGTTATAATAAAATATATGTTAATGAAACACTTTTGAGGAAAATAGGGTGTCCTAAGTCTGTGCGTGGTTGCTTGTCTGGTATGATGGGTTTTATTTCCTCTTCTTCCTTCACCATGCCAGACCACAATTTGCCAAGAGCTACCACACTGGTGATCTCATTTCAAGTGGGTTTTCTCTAAGCAAACTGTGAGACAATTTTATCACAGGCAGAAACTGCACCTTTTCCTGGCAGCCAGAGTTTTCTTGAACTACACTACCCATCTTCTCATGTGTACTTGGACTTAAACAGTACAGAGCCCTCATGTCAGGAGCAGTTTTACACCCAGGTGAGCAGCTGTGTATGCCAGCAGCCAGAAAGCCAATATAAATGAGAGGGGGTGGGGAGGGCAGGCGGTGTTTGCTTATTGCGAGGGAGGAAGGGTAAGTGAACTGTTGCTAGGCAATATGTTTCTGGATGACAGATTCTCTGCTTTGCTAAGTGACCAGAGTAATTATTTTTGGCAAATCTAAGCAGTACTCTGCAGGCTATCATTGGCCCGTAAAGAAAGAAATGGGAGTGTATAAATATACAAGATGTGTTTGATCCTTTTATAAAATTGGAGGTTTGCAAGAATTAGTCATCTGGCACACATGCAATTTCCTTTGCCTATCTGTTTTTTCTTCCCTCTTTATGAATTGGTTACCTTGGTGTGAATCAAGGTTGTTCTGATCCTCCTCTAAGATCTCCAGCTGCTATTGAGGCGTTTGATCCATGCCATATTTGTTGGCATTTCCAGTCAGAATGATGGAAACCCAATGAGCCAGTACTGCTCTTGGATAAGCTGCAGCAGCAGCAGGTGCTAACAGTGTGAATTGATAACAGCCACTTAAAAACGCAGTGCTCTTGCCAGCTTTATCCCAAGCAGAAATGTGCTGTGCTTGCTGCTGGCTGCAAGGAGTTCCTCCAATCAACACTGAAATGAGAGATGGAGATAAATAGCTCTGACCTTTACTGATAGTGTGTGAGTTAAACGAAGAAGCCTAAAAATACACTTTGAAGTTTTTTGGTAGCATTTCCAACAGCCGTTAAAAGCTGATTTGGACCCTGAAGATGAGGACTTTGCTTGCTTGGTAATCCTGCTGAAGGATCTGCAGGGCATGCCCTTTAAACCCTATGCCAGAGATACAAACTCTTGTTCTCAGACTCCAGAGACTCAGTGACATTTTTTTATGTGAAAAGAATTCTGAAGAATTCTGAAGCAAAAATTCTATAATCTTTCTCATAGTGATGATGTTCTTTATCAGAAGGACTACAAGACCTATTGTAAATTAATGTGCTTACTTTTCTTAAGGTGTATATATATAAACATGTGGCTACCACTTATATGGAAACCTTAAAAATCCCCTAAACATAGCTTGTTTTTGCATTCAGCCACAGACTAGAAGCTTAGCTTCTGTTCAGGGAAGGGGTGGTATGGTAAATGATTTTTTTTCCCTTGAACCAACTTTTCTTTTTTTTTTTTTTTCCCCCATAATGCTTTTTGAGAAACCTGGGAGTGATTTTGAGGTTTAATATTCAAAACCCAGAGAAACTCAGCCATTCTACTTTCCTTTGTGGGAATACTTTTAATGCTTCATTTGAACTTGAAAATGAACCCAAACCTCAGGAAAAATTTTCCCAAACATCAGAAGTGCAGAAGTTTGTGTAAACATCTGACAAGCAAAACAAACTAATTTTACTCAGCCCGTGCATTAGCATTGCTGTGAGATGCTATTATCTCATGCTGAGCTCCATCCCCATCTTGCCTGTTAAAGCAGCATATTGTCACTGCCAATTCCAAATCCTTCTGGAAAAAATCCCAATCCAACCCGTGGCAATTGCAAGTGACGTGGTCAGGGGAATGAGGTGAGATAATGAAGACAAGAAGGGCCAAGTCACCACCAGAGTGTCTGGAAGAAGCGCTGCCACAGGACATCAGCCTTGTGTCATTTATCACAAGGTGTGATCCTTGCAGAAAGGATGGCAGAGAGTGGAGGAGAGAGGCCTCTTTTTCTTGACTGAAATTCATGATTGGTCATTTAGGTTGTGGGGCAGTTCCCCTTGCTGAGGGATGGAAATCAATCCTAAGTATCATAAATAAAGAGGAGGATGCAGCACACTGTAATTACCTTTGAAGCATGTATTTTTTCCTGCTGCATGTTGCTGCTGGTACAGCTTTGACTAAAAGAGCTTGCCTGGAGCATCAGCACTTCTTTTTCATCTGCTGCTTTGTTCTCAGGGGGCTTTCTGTAGTTGCCAGCCTTAGTGGAAGAAGATCAAACAGCTCTGGCAGCTTTCAGCTTTCGTAGCAAGGTAGGATGTCATTTAAATAAAATGATGCACATGTATGGTGTAAGCCTGCCTCCCTGCTGAGAGGGCATAACAAACAATTAAAGAGCAGTTTCCTCTGGGGATGAATGGCTTTTGGGTAACTATTTCAGTCATATGTGAATTATATATGTATTACTAGGGACAAGTGATCTTGTAAAGTGAAACAGCTGAGAAAATCCTCTGACGACACTGCGTGTAGTCACAAGGGAGCTTCCCTGTGTTTGCTGAAGATGGGGAGAACTTTTAATTGATTGCAATCAATAAAATAGGTTAAAAAACTAGAATAATCATAACTCCTAGTTAAACAGCAGAATATGAACTGATAAATTAAAGTAAAATAATCTATTTAATTCTAGCTTGAAGATTAGAGCAGAATACACCTAGTTTATTGACTGCCATGCTGCTGTCCAAATGGAATATGCATCAAAGCCAAAATCCAATATTAGATGGAATTACATGGAAACATCACAGAGTAAAGGAATGTGTCTCTTATTTACTGGAAAAAGGACTAAAACGAGGGATAAGGGAACAAAATAGAAGAGATAAGAAAACTACTGTAATTGGCACTCATCTTCTTGTAAAGAAGGAAATTTTCCATAGGTGACTTGAGGAGCTGCAACATAGTGTTGGGTCATGGCCTTATATATATTGCAGAGGAAAAGCAATTGAGGTTTTATGCTTACAACAGCTGACGGCTGCTAATGTGGTGACTGTGAGAACTGCTCAGTGGTATAGCTACTGAATTAACAAACAGCAGGAGTCCTCTAAAAAGAGGTTTTAATGTCTTTTGGTAAAGAGCTCTGGTATGGGTTGCTATCAGAGATGTGCAGAAAAATTGAAAGGGAGGTCCCTCCAAAAACACTCTTACAAAAATACAAACCCTGGAAAACCTTTTCTGAAGTACTCTTTGAAGTTGCATCTGTGAGAACAACAGAAGAAAGGGGACATTTACTCCAGACTCGAACTGTAGATGAAAGGAAATTGAAAAGTAGTTTGACATTTTTAAGAGATGAGTAATATTAAGAAGCTTGACCCTGTAAAATAGGAAAGCTGCTGTTTCAATGATTGTGGAATTGAAGACATGAATATGAAACAGATAAATGGAACCACTTTTTATACAGAGTTTAGCTCAGTACAGTGCATTAACTTGTGTAATTCTTCGTTATGTGAAGGGCTCTACAGGACTCTGAGAGGAACACATTATGTGAACAAATATATATCCAGTGGCATGAGTAATTTCATAGAAAGGGATATAATTTCCTGTAATTTGGGGCTTAAGGCTATTGTTTTGAGAAAATAGCAGAGGAAGAAACTTCCCTGACAGGCAGCTTTTTCCATGCTATTGTGTGTTGTGTGTTATACAATTCTCTGGGTCTTTACTGCATGCTTTACTGGATCTTTAGTGGATCTGCATGCTTTTGTTCACTGTCAGCTCTGGGTTACATTACACTGTCAAGTACCTTCTAGAAGGTAAGAAAAAAGGTTTCTAGAAGCTAAGAAAAAAATGACAGTTCAACTGTCTAAGCTGAATGGCATTCTCTGAGAAACACAATGTGACTGAACAATTAGTTTATCCTTCTGTCCTTTCTCATTTTTTGATAGCTTAAAAGGATTTCTCAAAAGTTTCCACATGACCTTCACATTTGCAGTCTGTTATGCGAACATTGCATGTTAAATCATTGCTTCATATTTTATAAAGATTGAATCACAAAGGATTGCCTAGATACAGCATTTATTGATGATACATGATAATTAATTATGATGCTATTTTGGCATTAGTGTTTAATCCCATCTGCCTGCCTGAAATTTAGTTGTTCATGGGAGCAATCCAGCAGCATTTAATTCTTACAATTTTGATACAGAAAGGAACACAAGTCACAATATATAAACACAAATACGTGCACTCTCAGATCTGATATTAAAGTCTAAAGCTTTCATCTACCAGAGAGCACTGTAGTCTTGCTACTGTTGCCCTTTCACTGAACTCTTAGAGATGTTTTATTTTATGGAAAGCTACTTGGCACAACTTGCTTCAATGTGCTCTTATTTGCTTTCTTCTGATCAGCACACTCTATAACTTGCAGCACTTTGAAGTAAGAACATTTCAGCTCTTTCACTGTTAATGTTAACCTATCATTGTTTCCAGGTTTTTTTAGCAAGCAGTCTTCTGGTTTGTTTTTTTCTGCTGTACCTAATGTTTGAAGTTTTCCATTGGCAAAAACCCAATCTGAACTGACTCCTGCAAAACACCTGAACAACCTTTTTTTTGTGAAGTGTATTTTATACCTTTATGTTGTACTTATGCAGCAATATCTACACTGTGACCATCTCCTATGCATATACTGAATCGTTATGAGTATTTTGTTTTGAGACAATTTTTCAGATAGGATCATTCTGTTATTAATAGAAGAGACTGAGAAATTATATGCTAAAGAAGTGCAAAGGTACATAGAAGTTGTAAAAATCTCTAATGGGATTACATTTAATCACAACTGTGAACTACCTGGAAAAGCACAGATTTATTCTTGTATTATTCTCTCAATTTTATGTATGAAGTTTGAGTTGAAATTTTTTTATTCACGAAATTAATGTGCATCTAGTGTTTACTAAAAAATTAAGCTGTACATGAGGAAGGCTGATTTTGAACATAATTAAAGATTCATAATATGGGCTCATAAAAATATTCTTATATAAACTCTGTATTTTTATGTAGGTATTTTGATTTGTTTTTATTCCTGGGATAATATAAATCAGCCTTCTTCAAAAATTTAAGTTACTATTGTGTCACTTAAAAGTCTTTTTTACAGACTTGGAGTGAAAAATATTTTTAATATAAGAAATAAAGTTAGATTTTTGATCATGTCCATGCATAGTAATTTGCAATTATTGAAGCAGTTTGATTTAATACACTGTATCTCTCTAAGAATAAGAAGCACTCACATTACAATGCACAAGCTCACAAGTCAGAACCCGATTACTTTGAAATGAAAAAGCTTATAAAAAATGTGAAGTACTCTAATAATTTTAAATTACTCTATATTGCACATTTTCAGGTCTCTGATCACCTCCAAATTCAAGTGCTTATAAAACTGCTCCCATAATTTTAAATTGCTATGTGCTGAGTGATTTAAAATTGTTAAAGTGCTTCAAAGTTTTTTAATAATTGCTTTAATTTAGAAGTGAGTTGAGCAATACTCCAGTATAACTTCAAGAGATTATTAAACTGATGTAAAAATTTACCATCTGGAAAGAAAATTAAACTATTTGTTTCAAAAAATGAAAAAGAAGTGAGGGGAGGAAGAGAGAGGGCAGAGGTGCAGGTGTAAGAGGTAGTAACATGTGAGTGGTGAAGAATACAAGGATGAGAAGAAAAAAACATATAAACCCAAACCTCACAAAGTAACAGGTTTGTTTGTTTGTTTGTTTGTTGTGTGAGAGAAAGGACTTCAAAACTTAGCACAGCTGCCTAAACATGGCCATAAAGCTGTCCTTAAAGTTATTGCAGCACCACCTGGAGGGTTAGATCAGGTTAATAGTGACAGAGGAAAAGGGTCTTTGTGGTTTAGGAAAAGCACACCTGACAGACACTGCATCTCTTAGGCTTTCAACACCTACGCTGTTAACTGGGCTGGTATGCAGATGCACGTTTTTTCCTTACCATTCCTTATGTTTGTGAAGTTCTGTGGCCCACTTAAGTGGCGATTATTTGTGTGAAACAAACAACTGGTTTATTAACTGATATCTGAAGCAACGGTTCTAAGAAGAACATTCCTGCTTAATAAAACACCCTTTCCATAATGACATTTCCTGCTTTTGTTGTATCCCAACCCATCACGTTATTTGATTTTTCTGCTAGAAATTTGTAACAAAGATACAAACTTATTAAACACAGCAAATACCTAATTGCCATTGAAGTAATGAAATTTGCACTTCAGATGTTTCCTCAGCTGATGTAACACTTTTTTGATTTTAATAATTTGACTTGAAAGTTGACATATTAATGATATGCCTAGCAGAAAGAGACCTCTCTATAAAAAGTAAGAGAGGTGAATTATCAGACCATCTACTTGCAAACAACCAAACCAAACATACAGCTATCATTTTCATATGAAATTCTAGTCCAAGTAGGAGTTTTGATACGATAGCCTTAGCTGAATTACCTTGTATGAATATGTATGTTTCCTGGATGTATCCTTGCTACCGATCCTCAAAGCCTGGTCCAGGCAGTTTTGACAAATAGCCTATGTTCAGATTTCTGAAATACAAGAAAAAATATCCAGATTCTTCTTCTTGAGAGCTATCCAAGCAGGTAGTGGGGTCAGTTTGCTGCACTGATCCAGGAGGAGCTGGCAGGGGCACAGAAAGGACAAGGACCATGTTGGCAGCTGGGGCTTAGAAGGCAGAAAGGATGAGACAAGCCGCTATTTCCCCTCCTGTTCTCATTTTCTTTTTGCTATGGGAAGGACAGTGCTTTGTTTGGTGGGAGTGTACACTGGTTTTTCAGTACTTGCTTTGACCTTTAATCAATATTGATTGATTTTGTGAAGACCTGAAGTCTCTGACCTCTGGCTGGCTTTGCAAAAGTAAAGTTAAAAGTGCTAATATCTTTCAGTCACTGAAAATGCCATAAATACATCAGGGACAAAACCAAACACTGCTTTCAAGCCCATAGGATAACTCCGGCATTATCTAAGGTGCGTGCCTAAAAGAAAGTTTTTAATCTTCAAACTCAAGGTACAGAAGTGTGACACTGAATGTACAATAAAGAGGTATCGTACTGTATAAGAGGTACGCTATAAGAGGTATCACCTTAGAAAACTATAAACTCTTTCATAAAGAGTAAACAATTACACAGTTCACAAGTGTCAGAGACCATCAACATGCCCTCATAGGCTCATTTTAAATTGGTCTAAAGAAAAAATTGAAATCAGGTTGTATCTCCTTTATTATAGTGCATAGCTGTCTTTAGTTCTCTCATGAACTCATGAGCAAACTAATTCAAGAATCATGTTGACTGCCCCTTTTTCTACAGGAAACAATTATTTGAGAATAAAAAATCTTTCCTTATGGCCATGAAATAAAGAGCACTGCAAAAACTACTTGAATGGTTAGTCATACATTTGGCCTTTAAAGAAATGAACAAAAAGATCAATAAACTGATTTCCTTTGCATCTGCCTGGACTGTGAAGCATAGACCTCTTGCTTTGTTTATTGTGTAATGAAGGAGATAAGGCAGTGTTAGCAGAAAGAAAAGATTATCTCCCTCTGGTAAATATATTGATGTTACAGACAGAGGCACAGTACAGCACAGAGAATAATGAGAAATTTGACTGCTTTTCTTCCTTTCCTTCCTTTCCAGCTTAGCACTGCTGCATCCCAATGAATTAGCTGCTACAAAGAGAAGGAACACTTTAAAGACTGGCAACTGAGAACATTTACAATTAGCTGAATTGATTAACCTTTAGAAATGCTGTTACTCTACAAGGTGTTTTTTCTTCCACACTAGTGTAACAATATGCCTTATTGATTAAACATACTTCTTTATGGTAGCACTGATTTGTCTATGGCTTCTCCAGTCATACAGCTGCCTCTGTAATAGCTGCTGCCTGTTCCTGGGCAGGACTTAACACTGGAGACTGAATGGCATTTGACTGGAAAATGGAGACTGATGCAAACACTGGAACAAGCTGCCCAGGGAAGTGGTTGCATTACCATTCCTGGAGATATTTAAAAGATGGGTTTGATTGGCTGCAAAAAGATATGGTTTAATGGTGGCCTTGGCAGTGCAGGCTTAACAGGGAGACTCAGTCTTTTACCAACTTAAATAATCTTATGATTCTGTGATTCTATGATTATGTAAATAGCTCTCCATGTCTTTAGCATCAAGAATCACACTGCAAAAGCAGAAGAAGGAAATTTGCATTCCAGCTGCTCCTCTAAAGTCAGGGCTTGCTGAAACAATGGGAGCTATCCTTTCTATTATATGTCACCTAGCCTGCACAAAAACACAATTTTTGTCTAGCTGGGAAGACCAACAGCTAAACATAAATAAGTAAGGAACATTATTTGTAAAACATTTATGGCTTAGATTATGGTATTTCTTTGTGTGTACATCACATTGGAATTAGGTGATGGCAAGATTCTGCTTTTTGGTGTCATGTGTTTTTAACTCTCTTTGAGAGCTTTTTTTTTGGTGGAGGTGTGATTGGCAGTGGATTGGCCTCCCTAAAAGAAAGAGCTCTGAGAGATCAAGATCTCTTGGAAGATGTATATGGTGCCAAGTGAGTTCCTTCTAACCTTTCAACCTGTGAAGTTTCATGAGGATGTGTGCAAAATACCACTTGAAGTTTCATTCTTATTTTTGGAGAAGGGATGTGTGTGAGATTCTTGTGATTATGAAGGCTAATGACAGCAAAGACCGTTTCTCTAGAAATTCGTCATGCTCTGCCCAGTGTTAGTGCTCACTGTACCTGGAAGAACTCTCTGCTTTAGGAAGGGAAGAGTAGAAATTTAATTTCCCTGCCAGTTCAAGCTGAGGCTTCTTCTGTACAGTCTTTGATGTATTATGAATCATGCTGAATTACACATGTTGTTTTACCATTTGCTTTTCAGCTCAGCAGGGACTGAACAGAGAACGCCAAACTCATTTCACTGAGGACTGTATGTGGGTCCAATGAAATGTCCTTCAATGTGTAAAAAAGACATCAGGCTTTATTTATGTATATGAATCACAAAAACTCAGGATTTTAGCAGCACTCTTCCAGATTTTCAACAAAAAAATGGCTTGCAGTAAAAATTGAGGACACACAGAACATGAAGGGGCTTAAATTAGATGTTCTTTCAAATGTAGATAAACTGGTTTGAAGAGTTCTATATTCTAATGAATGTTGACAGGAAAGGTGTAAATAGTACACATATACATACAGTTTGTATATTGAGACATATGGTAGCATGTACATGTAATATAGTAAACATATATCATCAAGTATTTAATGGTTAATACAAGGAAACTGATGTCATTTCATGGATCAGAGGAACAATGGTGGCACTCAGCCATTTCTTTCCTGAATAGCTGCTGTGTTTTTAAAAATAAAAAATCAGGGAGCTGCTGTAGCATAGTCTGTAGCATTCACAGCATGACAAACAAATTAGAAAACAGCAGATGCAGCACAAATTAAGATGTATTTAGCACAGCAGCCCATCAGATGTGTGAAAGTCTTTTGTATATCAGCTTTGCAAGGTTGATGTATTGCACTTTAGACAGCTGATAATGAACCCTTCTAGCAATTAGAGGTGGAAATACTGAGGATTTGAAATTGTGCTGTTCCCAGTGGAGGCAGGGGGGAAGGGGAAAACCCTTAGTGAGAAATTTACTGCTTTGTGTGTGTGCACTGAGCAAAACAAAGCAAATGTTTCAGTTAATGCACATGTAGATTTTGAATTTCTCATTTATATTGTTTACATTTAACACTTATGGAATAATTTTTTATTTTTTTGTAATTAAAAAAAGTGTATTTCTTTGTTGAATATATGAGTTTTATAACTGGTACAATCTTTCTTGGTTTATGCGGGGCTTTGTTTAGTCATCTGATGGGAGGACAGTAATCTCACTAATCTGGTCTTCAAAGTGCCATAACCCTTTTAATGGTTTAAGTAATTTACATCTTTGTAGTTCTATTGAATTTTGCTTTATTTTTTTTTCTCCAGTGTTTCTGTTACACTTCCTCTTTCTACCTCACTTTCCACAGCTAAAATCACAGTTTACAAACCATGATGGAAGCATTGCATAAGTAAAGGTTGTGAGATTGAAGCTCAGAATCAGTTCTGTACTTGATCCTCCTAGGTGCTGACTGCTCTCAGCTGCAAGGAGCTGCAATGGAAATGGAGAGTACTTAGCAGCTCACATGCCTGAGCCCCCTGAGGAGAACAGCATATTACAGCAGAGCAGGGATCTATCTGCTATATAGATAATAACAGTTTCCACTTATATAGGGTCTTATATCTGAGAATCTCAAAATGCACTACAGATTATGGATGTGCTACAGCAGTGACTTTGTTATGGCTGCACAGAGATTTGAAACTGAGGCAGGCGTTAAAGCTCTTTATTACTTGTGAACAATGAATGTATCTTAGTGCCCCCCTCACCAGGCTTATTTTGACCAGGCTTCATAAAAAGTAAGAAACGCTTTTTCTGTGAACTAACATATCAATTTAACTTGAGTTATGGTTGCTTTAAAATGTCCTTGTGCTGGTGTGTGCTGCCACTATTTTATTATTATTAGACATGGTATTTGTAACTCCCCGCTGTCAGCTGCCATGCTGCTTGAAGGTGAGTGCCCTTTGAGAAAACACACCACTAGAATCAGATGGGGCAGCAGTGAAGCTCAGGCTGAAAGTACAGCCTTGTCACAACCTTCTGCATAGCAGTGTTGATGGCAATCACTATTTCCCACAGAAGGAGCAGCAGTTGGTCTCACCACTGATATGTGCAGAACAGTGGTATTGTGAAAATGTTTCAAGGGTCTCAGGCCCTGTATTACTCTTATGCAATCAGAAGACTGAGCCTAAATTACATGAACTATGCAGACCTCTGCAGAGGGACGGATTTATATGAAAACTCTGTTTATCGTGAAAATGATTTTATGAAAACTCTGTTCTTTCACACTGTAGAGAGTGGATACTGCCAGGATACTGCACTTGGAGGCTGTGGCGAAGCTGTGAGGGATCTTGTCATTCTTGGGAATGACAGGGCCCCTTTTCTGCCATTCAGCATTGCCCCTGCATTCCTAATTAAAACTTGCAGCTAATGACAAAACAAACAAAAACTTTGTTTTGACTTCTACTTACATTTATTGATCTTTGGAGAAACTTTCCATCTTTGCTTTGTGTCATGAAAGACAAAAAGATGAGAACTGCTGGCATAGGAGTGGTGTGAAACCTGCCTGTCTAATGTGATACTAGACTGGTCCACTGCCCAATAAAACTAGGTCTGATTGGTTGAACTAGGGGTGGTACCTCCTCTACTTTTCTTTTACTTACTGTTCTTTTGGCTTCTGGGTGCTAAATCTTTACATTTTCAGTCTAAATGCACTTTAATGATACTTTTCCCTTGCCCATAATAGGCTTGAGGACAGTCTGGTGTATACACAATTTTGATGTACACTTTCATAAATTTTGGTATGGAATGAGTCATTCTATGTAGCTACAGTTGGAAATTCTGTTAAATTCCATAAACAGCATAATCTGTGATTCTGCAAGTAGATAGGCTGAGAAACCATATTGTTGCATTGGACTTTTGCTAGTGTTTTTTGTTTGAGCAGTGAATAAAATATCTGCTATGCACATTTGTCATAAGGACTGTTTGGATTGTATATCAGGGCTCTGAGCAAAGAGTAAAGGGCTCCTTCCATCAGCAACTATAATCCTGTCTTGGCTTTCAAACCATAACTTTTGACCTTCATTTCAAAGCTGTATAATACTAGTAGTTATTAACAGTGATCACTTGGTATGATAGTTTTTAAATTAGACCAGATTGCCAGAAAAAGCACTCTGATTGCATTTAATCAGGAAATGAAGATGATCCTCTCTGGGCAAATGAGTTACCTTTATATCACTAAAAAAAATTAAAAAGCAATCAGGCAAGATTCTGTCATTTCCAGTTCTTGTTTATTGAGATCCAGAATAACAGTAGTGTCCAATACATGAAACAATACCTAACTTGTTTGATTTTATGAAGCCATGCTACAGAATTATTTCCTAATGCAGGCTAAGTATCACTGTGACAGAGACCAGAAAGCTTATTTTCTGGGTCATACATAGTTCAATTTTTATACTTAGGTTTTGGAGTTTTTTTCTGCTGACTGTGCTCTGAGTGATTGTCTTAATTTTCAGCATTTATTGCATAGATGTAAATAAGCCATTGCAGTTGTTTGTAAACAAGTGAATTAAATGTTAGAAGTTTTAATAATGGTATAATTCCTAATGTACTTGTAATTATTATTGAGTTTTAACAAGCATGTACATATGTAAAAATGGATTATTCTTGCCATGAGTAAGTTTCCTTCATGCATAAAAGGGAAATTTATTATTTTGGAGAAATATCTATAGAAAACATGGAGCTAGGCGCATGATAGACCAGGTTATCAGAGTAAGCAGTAAGTATTTTGTTTGTGCTATTTTGTCCTTGTTCTAAGATGAGGCTGGAGAATTACTCAGGGTCACATGAAATTGCTAAGATTCTTGAGGAAGTATCCAGTACATGTAGATTTATAAGCCAAACTTTTTTCAGCTCTTTACCTTCTTCTCTTAGCCTGAGAAACAAAATGAGAATTTTTGCATCTCTCCCTTTTTTCATATCCATTACATCAATGTAGGAACATTTTCCATTTTATCATTACCAGTATTAGCTCTCAAAATGTGTGAATAATTTTAATTAAAATATGGCAAGTTTTAATCTGAGCCATTCGCATATTTATATTGTGTTTGTAACAGAGAAGGTAGAGAAGGTGTTCTGTCCAGTGTGCTCAACAGCATACTTTCTGGTATAAGATGTCAAAAGAAGGCCCACCCTGTAACATTTCTAATGCACAGCCTCTTTCCTACTTAGTCAATAATAAGCCTTTGAAAGGGCCACTGCTTCCTGTGAAGAAAACTCAGCAGCTCATCCTCTCATCCTGATGAAAATGCAGACACTTAACGTACTTTATCCTCCACAATTGCAAATAGCTAATCATAATTAGGAACCCTGCTGTTGGGAAAACTGCTCACCCTGGACTAAAAAAATACCCCACTAAAGTTGCAATTTTCCTTTCTTATATTCTTCAAATCTTTCTAAAGCTTCAAATATTTCTAAAACTGTGTATACACAGTTTGCCTGAAAGTAACACATGGACTCCTACAGAAAAAACTCTTCCATTGACCCATTTGTGCTCCCAACTCAATAAATTTTCTGCTTTCTTACTGTAAATAAAGGACCAATTGCAGGTGATTCATTCTCCATTCTTTCCCTTGTAGGAAGTGCCTTGGCATGAGACTAGAGCATGCATTTATTTCACTTCTATTTTTTTGATTCCCTTACAAAATGCCCTGATTGGTTGTGCTTACCTGAAAATTATATCTCTGCAAGCAGAATCTCCTAGTTAAAAGTATACCAGTATTGAACAAATAGTGATTGAGGTGTTTAGGAAGGATTCATGATCACTGGAAAGATAATAATAGTTTGAAGCATAGTCAAGGACTATTCATTCCTGCTGGGCAGTACAAAATTCCCTGAGCCAGTTCTGATATAGTTACAATGTAAGCAAATATAAAACATCTTTCAAAAAAAAAATTGCCTCATTTCCCGTGTTTTCAAGTCATGGAAATCTGTTTTGTTATCTTATCTGTGTTGCATACTAGAGACCTGTGCCCCACACATTGGCCTGACAAATTATGTACCTCCAATCAGTCTGCAAGTGTGTGAACTCTGAGGCAAATGCACACCCTAAGTCTTAAAGAGAGTGTTTTTGCTGCACTTTGAACCAGTTCAGCAATATTTATAAAAAAACGCTATTTTGAATTTAGACCATTTTGGGGATGTAAGCTGGATGCAAGTGCCAGGTTGCCTTGTTTTCATGTTCCCGGTAAAAGATGCTTCTTTACTGGGGGAGGGGAGACACAATAAACTGAATGATGCAATTTTTTCCTGCTATCTGCATTCTTGTGACATTATACTGAGTTTGATTGGCATGCCATTAGCTTTACATTATTTAAAAGAAATTCTTGCGGTATTTCCAATGCAACCAAATAATTGAAAGGCATGTCATGCAACATCTTGGTTTAATGACATACATCACCATTCAGTACCATTGTAATGACATCTCTGACACTTAAGATGTCTAAACCAATATCTGTGCTTTTCCAGTCTGTATATCAGTATACAGAACCAAAGTTTTTTAAATTTTGTGGGGTTTTTTGGGTGGTTTTTTTTTTGTTTGTTTGTTTTTTGGTTTTTGGGGGTTTTTTTTGTGGGAGGAGGGGATAAGGAAGTTAAATATAATCCTTCAAAACTGAACCAGGTCATAGAAAATGTCAGTGTTTACTTGATTTTCATCATTAACATTTTTTTTTTACATCATCCCAAGGAATTAAGATCAAAACAGGAAGACAGTGTAGCTCTATTATTTACTATACGAGATCCAAGTACCAAAATTTCATATGAGCAGGAAAACATGATAGTTGCCTCCTCAGACTGAATCACAGAATCACAGAATCTACTGGGTTGGAAAAGATCTCTGGAATCATTGAGTCCAACTTATGACCTAACACCACCTTGTCAATTAGACCATGGCACTGAGTGGCAGCAGTTTTAAAACTTGAACTATTAATCCACAAGTATATTTCCCCCCCAACAGTTTTTTAGATTTAAAACCAACCATTTCCATGATATTCAACTTTATTATCATAAACTCCTGTTTGTTTAGCTTTTTGTTTACTTTTATAATGCTGATTTGTTTTAATGTTTCATTTCTATTTTGTCATATTTGTCTTGGCAGCATTAGGACAAGAAAGGCTTGATCTTGGAATGATTTTTCATATTATTATGCAGATGAAGAAAGCCAAGTAAAGAAAAGATCACTGTAAACTTCTCCTTGCTAGATTTACAAATATTTCAAGTAGCATATTTGTAACTTCAAGTGCAAGTATTTGCATATTTTCACTTTTAGTAACTATATGAGCACCAAAACCTGAATACAAGTATAATCTGAATAAGAGAAATCTATGTCTGAAGTTTTTCAGACATCTAGCTTTAGGACTCTTTCTCTAGTCCCTGTCAGGCAGCTGCTTGTAGCAGGGACTAAGGGATTGTCATTACCCTGCCAAAGAGTTCATTCCCACCATTGACTGTAGCTGACACTTCTGATCTTGTGCTTGCTTTGGTCAGGTCCACACAACTGTGAGATGTGAAATCCCACTCTGTGCTATTGAGAGCTGTTGGGTATAATGAGAAGAGAAAGGACTCCAAAATAAAGATTTTATGTCCCAAATATTTTATACCCCAAATACTTTATAATAATAAAAATCAGCAGTTATAGAGGGAATACATTTAAGAAAGTGTAGTTTGGTTGTGATAATTATTTCTGCAGGAATCTGTGTAATATGTGGGAAGTTTGTAGGAATCATTGTCTTGCTTCTTTGCAAGAGGAAGAAAAAAAAAACTGTCAAAGCAATACAAATTGAATTCTTCTGGTTATTGCATTCAACCATTAATTATAATTCTAAATTTACCTCAACCCAAACCATCTGACTGAATTATATTCTAATTCATAGCATGCAGCTATGAATGAGAAAAGTGATGAAGTCTCAGCATTACATTTCCTAACTGGCAGGTCTGTCTCCAAAAATGTAAAGCCAGTTTTGGACATATCAGTATTTGGAAGGATTGGTCCTCAGCAGACTTAGTTAGAATTTATTCTCTGAAGTGAAATGGTGATGGGTTTTTATTAATACTACTTTCAGGTGGTGAGAACAGACATGTGATGGTCCAGTTTGCTTGCAATCCTGATTTCCTAGGACAGTGTCGTTGATGAAAGTGAATGAGGAAGTCTGAGCACTTGTGGCACAACTGTTAATTTCTTTCTTGTTATTACTGTCATGTTGTAATATTTTCATCACACTTACCTGTTGAATAGAACAGCAGATATACTTTTTTTCTTAAATAATTGTATTTTCTGGTTTTATATGTTGAGATAGACCATACAAGGCAGGCCATTTAACAAGCCAGTATTAATATTTTCCACTGAATTATACTTTTTGTAGCTTTTGTATTTCCTAGTGAAATATGTACATTGTTGTGAAATCTCTTTTCTTGAAGTACTGAATACTGATTTATCAATAAGTGCTCTTTTCTGTATCAGAAAAAACTCTTTGTGATGAACTGCTTCAAGCCAGACAATGTAGAGTTAGTAAGAGGTATCAAAATTATGACCTTACTTTATTGTTTGCCTCATTTTATTTCATTGTTCACAACTGGGGAATCTAAAATATCTTTATTGAGCAAAGAAGAGTAGTAATTAATCTTTAAGCCCTCAGGTATTACTCATTCATTTTTCACAGCATTTTATCGAGGTCATCATAACTCCATATTGTAGGTGTGTTAATACTTATAACTTGTGGGTTTTGTGAATTTTAAAGGTATGTAAAAAGGATGAGTATTTTAATTGCTTGTCAGTCAGTAAAATTGCAGATGAAATTACAGCTAGCAGAAGATGATGGTGGTGACAAGTCCAGAGTGAATAAAAGTTCTTGCATATGTGAGTCTCATAACTTTATTTCCTTAAACCTCAGTGGAAAAAAAGAGCATGAAAAAACAAATGTTCTGTGATGAAATAATTTTCTTTGGTCCATTGCAAAAATATGGGAGTATTCTTGTGTTCAGTGGTCTGTGGAAACAGGAAGAGCTGAATTTTGTAGATTATCATAGGTATCATGAAACTCCTACTGCTAAAAAAAGTCTCATGTTGAGAATGAATCTAAGACCATTTTTATATTTTGAGTTAGATATAGTCCATCAGTGAAAGGAAACCTATGACAGCCAGGAATTTTTCCATACGTAAGATGGTTTATTTTTGGTCTTTGTCTACTAATACCATTTCCGTCTTGCTTGTGTTTGTCTTCATCCACATGTTAATTTGTCTTCTACTGCTGATGAAAATAGGCTGACTAATAGACAGTATTGGCCTGTGACAAACATGAACCTGAATATTGGACTCACACTCAACTTTGACTGATTGCTGCTTATAGATCTTGATCAGGACCATATGAAACTAAACATTATGAACCTGTGCATAGAGACATTCTGTTACAGATCTATCATCAACCTCTAGTCCCCCTGCACCAACTGTTAAGACAAATGGTGTCTCAGAAAATAATATCTAAATCCTTGCATGCCATCACTCTCAAGCACACTTTCTAACATAGGTCAGATGTCTTAAAAGGCTTCATTCTCATATAATTTGGGGAAACTGCATATACTATGGACCTCAGATGTTGTCACTCAGTGACTGAAGATCACTGCATTCATTGTTCTGAATATCTGTCATAATTTCTTTTCCATATCCTCAGTGACTTGTTTGTTGTAGTTTATCCCCAGACAGTACTACTCAGCCACTTCCTCAGTTCCCCACAGTAGGATGGAAGAGAGAATAAGAAGGGGGAGAGTGAAAAAATTTGTGGGTTAAGGTAAAGGCAGTTCAATGTGTAATACAAAAGCATTGCAAAACAAAGAATTCATTCCTCTCTTCCCATGGGCAGGCAGGTGTTCATCCGCTTCCAGGAAAACGGGCCTCCATCATGTGTAAAGCTTACTCAGGAAGACAAATACCATCACAGAGCGTCCCCTCCTTTTCTCTTCTCCCCACAGCTTTAAATGCTGAGCATAGCCTATCTGGTCCGGAATGTCCACTTGGATCAGTTGGAGACAACTGTCCCCTCTCAGGTGTATCCCTTCACAACTCCTTGTGCACCCACAGTGTGGCTGCTGGTGGGATGGGCTGAGGAACAGAAAAGGCCTTGGCTCTGTGAAGCCCTGCTCAACAGTAATAAAAACATCCCTGTCTTATCAAAGCTGTTTCCAGCACAAATACAAACCATAGCCCCATACAAGCTACTGTGATGAAAATAACTCTATTCCAGCTAAAACCAGTACATAATTTCATGATACATGTAATGGAATTTATGGCTATCAGCTCTTGGGTAAAGGAGATATGAAGGAACCGTGGGTTTCAGGCTGTAAACCCCCCCGGATTTAAGCCCGCATGGATCCTACATGGACGAAGTAAAGGACGAGAAGCACTCTTTCTCCACGTGGTTCTGATGTCCTGTTTATTAGCTGGAAGGGGACATCCGCATCGTAGGGCTTCCAGGTGGAAAAAGAGGAAGAGCTCCAAACCCAAGGGACATTTATACCCGCGGAATGGGAGGCGGGGACGGAAGTCCTCAGCCAAGGGGACACCAGTGAGGAGGGGCAAAGGGAGGGGCTACAGGGGACAGGTCACCTTAGCGACAAACCATCTGAGGGAAAGGGGGAAACATTCATGTAACACAACCCCAGTGCAGCATCCAAATAACTATCTAGTGCATCACAACAGAGATATTGGTTCCAAAGAAGGCTAAGGTCAAAGCTCCCCTGACTGCCAAGGAAAAACTGTATTGCTAAGAGGGTAACAAGATCATAGACTCATCGAATCAAAGCTGGTTCAAGTAGAAGGCACCTTAAACACCATATGATTCCAAGCCCCATGCCATGGGCAAGGAGACCTCCCACAACACCAGGTTGATTGAAATCTCATCCAACCTGGTCTTGAATACCTCCAGGGATGGAGCAGCAACAATTTCTATGGGCAACTGGTTCCAGTGTCTCACTACCCTCTGGGTTGGATCATAACATACATTTGCCTTTTTAATCATGAAATGGAAAATGATCAGCTATTTTGAATATATGCTATTAGCATGTCTTTCTATATGCATGAAACCATTCAGTAAGGAGAATAGAAATACACTAGTAGATGAACTAGCTCTGAGATAATCTCGCATATGTTACCTTTAAAAGTGAAGAAAAATTCTTTTGTCATTTTTGGTATGGAAATTATTTGATAAACAACAGTTTATATTGAGCTAGCTGGAAAACTTGAACTAACACTGTTCAAATATGAGCTTAACTACTTTAGTTTCGAAAGGGGAAATGACATATGTAAATCAAAGCTTGTCCCAACAACAGTAAAGCAAATTACTGTGCCTTACAACTCTAAATTACTCACATAATCCTAAATATATTTGAGATATAGAATTGAAAAATAAATATTTCTACATGAAGAAATATGGAATTCCTTAAGAGGGAAGAATGCTTACATTGCATCAAGTCTGGGACAAAAAAATGCATCACAATATTTTTATCTGATATGTAGTCTCTGATACTTGAGATGATAAGTGGCATTATTCAATAACTCAGTTCAAATTGTCATTTAAGGTTCCTACTAATAGAATTGTAAAATCACTTTGACTGTGATTTAATGCAAAATCCACTTAGATTATGTAGTTAATACTCTATGCAAGCATTTATTGCACATTGCCCATTCATATCATACAACCAGGGTTACCAACCCAAATAAATCTGAAGCAGTTCATAGAATCACAGAATGGCTTTGATTGGAAGGGACCTTTAAAGGTCATCCAGTCCTACCCCATTCTGGGCAGAGTCGTCTTTCACTAGATCAAGATTCTCAAAGCCCGGTACAGCCTGGCCTTTAATGTTCCCAATAATGGGGCATCCAAGCTTCTCTGGAAAACCTGTTTAAGCCTCACCATCCTCTTTGTTAAAACTTCCTTCGTCATTTCCAGTCTAAACCTATCCTTTTTCAATTTAAGACTTGCCCTTTATCTTGTCACTATAGGTCTTCGTGAATAGTCACCCTCCACCTTTTTTACAGATCCTGTTTATAGTGTATATATCAGAATATATATATAGTGGAAAGATTGCAGGAGCTCTCCCTGGAGTATTCTCCAATTCTTTCAGACTTCTATTATAGGAGAGGTATTCTAGCCACTTTTTTGTGGGCGTCCTCTGGATTGATTCCAAGAGGTCCACATCTTTCTTGTGCTGAGGACCCCAGAAGTGAACAGAGCACTCCAGGTGGGGTCTCACCAGAGCCAAGGGGCAGAACCCCCTCCCTCACCCTGGTGGCCACACTGCTTTGGACTGGCTTTCTGGGCTGGCAGTGTGCATTGATGGCTCATGTCCAATTTTTCATCCACCAGTGTATTGGTTCTGGCTGAGATGGAGTTAATTTATCAGGAAGAACATTGTGGGGAGCATTGTGAAATGCCTTATAGAAGCACAGACAGATGACATCTCTAGTTGTTCCCTGGGATTCTGATGCAGTCATTCCATGACAGAAAGTCGCTAGAGTGTGTTATGTGTTTATGTTCAATGTAGCCTATTACATTTATTACAGAAATACATATGTATTTATGTTCAATGTAGCTGATTACAAGTGGACTACATGCTATTAGGAGATTTTCCATAAATCTCTGTGCCAGAGAAGCAGAAGTGGGATGTGTTTTATTACTGAAGGAATCCATAGATAGCACTATTTCTTGCATACCATTTTAAAGATAAGCTTTGTGATATCTATAGGGCCAGACTGTGCATGAACTGGATGTGTTCATTCCTGATGGGATGGGCAGCATCCTCTGCATGTTCTTCCATGCTCTCTGTCTGTGCTTCAGAAAGTCTTGGAAACAGTATCACATCTTCAGAATCAGCTCTGATTCATTGTGGTTATGCATGTTGTTTGGGGTTGAATTAGAATGAAATATAAGCACAAAACTGGTAAATCAAAAGGACAGAAAAACAGCAAGGAAGTAAAATTTAATATTAACAATTACCTCTAGTGTTTCAAGATTTTGAGACTTCCCCCCCTGAAAAAAAAAAAAAAAAAAAAAAGGGAGTGAATTTCACTATATATTTAGGTCAGGAAATACCTTCTTTTTTCATTTTGTAGATACTTAAAAAATTTGTAACCCAATTTCTGCTCTAAAGAAAACAGGTTGTAGGAGTGGTTTGTAGAGTGCCTTCAGAGTGTGGTGTTCCATTTTTCACAAAAATCTTCTCCATTTATACTTGCCTCCATCATAATCTCTCAATATCCATATAATTCCAGACTTACTGAATATATTTCATGCTTCATATTGCTTAATTAAAAGTGAGAAACATTAGCTTAATTGCAGATATTCATTGGTGTCTGAAGATACTGTCCATTTTCACACAATCTCTTGTCTCCTTACATGTTCAATTTTCCAATAAGTTGAAATACTATAAATAGATTTGCAGGTATTTTTTTTGAATGAGAAAGAAAATAATTATTGTAAATAATTAATGTAAACTTTCTATTAAAAATACAGACCCTGGATTGAGATTTGATGCCATAGTCATGAATCACATAGAAGAACATCGTAAATGAGGTAACTGCAGCATTATATTCTCTGGGCAGACTTAACAGATTCAGTTGAACTCTAGCAGGGTATTGTGCTGCCTTTTCCCTATTTTTTTTCAGAAAAGCCTTTATAAATCTTCAGTTTGCCTGTTGGACCTGATTAAGTCCCAGTAGAGAAAATCCTAGATTTAGTGGTTTTAATTTCCTAAGTTACTGAGTAGGAACAAAACTTTATCATCAATTTTTACTAAGATACTCTATCAGCTTTCTTTCTTATTCACTGACAAAACATTTCATAATAAAGGAAACCTTCTAATATTCCTAACAAATGTTAACTTACAATGTCTCCAAAATGATATGCAAAGGTGGCCTGATTATTTTATTTTATTCTTTTCTATTTGTTATTGTGTTATTCCTGACAAGGCCTTGATATGGAATTGTCTGTCTTTATTTCTTAATGAATTTTAGAGAAAATAGTTATTTATATATCAGAATATATATTTTTGACAATTTCCCCACCTCTTGCCTATCAGCACAAATGTCTCAAACTGTACTAATGTCCTTGAAGGTCTCCTGCTGATTCGGTCTGTTATTAAACACTGGTACACTGCACTCTCTATAGAATTTTGAATGTCTGCTAAAGGAAAGACAGCGCCTAGAGAAAAAATATCCAGGCAGATTTAAACAGTGACCTCATAGGATGCTGCAAAAATGTCAACTTCCAGAAGTCTGCCATCCTTATTTAAGAAAGCCCTTTCTCCTTCACGAAAACCTGAAGTGTTTCAATGGTGCAACCTCACATGCAGAGACTTTTTCCTCTTCAGTGCACATAATTGTGGTATCTTCTATAAGATTGCATAGCAATGTGCTTTTCTTGGGTGATTCTTACACCACATTGCTTTGTATAGGTTTATGTTACTTAAGAGAGTGGAACAGAAACATTTTTTAGGAAAACATCCCCATAAAGTCAAGATTTAAAACCATTAAACCATTTAAAATATTATGCAGAATTAAATTAGTTTCCTCTATTAATTTATTTTTAGCTTCAGATTGGATTTCAGCTCTGGGGCACCTACTAGACATTTCAGGAGACCTAATTTCTTCTGACTTCATTTGCTGTTCTATAAGTAGCCTACTTCATCACAGGGAAATATTTAAAATTAACTGCATTTTTGACACAAAGGTAATCTGTCCTTTTGAAATATTTCACATACAAAGATTAATAAATTACACATGTTGCTATAGCAACTATGAATCAAAGTATAGTAAGTCTAGACAGTGCTATTCATGCCCTTTGAAAAGAAAATCAAATACAAATATCAAGATTTTGATTCATGCTGCCTAGAATAATTTAGTAAAAATTAAAACAATAGTGATTTATTTTACCCTGATCTGTCTGCTTGTGGAATTAATTTTAAAGACTGATGTTTAAACACCCATGTTTTTTCCTGTGTATGTTAACCTGTTATGCACACAGATTTTTTAGCATAGGTGTCCCTTATGGGCCTTTGTGAAGTAAAAAAAATTCTGATTCAATGATGACATGAAAAAATTATTAGTATAATGATCAATGATTTCTTCATCAATAATAGACACAAGTGATTTTTATTTACCTGTGGGACAGGTGAATGCAAAATGTGCCTGAAAATAAATTGGCTCCCTTTATTACATCAGTAATTTTACCGAAAATCTAGGACAAAATCTATGCCTTAAAGTCAGCTCTCTAGCCTCAAGTGATGGTGATGACTCAAAGAGAAGGATTGACCAGGTAAAAATATGATGGGCCAGGTACCACTTCTCTTTTACAGTTCACTAGGTGTACTTTGTTTGCATTTGCAAAATAAAAAGGGAAGTGTTTTAAAAATTATTTAATTTCCAATTAATTTACACTATTTGTGAAGAGTTTGAAAAGTGGGATAGGTTCTGGTGAAATAGACCAAAATAAGAGGAAGTGTCTGTCATGGATTTTGAGTGCTACTTAGTAAATATTTGTTGCATCAACAAAGGCATGAAATTATTTCCCCATAAGAACTATAGCTCTGAGTTTTGAAAATAATCTCTGCCCAGGGAATGAGTGACAGTGAAGAGATTACAACATAATATTCACTCATGAGTGGCATGGAAAAAGAGAATGAGGAATTGCTATTTCTTCTCACGGTACGAAAACAAGGGAGCGTCACATGAAAGAGCAAGACAGTATTTTCAAAATAAAGAGGAAATTGTTTTTCAGTAAATGTGTAAAGTTCTTTCCACACAGCACATGAATGCCTGAAGATTACAAAGATTACCTGAAGATGTGAAAAACAATCGAAAAATGAATTGGGAAAAATTGAGAGTGCTTGTTTAAATGCAGAGATGAGACATTTGGCTCAGGTCATGCGGTTAAAATCATGGAAACTGGAAGGTGTTTTGGAGAAGTTTTCTTTCTGTTTCTTATACTTCTCCTTAGGTGGACCCTGTTAATCATTCTTAGAGAAGGCTTACTGTGGATTATAGAAAATAGGTGTGCCCTTGTGAGGCATTTTTTAATCTGTTTATTATGTCAAGCAGTGATAACGAAGTTGAGAGAAGACAGTTAAAAAGAGGAATTTAAAAGTATTGTTAAAAGAAGGTTGCGCATTCTAGCAGCACCTTGTCCTGTCAAATTGGTATGCTTTTTTAGGTACTTTTCTCTAGGACCTTGTCTTTGGTGGTTTTGATTTCCGTAATGCCAAGACTATAATCCATATGGCTCTAAAATTAGAAGGAGGCTTAAGACTTTTTTCCTTCAGAAATATTGGATCCAATTTTCTGTGTCCAGAAGACCTTGTCACTGGAACATTTGGGAAAATGACATTTTTGCAAAATGTATTCAATGTTACATTCTTAATCTGTTTCTTCTGTAAAGGACAGATGTAGTCAAAATTCAGTTGAAAATTCGGAATATATGGTCAAAATATAGGGCACTTTCTAGGAGCTGATACACAGCTAGTCTGTGAAAGCTAGATCCACATATCTCTTATATGATAAGTTTTGTTAGCTGGAAACTAACAAAATGATGAGATTTCCAACGAGTACAGAATCTGTGGAGATAAGCTAACACATATAGTTTAGTACTTTGTCTTGCCTTCTCCTTACATTAGCCATTTGTTCTGTTCTGCCTTGATAAAAATGGGACTGAAAGAATGACGATGAAAAATGAAATTCCAATAAAAAAACTTCCAGGGTTTGATTTCTTTAAAGTCAAAGTTACTTGAATACACAATGAGATTTTACATAGTAATAGTTGCCTCCCTGCCCACATTTTCTGACCAATTTGTAAAATGCAAATATAGTAATATCAGTGCATTATTTGCATGGAATTCAGTTTAGCAAAAATTAATTTTTCCTTGTAAATGTTTAACTAATCCTATTGACAGAAGTAAATTATGCAGTAAGAGAATTCTCTCTATATGTATATATCTGTAGATATGAATAACCAAATTTTAAAAAAAAATATATGGGATGGGAGAAAAGAGGCAATAAATTAAAAGGCCTAGGTTGCCCACATAGCTAAAAGTATGAAAGGTGTTTTCTTCAGATGACATACCATTTTCTAGGAGTAGCTAAGTAAAAACTCTTCTGCATTTTCCAAAGCTGTGTGGGCTGGCACCCTGACCTTGAAAAGGCCCATCCATGAATTACCCTAGTAAATTTACCCCAAATAATTAAGAGATCTGTCTAGACAGAAAGGCATGAGGGTGGGGATGGTGTTTCCCTACTCAGAGCCTATTGGTGGAGCTAACACCAGTCTCAGACACAACAGTCCCAGCTGTCAGGCACTGCACAACTTCCAGCTCTCAATTAAGTGGATGAATTTTAGATATTTTCTGGGAATACAGCTCTTCTGTGATTTACATGTTTGTGCTGGGGAATCCCTTTTTCCAGCCAGCTGGGACTTTGCCTGACTGCCATGACTTTTTGAATATCGTGGAGAGTGACTTGGCAACTACATTAGCCGATTCCCTTAGGACTTTGAGGTCCATGGATTTATGTGTGTAGACTTGAGTGTCTAAAAGTGGCCTATCTTAGAGACAAAATGATGAATCCTCTGCTATGTATTTGTGTCAAGAGTCATCACAGCTATGTTGGAGAGGATCCCAAGAAAATAACTTTTAAGTGAGGGTGCCTGTAGAAAATACAGCAAAAAGTACAATGGAGATTTTTAAACGGGAATCTTGGTCAATATTCAGTGGAGTTTTTTGATATGTAAAAGGAATAGATAGTCAATTTAGGATTTTTATTCTTATTAATACAGCTCTGTACATTCCTGTGTAGACCTGTGTCGGATTGTACAAAAAGAGTTTCCTTCCTCAAAATTCTGATTTTGCTTTTCTAGTGAGACAATACAATGATAGCTTGCAGAAAAGGGATTTGGATCACATTTCAGGGAAAAAAAGTTAACCACAAAACCCGTGGCGGTCTGTAGCTGAAATAGTTGTGTAATCTATGGATGAATATGAATAAACATGAATATGGGGATGTGTTTCCCCCTTTTACATTTAGATATCAATCTGACAAATATCTAAACTGAAAATTTGACAGGTCCTGGACATTGGTAGGAAAAGGGCACAGATGACTTTTGAGGTCCCTTCTAACACCTCTATACTTACATAATGATCATAGAAGGTCTTGGATCTGGAAAAAGTATAACTATTAGATTATTACAGGATAATTTAAAGTTTAAAATTGTCTCTAGAGGTGTACTGATCCAAAATCCTGCTTCAAGGATAGGCCAGATTGATCAGGCCTATGTCTAGATTAGTCTGTATATCTCTAAACTTTCTTCAAACAGCCTGTTTTGGTGTTTATTCTCCACTTATGTGTCATGGGAGAAAAACCCACTTTATTCTTTTAGTTGGTTTGATACTAACTCCTGCTGCTGCAGATTGACTCCACTGCCTCTGATTATTTTTCCCTGCGTGACAGAGAAGGCCCTGGCTCTGTCTTCTGTAGATTCCCCCATAGGTAGCTGAAGACTGTGATTAGATAGACTTGTCCAGTGTAAGAATACCCAGCTCTCTATACCTTGCCTTCAATGAAACTTGCTGGAGTGACAAGATGTGTGTTTGCTACCAAGACCACTCTGGCTACGAATAAAATTTCATCAACTTTCAGTCTGGGCAAGAGATAGCTGGGGTCTTAGATAGCTGTCTTTGGTGAACTTTCCTTTTAACACCTTTCTTTGAATGTGTAAACTAGAAAAAGGAAACATAGCATCAGGAATGAAAAGTAATTTTAAAAAGTACCCCAGGCAGAAGAGTAGAACAATTAAAAGCTCTGTCAGAGCTGATACTCTTGGGAAATACAAAAGGCAATTGAAAGAATTCTCCCAAAGGGAATTTCCTATAGTTCTTGTCCTATATCTGCTAGCAACATGAGCCAGTAAATGGAGGATAATCTGAAGGCTGCCACCTTCAGCATTTGCCTTATTTTGCTCTGTGCAGAATGTGATATATTCAGCAGTTTTGAATTAAATAGATGAAGCTGAATGCAGCACAGTAATCCAGGGGACTGGGAGCATTACTATGAGAACTATATAATGCTAACACATATTTTCAGGGACTTCAAGACATTGCTGATGAGAGGCAGGGAAGCCAAATCTTGCAGTGAGTTAGGAGCCAAGTTGCTGATAAAAAAAAAAAAAAAAAAAAAAAATTGGTGACTCAGTGTGAGACAGGAAAAATAGAGATTGAGAGGACTACCATAAACAAAACAAGCTGGATTTGCTTGTTTGGACTACACTTTGGTGGTAACTAATAATCCAAAAGAGCACAAACAGTAGAAAACAGAACTGCAAACAGAACTTCATTACTGCACAAGCAATCTAAGAAGTGAGGTTATTTCTCACAACTTTAAAATAAGTGGTTTAACCCCTGGTTTTGTCATAATACCTCCTTTTTAAGAAGAAAAACAATTACAGAAGGGGGAATCCTCCAGAGAGAAGTTTGGGGGTGCTTTCCAAGGGTAAGAAAGCTCTCAGAAGAGTATACTAGAGGACACCTGAGCAATAAGAGCTCAGTTTTCTCATGATTTGACATTAGAAACCTCGCACTGAAGACCCAAAGCTTTCAAGCAGAGAGGTGCTAGCCAGGCATTTTTCACCACTGAACAGAATGAAGAATACTGAAACTTAATTATTTTTGTGCTATTGAAAGCTACAAAATTTTATTGCAGAGCCATAAGATGGTTAAGTACAGTATCAGAATTTAAAAAAACCCAAACTGTTTATCAGTCAAAGATTTTGAAGCCAATGGTTGCTTGTTTCTCTTTCCATTGCTAAGCTGTCACACATGAAGTAAAGAGGGAACACAGTCAGTGCTGGGCATATCAGGATGAAGGGTTTATTTTTTTTAACTCTCACCACTCCTTACTTTCTCTTCCTTACTTTCTGAGCTTAGGGGTGCCACTCTTGTTTAGGCTGATTGCTCTGTACGGGCCAGATTCTGAGAGAACCAGTGGAGGGCTTCTTCTGGTCTCTTCTCACCAGAGCATGTCAGCATTGCCCTGACACAGCACTGGGATCCTCTCTAATTGACCCATCCAAATGGAACTAATAGTTTTGGCTGCAATTTATTGCTTCTGTACCCTAAAAGTTTTCTTCATTCTGTTTGGTCTTAGCTGTAAAGTGGATGTAGGATTTTTATTTGTTTCTTCCACTGCTACCTTTGCCTTTTGATGGTTATATAAACCCAGTCTTAAATGATTTATTTTTGTTTTTCTGTTTGTTTGATAGAGCCTATTTGTGATTGCTGAGGATCTGAAAACTTTATAAGTTTTCCCTGAAATCAACTCTTATTCTTTATTTGTTTATGAGTTCAGCAAACATCTTTCCACAAGACCACACATCCATCAGATGGTTATTATTAAAGCAACCTGATCCCATTTATGACTCAGGTTTTGAAAAGGCTGTGTTACTAAGTGTATCCTTGCACCTTATTTCTTTATTTTAATGCTTTAATTTTCTTTGGTGTGTGTAGGTAGGAGTTGCATACTAGAGATATATTTGTTACACCTCCTTCTCCTATTTTTTCTCCGGTTCACAGCACTCCATACATTGTTGCCTGTCCAGTGTATTTGGGTTTTAGGGTTTTTTTCTTGTTAGGCAGGTTGAGTTTTTTGGGGGTTTTTTGTTGGTCAGTTCATTTGGTTTGGTTTGGGTTTTTGTTTGCTTATTTGTTGTTATTTTTTGTTTGCCTGTATGGGTTTTGTTTGTTTGTTTGTTTGTTTGGGGGGTTTTGTGCATTTGTTTGCTTTTGTGTGTGTAATTATTTTTTTGTTAGCTGGTTTGATTTTTTATTATGTGTGTATACTCTGTAATGGTTCCTCCTCTCAAATGTGTATTCCAAAGCTTCTCCCACTGGCAGTGATTCATTGTTGCATCCAATATCATAATTTGCACCACTGTGTGCAGAGAGACCTAAGAGAGTCACATTCAGGAAACATTTTATTGGAGCAAAATATTAACCATGGGAGGTACCTTGTTGTTTTCTCACTGTAGATTCAGTAGATGGAGACAGCCTTGGAAGCACACATTAGCATTAGAACTGTCCTTTTGTGAGTGTGCAGAGAGGTCAATAAGTACATGAATATAAATTAGCTTGGTGGGCTAGTATGGCCATTGGCTAGGTCGAGTATTTCTTTTCCATTTAATTGTTTAGTGCACCTGAATTAATTTGAGTGTCTAAATCCTGCATATTAATTCTGTGCTGCAGTATGTAAAGCTTTAGACTAATCCCTTTAATAATTTACAGTATAAACACCTCAATCAAGCAACGGCTTTATAATTAGTTCTACTTTTAGACTGGATATTATTTACTTTTTTATTGCCCATAACTTATTCCAGCTTTTAATTGCAGTGATTAGACAGACTTCAGAATTTAAGCTTAAATGGTCTCTTGCAGAAACCAGGATAGATGCAAAAGACAGGATTGTAACAATCCAAATGTTAGGGAAGAAATTCTCCATTTTTTGTTTTCTGAGATGTTACTAAAAATATGCCTTAATTTCACCATTGAGTCATAAGATCAAAATCATATTGTCAAAATCATAGGAGTGGATATAGGAGCTGAATTGATTGATTGATTGATTGATTGATTGATGAGCATGATTCAACTAAGATTATTTTTATTTATTCTGTTGTGTCTAAAAAAATGCTGACATGATCACAAAATCCCCATATGCAATGAAGCTCCTGGTATGTAAACAATGATTTATCTTCTCAAGGACAGATCTATTTTCCTTAATATATCTTTTACCAATGAGTGTTTGGAAGAAGAAATCATCTTCACAATGAGAACGTTTTAGTGGTCAGGATGTATTGTTTTGAAGGCAGCATTTTAAAATGAGACTAAATTTGATATTTAAATTAAATGTGTTAAGACAGTTTTTGTGTTAAATGTTAAATGTTACTGTGGATTATTAAAACCATATTTGTTCAGCATGGGTAAACCTGTTGAAGAGGAACCTTGTGTAAGAAACATAACATTTTTAAATATTAATGAATACACTTTTACCAATCATTTGAACCAATTAAACAACATACACATTTTTTATGTACTGAGTGTTTTAATAAATCGAAGCATTACGCATTTTGAAACACTGGATGCAAAGAAGTTATTCTGAATTAGTCCAGTGTAAATATGGTTAGAAAAATAGTTGTTATTGGCTTGTTTTCTGGTATTTTTTCCCAAGCTTATTAATAAATTAATTTTGGCTCCATATTTTTTTCCTTACATGTCACAAACTATTTTCTACTTAGCCATTGTGGCTGAAAGCACACATAGTCTAGACAAGTAGTTTCTCCTGCCTGATACGCTGATAGCTGAGGAAAAGCTAAAAGGTTAAACAACTTTTTAACCATTTCAAAAAAAAACTACTCTTATTTACACATATAATTTTCATTTAGGTGACAATAAAAGAATTTTGTTATTTAAGGAAAGCAGTCATTGTAAAATTAATATTAAAATGAATGTATGTAACGGGACTTCTTTGTAAGGAAAGTATATTCCATTTTAGTTTCTGGTCCAGCAGTTGTTTCAGTTTGCCCATATGTCCATCTTCCATGTGTTTGTGTTCATAAGGATGCTGATTCAGTTTGCCCACAGACATTCATTCCTTCGGAGACAATGGCAAGGACTTGTACACTGCAGAGGGCCCTCTTGGTAAAACAGTGCAGCAAATCCTTACACATAAGGAATAATTCTTCTTCTCAGTAATATAAGTTTCCTAAGAGAGAGGAGGTTGAGGAGCTTTATAAGTGACTGAGAAGAAGCAGTAGATTGTGCCAGTACTGGTGGGGTAATAAGAACAGTTCCCTTGCCCATTTGGAGACGGAGAATGTGCTTAGTTCCACATTCCCAGGTGCTTTTTCTTGCAAAGTCCAGGAGTGCAATCCTTGGAGGGTGTGATCTCTTCTGTTACTCCTGATTAGGCAGGGTGTATGTCTGTGCATGATGCCTGGTTTCCCTCACACATTTACACTCTGACCTGGAACATCTCTGCCTGCCAGCAATGGCCAGCATGTAACAGAGAGAGCAGCCTTTTGTTGCACATGTCTGTTTCAGTGCTGAACAAGGTGTTTGAATCACAGCTCCTCCCCTGCCACAGAAACCTGAACTTGCATCGTGCCTTTGAATCTCTTTCTTCTCTTTATGACCCCTCACCAGCCGTAAGGCATTTGAATCAAACAGAATCGCCACTGATCCAGAGTAAGAGAATCAGGATAACATTTAGATGTTATTGTCTGTGAAAGCAATGGGAACTGGATTAACAGAGGCTGAGGTGCAGAATATTTAGGATGATCAACATGTCTTTCCCATTCACCAACCTATTAGTTTCACAAAAATCCTAATTTTTCTAAATACTGGCAAAAAATAACATAGTTATTTCTTTCTATTTTATCTTTTCCATAATGACTGAATATAGGAGGAGGGTAAAAGGAGAACATTCCCTGAAATTCTGCTTTTACCTAGTTTGATTTTCTAATTGGTGCAGTATTATCTAGTTAAAGAGACTTCCTCCAGCAGCCTTTTGGGAAGTGTTCTTTGTTACAGGAAGCCTTTTATTTCATTCTGCCAAGGAAACGAACCAATTTCATAGGATCCTTTTATCCCAGAGAAAGGGCACCACTTCTTTATTTTCAAGGTTGTGCATTTTTGCAACTGTAAAACATACTCCACTACTGAAGCCACAGTTATATACACTTGTCAATCAATCCTAACTTACTACTGTATGGTTGTAGCATTTTATATAAAAAGTGAGGGATTAAAGGCTCTGACAAAATGAAAGGTACACTTAGAAGACAAAGTACAATACACGTTATTAGACTGTGAGAGAAGTAGGTGTAGGAGAAAAAGATATACCAATATTTGATTTTTCACACACATTAAAGTATTATTTAGGGACTTCTGCAAAACATTTATGATGTGACATTTTGCTTCCATTTTTCTTCTTATCATAAACACTTGCAGAATACTATTTATAAGCTGGTTTTATAGTGTATCCACTATATGATATTAGGAAACGATGTCCAAAATTTTTTAACTGAAAGAAGTATGGAAAATAATGCCATGACATATATCCTAAGACAGAAATACCTTAGGTATTCTAAGGTAGAAATCTTTCACAATGTAGAAGGACTACATGTTCACAGTTTTGACTATCAGTTTCAAAAATTTAGAGTTAGAAATCTGGAAGTAAAACCACATCATCAATTGTTATATCACCAACTAGAAATTAAAATATAAAAAATTATGTTCCTTTTCTTAGCTGGCTTTTTCCAAGGACATTGGAGAGGTGTGCTAGAACAGACAGAGCAGTAAGAGAAAATCCACTTAAATCAGACAATAGGAGAACATTTGTAAACTATCATTTCTAAGTTTGGTAAGGGGGCTCTGTAAGTACCTATGCAGCCTTCATTGGGGCCCACAAGAACCTGAAGCGCCAGAGTGTGTGTTTGACCATCCTGTAGCCTGGTTAGTTGAAGAGAAGCTAATCTTGCTAAAGGTCTGTGTACTGCCTAGTCTGTTGGTGTGCTGTCTCTGTGCTTTTCATGTGGGAGATGAGTCAGAAAGGAGTGAAATTCTTGCTCATCCGTAATTTTCAGCACTGTGGAACACAGTATCACGAAGTGACAAGGAGCAGAAGTCCATAACTTTTTCCACAGGGCTGACTGGGAGCCTGTGAGAAGGTGTGTGGACTGGAGCAATAGGATCTGAGGACACGATGGAGACAGTGGCTTTGGGAATCTGCCCTCAGGTTACTGTCAGAACCCACAAACTCTAATATTTATGTCTCAATTTCTACTGCATATAAACACACAAGATTTTGCTGTCTTCGAGGAGGACAATTGTATATTGCTCCTGTACTCTAAGTGAAGAAGTAAAAGTATTATTCACAGATTCTAATTTCCAGCAGCAGTAATTCTTGTTTGGAATCTTGGCCTGGAATCTTTGGAAGACTTGGTGAAATAGGATGTTTAACTGCTAGACCTTCCTATTTTTTTCTGCTGCCTCAGTATCTTTGTGTGTTTCAAGAATTATCCCCTACCTTCCTCTTGGTCCATCCTCTCACTGTCAAAGTGTAAAGCTTTTTTTTTTCTAAAAGAAGGAAGCTTTTCAGTATTTCTAAAATTTCTAATTCAGAAAATTCCCAATTTCACAACAAAGCATTTGTTTTCTGGGTCCTCCTGACTATCCTTTCTGCATGCAGGATAGGTGATCTGACCAAGCAGGCACATTCAGAGGGAAGAATATAACTGCTTTGCTTGCAAAAAGTTTGCAACATTTTCCTTAGCGGCCCATGCTATTTGAAAATTTTCTTTTCTGTGTGGGTCTCACAAATTTTTTTGCAAGTAAAGAGAACTTTTACTTATGTTATATTATAAAAGAGATACAATTAAAGTACTGTTTTTATACAGCTTATGTCAACACCTCAATACACTCTTGCCTAGAGCATTAGTGATGGTTCATTGGTTATTCTTTACCTTGTGTGTCTCTCACTCCAAAATGGGAAAATGGTGTTCTGATTTAAAATTAAAAACAGGATTTAAAAGCTTAGAGGATAGGTTTTATATACTTTATATTTTTAATCTACAAATATCAAACATGAGTATGCAAAAATAAAAACATAAAAATTTAGCTACATTCAAAAAAAAGCTTACTTTTGGAAAGGGAAAAATAATAATAATAGCAGATATGATCTTAAGATCAAAATTTTGAGTGAGGAATCTGAGGAAGTATATAAAACTTTAACGAACATGTTAAATGTACCTTTCTTTTCCTTTCTTTTTACATTTTCTTAGAATGCAGCATTAGAATTTATGGACACAATTTTTCCTAAGCAGTGGCATAAAATCAGTCTTCATTAAAGTACTCTCAAAGGCAAATTTATAAAGCTCTTTTGCTTTTATCTTTTAAAGAAACCCCAAAATCTTGTATACCTTATTCTTTTTCTTAGAAAAAACCCCAACAATCTTTATAATACACATATATACTGTCACCCAAAAGAATCCCATAGTTATATTTGAGTCTATAGGAGTTATAATTTTAGAGCACAAATAGAGTAACTTTTTAGGTAGAGATTAAGTCCTGGTACTTTTGAAAAGAATGGTAAAATATCCACTATCTCTTTAGGAAAAAGTATTCCCTAATTTAAGAAAACAAAGCTTAATTCAACTAAAAATGAAAAAAATAAACAAAACAAAACACAAAAACATCCTTTTAATTTTTTTCCTTTTCTTTTTTCTTTTTTTTTCTTTTTTTCCTGAACTTCTAAATTAAATGTATGAGAGAATTAATGTCTCATAATCACATAAGATCTTTTCTTGGCATGTCATCAGATATCTCTGGCTGGTGGGCTGTTGAAGCCGAGAGTAAAGGAGAAGAAAGAGGAGAATGTTTTTGGCATCCCACTCTGAAAACTTACCCACTCCTGAGGCTTTGTCCTAGAACGGGCCCTTGCTCTGAATGCCTTCTGATGACTGCAAGAGCATGACTTTTCCTTCCAGAACTCTCTGGTGAAGAAGGCACAGCAGAAATTTGAACTAGAGTTTCTTATGTTCCATGCAAACTTTTAAAGATATTTTCATACCTCCTTGGTTTGAAAGTCTTGGGGCAGTTCAAGTTTTTCAGTGAAAAAAACTTTCAAAAAACTTTGTCTTGTTTCAGAAAACAGCTGAAACAAGATGAAAACCCAAAAATGCAATAGAATGAAGTCAGGAGACTCTCAGCATTACCTGCTACTATATTTTTTGTATTTTCAGAGATCCAACTTAAGAAATCAGAAAATTTCAAATTAGGAAATTAATTGAGTATGGCCAATTCAGTTGCCAAATGTCTCTAGTTGCCAAAACCTGACTTTGTCAGGTAGGACAGGGCTAACATTTAATTTTATCCTAGGTCAGCTGCTCAACTTTGAGACTACTAGCAATCAAACCAGCATTCAGCCTAGAAACCAAAGTTTCCAGCTCTCTTAAACTGTGATGACATCCTTTTACAATGAAAGGGAAAAATTTGGCTTGTATTTAAACCTCTCTTTCTCATAGAACATCCTAAAAAGATGTATGTCCATTGAAGTAGTATTTCAAGAATATTTACAGCACCCTGCTGGTGTTCACAGAATTCAGCATAATAGGATTGCTTTTCCATCTCCTTTACTTTATGGAAAGCCTTGGTTGATCCTTTAGTGCAGCATGGTTTGCTGCTTTTCATCTCCCAGGCAACAATAACCTCTCATCATGATTACAGAGCTTCCTGCAGACAGATGGGCCTAATCCCAGTGCTCCAACAATTTAGTAATCTATTCCAATCAGGACTTGATAGATTTGATAGGCCATCTGTAGCCAAGTGAGACAGATTCAAGACAGGTCAAAAACTGGGAGGCTTTCAGAAAAGCTTTCTGCTGTTTCACACAGACAATCACTCTGAGAAGAAAGGAAAAAAAATTGAAAAAATGGGGGAAAAAAAACACTGAGCAAACTCATTCACTGCCTTCAGTACTTTAGAATATAATTCTATTGTAATTACTACTACTGAATATGACTCGGAAGACTGAATGAAACCCTTCATATGAGACTTTATGAATTGAAAGGAACCAAAGAAACGATATGCAACCGTTATAAATTAAGGCTAATACCGGTGAATAATTGTGGAAGGAAGGAACAAAACCTGAAATATTTTTGAGGAGATCATTAATTTTAAAGTATAAATTACAATAAGACTCAACAGAACTGCTTGCCATTTGGATGAAACAGAACATTTTTAATGCACATGACATTTTATTTCATTGAGGTGGAGATGGAAAACCAGTGTTTTGAGTTGACAGGAAGATGACTCTTACATTATCCCTATTTTGATTATGAGGAAAATAATCCATAAGAGCTTGCTGCACAAACATCAGTAATAACAACAGCCAATTGCATGCATACACATTCAAGAACATTTAGTTTCTAGAGTCTGCCTCTTAACTCTGGTCTGGAGTGTGTAAAAAGTTGTTTTAATGCATTATTTTGTCCATGAAGTTTTGTTGACTTTGTCAGGAGTTTGAAGTTGACAGGTGTGTTGGCAAGATTACCCTAACTTCATTGCAACCACCATCAGCCAAGGGTGATTGTAGTAACCTTTATGTGCAATGAATATTGAATTAAATTTTCAAAATCATAGACCATAATTATTCCTTTGGTGTTTATCAGAAAGAGCAAAAGCAAGAAACAACAGTGAAGATTTTTTTTTTTAATTTAGCTGGAATAGATATCTGGAACAGATATCTGGAACAAAAAGAAAACTGACATATTTTTTTATTTTTTCTCTTTCTGTAGGAGATATAAGTTTATTCAATATTTAAACATCACAGTTCTCCTTGCACATTTTTGTGCTTTTTATAGTTCACATTTCTTAATCTGACTTTACTGCATGCAAAAATGTTAGAAATACTTTTAATACTTACAGTTAAATCAGTTAATATAACAATATATCTGGGTTTTAGGCAAGGGGAAAAATTATGTGAGAGAATATGATGTTGTGATGCCAATCTAAAGCTGTTACAGTTAAGCTCTTAGGATACACTTTATCTTTCAACAGCTCTCTTGAAATACAAGAATGAAATGAAATTTCCTTAATCTTTCTAGCTCCTTAGGGCTAGAAAGCCATAGGGCTAAACTGCTAGCTTTTTTCCTAGGATTTCAAGCAGGCTGATGAAGAATTCTTAATAATATTCTTAATGTAATAACATTAAAGAATGGGTATAGAAACCTGGAGTTTCCTGTTTGCTTTTGTGCTGTAAATCACTGAGTCATAGAGCAGCTTGGGTTGGAAGGGACTTTATAGATCACCTGGTTTTAACTGCTCTGCTATGGGCACCTCTCACTAGACCAGGATGCTCACAGCCCCATCCAACCTGGACACTTCCAGGCATGGAGCATCCACAGCTTCTCTGCACAACCTGTTCCAGAGCCTCAACATTCTCACAGTAAAAAATTTCTTCCTTATATCTCTAAAGCTTCCAGCTTTCCCCGTCATCCTGTTTCTACATGTGCCTGTAAAAAGACCCTCTCCAATCTTCTTGTAGGCACCCTTCAGGTACTGGGAGGTGCTGAATGATCTCCCAAAAATATTTTCTCCAGGTTTAAGTAGCCCAAATTCTCTCAGCCTGTCTTAGCAGGAGAGATGCTCTTTCTCTGAAAAAATCAAGGAAATTATTTCTGTAATCTCATTTGTGGGGATTTTTTGGTGTTTTATTTTGTTTGTTTTTTGTAATGGACAAGGGAATGAATCATTGCTTCTGCTAAACTTTCAGGAACGTTGTTAACATAGTCATAGTCTGGGAAGATTTTATTGAATACAAGTACTTATAGCAAACAACAGTAGAAATTTTGAAATTTGATTTGTATTAGCATAGTACTTCTGAGCTTTTCCTCACCAGTTGCTTGTGACATAACCACATCAAACTACAATCCAATGTCTTCCTTGGGTGACCTCTTAGCCTGAATTTTTTGAGTGCATTTTTTGGCTTATCTTAGGTTTTGCAATCTAAACTCTGCTGTGTGTGGCTGAATTCCCTATTGGGAATTAATACCCTGTTAAAACAGGGTGTGAAAAAAGCCAAAGGAAAAGACAGCCTTTAATAAATATAAAAGATGCCTCTCCAAGTCTAATTTTAAATTCAAGGATGCCTCCACATGAATAGTTTCAAAGACAGAGAAAGACACAATAACAGGTCTGGTTATACGGTTTGTTAAACACAAAATAGAGCTTTACAGCGTAGCCTCTGTTTCTGTCATGACTGAAAAAGTAATAACATGTTCAGAAAAGAACACTGTTTAATGAAGATGCATCTGATGCAGGGAAAGAAAGGAAAGAAATTCTATCTAGGATTTCATAACAGACTCTTTGAAAACATCCATACTCTTTTTATGTAGACTGCAGAGGAAAAAAGAGTCAAGGCCTAATTAATTTTATAAGCCTACTGCAAGTGGAAATTTCTTCTCTGTTAGACTCTGACCATTATGTTTACTGACTTTCACTTTGCAAGAATCTTCACCCTGGTAAAATATTCTGTGGGAAATCTGGTTTGTGTTTCTTTATTCAGGGTGAGATTTGAGATAACTTAAATTCAAATAGTATCCAGCTTACTGGGGAACAGGAATTTTCTTAGAATGAGAGAGGAATGGAAAAAAGCAGAATCTAGTAAAAAATCACAGATACGTGTAACAGACCAATCATTTTTTATTGTAGTGACAGTTATGGTAGCTCTATTGTATGCACCAGGGACTCATGCATTATCCAATTTTCCCTTGTATTTTAGTAGAATCTAGGGTAGCAAAAATACTAACATATATTGTAAATGTGTTTTGCTTATATATATGTTAAATATATAAAATAAGCATCACTATCTACAAATAAATTTGGGCTCAGTACACTCCTTATGACTTCTAAAATTATTTTAAACTATTTGGATAGCAGAGACATTGGAGTCTGGAAAATGTCGAGAGCAAGGAAGTTCTTTATAAGGGGAGTGTGATAAGAAAGGACAACTGATAGCAACGGTGTATCAGAAACTTCAAAGGTTTTTGCCTTAGCAAAGGCATTTCCTACTGTGTTTTCTTACTTGCCAACACTTCCTTCTGAACCCCCAGGCAGAGTAACTGATCTGAGCTTAAATACGTTGGAGAATCAGGAAAGTACTTTGAAGAGTACTTTGAAATCAAAGGAACAAAGGTGGTTTAAATGAAAGGATTTATCCTGTCTTGCTGCCTGTTGTAAAGGAGCAGTATAAGAGGGGGAATGTTTGAGTTGTTAAATGTAAGTGGAGGGCAAGGAAAATAAGTGTGTTTACTGCATTGTCAGCTGTGTGTTAAGTTTTCCATTGCCAATAATGAAACATCTTTGCTGCCTGAATGCAGCTGTTGCCGGTTGCTTGAAAACATGTATAGGAATATGAGCATTTTTAAATTTCTATTTATTGGACAGTTATTTTAAACTCTACATTAAGTACCTTCAGTTTGACTTAGGATAATTTTCAAAATCTTCACATCAAACCTTTTAAACTTTGTAAAAAAAATGAAAAACACCCAGAAATATCATTTTTACAAGTGTGAAACATGCCATTTGAGAAAAAACTATATATACCATGTGTCACAAGTATCAAATTGTCTTTTGTCCTCCTTATAACATCTCTTTTGACTGTCTAGTCTAACAAAAAACCCCAATTCTTTCTTCTCCTTTTGATGCTGTGGTGAATTTTCAACTTGTATGCAGTGCACAAGGAAACGGAATGAAATGAAGGTGAGTGAAGGTCATCATGCACACTTGATGTATGAGGATGGGAGAAAACTAGGAGAGGGTGGGTTAAGAAAATTTTCCTTCTCTCTGTGAGATATTGTTGGGCTATAAGTGGTGGCTTGTGGATTTGGAGCCTGAGAGAAAGTTCTAGGAAGCTCATTGTATGAATCAGGTTTAGCACCCTTTCAGCCTGAAAAGCAGTGCTCGGGTCTGACATGGCCCTCAACAAGGATGTGTATGATATGCAAAACTGCAGAGGTGTTCTTAAAGTCAAAATGCAGCAGACATTGGGATGGGGGCAGGGAAAAGGAAATATAGCATAGTTTGAAGAAGCAAACGAATTCCCTCTTTTATGAATTTTCCTTTCCCAAAACAAAGCTGAAAATTTCTCTTTCCTTGTCTGCACTTTGCGTGCAGCTGCTAGATCTTAATATCTTCTCCCATGAACTCCTGTCATAGTAAAAATCCTTCTAAATGCAGTCACAAGATACTAGAGTAAAAATGAAGCTTATCTACTAGGAGACATTTCTTATTTATTTAGAAAGTTTAATTGCAAAAAGGCTTTCTGAGAAATAGGCAATCTGCTCTTTAAAGGAAATCTTTACTAAAGAAACTGTGAGTGATTTGAAAATAGGTATGCAACCAAGGTTTCCAAAGATAACATAAACAATTTATGTAATGTCATATTGGAAAGCTTGCTTAAAAATTTTTTATGAAAAGTCTGAACAGTCACCTTTAATTGAATAGGAGTAGACTATTCATCTTGAAATTAAATGTTTTTTAAGACAGTTGTGTTATTAAGGGCAGCCAGAAGCAGGCATTACCAACCTCTTCTTCTATGGTGATGAAACTGAACACCACCTTTCAGTGAGGATGAGAGAAGCTATTGCATTTATAAAGGAAAGAGTGGTTTCATTGTACAAAGGCCTTAGAGGTACTGTATTACTTCCTTAAGTCTCAGTTTATGACAGAATGAGACACTGAAAAATATGTCAATCTATAAAATAAATTAAGTGTAATTAAATTGGGTAATGGGGCATATATAATGTGCAATTTTAAAAATATTGATGATTCATACTTAGAATTGTGGTTCTACAAAGTACTTTAGTCATGGGATCACAAATGAATGAATCTTCATTCTGTTTCTAACTGGCATTCATTTTTGACATCCCCATGGGGAAAGCAGGCATGAATAGTGGATGATCTCTGAACATTTCAAGACATTTCGCACATTAGAATAATATATTTTGATTTTTAGATGGGACTACATTTTTGTAAGACATTTTGAGTTACTTAATACATGGCTGAATAGGGTGGTTGTGAGAACTACAATCCCACCTGTTGATGAACAGAGAATCACTGTGATGCTAGAGTTTAAAATTATTTGTAACTCCAAAATAATATAGGGAGTAATCTGAATTGTTTCACAGGTTTTTCTAAATTAAGCTGGTTGAAACAATTACATTTTTATCCAAATTGCATCTCTTTAAAAAATAAAGTTCTAATTTTCTCTACAAAGTTTAATGAAGGATTTATGCATGCAGAAATATCAGAATGATTTCTTAGGTATGAGTGATCAATGGCAACCTTGGCAAGCAGGTAAGAATCACTAGTTGTAGGCATTAAAGTTAAAATAAAATTTTGAGATGCACCTACACAGATGTGTAAAATGTATTTCTGAAAATAATAATTATATTTTTGACATATCACTAAAGCATGGGAGACCTTTCAATGTGTTTGTCTGGAATCAGATTGAGATATGTCATTAAAGTTGCCAGTAGGCAGCAAGAATGTCTTGATGGAAATGGTTTTCAAAGCAATTATTTAGTCTGAGGATCCTCCCCTAAAGAGCATTCAGTTTGCTTTATGTGACATTCATTATAGACACTTTTTCTGTAATGAAGAATAAATCACTGTAACAGTCAAATTCTACCTTTTTGCAAAAATATGTATGAAATGTGTGTCTTTGGCTCAGCCTGCGCTGTGAAAGGTTGTTTAAATCTAATTTTATGCTGTCCTTGTGCTTTATTGCTGTTTCTTAGTTTCTATATGGATAAAAATACAACTAGAAATATGACTAAAATTGTAAAACAGGTCTAAATTATATTGCACAATTTCCAATTTTCCTGCTTGATTTTCATGTAGTTGGGGTTTTTTTTGTTTTTTTCTTAATGGGCTGTTTATGTCCTTGTCGACATAGAGGAAGAATTTCGGTTTGGTCATAGTGGAGTAGATGAACAGAAAAACATAGAGTACCTGAAAATAATTCCCAACTAAATACCTTCAGCTGGAGAAAAATAAAAAGCTGTGAAGCCTATTTTATACAAAGGGGTAGTGGCTGGAAAAACGTGGGGTTCTTTTGAAAGTTGTGAGACCTAAGCACAAATATGTATTAATTTATTACTGGACAAAAGATGTGCTGGTCGCCGCTATCAGGGTGATCCCGAGATTGTGTTAGAAAGTCCTTTTTCCAACCCGGCTGTCCAAGAAGGAGTCAGGAGTCTTCAGCTGTTGCTCTCATGGTTGTTTATTAATTGTTATCTAGAACATTTTCTGTCTGGCCTGCCGCAATCTGTTCAGCAGGTCAGTCTGAGGCACACTGCCCGCCCAAGAGGCCGGTATTGTCTTTTATACTATAAGCTACGTATTTGATATTTACTATTATGTTCCAACACCTATCACCTATGTTAGACAGTGACTTCCTACTCTAGACCAATCTAAAAGTGCCAACATCACCCAAATCATGGAGGCTAGGAAGAAGGAGAAAGGACAGGGCACGCCCTGATTCCTCCATCTTGGAGCCTCAGACTCCCAAGTACAAAGTTCCAAACCCCTATGTACAAAATCTTAAAATTTTTCCCTTCACCCTGTGATCATTACTACTGTGCTATCTAAACCTTTGTGACATTTAATTCTTCCCATAAAGTTGGTAACTGATTCCATGGGTCAAACTCAAAGCCACAGGGGTCTTTGGCTGCATGTCAGGGCCTCTGACTTCCCCCCTGGCCAGGGCTTGGATCATCCAGGAACGTCAGAGAGACATCCCAGATTCTGACAAAAAGACAGAGTAGGCTTTGTAAACACAGATTCAGTTTTCACTCAGGCATTACTTACATGAAGGTCCCATATTTTCTTAAACTCTGTGTGCCTGGGTAGACTGTGAGTACTGAATGATTTGAATTTTCTGTAGCTACTGCATGCAAGTCATCTCCAGTATGAACTATGGATCCCAGTCCATACTCACGATGTGAGATGACACCAAAATGTTGCATGGATACACGGCACAACTGAGGCTTAGGGCATGGCATCTTCAAAAGAGCTCTGATGAGTAATGCTGCATGCTAAGACATTCACCAAATCCTAGTCTTTACAATATCAAAAATTAAGTGATGATTCCTGTTTGAGTAACTTTATTAAAATTATAAGTAGGATTTCACAGAATCACAGAGTCACAGAATAGTTATTTTTGAAGGAAGCACAGTGTGTCATCTGGTCCAAACTGTCTGCTCAGGCAGGGTCATCCTAGAGCACGTTGCACAGGACTGTGTCCAGACACAGGTTCTAAGTATAGATATTTTTGTTTGTTTGACAGCATACTTAGAATGTTTTCTGAAAAATCTTGACCTAGTCTTATTTTTAAATTTAAGTTTTACTCATTAAAGAAGCCTATTTTAATTATTTTAATAATAATTTTGAAAAATTTAAGTCATAGACTCCTACTCGAGCCCCTCCTACTTCCAGTGTAAAACAAGGCAACTCTATCAAATGTGATCTATAAAATGTGTTGGGGGGAGGAGAGAGAGATCTACAGATGAGCAATTCCCTACACTTGTTTTGTATCTTTTCATAAGATTTGCTTTACTGACAAACATTAGCAGTGAGCAAGCACTCTAATCACATATAACATCTGTTGTACATTTAGTTGCTTATAGAATTTAACAAGTCTAGAAGAGCAGAGGATGTTAGATTTTTTTCCTTATACACTCATTATTGACATTTGGCTTGAGCTGCATTATAAAATCAGTGTTGAGTATGGGTCTGTTGGTCTTAGCTCAGTCTCTCATGAATTGTAAGCATGACTTGAATAATAAGAGGGTAGTAAAGTATAAGCTGTGTGTTTAGAAATGAATTGCATAACAGCCATCAGAAACGGCAACATTTCCATGCAGGCAGCACAGGCAGAGCAAAGCACATTGTAGGCTACTACACTTATTGTTATTGCTAAATGGCTGTAATTAATTTAGAAAAATGTTGACCCTACCAGATGATTCAGTATAACATGGCTGTGGCTGTTACACATGAATGAACTTGTGTATTCAATGCATTACTGTATAATTGTCCTTTTTGCTTATTAGAAACTCAGGAGATGTGGCATTATTTATGACAACATTTCAACAAAGGCACTATTGGAAAATGTTTTCTGTGTAAGAAATGTTATTGACCTTAAAAATGTTATTTTTCTATGTAAAATATAAATTATGTCTAAGATGCTACACCTGTGCAAAAAAGGAAAAAGAAAATTGTGTCAGCATTTTATTACAAGTCTCCATTCTAGCTATCTCAGCATCTGATTTCCAGGTTACACATATATCAGCAATAACTGAATCATTGAAGGTTCTCTGAGGTTTGCAGCATTAAGAGAAAAAAACAAACAGACTAGTTTTCAGAATCAAACATTGAATTTCTGACATGATATAATAAATTTCAACAAATGCTTTGATACATATGTACACCATATTGGTATATGTAGCATACCACATTTTGATTTCTAGCTCAGTGTCTCAGTTACATGTGCCTTGTTTAATTAAATATGGCTGATGATTATCGGTCCTAGTTTATGACTTGAATTTAAATTGGGCAAGAAGACCGGTCATTTTATCATGATTCCATTAATGTTATTTTAAGTTCAGAATAATATTGTACTTAGGTGTAAAAATGCTTGAAGAAGTACTATGTTTTATATCTACCACTGTCCTGAAAAAAAAAAAATAGAGAAGCTGAAAAAGTAAGCATATGTATTAAAAGTGACAAAGATAGATGAGATTAGCTTAGCTTTTTTGCTTGACAGGATTTTCCCACGACATATGTTCAGTGCTACCAGGGTCATTACAGAGAGCACTGACTAATCAGGGAGACAGATTCACAAACAGTGACTGCAACACATGGTAACCTCTCAGTGTTAAAAAAGACCACTGCAGTCATTTGTAAACATGGTCAGATAATGTGCGTATTTATAATTTTGATTGCTTCAGCCACAAACCCAGAGGTCTTTTCCTTAACACTTCAATAGTTTGAAAAGAAAAAGATCTTCTAAGTTAACAGTGTCTGCTGCTGAACCAAAGTAGTGAGGGAAAATTCTGATAGCTTTTAATGTGCCTTATCTTGATTAAGTGTATTAAAAGCACTACTTTTAAGAGTAAATCAGTAACTGTGTTTTTAACGACAAGCTGACATTAATTACGGCTGGCTATTTTAAGCCATGTTAACACCAAACCTCTTATTTATCAAATGCTGCTTCTACATGAAGAAGCTAAGTAAATCAGATTTGTGGCGAGAAGCAGCTGAAGTTCTGCGTGACTGATGCAGCTTGTCGTGAGTGCTCGGCTGACCTAATTTTACAGCTGCTCAGAGAAGACATTTGTAAATGGGCTTGTGATTGAATCTACAGCAGTCACATGCAGTGAATACAATATCTTTTATTACAAGAGATTTCTGTGGTATGCGCACAAGCTATTAGAACCTGTCAAAAGACTATTTGGTGGAGTGTCTAAATCTTATACTTGTAAGGGTAGAGGGCAATACTTTAATTTACAGACATCAGTATTTTTTATGAATCTTGGAGAGAAATATTCCTAGATTTCTGGAAAGTCAAGCTAGTGGTAGCAAACCCTATCAGATTTGCAGGACAAAATTGTGATGTTATTTTGCATTTTTGATAGAAATGGATTCCATGAAAAATATCTGTCCTTTCTTTTGTCTGCCTTGTTTTCCATGAACTTTCTTTAAAAGAGTCTATTTACCTCCCAAACTCAAATTACCATAGGATTTATGTTTCTAGTCTCAAATTCCTCAGTGTGTGAGGTACAGGCACAAAACTAAAAACTCTTTTCTGCTATGAGGTTTAAAATCTTAAGCAGAAGGATCCCAGCCATCTCTTGTCTAGAGAAGTGAATCTGCCTTAACCAGATTCAGAAGCAATTTTCTAGTGATCTCAGTAGAGATATACTCTGTCTTTGTTCAACCCAAAAGATCTTTCTTCCATAGTTTTTCTTGATATTCATCTTAAAATTCATCCCAAATTTAACCTGCTAATTGCTTTTATCAAAGATGCATTTAGACAATGTCCTTAATACCATTATTTAATGTTTTCAGCCTTGAATTGATCAGGCAGTTGAACTACATGATTACTGTAGGTTTCTACCAACTGAAACTATTCTATTAATATTTTTTCATATTCTTTTTGTTATGTATTAGTTTTATTGTTGTTCCAATATTTTCAGTTATCTAACAAGTAGGGATTGTGTCATTGTATGTATCCACTAGACTGAAACACAGAGTAGCTTTGCTTTCTCTGTGATAAAATGTACAACTGCATATTTTAAAACATTATATACACTTTTAGTGTCTAATGGTCAATAATCATGCATAAATCAGAATCTGAAGGATTTTCTGGAAATTATTTTCACAGTTCATAAAATAGAAGTCACAAAATATTTCTGAAATAAAATTAGTTCAAACCAGTACTTAAAAAAAATTATTGTGAATTTAGTCTAAGGAAAATATTTATTACAGCAAATCCCTACTTCTCATGTCGCCACCCTCCCTCTGTGCTGTACTGAGAGCCCAGATCCAGCTCCCCAACAAAGCATCGTGTGCATTGGGGGCTGCTTTTAGTTGCCCCTGGAGCTGCCCCTTCTCCAGACTGAACCTAGCCGGGTTCTTCTGCCTCTCCTCACAGGACAAGTGCCTTATCCCAAGCCACCTCAGTGGCTTTCTGCTAAGACAACTCTGATTTGTTGACAGTTTTTTTTCTGTACAGAGGAGTCAAAAACTGAATACAATGTCTGTGTGATTGTATTGAAGATTTTAGAACAAGTTCCAGAACTTCTCAAGTTCTTAAGTAGTTCAAATGGATCTACGCTCTCACCCTCACCAATGGACTTTGAAGTTAAGCACTAAGGTAGACTGTGTTACTCAGCAGTAACTTGTTGTCTGTATCCCTGTGTCAAAATGCAGCCTGGGTCAAAGTAGAGAATTTTTTCACAGCTATGAAATTCAATGCTGGAACCCATGCAAGATGGATCTATGACAACCAGTAGATTAGCTGGGAATTTGCTCTGAAGGAAAGACTGCATGTACTCTTCCAGACAACTAAAATTGTGAAGAAATAATAATCTGAGCTCATCTGCTTCAGGAAGTGACTTTTCTAAATAATTCAAATAGGAGGGAAGATTGAGCGGTAAAAGGAAGATGTCTACCTTTTACAACTCAGATGAATTTTTCAGCTGGACTAGTGAAATATGAAATTAATTGTAAATATGTGTTCGGACCTTAAAGTTGCTCTTTTAAGTTCATTTTGAATATCGAATACAAGCATGTACTCAAGATATCAGGTGTTCTTGGTAAATTAATTCAGGTTGGAATTAATTGGAAACTAAAAGTGTTGTATTTATTAGCAAGGATATTTGTATTTCTTAAATACTTAAAAGATTTCTTATAACTTCAAAATATTGCGGAAATATTTCTGTACATTTTAATTAAATCGTTGCGAGCAGAGAATAAAAGCACAACAAAGGTTCCAACATATCCTGTGTTTTTTCAGCTGTACATGATCTGCTTACATTTTACTGGCAAGGTTCTGTATGTAAGTATTTAATAAGAAGCTACATTTCATATCATTACTAATCATCATGCTGATTTTTGCCAAACACATCTTATTTGCTCTTTTCAACTTGAGTAATTTGTCTGTCTGCTATGTGTGTATCTCTGTGTGTGTGTGTGCACAGAGAGGACACATAACAGCTGGTGTTATAATTGAACACACTTTATATTTTTTTAAATATGCAGTTCTCTCAGTCATGTGAAGCAGGTTGTACCAAAAGTAATTTTGCATATAGTTTTAAAGGTGGAATTAATTGTGCTGGCTGCACTAGGAAATGAATGATTAAGGTACAAAAAATTGGGAAAAATATTTTTGTCTGAGCACCAAAGGGACCCTTCCCTGTGAACGCAGAGGGGGTTTTCACTTTCTTTTAGTTACAGATAAAATTCCATTTAGGACTAAGATATTAATTTCTCCCTAATTATGATATTATGATCTCCCTAATTATGACATCCCTGCACTCTAATACAGTTATTTTATATCAGAATAAGACTTTAATTCACTGACTTTATCAGGTTCACACTTTCAACTTATTTTCTCTTCCATATGTTTGTTTTCTTAGTCTCTGTTTCAAGTTACAGTACTCTGGTGTGCTTTATTAGATTGCTGCCTTTCTGTTAGTTAGATATATATATATAAAAGCAGCACAATGGTGAAAATGGTAAAGATTTTAGAAAACATTTTTTATTTTGTGGAAGAATGTGTGTACCCACATGAGAATTAATTCACAATCAAAATTTGGAAAGAGAAGAATTGTAACTTAAGCATGTCCACTCTATGTTTAGCCATGTCTAGTGTTTTTAAACAATGACTGTGACTGAAATTCTGTACATATGCAAGGGTATAAAATTAGTTTTCTTCTGTAAAAAGAGATACTTCCTTTTTAAGTTTCAGAAGAGTCCCCTTAAAGCCTTCACTTTAGTATGATTTCAGTTGTATTTTAATAGATTTGATATACTGTATAAAGATAGGAGCAACTGCATAACATTTTCAAGACCATTAATAGTATTATTTAGTGAAATTTTCTAAGTAAACATTTTCCCATGTACTAACAGCTGGAAGAAGACTAATAACATCAATCAATTTATGTTTACTTGCAGTGTAACTGGAACGCCTTGTAGGGCTCATTGGTATCATTCAGATTTGGGTCTTTTCTGGCGTCAGCATCTGCACATTTAGTGGTGTTATTGTGCTGTCAACACTGCAAAGACTGCTTCTAGAAAAGATATGGTTTTATTATAAAATTACATAGAACTAGGTAGAATTTAATTTCCTGTTGTGTCATTCTTGAAAAAAGTAGAAAGTTTTCAAAGCTTCATGTAACACTCCTGACTATAAAGATTCCCATTTTCTCCTTCAGTGCTACTGCACTCAAGTAACAGACAAAATACGTGGATTTAGTTCTGGGCTTGTTCTGGCACTTGGCTCTTTCCCACGGCTATTAGAAAGAAAGAGTTTTTGTGGCTTCACTGGGATTTGGTTACATGGGGAATATGGAATAGCCCTGTCCCATCACTAGAAATATTAATACACCAATAGAGATGTAAATTCCAGAGTTAATTTGAAGCACCAGCTGAAACCATCGGCTGAGGAATCTTTCCAAATCCTGTTTTTGTTTAATTATACCATATAAAAATGAGTGGAAACTTCCTTGTTTAGTAAATGTGGAAAATGTATCACTGTGGAAAAAGACCTTTAGTCCTATTTAGGGACTTCTAAGTTATAAGTAACTTGAAAATAATAATAAATAACTTGAGATACAAGGCGAAATTTCTTAATAGCAGAAAGAATGCACACATATTTTCAGCAAAACTAGCTCATACCTTCTTACAGCTTCATAGTGTTCTTTTTCTCTTTTTTTTTTTTTTGTGAACAATGTGTTTTTATACAGTACCCATTTTGCAGATTCCTAGGGCTGTTATGGAGGCATAGTAGCAGTGGGGGAGGATGTTACCAATTCTGAGTTAATCTTGAGGAATATGAAGTAACCCAGTGATTTTGGCCAATGCCTTCAAAAACTTCCTGTTTACTCTCACCTTCAGAAAACAAAGTAGATTTTTCTCTCCTAGGAAGACTGAGCTTTGTCCAACAGTGCTTTGAATGCCAGCCTGGAAAACCCCCTGCTCAGCTCCTCCATGGAGACATTGTGACCATCACTTGGTGAGCTCATGCTTAGGGAGGTGTCTCCACAGAAAGCTCCATGGAGCTGTCTTAAATGGGTAATTCTTTTTCAGTCACTATTCAAGGTTTTCAATGCTTATCCTTTGAAAAAATTCTGTATTATCATAATATATTCAATACATCGATTTTAACCAACTTTTTGTTTAACATATGGAATTTAGTAGAATTTTAGAGGACTGATTTTTTCCTCCCTTCTTGAGCAAAACTTAGTCTATATCTTCTTTCCAGCTTTTGTCTAGGATTTAAGTGAAGCTAATTTTTCACAGGCTTTTACTTTCACATGCTACTTTATGAATTGTAAATAAGAATTCATTAAAATGAAAATGACTTCTGGTTTCATTTTTTAAAAATGTTTTGTCATTACATAACAGCAAAATGGAAGTTACAATAGGATTATCCATCAAATTAAATGCAAATGTATATTTAAATGTCAAATTTTTCTTAGTTTTATGTTGAGGTGAACTATTGAAGCGAAAGTGAAAATGCAAGCAATATTTGTAAGTGACATCAATCTGATATTCTGGATATGTTGTGTATTTAGTTAATTATACTGCAGTATTCACAGCACTGACTTTGTAACTGTAAAAATACCTGGTAATGTTGACTTAATTTATATTGCTATCCAAAGAGAGCTTTATTCTAAATGTATATTGAAACAGTGATTTGAAACCCTAGGTTTAATTGATGATTCCACTGCTATGTCAACTATTGAGAAAGGAATGCCTTGCATTACACTTCATAACTTCTGGACAATTACTCTTGTAAAAATAAAGTTAAACCTGCAGATCCATTATGTTTTGGCTGTGGCCAGATTGTTATTGAGCAATTACCAATTTTAGCAAGGATTTATTTTACCTTTGGTAACAATGCGAAGCACATTCTTATTCCATACACCCTTGATTGTGATTGAGAATGGATTTATGATATTAATCATAAATCTGTTTTTTTTTACTTGCCCTGCTGTGAGGACACCATGTAGTGTAAAGCATCATGTATAATATATATCATGTATATGAATTAAAAAGATCTAGTGCAGTGTTTCATTTTCTATTCAGTAGGTTAAAAATTATGAACTGATATTTTAGCTACTATTGACTGTGATTTTTTAAATTGGTCTGGACATGCAAGAGGTGCATTTTTTTTTCTGTTTACAACAGGGGAAGAGGAAACTCCCATGAGAATCTAAAAGATATATACTTATACAAAAACGACTTTAGTATGATTTCATCACCTCACCCTGTGTGTCAGTCTGCAGGGAATTGAAGATGTCATAAGTAATTTCCTCAAAATCAAAGAATGAACAAGCAGTAATGACCAACAGTCATCACTTTGGGCATATAAAGAAGCTTTTATTTCTTGCTCTATCCTGGACTAGCCCTTTTATCAATCTTTGCCGTTCTTTACCTACACATTTTTCTGTCTCACATGTAAGTCCTTCAGGGCACAAAGCATGTGTCTGTACACTTTGGTGTAAGATAACTAATAATCTCACTTGATATTTATTGCAAAAAGAACAAAATCATGTGTTAATGTTTCACAGCAATGCCTGATAAAACAGATTAAGTAAGATTCTAATCACACTGTTAACTGTGATTATTTTTCACATGGGTTTCAATATTTGCAATGAAGAATCAGCATTGAAGATTTTATTTAAGTTAGTGGGTATGTTAATTGTCTGAATGAGAAAGATAAACAGAATTTTGCTATTGAGAAGAAATAATTGAACCTCTGTTACATTACAAGTTAAATGCACTGCTACACAGCTTCACACAGCTTAAGATCAAGTGGTTCACCTGTTCGAACTTCTGGGCTAAGGTCGGATAATCCATTAGGTTTCTTGCAGGACCCAAGGAACATGTGTATTCTTAATGTGTATTTTACAAATAAGCTGCTACTAGTGGTTTTAGACCTTCATTTTTTTCTGATTGAGTAGTACATCAATCCCATAAGTACGACCTACAAGCCAAGATAGATCAGGGTTAAGGAAAAAGAAGGTTCAGGTTTCAGCAAAAATAAAGTACTCCAAAGTCATGATTTTAAAATTGCTTTATTGAATGGATAGGCATGGCATATGGTTAACAGAAGAAAAAAAAGAGATAAATATATGTTTAATTTATTTTTAAAATTTAGCAGGAATTTAAAAAAAATATTTTATTCAAATTCTTCCAAAATTTGGGACGTTAAGGAGCACAAATAGTGATCAAAGCACTAAGAGTAAAAGAAGTGTCCTAGATGTCAGACATTAGGCTGTAAGAAATGTGTATTTCATCATATTTGCAAGAGAGAACTTGTACATAAACATAAAGTGGAAATAATTGAATTTATTTTCTCATTTGTAGGCATTTCTCATTTTTTCTCAATTTTAAGCTTCACATTGTTTTTATGTCTTGTGACTGTTTTGTCCTAAGGACAAAATTTTGTTTTGTCCTAAGGACAGAATTTTGTCCTAAGGTAGGTCTTGATGTGTTAGTCACAGAATCACAGAATCTGCCAAGTTGGAAGGGATTCACATCAAGTCCAACTCCTGGCCCTGCACAGCACCGTCTGCAAGAGTCACACCATGTACCTAAGAGCATTGATCAAGTGTCTTTTGAGCTCTCTCAGGTTGATGCTGTGCCCACTTCACTGGAGAGCCTGTTCCAGTGCCCAGCCACCCTCTGAGTGAAGAACTTCTCCTGATACCCAACCTGAACCTCCCTTGACTCAGCTTCACGTCATTCCCTCACATCCTGACACTGTCACCACAGAGAAGAGATCAGTGCCTGCCCCTCCTCTTCCCCTCATGAGGAAGTTGTACCTGCAGTGAGGTCTCCCCTCAGTCTCCTCCAGGCTGAACAGACCAAGTGACCTCAGCCGCTCCTCAGACGGCTTTACCCACCATCCTCATGGCCTCCTTTGGAAACTCTCTAACAGCTTAATCTTATTACAGACAAATGAAGTCACCATTTCCTTTAATTCTTGCTTTATTTTCCTTAATTTTTGGTTGGTTTAGGTACTATTCTTTTAAAATTTCTTGAAAAATTAAAAATACATCAAATCTTTTAGAATAGATAAAGCTTTCCACAAAATGTCCTGAAATAGCATATTAGTGTCCTTGCTAATACTTTTCATCCTGTCTATAGTGTATGTGTTTAGATAGCTATGGACATGTATATACATATATATATACCTATATGTGTGTATATATATATATATATATATATATACCTATATAAGTGAAATGTGTGTGTGTATATCTAATGTATGAATTACATGTATGTCCTCTTTTATTCCCAGTAAATTCTGTTTCTCTAGTCCATCATTAGCAATTCATCAACAGTGATGTGAAGTAACAGATACTATTTATTTTTTCCATTAAACATTCTTCTCCTTCATTCTCCATTATAACTTTGACTTTTTTGTTGTTGTTGTTGTTGTTGATCAAGACTTCTTTTCAAAGATCTTTACAGCTTCTGATCACTATTTTACATTATCTTCCCCCTGCAGACAAAATATTGTCTTTGGGCCTTAGTGCCACTTAATATCAGCCAACTTCTAGGAATACTGTATTCCTTTCAAACACTTTTAGTGAGCCACATTCAACCTGACAGTCTGAGAACAATAAAGAGAAGACTGAATCAACTTACACGACTTCACTGTTTGACAAATTGCTCTTCTTGATTCATTTGGGATAGAGAAACAGTTCTGTCAGCTATATTCTTCCAGCAGGGCTTGTTGGGAGAGCAAAGGATGCTGCTCTTTTATGTATTTCAGCAAAGGATTTTTGGTGAGCATCCAGGCATGTGGCCTGCTCTAGGAGTCCCAGAGCAAGAGGTCAGTTGAGAATCTCTCTTCTCCTTTGCCTCCAGACAACCAGAACACTCTCCAGGAGAGTGCTGTCACGTAATCGGGTTCTTCAGGCTTCCACTAGTCCATACTTTGAGAGAGTTCCTATTCTCTGGAAGGTGTCCTTAAAATTTTCTGCTCTTGTTTTGGTCCCCTGCCCTGACTAGAATGCATCTAAATTCTAACACTGATTTTCTATATTTCTGGTCACAGAAAGTTGACATAGTTTAGTGTTGGTTTTGGCCAGAAAACTTTTCCCATGTCTCCACAGGCTCTCTGTACTCATTTATTTGCTTTCTGAATCTCTTGTATTTGTATGCTTTAATTCTCTGATGGTGGCAAATAGTTAAGTGGAAGTGTGGCTTTGAGCTAACTTGTTTAGCTAGTTCTATTTTGCTTATGGAACTTGCAGCTGTGTTTCTTCCTCACATCAGAAATGTCAAATTATTTTTCTATACTGGAATGGAAAGGCCTATATATTTGAATCTCATATTAGTGTATGGCTCTGACAAATAACTCATTAATGCAAAATTACTTTGTTGATTTTAAGTTCTTCATTAAATTCCATTATTTTTGATATGCTCATGCAGAAGCATTAGTATGCAAATAGTGATATAGAGTTTAATGCATTAATGGATCCGTTGACTGCAAGTTTTCATTGTGCAAAATGTGCCTTCCTCATTCGTGCAAATGGTTAATATGATTATTTTAACCGTTTGTATATGTATTAGACAACTTAAGTATAGTCTAGATAATTCTGTCATAAATTCAAATTAATTTGATTGTATATATATGAAATGCCTAATTGTGATAGTAGTAAAGAACTAGTTTCTGGATTAATTAAGTGCATTCTAGAAGCTCAGGGGCTTTAGAGGATATGAGGACGCAGTCAAAAAGTGGAGATATATAAGCTACAGCTTATCCTGCCCTTTTATACACATCAGAACAAGAAACCAGGCCTATATTTGTTTGAGATAAAGTGGTTAAAAATCATTCTGCCAAATCAGGTGGTTGCTGTAAAAACTTTGTATGTGAAAATCAAAGTCACATTACAGCTAGCCATGATCTTGGAGATAATTGGAAAAAAAATGGTTGAAAAACTTCTTTCTAGGACACCAAAAAGCACCGTGGGATTGATAACTGAGATGGAAAATTTGAGTTAGACCTTGCAAAATGCTGAACACCTTGGAAGTGTTGAATAAAGCAAGAGACATTGTCCCATGTATAGTAGCTACAGGGCAACATGGGGCAACCAATCTTTTTCTGCAATACCTCTCAGGACTTGATGCTGCATGACTTACCCGAAGCCTCATATCCAAAGGCTTAGTTTGCTCAGCATTTTCTACTGTAGGCCTGACACTTCCAGTGTCCAGGCTGCCCTTCCAGTAACTCCCCCCAATTTACACACTGCACATGATGTTCTGTGGTGTGAAATAACCATTTGGTTGTCTTGGGTCACCTGTCCCAGCTAAGATCCCTTCATTTCTTTCTTGTACCTTCTCATTGACAGAGCATGACACATACACACACACACACACACACACACAAGTCCTTGATTTAGAATAAACATGACTTAGATGAACCCAAGATATCACGTAATGATGTGTTTTCAACTTTATTCTCATTCTGAATCCAAAATACAGCATTATAACAGCGGTTGGAGAAGCCAAAATCAGGACAGGCTGTAAGCTGTAGTCAGTGAATCATCTCTGTATTGAGTGAGACTCTACCCTTTTAGTAGGTCAAATACTTTTCTGCATTATGTTTTTTGATGCTAATGGGAGGACAAAATTGAAGTGTGTTGTGGTTTTTTTTTTTTGGTCAAGCGTGACAATTAGATAAGCATAAATGAATTGCAAGTTTTGCAGAAAACAAGCATAAGACAGTTTTTTCAAACTTTTTGTAAAATATGACCTTTTCTTTATCTTTTCTGCAGTTACAGTGACTTGTGAAGCATGGAAATACATGATATATAATCACAGAATATAATCTACTGATATTTGAAAAAGGAGAGAATATTTGGAGATAGATTTAGAAAATTTCAGATTGGAAGATGGTTTTGTTCCCATGTACATGAGCATATCCTGTGTTCCTATTTAATAATATCAATGAGTAACTTGTTTGTGGCTGAAACAAGTGACTAATTTAGAGAAATTGTCTTATTTATTGACCCATGTTTCTAGAAGTTATAATAACAGTATTATTGGAAGAATATGTTTTTAGGATGTTTTAGGATGTTTCTATAAAGTACATTTTTCTTTAGTACATTCCAAGCAGCCAGAATTTTTTAAGACAGAACTGATTTACAATATCACTTGTCTGGTTCAGTGGTGAACCTTGAATACATTATTATCACCTTAATATTTTTAAAATTAGTTTTAAGAATACTGCAACAAACTTTCCTGTTTCTGATGGGTTTTTGAATTTTGTTGGAGTCATGATTCAACAGTAAAGTACTGTTGATATTGTTGATGTGGTTCACAAAGATATGTGAGAGTCTGATTTATTAGTTTATCAATATATTCACAATGCTAACTGAGAATTTTCCACAGTCAGTGACTATTTATTGTGGACCATATCTATCAATGCCATATGAATAGCTGTTTCCAGCTTAAATATTCAGCTGGGTTATTTATGAGTAAAGAGATTTATTTCTTCACAACTGCATTTAAAAAGAAAAGCCTTTTCATTGGAGTTTAAAGGGTGTGATATGTACTTCAGAAATGGACAAGGAAAAATGATCCCTAGGAAATTTTTTTTAACCTATATGTTATACATTAATTAATATGCTGAAGAGAATTTTGGTACCTCTTATCAGTTTCTCTAATCACCTTTCTTTTTTTGTTTGTAACATGAAGAAAGGGACAAGCAGTTTTTTAGGCTTGAATGAAATCTTAGAGAGAGTCAGTATCACAGGAATTTCAGGTGCTTTTTTTCTGATGTAAATTCTATGTCCTACAATATCTGTTTATCTTCTAACAATTTTTAGAGGTTTCCTCTTTGCATGAATATCTCTGAGGTCTATTTGTTTCCATTTGATAGTACCAGTTGAAAGTGGTGCGTGACTTTGCTTTTCCCTTAGCTATACAACTTCATCCTTGATGTCAGGAATTTGGCCTTACCCAAAAGATGGTAAGAAATTGCTCTAATCTAATCTAATCTAATCTAATCTAATCTAATCTAATCTAGTTTAATCTAGTCTATTATGAGAAATAAAACCTTTGTCAAGATCTTACGCAATGTGCATGGTAGGGTTGTCTTGCTCTTATACTACATTTTGTGTGAAGATGCATATGCTGTGGGCACAGTAACTTCCATAACTTACTAAAAGTATTTCTAGGGTGAGGCAGAATCCTTAGGAAAATCTTCTTCCAGGCAGGTTCATTTAGAAATCTTTCTCATACTCTTTTGATAAAGAAAATATTTTTTCTAAGTCCAGTTAGAAAAATGTTTTGCTACAAGGACACGGAGGTATAGTCTTTAAAAATTTACTTGTATTGGATTAATTTTTTCCCATTTGTTTCTCCTTTCTGAAATAGAGCATTTGAATTTTTTTCCTATTTTTTTCTAATAACATCCCTGTAATTTCTTGGTTTGACCAAGGGTTTCTCTTCAGAGAGTTAATCCACACTGGAAAGAATTTCTTTAGTGCCACTGGGTTTTCCTTCTCCTGCCTCAGTAAGCAGTCCTCTTTCCACTAAAACTACTGCCTGCAGAGAGCAACCTCCTTTGCCATCATTTCAGCTTCATTGCCTAGAAAGCATTGTGAGAGCTCACTATAAACTGAAACTGACCCCAGGGTAACAGAGTGATTTTTTTCACACATTATTTAGTCCATGGCTAGATTTCATACAGATTTCCAACAAGGCAAAACCATTATTTGTCTTCAATGGTATGTCAAAGTGGCAGAATAATACTCTATTTTGCTTGTTAGTTGTTTTTTTTAATATTGCAATGAAAGATACTTAATTCAAAAGTGTTTGGATTTTTGATTGCTTATAGTTCCTAGAGCTTTCAAATGAGATCTGTCTCTACAAAAGACTCATAATGTCAAAATGGAGCACTGCTTTCTGACACATCATCATGTCCTCAAGTTCCTTTTTAATAGATGTTGGTCCTGCCCCAAACCTCAAAGAACCTGAGAAGGAGCCTAGCATTTTCACAGACACTATGTTTAATTAAACTAGCTGTTTAATTAAAATAGCTGTGTGTGGTGAATGATAATCTTTAAAGGTTTGTACATATGATGAGACGGGCGCCATGACAGTAGCATAAATATCACTAGGTATGTTGAAAAAAGCATTAAAAGGAAAAAACATTATTTATCACCTGAACTGTGATTATCTATAACATCTGCAGTTGTTGTGTTCTTTTATTGTGTTATTATGGATTTTTAAAGAAATCTTATGACCAGGAACTTCAGTACAGAGAATACTAAGCTTCTCTGCAAAATGATGAAGTATTGAGCTGTTTTTCTTTCCCCACTTTTTCCATCACTCTGAGGTAGGAAAAGCCACTACAACCTTTCTTAGGCTAAATTAACATTCATGTTAGTTGACCTCTGAGCTCATTGCTCTCAGAACCTTTGTTCTTGACAGCTGTTCAGATCACATGCAGTGTCCAGATGTGCCTTGAAAGTACTATTTGTTTTGAATAACTACTCAAAATTTCAAGTAAAACAGTACATTTTTTGGGGAGAAAGAAGTGATGAGACAGAAAAAAATTCTGAATATGCACCAAAGTTGATTTGAAAAAGCAAAACAAATTAAGCAGAAAAATATTAAATCTCATTTCTTGAAAAAATAAGGATTCAATAACATAAAGCATTTTTCTTAGCACTTTAGACCAGATTTTTTTGTCTCCAAAATCATCCTCAAAATAGTGTTCCAACACTTTGCTTAGTCTTTTGTCATATAACTGCATAATTCAGTCTCTTTATCATGAGGTATCACTTTCTGGCTTGGAATAAATAACACTTTCTTGAGCATTGTATCACTCTGTGTATTGGATTAATATTTTTTTCACATTCCAGCTATTTCTATGGTATTTTAATACAGAAACTGAGAAAAAAAGTATTATAATCTTACCTTCATCTTTCCTGTTCAACTAGCTGTAGTCCAACATGTAAAAGTAATGTAAATCTGTTGACAAATGTAACTTATTTTATGACAATGGTATTAACTCTTGGTTTGAAGTTTTTAGTTTAACCAAATGAAATTCTTCTCATGTTTTAAAAGGATATGAGAAAAAATATTAAATTAATTGTACTTTAAGGATGAAAACCGTATTTTTCTTTTAAAAGGGAAAACACAATGTTCCAACGTGTCATACACTTTATCATCATCTTTTTTATGTCAGAGGAGATGGGAATGAAAACTGCTCATATCTTCAATTGCCAACACTTCAGTTTCAGAAATCTATTAATCTGCAGGTTTTGTCATAATCATATTTATATACCAGAGGATTATTATGAAATTATTAGCTCATGGACAATGAGAGTTCTGGTGCTGCCTGTCTTACAAGATGTCCATTTTCTACATAAATCAAGTCCAACTAGAATCACTGATACAGAAAAGAAGATACATTTTTGGATTTATGTTTATCAGGGAATGACATGGAAAGTTGTCAAGGACTACTTGTCATATGGCCATTCTTTTGTCATGGTGTGTATCTGTAGGAGAATCAAACTGGTTTTTACTGGAATTTTATTATGTGCATTTTGAGAAGGCAGTGGTGCCTCTGAATTGAGTTCTGAGCCACAGTAGAACAGTATCACTGAAGACGTTTTTCCAAACATCCATCATCTTTGATACCTCTTGGTTGCATCTGCACAGCAACAATATTTCCACTCTTAATTAATACAGTTCTATTTCTCCACTGGTGGACACATTCTCATCCAAATTGAAAGCAAACAAAACACACTTGGCAAGTCTGAGCCTGCTCATGCCTTGGACATAAACATGAAAGAAGGTATAAGAACAAAATAGAGGTATAAAAAATTGAGAAACTACTTGAAAAGACTGGTGAAAAAAATTGTGAATATTATTATCATGCTAGCATAAATTCAAGAAGTGGTAACCCAAGCCACATTAATACAAGGTACTTTGAGTGTGAGCTTCTTTGTAGAGAAAGAAACTACAAAAACTGTCAAAACCAATCACTTTATTATGATTTTACTGCATGACCCCAAGTTGTAAATTTGATACTGTGCTGTGCAGTATACTTGTAGATGTTTCTAATAAAGCTCAAGCAAGACATACAAGGTTGTTGTGAAAGCAAATGAGACCTTGCACTATGCTTCCAACCCAACAGCATACCACAGAAGGATTCAGTCAAGGCTTTCAGGTCAAAAGAGCAAATATGTACCAGAATACTTCTAGCAGAATGAATGCTATAGAGTTCTACTTAACATCCTAAATTATAATTATCTGTCCAAGACATACACTGCCTGCAGAGAAAGAGATTTTTCAATACATAGAATTAGGAAGTACCCTTGCTTCTGAGTTTTATCAGGATTTTAATGCATTTACCAGAATGGGTAAGAAACTAAGCATTCCTTGACTGGAAAATTCCTGCCTTTTTATGAATATTTACTTTAGTAAAATAAGCTTCTATTCCTACATTTAAAAAGTGTTTATGGTAATCAATATGACTCCACAGCAAACAAATAAAATAACCTGTCATAAGGATACTGTATTCTAAACAGAAAAAAAGCATGGGCATTAAGAAAATTGTAAAGAAAAGTAAGAGGAAATATCACAGACTGTCCAGAATGATATTGTATGTTAGCAACCACTTTTTGTGGTAATTTTTTTCTACTTTTTTTTTTTAAGGATTTTGTGTGGACTTCATTTTTAGGATAATTTTGAAGGGAAAAAGTTTAGTGCTCTTGAAGTTATAGAAGCTCTAATAACATATGTGGATTGAATTGGATGTCCAGCCTATAAAACTATAAGAATATTGACAGGCTGTTTAAACTGGTTATTCCCAGTGAAGGTGTTCATTTTGATGATATTTCTTACAGATGTGTGACTAATGGTTGTTCTTTCTGATCTTTCAGCGTATGCCAGGATATTTCTGATGCTTTTTAGCTTTCAGATTTTATATATTTTGTGAAGATGAATGAAACCTAGATTTTCTAAAGTTTTCCTAGTGTTCCTGTTATTCTTCCTCTTTTTTTTTAGACCACTGTAAGATGTTAAATATAAATTTTTCTCAAAAAATTTTTTCAGAACTTAATTTTCTTTGGGCAGATTATTAGGAAAATTCCAGTTATTAAGAAAATTCCAGTTTGATTGTATTATCATCAACAGATCTAAGGTCCTAGGGAAGCTACAAAGTCATAGGGTGTTACAAAAGAAATTTATTTTGAAAACTTGTCATATTGGATAGCAGTTGTGTTACTGCTAGATAGCCTTGCAACCTATCTCACCACCTACGTTCTTTCCAATTTTTCAATCTGTTTGACACATGTAGGAAAAGTAGGATTGTTCCATAGAAAAAAAAAATGAAGTACCCCTGTCCAAGTTTTTGCTCTCTACTTGTGTTTTGGAGATATAAATTTGAATTTATTTGAGATCTGTATTTCTTCTAGTGCTTTATGGTTAAATCCAGAAGTCAAATGGTGAATCTGAAGTAAGTTGAAACTGAAATAGTTTTAAAGGAGTTAAAACTATAATTTTTATTGATTTTAATAGCATCCATTCTGTACCTGTTAGAAAGATTTAACACGTCTTAGTAATTTTTCTCAGGTACTTCGGATTTCAAAAGATATGTCTGTTAGGGAAAAAAAAAAGCTAGGGGTAAATAGAAAAGTGTATCTTTTTATTCAAAAGGTTTCTCATTTAAACTTCAAGGTCACAGACACATTATGAAAAATATTGATTTTCTTGACCTCAGCTGAGCAACATCAAGACTTAGCTTACATTCATTCCTATCTTAAATTTATCATAAATCTCATATGTGCCAATATTCTATATTTCAATGTTTTGCGCACATTAACTATATTGTAAAATCATATTCTATTAAGTGACACAGCACTAAATTTACTACACAACAGGTTAATCTCAGCATTTCACGCATTGTGAATAATAAAACAGGTATTGACCCTAATGAAATATTATTATAACTTTTATTTTTCATTGTGGAGGGTATTTGCCCAATTTATATTGTACAGGTATTTGCTAAAACAGCACAGCCACAGGAAGCTTTCCTTATTGTATAACAAGGTTGTTCATCATAATTATGTTGTGTCAGCACACCCATATAGGTCAACTCAAGTTCAATAAGATAGGATTATATATTGTTCTGAGTGCAAGCATGTGTTTAAACACTTCCCTCCCTTTAAAAATAATCATAGTTGTACAACACCGTAAATAATGGCTAATCTATGAGTTATTTCACCCTATAATCTAGAAAACAAGAGCTGTCACAGAAAGCAATGAGTATAATGCTAAGCAAACTACATTGTTTCAGTGGCAGTATTTAATCTTAAAAATGAATAGGAAATATATTTTACCATAATACTTTGGTATCTACATATATTTCCAGTTATGAGTCATTAGCATTAGTAAGCCTTTGTTGGAGTGGTACAAATTTGTTGTAAAGAACTGAAGTATTTTCGGAAGACTCAGAAAAAAGTGTCTTTTTCTGCCTATCATCTTCAGTCTTTCTCATAATTAATTTGGATATATTCAATTTCTTTTGGCTAAAAGCTAAGAGAAACTATTTTCAATTCAGCAGACATTGTATTTTTGCATATTATTGTCATTACCACTGAATATAAATTGTCTTTCTTCCTTGCTAGTGTAGACAATGTTTCCAGGAAATATTTTGTCAGAATTTTTTTTTTAATTATCCAGTATTCATGTTTACTTGTGTGGTTGTATGTAGTAATCTATTTAATATGTGCAAGTTCTCCTCATTCCTTTCATTTTTATAAATAGGTGAATTTCACAATAATTTTAAAAAAGAGAGATGGAAAATGAGCCTATAAAGTGATGGTGATTTAAAGCATATGTTGTAGTACAAAGTTCCTTCTGTATTGTTACTCATAGGAAGAGGACATGGAAACAATATAAGGAAAATTTAAGTTTGCTGCAGTAATAATGAAAATGAAGTCTTTTTAAGCCATGAAAATCTCTGTGCACAACTTTAAAACAGCCAATAAACTTACACTGCATACTGGCTTAAACAAGCTGGTCAAACACAGTAGCACTCCATCAGTCTTCATCTTGAACTCCAGTTCTCTAAAGGTTAATGTATCATCCTCTTTCATTGATTTCAATCCTTTCAGTTGTTGATATGTTAATACATGTATTGAGAGTAGATTTAAATTTCTTTCTCATTTCTGTGTAATTCAAAAGACACAATACTCTTCATGAAAAAGAATCACGAGGAATAATTATAGGATGATTACTCTTTCTTCCCTGCCTTCTTTTCTTTCTCCCTGCAATAATTAAAAAATATAAAATTTTAAAAATAAATAAGATTAAAAAAGGAAAAAAAATACTAGTCTGGGAGAAAAATCACAGACAAGCCCATATTGTACCACTTCTCTTTTAGCTCATCATAAGTTAATAAAAAAAATATTAACACTTAGTACATTTGAAAAGATGAGTGTTATTTCAAGCTACAGAAATACACTGAATGGGGATTTCATTTTCATTAGTCTATATTTCCCACTAGCAGAGCTTGCAATTCTCATCAGTCCCTAATCTTTTTCGGCTAGGAAAGCTTTCACATTCCAAACTTACTCTGATGATAATGCTCCATTAATCCTAATGGTAGCGAGTATTGGGGTTTCTATGCATATAGGTCTCATATAGTTGTCTATACTGATGAATGTCATTTTGAATGACATGTTGCAGCTCTCAGGTTGATTGGATGTGAGCCCAAGGGCATAGGTAGCAGGCAAAGATGATTTTACTAGGACAGTTTGCATAACAAGCAACTGTCATCTCATTAGCAAGCATAGGCATTTTTGCCACATGCTGTTTAACACATCATCACACCTGTTCACACTTCATTGTCCCAAGAATTCAGTTAGGCAGCTTGTTGTTGGCTTTATTTTTTCATTTCTTACTGAGAGTTGGTTATTTGGTGCCAGAATAAGAGGTAGGAGATAGGTAACGTTTAGGGTTTAAAATATAATGTCCTGTGAATAATGCTCTGAAGGGTGGTAAAGACCAGGATGAGTTTGAATAATAACTACTGTCAGTGACTGTTTCATAGCTCTTGCTACCTGCTGTTCTTTTGGAAACTGAATTATCTGTCCTCATAGCCTATAAAATTGACCGTTTAACCAATGTTTGGTTTGATATGTAATCTGTCTTCATTTCCTCTTCTTGCTATAAAATGCACACTGAAGCCCCATAGCAAGATTTTTCTACAATAGGGAAGTGAAGGTCCCATCACTTTTTGCATAAGTCATTCCTGTGTCTGGGCAGATCCTGGTGTACCTTTACAATGGTAGCTCAGACCCTGCACCAGCTTCAGCCCGGGGCTACATGCTGGTGGAAGTCTGTCACCAGAAGACTGGGGGTTTGATGCACTGGCAGTTAAAATGCTTCTGAGGTGTCTGGATAGCCAAAGAGGGCACCCAAGGCTTGCCTGCTCCCCTAACTTTGCTGCTGGGTGGAGAAGCATTCTCCTTTTTCAGTCCTAAAACCAGGGAAAAAAATGAGGCGGTACAGATTAGATGAGCTGGAACACACAGAACTGCACAGCTAGTAAGAAGGAAAACATGAGAAAGGGATTCTTGCAGCTGCAGATTTGGAGAAGGTGAAAAGGAGGAAAATGAGGAGATCTTGGGGAAGGTTGACTTCACTAATGAAACAGATGGAGGAATGCATTGAAGTAAAGAAGTGGGACCAGATGAAGCCAGCTTTGATAAATTGGACTTGCTCATAGCCCGCCTACTCAGTCAAGTTGTCCAACTCACCCTTTTCATTTGCTGATGACTGCAGTTGTGGAGGAAGCTGCACACACTTTCATTTGCTCAGAATAAGCATGTTAGCCAGAGAAGAAGGAAGGGAAAATGGTCTGCAATGTGCTACATCAGTGGAAGTGTTTCTCACAAGTTTTCTTTGGTGTATGAGAAAAAGCTAAAAATCATCCATACATGTCTCGCAGTGTTGTGCCAATGTAAAAATATTGCTTTATTTAGTTCCATTGACCCTTTCTTGTATCCTGTTGAATGCACAGTACTCTGCAAGTGCTACAGTATCTCTGCATTTTGTCATATGTTATTGATAAATCAATCAGAAACAAAAAGCTTTAACAATGGAGTTCAGTGAAGGAAACCTAAATCTTCCATTGCTCCTCTATAGAGAGTGTGCCGTGTGTTGGTGCCTACCAAATTTACTTTGGCCCCCTCTCAGTATGTCTGTATTATCAAATAGAAAACATAAGTATATAACTGCAAGTGACTTATATTTGAGCTACATAAAAATCTGACATTCTTAACCCTCTTGGCAAGCATCTGGTCCCTGATTTTTTTTTATATAGATCTCAAAAACAATGAGTCATTTGAGTCAAATGCCGTCACTGTGGCAATACATTTATAATTTCCCGAACAGTGCCAGAGACTGAGACACGCACATTTATTTCATAAAGAGCCATACTTTGTATTGTTTCACTGCCTTCTTGATGAATATTTGCAAATTTTTTCCTTGAAATTATTTCTGGATAAATGGGGTTTAGTTGTAAATGAAATACCTGAGAGGTATTCTATGCCCTCAACCAGGGATGATTTGAAGAACTTAACTCTTCTGTCTCTTTCAGTTTCTTTCATATGTTTTTCGTTACAGAAAACACAGAGATAACCCATCAACACAGATCAAGGGACCCACTTATTGATCATATGTTGTGCAACACAGACTCTTTTAGCACATTTTCAGATGGAAGTTTTGTGGCTTTTCTCTTTACAGTTCAGAATAGCATTTCTGAAATGTTCCAAAAGCACGTGACATTTTTTGTTCAGTTGTCTTCATACTGGATCAGCAGGAGGCTGCTACTTCTAGGATGGGGGTATAAGTCTGAGATTCAATTACTGACTGTGGTCCCCATTTAGAAGGAACTGATGTGCTGCCAGAACTTCAAGACAAATAAAAGATAAATAGAGGATCCAGAGTGTTTTCTGCTTGCTGCAGGGTTCACACAGTGCTGCTGCCTGCTGCTTCACAATGTTCTGTTCTCCCTAAGGAGAATGTAGCTCACTGTGTTACAAAAAAAAAATTCTCAAGTACAAAATATGATTCTGCATGCAGCAAGATGCTCTGCTTAGAATAGGGTAAAATAACTCAAACAATGCCTTGCAAAACTATTTGAAAGGCACATCATGCTGCTTTTGGAGTTGAATAATACTGAAACCAAGCTGACTCATCAATCCCAAAGTTAAACATCCTGATAGTGAGGTGAAGATGTGGCAGATATGGTAAAGTACGCGGACCAAGGAAGAAATAAGAGGTACTACTAATAATTATCTAAAGCTGTTGAGCTGACACAGCCAGCCTGGACACATCTGACTGATAGTCAATCACTTCATACTATAAAAGCTCAATCCCACCTTTTAAAGGCAGGATTTTCTAACATACCTCTTGGATTGTGTCTGCAGATTCCTTCCTTGAGTGGGGATACCCTTCATGATTACTTCTTGTGACTTGCCCACAGTCATTAGTATATACAGAATGTCAAGCTCTACTTAATATTAGTTTTTTTCTAGCTTTAATAAAATTGCTTTAATATAATTGCTTCAATATTGCTTCAAAATGGTACATTATATGATACTGGTAGATATAGCTCTTACGCTCTGTAGTAAATAATTCTGATTAAGATATTTTTGTCAAATCACTATCACAATAAATATTTATGTAAATATATCTGGTTTGCCATCCTTAATCCTGTGGGAGAAATCTGTAGAAAGGTTCAACACATCTCTGGAATTCCCTAGACCTAAGACATTGAGAGTTTGGGGCTGCAATTAGATTAAATCCAAGATTAGATCCAGGGGTACCTAGATTTCTCTCTCTCTTAGCTTCTCTGAGGAGGAGTTTCAAAAGGAAGGGAGTTGTTTCTGCACCTCGTGTCTCAGCAGAAAGGATTTTCTGATAAAGTTTGTCTGAAACTCCCATTCTGCTCATGACACTGCATAAAGTGGACCAGCACTGTCCTTCTTACCCCTAGTCTGCTGGCTATATAGCCTTTAGGACTTGATCTCAGAGAAGAAAATTCGTCATTCTTTTTTTTTTTATTAGGAAAACATGAATATTTCAGGAAAGGTTCACCCAGCTCAATTTTCTTAGCAATATCCTGCTGTTTAGGACAACAAAGACAGTTGTCAAACTATTGCATCCAAACTCATACATCTTCTAATGTGTCACAGTATTATGCCTTTGGGACTGACCATGAGACTTTTCCATTTTCTGTTTCTTTTACCCTAGGTGGTTCCCGTCATTTATTTAGCCCTTTGCTCTTAGCTGCTGGCCAATCCTTATGAATCTCAGCTTCTCTTTCACCAATTCTTATGAATCTCAGCTTCTCTTTCACCACATGTACATAGCACTAGCTTTGATTCTGTTTAGTAATTCATAAATAACATAGGAAAAATGAAAATTCTGCTGGTTGTGCAGACAGTGCAGTACTTTTTGGGAAAAGGCGAAGTCCACAGCACATTATAAATTACATGTATGTCATTGTGTGATTGTTGCAACCTCTCCAGAAAGGAGCAAATCTCCCATACGAGCCCTTATTGATGTCACTGCTTTGGAAATGCTTCAAAAATTGCACTTAGTGCCTATTTATGTGCATCTGGGTTGACTTCACAGAACCATCTTCAAAGATTAAACCATGTTGATGGGAGTTGATTATATTGCACATTGCAAAAATAAAAAAGACAAATATGTTCAAATATGATACCTGTTTCTGCGGAGAATTCAGGGGAGGTTTTAAGGAATATACATTGTTCCCTTCCCTTCTTCTCCATATTTTCATAGCGTATTAATTTCAAAGCACTATGTTTAAAAATTAACTGCCATTAATTTCTTCTACTACTTTCAGAAATATTGTCAGATCATAATTGTTCTCTGCAGCAGCCATCATAGTCTCGGTTTCACACTTCTTCCGAGCAGTCAGTGTGGTTCAAAAGTTTATTGACAGCTATGGGGAAGGAAAATTGCATTTCCTGGAGATAGATTCTCTTATGGGATCAAATGCTAGAAAACAGCCAACTGAGAAGTCACGCATGTAGAAGCAATGACTATGGCATATTTTTATTAAAAAAATAGTAGTTTTTTTTGTAACTATTTCTGATAGAGGTCTCAATGCAACACTACTGCCAAAAGCATTTCTTGTTCTTGGGAGCAAGTGAGAGGAGAAACGTGTTTTTATGTGCAAGGAACACTGCAAGGGAAACAGCTCTTACTGTACAGTAAGTGCACAATTCTAGCATGTATGTTTTAGAAGAGTTATTTAAATATTGCAAATTGTGAAATGAGGAAGCAAAAATATTTTTGAGGACTATAGATTCATGTGATAATTCACCACAAGGAGATTGAGAGATGGCTTGATGATGCAGCTTAGGTACTCTAACTGAGGGGGAAAGCTAAGTTTTATGTTTTGTTTCATCTAGTAGAGAAGACAATAAAGATCAGTGGCTGAAAGTCAAAGACAGATGAGTTAAAAATTTTAATAAGTGACATCTAGTTTTCTGTTTTTAAAGGTGAAACTGTTAAACTCTCGGTAACATTAATGAACTATCAGTGTTACTATGTGCAGAGTGAAAACTTACTAGGAAACACAGAGCAAACATAAATTATATTCTAACCAAATAGAAGTTAATGGGCTCAATTCAAAACTAAGTAGATGAAATTTAAGAAGTTCTAATGATCACTCTGGCCTCAATCTCTGTAATTTTTGAGTGCTAATTAAGTAATCGCTTTTCCTGAGTAAGGACTTCAGCATCTAACCACAAAGTAAGGACACACAATTTCTTATTATTCTCTAAAAAAGGTATTTTTCTGACAGGGGTAACTGTATGCTAGCATGTTAGAGAAATTGCATACTGTTCAACACATAAAGTCCTTGTGAGAATGTCTCTTTTCTAAGAAATAAAATGAAAAGCGCTTGCCACTTGAAAGTTGTAAGAATATGATTTGAATGTCATTGGGGGATTTTCTCTCACATTTTATATTACAGGAGTCAAATGTGTAGCCCAGGAACTGTACTTGTATTATGGTTGGTTTAGGAAACTAAATATAGATCCCTCAGGCACTGTTTTTTCAGGTGATCCCATGTGAGATAGAGCAGAGGGGGAAAAGCAAAGCAAAAGCTCTCTCTGACAGATCCTCTCCAGACAAGTTTTTTCAACTGATAGGAAAAAAGGAGAGTCTATGTTTAGCTTCCAACCAAAAATCTGACTGCTCTGTAGTTTTCAGGCTGTTTGGCTAGGCCACTTTCTTTCCCACTGAGAAACACTCATAAAACTCATGAGGTTTATTTGAAGAGTAGTGTGGAAAACATGGAACATCTGTCTCCTATCTTCTGACAGGCTGTGTAAAGATGTGTTTCAACAAAGTGGATTACAAAACTCATGATCTCAACTTGAGTTATTCTATGCTGGCTATATCTTTGCAGAGAGGAATAAGTATGAGAGATAAGTAATTTTCTTTTTAAATTATCTTATTTTCAAGTAGCCTTTGGGAGACCGCCCCTAAATACGGACATCAGTGTTTTTTCCTAACATGTCAAAATTATTCACTGCATTGGGAAGAAAGCAGGAATACAAGTAGAAGGAAGACATAGTCTTGAAAAGCTCCACAATAAAAGGGGCTTAGGGAGGACACCTCCATGGAGACTTCAGTGGGAAATGAAGAGAATTCCTCCTTTTGAATAAAAATCCTCAGTCTGGAATACCATGAAAAGAGATTTTTTTAGGTTATAAATATTTTCCTCTAATGTTTTTGCTATCTCTTATTGAGTTACTCTGTACCTTTGCAATGATTAGTTCAGATTTATCATCTTCAAATCATGTAAGGAAGAAAAAAATCCAGGTGTGGATATGTCACTTCTATTTGACTTAGCCTATGCTCCCCACCCCCACCCACCACCCCACCCCCCTCCCCCTGTTTACTTTCTTTCCCCTTCTCCTTTTTTCCCCTGCCTCCCAGATCTGGAATTTCAGAATCATTTGATGATTAGGTACTTCTTATTTTGTGCATGATGTTAGAATCTTTCTGGGAGAACCATGTGTAGTCTCAGAACCAACACAGCACCCTTTGTCTTAATACATTTTATTGCTGCGGTTGTATTCAGAAGCTCTCACTCAAATTCTTATCCTTGTGTACTCCCCATCTTTGTCAAGGCTTTGAAGATAGTCCTAGTAAGAATCACTATTTGACCTTTAGGGTTACATCTTCCATTTCCATTTACTGAACTTTAACTCTCTTTTAATGCCTTCATCATATGGCTGAAATGAAAAAATATGTCAAGCTTGGGAAGGCACAAGCTAGTCCAGAAGAAAACATAAGTGTGAGGGATTTCCTTCTTCAGGATATTCAAATTTTTTTTAGAAAATATTCCTAAGGCAACTTTTAAAATTTGATATTCGTGGCATATCACTCACAGTTTCCATCTTTTTCATTCATTTATTCCTTCTTACTTGAGATTTCTTAGAGACAGGGATGTGAAAAGGTACTTCTGAATAGAGTGCTTTGGTACTATTTGTTAGTTTTTCCAGTGTTAACTAGGACTGGTTCCTACCTTGGCTAATGTTCATTTACCATGTGATGGTGTCCTTTCAGTGATGCAATTGTGTGACTGAAGGGCCTGGGGAGGGTTGGAATTTAAGTCAATGTTATTTTTAAGTCACTCAACACACAGACTGTATACAGAGACATGTGACCACTTATCAACAGCTGTTGGGTCACTGGTGTGCCTTGTATTACAGTTCGGTGGTGCATTTCAAGGTCTAAATTAGGATTTTTTGGATGAGTTTCCAAATTTAGACTCTTTATTCGAGACAGCATAGAATGAACTTTTAAGGCAGCATGAAGTTCAAGTTACTGCAGTAACAGATCATCTGAAAATGTGAATATCAAATTCCTTTTTATTTTTGGAACTCTTAATACCACTGCCATTGTTAACATACAGACTGAGTCCACCTCTGCAGGAATAAGTTGTACTTTTTTTTGCTGATAAGACTCCTTCTTCTGCTAAATTCTCAAAGTGGGATTTTTTTCTGCTAGTGTTGTGATGACAACTGAGAGATGGTGGCTTCAGTTCAATATTGAAAATAGTAGAAAATATATCCCTGATTCTATGACACATGTTGGAAGATCCAATTCCACAGGAATATTCAATCATTTGGTGTATTTGTTGATCTCCTAAGCGATGAAAGGAAGATGCGATTTCTTATGACTTCCATTATCTCTTCTTCTTTTGTCCACTGGGTGCTGGAGGCAAGTCTCAATCATTTGCCCCTATGATTTTCTGTAAACACATATGGTTTTCATAGTGATATTTTAGAATGAGATCATCTTAGTGGCAAACACATTGCACAAAATCTTCCTTGTCACTAAACATACTATAAAATGTACATGATTTCAGAGCAGGCAAGCAATTAAAGGAAAAAAATAGTGAGCTATTTTTAAATGTCTGGATTTTAATTTTCTGTTTCACGTCTGCTATTTTAGCAGACAAGACTGGAAGATAGCAATTGCACTGCTTGTTTAAATGATGTGCTTTAAAACAGCTGGCAATTGACTTTAACTGTAATTACTGGCTTCTTACCAGTATTTGCAGCTGTATAGTTAAGATTGGTGCTTTGAACCTCATTTTTGGCATTTATCTATATTGTTATATTGCTTTCCTAATTACCTTTTCATCAGTTTTATTTAGATCTTGCACTGAGATATAATTACTTGAACCCAAAAATTCTCTATAGATTGATTTCCATAAATTACAAATATGTCATGTGTTATTTTAGCAGACAAAAATCAGCAAGACAATTTTTTCTCCTACTAGAGAATTTCCTAGAGATTGTACAATGACCCTCTGCAAAAATCTGGCTTTGCTGTTGTAAATCTTGTCTTCTATTCTAGGTAGAATAATGCTTTGGCTGATTGTGGAACAGAACCAAAAACTCTGTCAAAAAAGCATTCAAAGTTTTCCACCAGTTCCTAGTGGACATGCTGTGAATGACTAACCTTTGCAATAACAAACAAAATTGTTTTGAGAGATCAGTGGCACAGATTGATAATCCTCTTTCAAAACATTCTAAATCTGCTCTGTTATTACACTGTTGTTATCTGCTGAAAGCTTGTATGCACTGGAAGGAAATCAGTCATGTGAGCGAAGAATTCAGGATCAGACCCTGTAGAGACAGAAAATTATTTTGCTCTCAGCTGATTAAAACATCTTTGAGTACAACGATGAGGCTGAGAGGATATGAGTTTAGAAAGAATAAATTTGTTGTTCAGGCACTGGAATGGGATTCAATTTCCCATTCTGCCACTCAGCACCTCGGTTCCTGGGCTCTCCTACTGTTGAATAGATAATAGCACACATTCATCCCTCCATTTAGTACGTGCATGTACCTTGCCATGCACAGTGTGGTGCTGATCTTGTCAGCTGAATGGGTTGATATAATACAAGTGACAGCACTGATAGCAATAATAGTCGGGAATAAGGCTGACAGACCTCGTGAGGAGCAGACCCCAAGACGCGGGGGTCCCCTCTAGCAGGTTGCCCTTTGGTCTGTACCAGCAAGAGATGGGCAGCAATGTCAGGGGTGGATGAGGATAGGGTGGAGGTAGCCTGTGAAGGCTCCCAAGGTGAATATCTGTGTCTCCCCAGGGCCTAGGTGTGATGCAGCAACATGCAAATTCAGTGTTCAGCTCCTCCACCTTTAACAGGTTTGGGCTCCTTGTCCATGCTACCTCCTGTGCTGAGCTGCAGCATCAGAGTCACAATGTCAAGGTAAATTGCCCATGAAGATCACAGACAGATGAAGAATGAGTCAAGGTATTTGTGCCATTATTTTTTTTTTTTTTTAATTTCAGCTTAAAATGTACTGCATTGTTCACAGGATTTCTGCTATTTCTCTCATCAGCCCTTTGGCACTTAAAATGTTCCTTTGTTTTATAAAAAGCCCAGACACTGAATCAAAATTACAATATTAATTGGTGTAATAGCTGGATGGTAAAATTCTGTGTTACTGACAATCCTGTCTCCATGGCTGGAGTTCTGAGCTTAGAGTCCAGCAGTGCAGATCAAAGTGCCAAAATGAGCCCAGTGGTGGAGCAGCTCCTAGTTGGAGTGCTTTAAAAACCTTGTCTTGCTCTGAGTGACAGCTGATAAAAATGTTTTCTCATGCCCCAGAAGCCTGACATTGTCAGAGGTCTAAAGGATGGCACTGTGTTAGTGTTATAGACCTGAGTTTGGCCCTGCAATTGCTGCTGTAACAAGCAAGCTGTGAGGCTGCCTCTGTCGCCTCTTTGTCTTCCCTGCTCTGGTGAATCTTTCATGTGGTTTTCTCCCTGATTTTCCTCCCTCCTTACTGCTTTACTAATTAAAATTCTAATCACTCTGACAGCCAGAGCTAGGGGGGAAAAAAAATCATTCTTCCATGCTGCAGAAGGTAATTTCAAGGTGTTTTAGCTGCCAAAGAAACGAATGGAAATTAGACAAAGAAACTGGTTGTCAGAAGGGGGTGAGTTAGCTGCTGTGCATCCTTCGACTGTAATAAAATATTAAACTTCTAAAGAAAAAAAGTAAAACAGGATTCATCCTGTATATTATTGCCATATATTTAGAGATAATATAACCTAATTTACCTTTCTGAATAGGGAAAGCTTTTGGTGTGTTTATTAACATCAGAATGATTTACTTACCTTGTAGTGAATGCAATGTCAAACATTTAACTTGGTTTGATGAGTGATTGGTGATGATATGTGTTACTTGTTTTTACAAGCTGTGCTTAAGAATATTCATTTAAAATGTATAGCAGCCTGCAGACACTTATTTAAAATGATAAATAGTTCTTGTTGCAGTGCTGTGTGGATCATGCTGTGGATATTGTGATATTAGAATTTATAAAATGTAGAATATTATCACAGTCAAATATCACCATCTGCTTTTTCAGGCATTTTTCTGTCTCTTAGACCTACATATTTCCTCAAAGTGTATGCTTTTATAATGCAGTTTAATAACATACAGTTGTTTTAAGATGCAAAAAAACCCCTGGTAGTCTCTATTGTACAAATATATGGATTGAATATAACATATCAAGAGTTTGCAGCAATTCAGTTTAAATAAACATTGCATCAGCTTTTAGCTACTGCTCAAACTAAATCCAAATCTTACTGGGATATCAACAAATATATGGCTCATTTCTGTTGCTACTGTTTTGTTTCAGCACTGATAGTGTAGAGTTAGAAGCTTTTACACATAGTCAAATCTCGTGGTATTTAAAGCCAGAGTATTTTAGCCTGTTTGCCCCTTTTTATTCAGCTTCAGGATAAAATGGAACAAGGAGATGATTATACTTTGAGTGTTGGGATTGTATTGTGCTCTGCTCTTTGTGTCAGAGCCAGTTTTGGACAATGTGGAAATGCTTCTGCAGCCCCAGCCTTGTCACCAGAAGAGCCATAGAGTTTTGCCTTTCTGCCTTGCATCTGTAAATGCTTGTAAGGATGGGTGTTTCAGGAAATGCATATCCTCTTCCTTATCATCCTTCCAACCCTTTCATAAACATACCATGACAGAATTGTAACACTTCTGCTATTTTGACAAGTCTTCAACAACTTTGCTAGAGTCTACCATTTGTCTTTTACTGATGGATGAAGAGGATCCTATACTCAAAACTATTTTATTTTGCTTGTCACTCCCACAACACTTTTTTCATCTGCAAGAACAATTGTGGCTCCCAGTTTTATCTTGAAAGTGGCAACCGACTACTGGAGCTTTCCCTTCTGGAACAGATTCTGTGATGTAATACATGCTTGCTGTAATCACTTTTAGAAAGCCCTCATGAGACTTTTGTCCAAATCCAGTTGGTAGGCCAGATGAAATTTTACCACAGCTACATGGTTGAATATATTTTTAATAGCAACAGTCATTGAATGTCCAAAATACAGTGGTACTGAAAAAGCAATTGTTCTTCAATCTGCACAACAAAAATCTTTTATTTCTGAAGTTCTTCCATTTTCATTGAAAAGGAAAAGGAGGAAAATAAGAAAAAGATTGCGGAATGCCTTACTCCCCCCCAAGGGTGAGGTGAAGCCATACCGGGGAAAATGAAAGACACAGCCAGGTTTGGGGTTTTTTAACACCTATTTATAAACCAGTTTATACTTTTTCTTCACCTTACTTAATTTTCCCCAACACAACATATCTAAAAATAGGCATGAATATGTGCACAGAAGAGGAACTGGGAAACTGACAAAACTTAGTTAAAAACAAGTGAACCACTTGTTTTTAAACAAAAGCACTAACATTGACACAGGACTTATTTAACTTGGAGAGTTGCTGATCCTACATTCAGGTTTTACAGAATGAATGTGTGCAGTTATATTTGAAAATGTCACTTAATAGTCAGTGTTAAAACTGTGTGGGAAGTGTTTAGATCATACCTTTATCAAGGACTCAGTGCTATAAGTTAATCAAAACTCTGTGGGTGGGAGGAAGTAATGCGCCTTTAGCTGAATATTACTGAAGTTAAAAAAAAAAAAAGAACACTAGACTAAAAATTAGTCATGACCCAGGAAGGTGTTCTTTTTGACTGATCTGATTCATGCATAATGACTAAAATTTTTATTTACATTAAAATGAGAAGCAGGACTAGCAGCGATTGTGTTGTGGCCATCTGACCGACCTCTGATATTACAGTTCCTCCTTCTAACTATAAACTGTTTCATGTTTGTCTCTGAAATCAAATAATAAACCCTACTTAAACAGTATTGGTGTTTATTATGAAAAAAAAAAGTTTTTAAGAGAATAATTATTTACCAGCATTATCTTCTTGACACTCTCATCAAAATTATATGGATGGCATAGACAACTGATGTCAACTACAAAATTTTTTGCTGTAGATCAGGTTCTTAGATGGTGTAAATCTGGCATTGATGTTCTTATAATGTATCAAATATCAAATGGGGATATATTATTTGTCTTTTGGGTATCAAAAACATAGTGTGCTAAACCTTTAAAGAATAGCTATGTGTTAAATATTAATTGAGTAGAAGTCATGGCAGTGCTATGTGTTGGAAAAGGAGAGTTCAGACTCACTGAATTCTTAATCCAGAAAGAAATTGGGTGAAAAAATAGCCCAGGAAAGTTCTAGAAAAAACATTTAAGATTAAGTTTTGAGATACCTACAGAGAAATCTTTCCAAAATGTTGGTCAGCTTGGCATTTCCAGGGAGATGCAAGGATACAGGAGGTCTAGGGATCCTAGGGACCTTGGGTGGTTATCTTTCCCAGCCTGATAATCATAGCAGGGAAAGATGAGGCAAGATTCAACAAGTTAGCCATGGCCTTATCTAGTGAAGCCTTGGAAACTTCCAGAGTGGACCTTTTACCTCCTCTCTCCCTCAAAACACTATCTGAGCTTTCCAGTCCCTCCCCGTGTAGGTGTGTCTGAACTGCATTGTTACAGGATGTTCTGGCTGGGGCTCCTTTGGTCGCTTTGGCTGGAGACCTTCCACCTTTGCATAAAATAAAGAAATACTCACTGAATTAGACAGAGGAAATTAATCTCTGTGGTGGTGACTGGGTCCTCAGTCTAATAAGTATTTAATTTTTTTATACACAAGGAGAAAACACTGACACCATGACTTGAAAGGCTTCTCTCCTTGGAATACCCTTGTGGTCTCTTAGAACAGAGGGATCTAAATGCCTTCAGGCAGGGTTGAGATTGAACCCACCCAGGACAGAAGTCCTAAACACTGAACTATTGAGTAAAACAGAGCTACTACAGTTCCCTCCCATTCTTGGAAATGATGTCATTTAATTGCCCTTGCTTTTCTTACAAACTGGCCAGAAATTATAAGTTTCCCTGAGGGTAAAATATATTGTGAATGTGGAGACATATGGGAGAAGTGGGAGCAGAGGAGCAGATTTGCAGGATGGAAAACAAAGTAAAAATAGTACACAATTTTATGTGAATGTATCAAATCCTTTTTTGTTTTGTTTTGTTTTGGTTTTCTTTTTTTTGGTTCACTGTTTGGCCACCCTTCTGAAAAATCATTTTTTTGCACAGTCATAATCAGGGCTACTACTATATCCATATCCTCATAAAAAGAGACAGTTGCATAATGAGGATTTAAAATCTTCCTTTTTAAATACCATGTGTAAGAATGCCACAGTATCTGAAGGGATGGAGAAAGAAATCTGCAGATTTGTGTCAAGTGGCAGTTGCAAGAAAGGCTTTAGGCAGCATTTCATGCAGCAGTTTCTGAATTCTCCTTCCCTTCATTTCCTCTCTCAGCAGCCAACAAAATGAGTTGACACAAGGCAAATGCCTGCCAAAGAACTTTAACAGGAGGCAGTTTTTAATTAACAGGGGCCAAAGAAGGTGATAACCCCAAGGGTAGTGAGGCGAAATTAACATCGAAAAGCAGTTCCACGCTTCCGTGGGTCCCAAAAGGCCATTCGTATTAGTGGTGTCTGTTCTGATTGAACCTTTTCCATGTCTTTTTATTGATTCCCTTGTCAGAGTCTAACAAAAACACTGCTGGCCATCAGTTGTTTGCCGTGGTGGCAGCTTATGGCCCCAAACAGCTTCCTTGTAAAACATTCGGCATGGCAAGGTCTGTCACTGTGGTTAGTATTTCCCAGAAATGATTAATTTTCTTAAACCTAGAATAAAACCCAACTAAATTAAAGCTAAAGCCTACTGAAATGAAAGAAACTCAGTTCACAGTTTCTGTCCAAGTAACTATTTCATCCTATTAACTGTTTGCCTGGCTTAGAGTAAAATGTTTTAATTATTAACCTTTTTAAAGTGACATTTCAGAGAAGATAATCATGCTGGCTGTTTCAGAAAGGATTTAGCCATTTAGCATATCTGGCACTTGCGGAAAGTATCTTTAAAAAATAATATCCTGTGGATAAATATTTCAAGTTTCTCTTCCTGGGATGAAAATGAATAATAAATAAAGCTTGTAAGAGCTTGAGGAAAAACCTGCCTAGCAAGCAAATATAAATAAGTCAAAAAAGAAATGCAATAAATAAATGAAAAGCTGGCACCTTTAGGTGTATCAATGCCTGATCCAAATTCAACTAATGTCAAAAGGAGAACCATTCTTTACAACATCTCAGGAATATCCATGCTTATTTTTATATATTTCTGCTGCATAATCAACTCCAGATAATGAAGGCCATAATTCAATAATATGTGAACAACTTTATAGAGGAGTGCCAATGTTTACCTTTCTGCTTCTTAGAGACATAGAAAAAGGGTGTCATTATATGAAATGGAAGTACTGTTCCTATTTTCTTCTTCAGAGCTAGGGCCTAAATGTTGATGTTAATTTGGTCAGCTGACTTATTCAAAGAAAACATGGTTATCCCATTTTGCCTGAAAAAGTGTCAGCCCCTCAGCCCTCCAGACACATTAGGTACTTGAGTACACAGACTCTGTCCTTTGAAAAGCATGCACAGCCCCCACTGACTTCAGTGGCAATGATACCTTCTTCAGGGTACAATGTTGGACCGTATACCACATCGTACTTTGCTATCAGCCCTCTTTACAAGAGAAGTGGAGACTGATTGTTGTTTATTTGTACTAACTGTTTCCAATGTTTTCAGTGAATTTTACCAGGAGTGCACACTGATGCCAAAAGAAAGAGAAAAAATTTAGTCTGAGATCAAACACTCCACCACACTGTGTGTGAAAATATTTGAGAGAAGTGAGAGTGGGAAAAATGCCAGTAAACTTATTGGGGAGAAATCCAGTGCACACAGGAGACAATATGTACATCTATTTAATGAGACATGTACCCATACATATAACATGTTTTGAGTGTTTCATGTAATGATGCCAAAATGATAACTTTTTTTTGCAATGGGCTAGCAATGTAAGACATTGAAGTATTTTATCTTCCATCTCCCTCTTTAAAACATTATGAGAGTCACAAATAATTTAATCTATGTTCTTTTGGCTGACTGCAGACATGCGCTGGATAGCAAGATCTCAGTGAACATATGTGATCGGCTCTCTGACACTACTTGCTAGTCACAGCTCCTTTTAGTTGCTGATGTTATATTAGCTGACAATGTTCTCCTCTCTGACTGTTTGACTAAAATGTCAAAGTGGAAAGAACACAATAGATAGTAAACCATAAATAATTAATCTTTCATATTGATTTTCATTGTAAAATCATTACCAGGATGATATACTCTATTTTCAGGAGTCAGAAAGAATGGCGACTTTGTGCTCATGCTTTCATTATTTACCAGGTTCACATATGTAAACATTTTAATAGAAGAAGACTTCAAGTTGTGCAAGAACACCATTTTGTATAAAAATGTATTCAAAAGCAGCTTTGTCTTTTGAGTATTGTAATGTTTTGCGTTAGTGAAAAGGGGAGCTGGGGAAGCTGGGCCATAGCCAGACATCTGCAAGTAACCTTCTTGACCATCTTGAAGTCCTTTAGTGACCAGGAGAAACACCCGGTAGATGAGGAAATCCACCAGGTAGTAATCTACCTGGACTTCAGCTAGGCCTTCAATGCTGCCACCCACATCATTCTTCTGGGAAAGCTGTAAACCCACAGCTTGGACAGGTGCACACTTCACTGGGTTAAGGACAGGCTGGATGGCCAGGTACAGAGAGTGGTGCAGAATGGAGTTGCACCCAGGTGGCGCCCAGTCACAAGGGGTGTACTCCAAGGCTTAGAACTGGGGACAGCCCTGTCTTAATCAACAACTGATAAGGGTATCAGGTGCACCCTTAGTGAGTTAACAGATGACTCTAAGTTGGGAGGAAGTGTTGGTCTGCTGGACAGAGTGAAAATTTGGCAGAGGGATCTGGAAGGCTTAATTGATGGGCTGAGGCCAGTTGAATGAGGTTCAATAAGGCAAAGGGCTGAGTCCTGCCCTTAGGTCTCAAAAACCTCATGCAGAGCTACAGGCTTGAAGGCAGAGTGGCTGGGAAACTGCCTGGTGGAAAAGGACCTGTGGGTGCTGGTTGACAGTGGCTGAACATGAGCCAGCTGTGCCCAGGTGGCCAAGAATGCCAGTGGCAACCTGGCCTGTAGCAGCAATGTTGTGGCCAGCAGGAGCAGGACAGACACTGTCTCCCTGTACTGGGCATTGGTGAGGCCAGATCTTGAGTTCTGTGTTCAGTTTTGGGCCCCTCACTACAAGAAAGGCATTGAGGTGCTAGAGCGACTCCAAAGAAGGGCAGTAGAGCTGGGGAAGGGTCACAAGCACAAGTCTAACAAGGAGCAGCTGAGAGAGTTGGGGGAGTTTATGCTGGAGAAAAGAATGCTCTAGGGACACTTTTTCACTCTCTACAACTGCCTCAAAGGAGATTGTAGCCAGGTGAGAATTAGCCTCTTTTTGCAGGCATCTAGTGACAGGGTAAGACAGCAGAGCCTCAGGCTGTGCCAGGGAAGGTTCAGTTCAGACACTGAGGAAGAATTTCTTCATAGAAAGTGTATTTAAGCAGTGGAATGTACTGCCCAGGGAGATGGTAGAGTCACCATGCCTGGTAATGTTCAAGAAACAAATATGTTATGGTTTTGGCACTATGTGTTATGATTTGGCTGATGTGGTGGTGTTTGGTCCAAGGTTGGGCTCAATACTCTTGGAGGTCTTTTTCAACCTTAATGATTCTATGATTCTGTGACTCTCAACCCATTCCCAGGAGTGTTACAATTTAAGTAGCTATTATTGACTATTATAATTTGTAATTCAGCCTCAGAGATATTACAGAAGAACATTCAGAAAAACATCTTGACAGTTAGTGTCACTAACTGTTTATTTCTATTACATTGCACATTACTGACCTCACTATTGATATTAGTATAATTTGTACTGCAATCCAAAAAGCAAAATTCAGAAATAGACTAAGATCTGTTGTTTATCTCACATAGCTGATTAAATGTGATTTTAAATGCAGTGTCCTTTTCTTGCTCTTTTTGGAGATATTTTCGCCCCCTTAGAGGACGTCATCCAAGGTAAATGTTGTCACTGATGCTTGGCTTGCCATGACTAAAATGGCAGCTGTGTAACAGCTATGTAACAAGCCTTGTTTGTTTATCTATTTTTTATTTTTAGAAGAAATGGTAATTGACATTAAACAATAGGAGCTATGGTAACAAGATTAATACAGCTAGAAAGACTGTGGGTATCAGAATCCATTGTACTCTGGAACCAAGACTGTAGATATCAGAATTTATTGTACACTGGAACCCATGAGACTTCAGAGCTATTCTTTGTTATTTGGCAATACGTATTTTCAGAGATAACCCTTTCTCAGCCCAAAGAAAAGAGATGTTGTGGTGCTAGATATTTTTAATAAGTATTTTATATTTTCCAAATCAAAACTCTACATAGTTTCTAGCTGAAAGACCCCATAATGCATCTCGGCTGGCAGTGTTTTTTATTATCTCCATGTGTTACCATTCAAATAAAGAAAATGAAAACTGTGAAAACATTAATCTCCTCTTCCACCCTGTCTTGAAAACAAATCTCAGAGAAAATACTGACAAATGGTATTTTAATTTGTTTGACCTCTAAAGTGATTAAACAATTATGAAACCTCTCCTCTTTAACAACTGGTTGAAGTACTTTATATTCTCTCCTCAAAGAGATGCAGTTTCCAGCTAGTAGCAGAGTGATTGATTTTTCCATATCAGATACATTGTTATGGTCTATTGCTTCCATAGCAAACCTATAACATCTGTCTTCAAACTCGGGCTGCAGTCCTGCTCTACTCAGTGATACTTTATGCAACCACATCCTTCTATTACAAGTATGAGTGGATTAATATTGATTTTTCCCTCTTGTCCAAGACAGAAGGTAGATCTTAACAGCAATAAATTACATATCTGAGATATGAGGACATGCTTGGTCCTCCTTGGTCTTCATGCCACATATTATTACTTTGCCTTGCAACCAATTTCTGATGTTTTTAACCCATTACTAGGGTCAAAAATGAAAGTTGTCTCCAGGTTTAAATACTTGTTTGGGTTATGTTGACAATAAAAATTCACTGTCACAGGTTCTAGAAACAGCTTTTAATTCTAATCATGAGTAGTGAGAGTGATCTTCCAAAGCTTGTACACAGGCAGGCTTGGAAATAAAATTGCTAAGAGCAGCACTAGAGCAGGAATGACACGAAGTGAGAACTGATGGCTTTCTCAGAAAGTCAGTCTAATGCAGACAGTAACAAAGACAGTAACAAAGTAGTACTGAGTAGCAGAGGCCGCACTCGGGAGTGTGAGGATGCACCGAATGAATGATAAGCTTTTTTATGAATGTCATGCATTACACTGCTGTCACATCCCTCTAGACTGGTGAAACTTTTCACAGTTTCCTTTTCCAGCCTTACTTAGGATAAAAGGATGCTTAAATTGCGTTTTCAGATCTAGGACTTACAATAGGCAACAATCTGCAGGAAATTAATTGTTAAGTATAGACACTTTTATGGCTCCTGCTTGATTTCACTTGAAACACCAGATTCCTCATGGTGCTCTGCATGCTTTGTGGTGTCCTGCTGTGGTACTGGCTGGTCACTCTGGTGCTTTTAGGCAATGTTTCATTAATATGAGTTTTATTTTGCTTGTTTTTCTGGTTCATTTGAAATTTTTTGAAGTATTTTTGAAGTATTTTTGCACATTTTTAATATGCTGTTAACAGATATAGGCTTTTTAGTCTGACAGAGTCATGTATGTAAAGATTGAAATATTAATATATGGGGCTAAATTCTGCCATGGAAGGGAGAAAATCTGCCCAGGAAATGATGCAGTTGCAGGGATATTATAGAAACCAGGTACAAATACAAGATCCCTGACAAAAGAGGAGCTGCTGAGCCAGTGGCTCCCTATGTACCTGGGCTACCACAGAGATAGCACCTGTGAGTGCTCAATGCTCATGGGGGCATCATCTTTTCCCTTGCAGGCAGCTCACCATGGGCAACTCACCTATTATCTTCTCTTTCCTGTTCAGGCAGCAGTTTCATCAGTTTGTTGTAATCCAGCCAGCATTTGAACAGGTTTTCATGTACAATAATAGTTTTTCTAACCAAGAAGCCTATTTATAACTGCATTGAAAAGCTGTGTGGCTGCATTTCTAGGGGAGTTGGAGGCTAGAGAAGATGAAGGCAATTGAGTTTGTTAGTTTATAGAAAGCATTAAAAAATGGATAAAAAAAGGTTATAATCTAGAAAAAAATCCTAGTCCAATTATTTTCAATATAAAATGTACTTCTTGCTTTGTCCATTGCCGCCCCTCCCCCCGCCCCCTTTTTTTAAGCACATGTAAACTTCTCTATTCACCACCAATTTCATGTGGTCAGAACAAAAATCAACCATAGCTTGATGACAGCTTTTTTCAAGCTTCAATTGTGCTGATGGTTCAACACTTCTACATCTGTTTAAGCCAAAATTACTCTGGTAGTATTTACTATTTGCAAGTATTAACCACAGAAGGAGCTGGCCAAGTACTTCTTCCTAAAACAAAATTCTCCCAGATAAAATATTGGAAAAAACAACAGAAAAAATGCCATCTTACCATCTTTGTCTTTTACAGAACATACCTGTATAGAACAGTTCTTTTAGTGAACTACCTCTGTAACTTAGAAAGGTGTTATCACCAGAAATCTTAGTCTAGGTCTGAAAAACAGCTAGAAATTTCTCTAGTAGAAGACAAACAAGAGATATAGCAAATTTTATGCATTTCTTATGGTGGTGTAGTGAACATGGCAGTTGAAATGTTTTGTAAACAAAATCACTGTATAAAAATTGCCATAGTTTGAATACTACTAATGTGAGAAAGATTTAGATTACAATCCTAAACAGGCAAATATCACAGCAGTGTGTTGATGTGTTTATAATCTAATTTTATTCACAAATTATTTGCAAATGAGTTTTTTCATCATTTGCTGTTCAGAATTTCTTGACAGTATTTAATGTGAAGAAGCTTTGTTCATTGTATCATGCAGATTTTTGACTGGGAGCAATTATTTGCATATTCATATTTGTCCTGTTATGTATGTATTGCACAGGTGGCTACCCTTATGTTTTAATGTGGCCTTCTAAGCTATCTAGGGATCTAGGGACATAAGTGGCTTTCTTTTCTCAGGTAAGGGCTAGAGATATTTTTTTTCTTTGTTAGTTCTCTTTTCTTTTTTAAATAAATTTATTATCATGGTGCCCAAATGTTTTGTTGTTATGACAAAGTGGCAATAATGGCAATAATACCTGTTATTTGTGTCAGAGTGGTTCAAATGGAACCTTTAAAATGTTATATTTTTCTCATTTCCAGTAGAAAATAAAAGATTTTTTGTATACTGATGTACTCAAGATTTAAAAACATCTTGTGGTCAACAGGAGTGAAACATTTGTCAAAAAACAAAGATTGGGTTTGTACAAGAACAGGTTTTGGGTGACAAGTCCTTTTTGTTTAGGCCTATTGGTGCACTTAGAAAAACAAATGAGATTTGTGGTATGAAAAAAAAATCTTTCTTATGCCATATCATGATTTTAGTATGTAACTTAATGACTTTCTTATGAAGGAATTGTTGGAGCTAATAATTTCTTAGATAGGTGAAAAATGCTTCCAGTCTTTTTCATTCAGGAGTATTTATTGTTTTCACTAGAAAAGCAGTGATTATTTTCTTCACAATAATACTGTACGGTGATTTTGTATTTGATTAGCATGAAAAATTATTTCAGTGGAGTCCTATTTGAAAATGTATTTGTGATATTTTAAGATATCATTAAGCAGTTCTTAAGAAGACATTGTATATTATTCTATTAGATTACATTTTCCTTCAGCATTACCAAATGCTTTACTTATTGCTTTATCAGGCTTTATCATTGACAGGTTTGCATAACGTGTCAATATTCATAACTAAAATCTGAAATGGGAAAGAGTGATACGTAATAGAAACTGATTTCTCTCTGCAATCATAGTTTCAAAATACATGCAGCTATTTTTATTGTCATAATTGGTTTTAAAATATTTAAAGCATTAGTACATGAGATACAATATTACAATTTTATGAGTCTCATTAGACCCTTCAATCAGTGAAAACAACAAGGCTAGGGTGCATAAGGTGATGCTGCTGTTTGAAGGCAGTGAGGAAACGCAGCATTCTGAGGCAGGTGTAATCTATCGGGTTTTGAAGACGAGCAACATTTTTACTCCTAGCCAGGGGAGGAGTGAAGATTCTATGACTCCAGCTTCCTTTGACTTTTTATCCTTGTACATGAGCTAAAGTCAAGTCAAAACCTTTCCTGCAAACCTGGTCCTGCAAAGGAGCACAGGTCCCTTGCATTTTGTGAGGAGTGATGTGCTCAGACTGGATACCAAGGGCTGATCTCCTCCAGAGGCCTCTCCAGGGTCCTGTGCATGCTCCAGCCTTAGTGGGCTGCCACTCAAAACCAGCATTAACCTGGACATTTTTAATGCCTCAAATTATTTTCAAGTTCCATAAACAGAGGTGATAATGAGGGATTTTCATATTCATAAACTCAAAGCCATTTTCCTCCTAGCCATGGAAGAATAGTTAAGAAGTTATTACAAAATCAGTCGTAGAAGTTCTGAAACATAGCTTTTTTTTCCTTGAATAAAGTAATTGTTTTAGAGAAATATATTTCTTATATGTTTGTACAGAAAACAAATGCAAATTGGAATATAGCCTTATCTATCCTTATTTATATAGCTTCAAGTGTGTTCTTTCACAATACCATTAAGATTATGAGCAATATGCTGAAATGTTACAGAAAAAACACTGTAAATAAGGATTCCTTGTTCCTATGTATTACATTATATTCCTTTAGTATAATGATCAAATACTACTTGTTCTAAGATTGAAGTATGTATGCTGTGTTCCAAGGAAATCTCAGTGTAGAAAAGACCTGAAAGAATCCAACCATCTCCAAACTCGCTTCCTGTAATAACTTGATTTTGCCCTAAGGCAGAAGCTTCAGAAAGAACTGAATAGATCCATTACTTATGAGAACTTTGAGACAGTATAAGGACCTGGAGTAGTATTTCATGGGAGAAAAAAACTGTGGCAAATTTCATACCATGTATAGGCTCCCAAAAGACAAACATAATTTCCTAAAAGGGAATATATATACAAAGGCAGATGTTATAAATACATGACTCATATAAATTCAGCAGTGTTCCCTAAAATGACCTAACAAATCAAATACAGGATCAGTATTCCTCTGAGGAAACACTGAATGTGCCTACATGAGCTTTTAGTTTTCATCAGGGGTGTGCTTTTGAAGCAGATCTCCAGGTTGTCTCTACTTACTGCACTTTGGTTCACAGCACACAGACATCAGCTTGCTCAGTATGGTTTTCTTTCAGACGAAACTAAAATTAAATACACTTGGAAAAGCCATTTCAGGCATCCCAGCCACAGTCCGGGAGAAATTTTCTTTCTCCAAAAGAAAAAGTAAGAAAGAGCACACAAGACCCCCTGAAATGTGTTTTGTCTGTTTCTGGTTCTTGCCTTTAGCTACAGCTCTACAGAGCAGTTTGGTTGCTCTGAAGGCTCACGTAGACCCAACCAAAGCTGCTGCAGACTGCTATTGGGGGTGTTCACTGCAGCAAGAGCGTATCACTCAAAAGAACAGATCTTGCAGAAAGTTACATTTCAGAGTGAAGAAGCTTTGATTGGAGGGGGAAAAACACAGTAGAAAAATATTTTTTGAAGACTATTAAAGTTACAGGTAGCAGTCAATGAACCTTGCAGTAGGATCACTGTGCATTATTAATAGCACTGTTTGTTTACAGTGGTAAAATTTTTTCTACTACCTCAAAAACCTGTATAATTTTAAGCTGATATATTAATGGCTTCAGAATCTGTCTATGTATGCACATTTTTCTTATATTTTTTGAGTTTTTCTTAGTGAAACAGTGAGTTAATATTTTCTTTAATTAAGAAAAATGAAAATAAATTGTTGGCAAAGATATTTTCTGCAGCTTCTGAAATTAGTATTAAACTGGAAGTATCTGTATGATACAGAAATGTGTATGAATTTGTATGGGTAGAAAAGAGATACCGCCTTCTCCCACATGCCTTTATTGAGGGAGTTTCTAAAGAAAGCCAAGAACCTTAAAGGACTTTACTGAAAAATATAGCAGCAAAGGTGAATTTATCTGTGACATTTGCCAGATTATTTATTGTGCTCCACTGTACATGAAATGAAATGGGAAAAAACAAAATAGATAGAATTATAAGGGAAAATCTTTTCTTGTAAGAAGATTACGTGTATGCTGTAGAATATGTGGTGACACCCTTGGACTGTGTCCAGTTCTCATGCTGCTGTTAAAGAAAAAAGGCTCTTTGTTCTGAGTAAGTTCATGGTCCATCATGAGGTGTCCTTCCCATGTACGATCAAGAATCATTGAATCATAGCATGATTTGGGCTGAAAGGGAATTTTAAAATCATGGTTCCAACTCATCCTTTTGGGCAGATCCATCCAACCGGCCTTGAACTCTTCCAGGGTTGGGGCATCCACAACTTCTCTGGGCAAGCTGTTCCAGTGCCTCACCACCTCCACAGGGAAGAGCTTCTTCTTAATATCTAATTTAAATCTACCCTATTTCAGTTTAGAGACATTTTACCTTGTGCCCTTGGAAGAGTTCAGTGTCCAGGTTTTTTCTAGACCTTTCTGGAAATGTGCAATAACGTCTCCTTTGGTCTTCTCCAGATTAAACCTCAACTCTCGGCCTGCCTTCAACAGAGGACATGATGCCAAAGTGTTTTCGTTTGCTACACACTTGAAATAGTGCGACTCCAAACACATTGTTATGGCTTTAAACCTCTCTTTCTGCCACCTGGCAAAACTACCTTACTGCCTAATCTTGTTGGGAATAGGCATAGGTACAATAGGATTTCTGCTGGAATGGGATGTTTAAGTGATCCCCTGTCATTAAAGTCAACAAGGTTAATTATAATCATCATACGATGCAATAGCTCTGGGTTTAAACTGGAGTTTTCCTGTCCTCTAGGAATGGCTGGTAACTACAAGAAAGAGAAATTAAACCAAAAGTGGCAGGAGTTGGTGTGTTATATCACATGCAGTTATATATTGTCACATATAAGAAGGGAAAAATTACTAAAGAAAAGAGATCCAGGGTGAATATAAGAAAAGTGTGGTAGCTTAAAAACTAGGAAATTTTATAAAATCATCAAGATTCATCAGGAGCACTATCCACTGTCAGGCAATGGTCATCACTGCTAGGAATCATTCGGCCTAACAGGATCCTTTGGGAATTACTATTTTATAATAAATTCTTTACTAGTCTAGCTCTGCCAAAATGAGGTGGTACATTTTGCATTTTCTGAATCTTGCAAAACTCACCATGGCTTTCTCTGGAGCATTTTAAAAGCTGTGGTACATTGAGGTGCAGTGTAAAACAACAGAGTACAACAAAACCCCAAACAATTCCACAAACACAACCACAACAAATCAGGGCCTTATTTTCAATAAGGTGCCTGTCTAAACTGATGTTGTTGACTCTGGAATGACATCTCTTACTTATATACAAATGATATATATTTAGATTAGTACAAATTATTTGCATTTAGATTTTACTAAATCTGTCTGGTTCTACTTTCAGTGACACATCCTTACTAAAAAAGCATCACAGAGAGGAGATGGTATTTTGATTTTTGTTTTTCTTTAACTCTTTGAACTTCAATGGTGTTTTTATAGCATAGAAAGAATTCTGCTAGTTTTCTGTTTGTTTGCTTTTTCCATACTGTAGTCATTAGTGCAAATATCTTGGCTCAAGTTAAATAAAACATTTAGTTATTATCTTTGGCAGATGGATATTCTTGATAGTAGACTGAATTTGAGGCCCTGTGCTCAGAGTCCAGAGGTCATGTGTGAATTTGTTATGCTTTCTGGTTAACTCAAAAAAATAAATGAATCTGATGAAATTCTCATGAAGTGTTTATTTTTTAATGTTTCTATAATATACAGTAAATTATAATTTATGAGGTATAATTGAAAAAATTCTAGAGGAAGTTGTGTATAAGATTAGGGGATTATTAAATCAACTTTTTTGTGTTTTCAAGCTTAAAATATTTTACAGTTACAATAAATTGTTTGAGAGTGCTATGCCACGGCGGTGTCAATGGCAGGAGCGCCGCGACCTTTCTGAAGAATCGCCTTTATAAAGACGTCCCAGGGGCACAGGCACAATCCCAGCAGCAGAGAGATTCTCAGCTCGGCAGCAGTGCCAGCAACACGGAGAAAAAGAGACTCGAGCACTGTGTGGCAAGTCCCACAGAGTGGAGGCCTTTATTAGAGCAGGGCCCTCTGTGAAGGGAGCCAGGGACAGCTTCTTGTGTTTCACAGGGAAAAACAGGGGTTTATATAGGGAAGGGGAAGCACGGGGAGAAACAAGTAACAAATGGGATACATGTAACTTGGAAGAGTGACAAGGGAAAAAACCAATGGGGTACAACATATTAACATAGAACTGCAAAGGATCATGGGTGGGAGGGTTTCCTCACCCTAAGTGAGTGTGCCTCGTTCAAGGATTGGCTCTCCAAGGGAGACCAGCCACTCGTTTGCTGGCCGATTCCTTGGCCCCCACAGTGCTATCAACCCACAAATTTTAATAATTTAATAAATACACTGCTGTAAAATGGGACATATAGCCAAATCCCAGAGTGGTTTGTGCACAGAGTATTACAGTACTAATATAATATTTTTTCTTTACTTAGATAGTGGAAGAGTATCTGTTTTTATCCATAACACATGGTGATTGGTCATCAGTTTTAATGAACTGCATCTAAGAACTTGCGGGAGTTAGGAGGATAGTTGTCATCCCCCTCCTTTTTCTCCATCTGTTGCAGGCTGTTAGATACTGCTGTTGAATACAAGGAGAGAGTGTCACTTATTACCTCTCTTGAAGCATGTTGACCTTTTAGGCTCTTGGCAAAGTGACTGCAACGTCAATATTCATCTTATGGGAGACTGAAGGCAATTATTAATCTCTCAGTGCTTGCCTGGAAGGAAAAAAATAGGAAAAATGTGAATTTATTTTTCTTGAAGGAGGATGAGAATGAACAGAATGAAAAAGGAGCTGCTGCAATTGGTGTGCATATGTGTGTGTGTGTGTGTGTGTGTGTGTGTGTGTGTGTGTGTGTGTGTTTCTTACTTTTTAAAACACTATTATTACTATGGTTTGATCATAACTCTAATTCTGAAATGGTACTATGAAAATTATCTGTGGGAATTTTTTTGCACATAGCCTTGGCAAACTATCCTGAAAGTAGAATGGAACATAGTGAAAGATCTGAGGTCTTCTCCAATGGTAGCTGCTCAGCACAAGGTGGTGGGAGCAGTGAGATCAAAGAGATTTGGCGCAGAACTCTGTCCAGATCTTAATAAGGAAGGTCCAACAACAAATGCTGTAATGAGATAACTGTTTTAATACAAAGAGGAATATAGATACCCAGCAAATCTTAAGTCCCTTCAGTTGCTGGGCACCATGTATTTGTGCTGCATCAGCTGGAGCCCAGGTAGACTTTCATATCCCGCTGTTCAGAGCTGATCCTATCCACAAGGGAAAGCTCTCCCTTTTGGTCATATAATTTCTTCACAAGTAAGGAACTCTGTTCTAATGAGAACTTCTTGCTGCCCTTTTAGGTGAAGGCAAGGCCATGATGGTGGTCCAATAAACAACACCCAGTGGAAGCTGCCTAAAAAAATTCTCTCTTGCAATGGGTAGGCGTAGTTTATGCTGCAGCCAAGGAACTTTTGCTGGACAGTACAGCCCCAAAGGCCTCACATTGTGTGCAGCTCAGCACAGCACAGTTCAGCACAGTCCTGTGCTTCCTTAAATTCTATCACTAGTCCAAAATGTGCAATACTCCCCCCATCTGTATCAATAGAGTAGGTATTCAACAGTGACATAACTGAGTTCAGAGTGTAGTGTAGAGTGACATTTGTGTTTGTTGGCAATACAGTACCTAGAAATAATAATTTATTTTAATAATATCATTTATGATAAATATTTAAATGATACACTGGGTTTTTTTCTGGAAATTTAAGTAACTAACTCTAAAATAAAAAGAAATCCCTCAGTTGCTTCTACTTTTCCCATGTTAGAAAGACTCTATAGATGAGATGGATGAGATTTCATCCAATTTGCAGTGACTTAATAGAGGGAATAGTTGTATGATAGCTGGTAATCTATACAGGCTATTTGCATCATCTACAAATACAATTTCAAAACCTATTGAAAGGATATGCATGTGTGCATGAATTCATCCATTTATTGCAAAGGGAGAATCTGTTTTCTTTCAGATTATGCTTATCTCATGTGAAAGGAATCCTCATTTATTAGTGGATAAGACCATGTATCAAGTGACTGTTCCTACCTTTGAAGCAATTTTGTTTTGTGACTGTATATATATATATATATATGTGTGCACATTTCAGATACATTTTGACTTAATGAAGGGCTTAATAAAAATCAGCATTCATAGCTTCTTGTGTAGTCAGATAAATTAGTTAATGCATAAACTGAGCTCTTATGTATTATGCAAAAGATTAGTTCTAAGATTTGCATAATGTGCTACAAATGACCTACTGTTTCAAACTGTAGCAGCTTGGGTAAAAGTGGGTTGAAAGCTGAAGTGACGTCAATAAAGTAATTACTCCTGGCTTGGCACATCTCATTCACTGTCAAAAGTTCAAGTCCCTGTAGTGCTGAGAGAACAGCTGAAAAGACATTGAAGGCAGGTTAAAGCAAAAATACTGCTACAATAGTCAGCAGGAAGGGCAGAGAATGGTCAGTGTGATTGGGATAGCAGGGATTCTTAGCTCTTCAGCATCTGATCCAAAATCCCATTAAAATGAAAAGCAGTCCTTGTGCCTCCTTAAAGAGTATTATTATTCTGAACCACAAGCTGTAGATCTGAGTTGTGAGATTGTACTAATTCAGACCTGACTACACTGTTAACTAAATGTTAAATCAATTCAGTTTCTGAGAAGGGGGAAAAATATTCTTTCCTTACAAATCTTGAAGTAATTGTGTAGTAGATTCGCTACATGAGAAACAGCAAGTGCCTGAATTTACATAACAAGTTTGATCATATCAGGGGGCAACGCACAGAGTGGATTGGAAACACATGGACTCCAGTCAGTCCTTAATTTGGTTTCTTATGTGGTCAAAGCCCTTCCTTTCTCTTTCCTCAGGTGTCCTTTAGGAGAATTTTTGTGAAAACACGTCACAAAATTTTGTCTTGCTATGGCAAACAGCTTACAAGCATAAGCCCATGGCACTAACACTACTCAAAGTGGATTTTCTGAATCAATATTAGTCTAAAAATATCTAGCTATCTCCTGTACTGCAGCTTATACTGAAGGCATTTCAGTCCTTCTGCACTCCTGGGGGCCAAAAAAGCTCTTGAATTGGTGCTATTAAAAGGCTTTCTTAATTTGCTCTCAAACAAAGGATGAAATGGATATTAGAATTGTTAGCTCCAGATTGACTGAGGCATGTGAACAGAGCAATTAGAAGAGACACAATTCCACCACTGACTGAGCAATGGGCTTCCCTCTGTCAGATGCTGGCAGAAGCAATTAGAAGCACAAAATTTTGTCTTCTGTGTTGGCCAGGCATGCAGGTGTGTAAATTCACTTACCATAATTTAAATTTAATTTTTAAGGGGATTATCATTAAATTTTAAAAAGAAATAATCAGTACACAAAGTATTATAATTTTACTTATTTTGTTCTTATTGAAGGAGAAAGAAAAGCCTTTTTTTTTTTTTTGCGTTAGGGGCAAGAAGATTTGTAATCCACATAATTTTTGGCTGAGGCCATCTTAAATTATAGTTCATTCAAGATAGAATAAGATCTAATCCACTCTTGAAGTATAAAAATATGAGCTGCAGCTGTTGAATTTCTGTCTTGCCAATTTGTGCAGTTTGTTAGCACGGCTCTTGTAATGTCTGACTGCTCCAAAGAAGCCTCAGCCACCAATGCAGTTTGAAAACATAAGTAAAATAAATTAATAGGTCTTCAGGTAAGAGAGAAGAAGCTTTGAGAACCAGACATATCAGCAGAACTGAAGAAAGAAGTAATTTTTGTGGCAAGAGGCAGAAAGGATGGTAGACCAGCAGTGCATCAGCAGTGTGGGCTGGGGGCATTATGGCTTCCACAGGAAACGGCTGCCCTGGGCCGTGTCCATGGTCACTGCCAAATAGAACAATGTGTCCTGTGCTTTGCTCTTATCATCACCCTCAAAGTGCCCTGTGCTTCTACTGTCAACAGGGCTTTATTTGGGAAGCCCTGGATGGCCAAGAGTCTGTGCATCCTCCAGAATGGGAGCTGTAGCCCAGCATGACAACCCAGGGCTGGTGAATATGTTGACCTGCAAGCTCTGTTCGATATCAGGACTTGTTCCTACTCTGACTTCCACTATTCTTCTGATCTCATACACAGTGCTGCTCAAATAACTGACTTTAAATAAAATGCTGTGTTGCTCAAGAAGAAATGGGAGAGTGGGAACCCCTTGCTTTCATTAACACACACAGGCATAACAGATGGAATAAATGGACCAGCTGCTTTCTGTATTGAGGTACCTGGATTTTACTCCAGCCACTATATCAGGAGGAAAATTACATGCTTCAATGTCTGGTTGAAACCTTTTTTTGGGAAAAAGAAGAAAGAAATTTAAAATTGTATACTTAATTCAAAAATTATATCATTTCAATCTTTGATCATCATGGGGAATAGTAAGAAACCAAGTAGGGTATCTATTAATGGTAACTGTTTTCAGAGACTTGGTAACAGCCACAAGCACAGTGGATTGAAGTCAGGTCATTTCTAACAATAAGATAAAGTCTCATTGTTTCACTAGGAAGCAGTGTTTGTAGCTATCTTTATGACAGGCAGTGTTCTGTCTTAATTAGTAGTATTATTTCTACTTCACCTAAAATAGCTGAAGGGTTCTCCTGGGATCTATTCTTGTATACAATTTTGTTTAATCTTATTATTAATGATAATATTATTTTTTCTTTCTTGCTTAGATTATCATCTGTATGCCAATGATTCTATTATTTAAACAAATAATTATTACACATTACAATTCCATTTGCTGCATGACAATAACAAAGTATAGTTACAGCTCATTCAAAGTAAATTAGTTCTAAAACACTAATAAAATTAATTGCAAGATGCTTGATTGAATAATAGAAACAGTTAAAATAGGAGCTCTTTACCATGGTGTTCGATAGTATATTCCTTACTGGAATAAAGTTACTAGCCTTAAATATCTTGGTAATTGTTAGCAAACAAAGAGTAATTGAAACTTGGTTGCTAAGAAACATTATTTCTCATTGTTGGCAATAATGATTTTCTTTGATTGCTGCTTCTGTTGTTCATTGCACAAGCCAAATGTTTACTCATAACATTGTGAAAACATTCTTTGGACTCCAATTGTTTTATGTGATACCATTGGGTCTGCTTTAAAAGCTTACAGCAGCATGGTATTCTCCTGGAAGAGTGGTGATGTGGGATTTTCTGTGGTAGACGTAAATTTTTAGAATGTCAAAGATACATGAATGAAAGCTGGAATTGCAGTCCAAGGTCAGCAATGCTAACATTCTCTCATATACTGCAGGTGGATACATTTGTAGGAATACTTTTCTTGATGTCTAAATGGCTTAACAGCACTAGATACATTTTTCAGATACTAACACTTGCTTTTGGGGAAACAATTTTAATAATCTGAAAAGAGACTTTATTTTTAAAATTTTTTAAGTCCCAAAAAAAGTGGCTTTAGTTCCCCCCAAATCATTAATCAAAATCCATAAAAAATGTAGCCACATTTGTGGCTGGAAAAGTATTCTTTGTCAAAAGCCAGAGCTCTTTGATTGTTGATGGAGACAGCCATCTAGAATTTTTTCCCCAAGCATTTCTGTTTGATCAGATCATATAGTTGGGAGATTCTATTCCCAATTTCTTTGTGATAAATGCAAGGGATGAAAAATTAACAGCAAAAAAACTCACCCATGCTAGTTTATTTTTTTGACCCATTAAATAGACAAGTTCTGTTTTAGGTCAAAACTCTGCTCTGTGAAAATTAGTTTAATATTCAAATGGCAAAAGTTTTAAAAAACAATTTAAATATTTTAATTTTTTTTAAGTTTTGGAGTGTTTTTAAATGTATACATTGTCTTTGAAATTAAGTAAAATCTAATGCATGCATATCCTAATTTTAAGAGGAAATACTAGGAAAAGAGGAAATACTTAAAATAAAGACCTGCATTATGACCTACAAGTGTCAGTGAGGATTTTTCATTCTCCAACAGGTGCATGATTTTCATTGTAGAGACCTATGTTATATCCCTTTTCTCTTGTCTGCTGAGGTGTTTTTTAATTATTAACTGTAGGATGGCTGAGTGCTGTTTAAATCTATAAAAGCAAAGAGTCCACAAGTACAGGAACTGCACACTGCAACAATTTACATGACAAGAGTGGTTTACAGAGCAATTTATAGCATAAATTTTCAGACTGGGAATGTATGCTTTGGACAGATGCCAGCTGCAGTTAGAGGAGGAAGGAGGTATTACCTATTTTGTTTTGACTATAGTTTTTTTCAGTTCAAGAGTTATAACCTTGTGCCTGTGAAGTACTCTGAAAAATTAAGTCAGAACCCACCCGGTGCTACAGAGCACAGCTGTTACATACATCAGTTCTTGTGCTGTAAAGAAAACATACATCATAAGAGAGATGTTTCTGCCAGAAAGAGAAATGAAATTTGTGTCTGTATGTGTGTACATATGCACCTGATTATTGGTTTCACATGGCAACTCATTGTGGCAAAGAGTGTTGTAAGTTTTAGTCCCCTAAAGACTGAATTCCCATGCTGAAATGTTTGAGGCTGAACTCTTTCAAATAATTTCTGTGTTTGAAGATTTTTTTTTGTTTTTTGATCTGAAAGCTGGTTCTTTTCACTTATTTAGAGAGGGATAGCTTCTGCTTCTTGAAAATGCTGGGAAGTGAGGTTTGTATTTACTGTGTGAAAAGAGGAATTTCGTGGAAAAACATCAGATTTCTTGATTTTCTTCTGAAAGCAAAATGATTTTTGCAACACATTTCAGCATCTTCTTTGTGTGTTTCCATGTGTCGTAAATATGTGCTGATGTTGATAAAATCTGTTTTCCTAATGAGTGTTTTAGTATTCTTTTGTTCCATTATATTAAGTTCCTATTAACTGGCTTACTGTTTAGGTCCTGTGACTAATTCTTTGTTTCTAGTTTCTAATTTGATTACTTAATTAACGGTTTCCAGAGTTCCAGAATGATGGTACTTTTATAAATGAAATGCAGCTACCACTGCTTCTGAATATGGTAAAAAAAGACTAAATGTCAGTCAAGTTCCAATGAAAAAGAGAGAGAAGAGAAGAGAAGAGAAGAGAAGAGAAGAGAAGAGAAGAGAAGAGAAGAGAAGAGAAGAGAAGAGAAGAGAAGAGAAGAGAAGAGAAGAGAAGAGAAGAGAGAAGAGAAACCTATAAGTGAGAAGGAGAATTGATCCAGTTGTCAAGGCAAAATTTTAATGGATTTTAGGTGATCTGAATGAGGTAATTACATATTTAAAGGGAGCTTCTCTGTTGGACTAAGCCAGACTGAGTCTCTCTTGAGAATCTCTCAAGTCTTCTATGCATTCTACATGCACTGTATGATTTTGCACAGGAGCCAAGTTATAAATTCTGCTATCTTCTGTATAGAATTACAGAGTGTGATGCTACCTATTCTTTTGGGATTTTATTCTTTCAGAAGAGAAAGTGTATTCATAAGATCTAGTCACCTAGTAACAATGAGGAAGTACTGTCTATGTACAGAAAGCAGATTAGGCTGGGGTCAGTGACTTTATGACAGCTATTCCAGTATATTTTATTTGAAAAGCAAAATGCCAGAGATTTAGTGCTTTTGAAAACAGTGCTATATAAAGCCTGCGTTGTATGATGAACACAACAGAGGAGCAGCAGAGACAGCAAAGAGTGATTTTAATTTCTTTAAATGTTCCTTCTTTCCATAGCAGTCCCTGCGTCACATCATCCTTATAAAGACTGCTGGAGTCTCTCAGTAGGACATTTACTCTGGAGAGATGATATGGACTGCCTTCAATCAAGGAATTCAATTGCACATAAGGCAATAGGCTGAAGGAAGGCAGTATGGTAAAAAAGGGAGAAAGGCCTGAAATGCCTCAATAAAACTACCATCTCTAGTGCAGGTTAGCTTCACCCAGGTAGTAAGAATAACTAAGCCAAAGAGAAGAACACAGACATTAGTAAGCTGCATCCATGTTGCTGGAATAATTATAAAGCAAGATGCTGAAAATATATGATATAATAGGAGAAGTCAGTGTAAAGAGCAGAGGGAAGAGGACATTTTATCAAGCTGTGCCACATGTTTTGAGGAAGCTGATATCTACATCAAAACGTCGCCCACCTGACATGTCATCTCTGTCCAGGTGTTTGCTCTCCAGATATGGTAGCTGTGGGTGGATGGATGGGTACAACTGTAATGTGGGTAATTTTTGTATTTGTGTTCATAGCCATATTCTGCTATCTAAGAGACAAGTATTTATGCTTGCATTCTTGGTTTGCTTCAGAAATGATTCCATTAAAATGAATGAGCATATTAGTCCAATGCAAGGGGAAAGAATCTGGTGTCATATCAGTTGAGAAATATGTGTGACAATGTACTTGCTTATGAAAGAGGCACCAAGGATATTCAAAGCTGCTACTGCCAAAACAACAAAGTGAGATTTTTCTGTCTTTTATATGAAAGAAAATGAAAATTTTTAATATTTAGACCCTCATCAAGTTATGAAATTGTGCATGATAATGTCTGTGGGCACTGGATTAAATTCACTGCACTTTGTAATTACTCATGATACATTCACTCCTGTAAATGTCATTACACCTTTCTGGGTAGTGGTAATAGGACATGTCTGAGGTCTCTCACCACCCCCCCCCCCTCCCCCCCGCCCCCGGCTACAGCATCTCTGTTCTGGTTTGAAAAGAGAGTTAATCCTCCTGCAAGAGAGGAGAGGAGAGGAGAGGAGAGGAGAGGAGAGGAGAGGAGAGGAGAGAGAGAGGAGAGGAGAGGAGAGGAGAGGAGAGGAGAGGAGAGGAGAGGAGAGGAGAGGAGAGGAGAGGAGAGGAGAGGAGAGGAGAGGAGAGGAGAGGAGAGGAGAGGAGAGGAGAGGAGAGGAGAGGAAAGGAAAGGAAAGGAAAGGAAAGGAAAGGAAAGGAAAGGAAAGGAAAGGAAAGGAAAGGAAAGGAAAGGAAAGGAAAGGAAAGGAAAGGAAAGGAAAGGAAAGGAAAGGAAAGGAAAAAAGAGAAAGTCAGGGTCTTAAGTCTGGGGCATGGTTTAGAGTAGCCCGAAAATATTGCAATATTTATGAGCATTTTATTCTGTGTATGCACAAAGCACTTGTCATTCTGAGTCAAGAGAATGAGATGTTTGAGTGCTATGAAAAATGAGACCATATTCTGCTACCAATGTTTGCACCTATGTGTTCTGAGCGCAGAGTAGGTTTGGCATGTTATCAGCCCAGATGGGTAATATTTCATTCCTGCATTATAATAATATAAGCACCTATGAACAGCAGAAGGTTAAAAAGTTGTAGTGTTGCCAATTCTTGAGATGTAACTGAGCTTCACGCTTTTTTGTTTCTTATGGTGCCAAAAGTGAGAAACTTGACCTTTATTTAAGAAAACTTATAAACCTTATTTTTAAAAAAAGGTTCTTGAAAACAGATGGAGAAAAATACATGACTTATTTAGTCAGATGTCTTTCAAGCTGCGTACAATGAAACATCATATGATAAATTTATGATTAATAGTTTGTTCAATGGAAAAAATTCTTTGGATTTATTTTTTAGCATGGGTGTTTTCAGTGCATGAAGTATGAGGCTGCGGAACTTAATAATTTTAAACATTTTTATTTTAATATGTCTGTGTTTCTATCACATTTCCGTACCTGGCATAGTTCCATACTCAGTGTTGGTTTCAGAACACTTAGCTGGACTTCAGTCTGTCCTGAAAATCTTTCTGCATATGTTTAAATTTGAGGCATAAGTGCATGTGTTCAGTTACTACATTTGGAGATACTATTTGGTGTGAGTAAAGAGAACAGGAGCTGTGTACTGCCTACCACTTCTCTAACAAAATGGCTTATGCTTCCAACATAAATTAGTCATCCATATTGTGGGAGCCAGAACCTCACAATCCCTCAAAGTCAAATTTGGATGGAGTCAGTATCTCCCTTTGGGATATACAATACTCTATTTGTAATGCTTTGCGCTTCCACTATTTCTACTTTCACATAAATCTTTTTTGGATACTGTTTATGTTTTTTGTTTCAGATATTTTAGTGTGGCTGTAACTTTTCATTTGCACCACATGCATTTCCAGGGGAATATAATTGATCTATTCCCCTTTGCAATATTCTGTGTTTTATATTCACTTTAGCTGCCTGCCTTTCTTCCTCCACCCCAATAAATTCTTTATTGCAGATTCTTTTTTTCTCAAAAGCTTCCAGATTTATTGTTTTTGTTTTAAAGAAATGTGTAAAACAATAATTGCTGAGGGCATTACTGCTTTCAGTTTACAATGTTACTAACTAGAATGACAATCATTTTGCTGATAAATGTGGAGTAAATTAGAAATTCAGAATAAAGAAGCCATTACTTTGGTGGTTTTTGGTTTTTTTTTTGTTTGAGAAAGAGATTTTTACACCATAACTTGTCAATGAAGAATTTTTAGCTGCCAGGGCTTTTACCTGTAGTGAGTACATGGTTCAGGGTAAGAGGTCAAAGACAAAGATCTCCCTCAGCTGTCAATATTCAGACAATTGATCTTCTCCTTTTATTTCATCTCACCAGCCACTTCCCTTCCTTTCCTCTCCTTTCCCTCTTTTTTCCCTTCCCCCATTCTTCTCAGGGAAACTAAATGTCCTGCTGCCAGCAGAGCTTAGTGTAAGTGTAATATTACATAAATCAAAGGCCCTTTAGGCCATGATATAGACTGGTAATTTATTACTGAAGAACAGAGGCTTTTTTGAAATTTCCTTTAGTTCAGGCAGATCACTATGAATTAACTAGGCAAGAGGGCAGCAGGTGCTCTCATTAAATTTACAGTCACTGCCAGCAGACAGGGAAGCATTTAAAAAAAAGAATATGCAGCTGTGCTGACACATGTAATTGCAACCATCCACAGACTCACAAGATGTGTGGCAGTAGCCACAGACTTTTGGTCACTGTGCTCGAGCTGTGCTGGGACACAAGGACCAATGCACATTATGCTAATGATTAGGTCCCTAAAATGGCAAATTGCTTTTACTAGACCTCCAAACATTGTGTGAGAAACAAATGAACTACTGGCAGGGCCGGGTTTAGTCAAACCTCCCAGCTGAAGTGACCTTGAACTTCAGAGAAGTTCATGGCCTGATTGCAGCTTTGTGGTTTCGGCATTGCTCCACTTACCCTTTGTAAAATAACAGCTTCAACAGATCTCCCCTTGATCTATGTTCTTGGCTCAGTTTCTTCAGCCATCAGATAGTGTTTTATGTAAAACTGGTATTTGAAACTAATGAAAAGACATTTTTTGCAGAATGAAACCTATATTTTTCCTTAAAAGAAAGGAAATTCCATGCAAAACTGCCCACTAATGATACCTTCTTAGTTTTCCTTTGTAATTGCTTATTACAAAAAAAAATTAGTATAGAAATGCTTATTTTGCACCCCAAGCATTTCTTGGGGAAACACTAACAAAGTAAACTCTTGGCACTGATCCAGAGTTCCTTTGAGTCAAGACTTCCATTGACTTCAGTGAGGTGTTACATCTGGCCTTTAAAACCTAGTTTTAACTTTAGACATATGTGTTTTGTTTTCATTACTTTTCATGGAAGTTTCACACACATGTCTAAGGTTCTACACTAACCAGAGTCTTATGCCTTGTTATCTAGTTCAAAACAACCCTCAAGTGCAAATGTACTGGAGTCAGTGCTCTGTGTTCAGAATATGTTGTACTTTGTCTCTGGCTGTGCATCATATGGTGTTTATATACTGCCCACTGTTACAAAATGTGACTATTTTTTCCTTAAGTTTCTTTTCAAAATATTTTAACTAATAAAAAACCCCCTAAATTAATTAATAAATAAAAACCTGAAAAAAAGTTAGTTTGATTGATTAGATAATTACATCTAAATTATGTAATTTGCCATGTATGACTAAAAAGATATTTGAGTTTTTGTTTATAGAAAGGACTCTATTTACTTCTTTCTTTCTTTCTTTCTTTCTTTCTTTCTTTCTTTCTTTCTTTCTTTCTTTCTTTCTTTCTTTCTTTCTTTCTTTCTTTCTTTCTTCTTCCTTTCCTTCCTTCCTTCCTTCCTTCCCTTCCTTCCCTTCCTTCCTTCCTTCCTTCCTTCCTCTCCTTCCTTCCTTCCTTCCTTCCTTCCTTCCTTCCTTCCTTCCTTCTTCCATCCTTCCTTCCTTCCTTCCTTCCTTCCTTCCCTTCCTTCCTTCCTTCCTTCCTTCCTTCCTTCCTCCCTTCCTTCCTTCCTTCCTTCCTTCCTTCCTTCCTTCCTTCCTCCTTCCTTCCTTCCTTCCTTCCTTCCTTCCTTCCTTCCTTCCTTCCTTCCTTCCTTCCTTCCTTCCTTCCTTCCTTCATCTTCCTTCCTTCCTTCCTTCCTTCCTTCCTTCCGACACTTCCTTCCGACACTTCCTTCCTTCCTTCCTTCCTTCCGACACTTCCTTCCGCCACTTCCTTCCTTCCAACACTTCCTTCCGACACTTCCTTCCGACACTTCCTTCCTTCCGCCACTTCCTTCCACCACTTCCTTCTGCCACTTCCTCCCTCCCTTCCTCCCTTCCTTCCTCCCTCCTTCCACCACTTCCTTCCGCCACTTCCTTCCGCCACTTCCCTTTATTTTCTTTCTCTCCATACTTTCTTCTTCCTTTCTAATTTCAGAATGCATAAGGCAAAGAATAAGGTGTAGTTTCAAGTTTTTTATTGTTTTTAATCTTAAAAAATAAAGATGCTTTATATTGCATTTTTAGTGTGTCTGAACCTTTCAGCAAATAAAGGGAAATATTGTCCCAATTCCTCAATATTTTTCTATATGTTCCTATAAACATCTTTTCAGTATTGTAAATCACCAAATACTTCTATATACAGTCATTTATACAAAGTTTGAAGAAGTTTATTCTCTCTTGTCTTGTATTTACAATTTCCCTGTGTTCATGAAATAATTTGATGCTACAAAGCTATGAACAAATTACACTACTTTTAATAGAGCCATTTATCTGCTTTAGAGAAGATTAGCATGCAATCCCTAGAGACATTTCTCAGCTAATAAGAATAAAATGAATGCTACTTGAGCACCTGTAATCAAATTATTTTTTATTCCCTAAACCCCTGACAGACTCTGCAAGTCTTGTAATTTCCTAGGCGGGTGTTTTACAGACCCTGGTAGCATACTGCTGGGATTTTTCCTTTCTGTCCTCTCACATTTTGCCCACTCACCAGCCGCCATTTCTTGTAAGAAAAGTGCACCATCCACCCACCTAGAAGACTCCTTTCAGGATAAAAATCACAGCATTTTGGAGGGATTAAGAACCCCACCAGCCCTTCCTCTATAGGTGTCACAGCTCAGTCTGAAGTGCTGGTGGAACAAGGGCCAAATAATTTTGTATCTTGTTGAGGAATGCTGCCACTGCAGACTTGATTGTTCACAGACAGCAGTCGCAGCAAGACTGCTGCACCTACAAAAACCAAAACAAAAAGCAAAACACAAGCCAAAAAAAAAAAAGAAAAACAAACCAAACCAACCCAGTCAAACAAAAGGGTAAATTAGATAAGGAAAAAAAATCCCATTTGGGCATAGCAAAGTCTCTCAGTTCAAATGAAAAGCAATGTGTAAAACTAATTCTGTTCAATAGAAATTTGTTTTCAAGAATAATATTGGGCTCAAATTTAGTCTGATGTTTTCAGACAGAATTCAGTACTTTTAACTCAAATAATTAAAAAAGGTAATTTGAGTTTGTTATATGCATATTTTAAAATTAAATGGCGCTTCCTTGTATAGCTCTGATGAACATTTCTATTATCTCCACATGAAGAGTTTTGGTTTTGTCTCATGATACCAAAATTAACTAGCTATGAGAGATAGATCCATTTTTCAGACTGGGAAATAGAAGTTATGTTTCTGCACAAAATTAATATGTTCTTCAAACTGGAGGCCCATTTGGATTTATTCTTGTCCCTCTGAAAATGAATTAATTTAATTATTTTATATATTTTAATTAATATTATTATCAATAAATTTGCTACATTACCAGAAAGAAACCCAACAGAACAGACACAGACTACTGCTAGATAAAGAAAAAAGGCAAGTAATAACTGTTGGTGGAAAAGTTGCTATGTAAGCAGATGTTCATGTCAGGATGTCATTTCATGGATTTCAGATCAGACATGCCACCAGCTTGATATCAAATCTTTTATTCTCATCTCACTCTCTGTAATGTCTCAGCATGTGACTCCCTAGCACTTGTGCTGACGTGTTCACAATGTCAATCACACTTGCATCTCAGGTGATACTGATCAGAAAGACTTCAGTGAAAACGACTTCTCCAGGCATCTCTACATTTTGTAAGGATAACCTCTCAAGGGTTGTTTAGAAGAAAAAGAAAAGGTTGTTTGCTAGGTGTGAGTCTTAAAAATTAGCTTTCAATTTAGTCCACATGAAATCCGAAAATCTACTCCCACCCCCTACAGTAGAAGTTACATGCCTCACCTTTCTGGAAAATGATAGTGTGAAGCAGGAATTAACAAATCCTGAACAAGATATCTGCAAATCAACTCAATACTAAAAAATTTCAGCAGCCTGTCCTATTTACACATCTTAGGCATGCTCTATAACACTATTTCTTCATGAACTCATTAGACAAAATATTGGATGAAAGAGTGGCTAACTTGCCATCTAGGTTTTTTTCCTTCTTCTTATTATTTGTTAACTTTTAAATTTTTTTTAAATTTAAGATGTATCCTGTATAGTGAGCAGATATCAGAGCATTACCAGCAATGAGCTTATTTACATAACAATGCATCAACATCTTACTGGCTGTTGAAAACGGATGAGCCCATACTCACATCAAAAGCAAAAGGGGTCCTACAATGAGGGCCCTTTTGATGAGAAGCTGCAGGAAGTCTTTGCTTGGAATTTTTCTCCTTTTTTAATGGAAAAAAAAAATCTTCCTTTTAATTTTCCTACTTTTTTCAGCTATCTTGAGTTCATTTGCTCATACTCTGACTACTGCAATGTCATACAAAACAAAGGGAAAAAGCTTTGCATGGTCTTCATTAGGATTTAAGTAATAATAATAGTTCTTGAAAGTACATGCTCAGTCCTAGAAAGTCCTTTAATGATTTCATGATGTAATAGTGGTCTATGAATATCAAAATATATGAACCTGTAATAACTCTTGAAAACTTATTTTACATAATTTAATTGGAGCTTAAATATCCTTGATGATTGAAAACCAAAAGCAAATATTGTTGCAAATTTATACAGGAATAGAAGCATTACCAAAATGTGAATTTTTTTCACAGATGTTAAGCGAAGTTCTGCAGTGGAAAAACCCAATGTGTTGCCAGCTACCTCTTTATAGTGCCCAGAAATTTCATTTTGCTGATACTGAGATTTCCTTTATAGCAGAAACAAAAGCCATTGGGCATAAACCTTAACTAATTATTGTCAAATGCAAGAATCTGCACCTAAATCTGTATTTTTACATGACTGCTTAAACAGAGCATTTACCTTTGCAAATTTTATGTAAGATGTGTGGCATTTAAGGCACCTTTACTGAAGAAGATCTTTACATCTTGGCATGTGTGTATCCACAGGAATATCTGGTTACCATAAATTCTTTTAATTTAACAGACACCACAGTGACATTTGATTTCAGTGATTAGCTCTCAAGATGCTTAATGTTGAAGTGACAAGGGTTTTATTTATCAAAAGGCCACATTATTTCCTGGAAGCCATCACCTTCCCATTATATTTATTGTACAGGTAGCTAAATTAAAATTTCTTTTAAAAGTATTTATGTGTATGTTCTGTGTCTTCTCTCCCCCTGTGCGAATGAGTATCATGCTATCATGTCTTTCTTTTAAAGTTTTGCTGAGGACAATAAAATGGAATAGATCACATTAGTGAGGTGCAATGTAACTCAACCATAGGAATGAACCCCCAGATGTCCTTACATTGCTCCATACCTAGAGTAACTACACTGGCATGCCCTCATGTTCCTTTGATCAGGAACTTCTGCATGCAGGGCTGTCTGATTGTCTCTAACCAAGCTCTGCTCCACAACCAGAAGTCACAGTGTAACTTCATCATTTTTAAACTATTTTTACTTACACGTACCACTTCTTTCTATTTCTCACTCTTTATGGCTTTTCACTTTTCACCTCACACTGGTCATTTGTTGACCCTGTTTTGATTTTCACAGTATTTTACTTATACTTTTCTTTTTTTCTCCAGCTCTCCCATCAAGTGTGTTAAAATTAGTAGATGAAGTAAAAATCATTGTGGTTTAATGAGTTTTTAAAGTCAAATAATTAAGCTCAAATTTTAATATAATTCTAACAAGTAATACAAAAATTAAATTTATTTTTACATTTAAATTATAAGCATAATTGAAAGTTTTAAGAGGCTTAAGTGTGCTAATTACATATTCTTTGTCCTTCCTTGTGTATCAGTTTAAATACAGAAGAGATACAAAATGTTTTTTTTCTAGTTATGCCCTGTTCCCTCATCATCATCACATTTATAATCTGTGACATGCAACCAGACAAGAAAAAAGAAGCATTTTAGTTGAAACTCAAGGAAAGATTCTAGACTCTCATCTAGGAGCCTAATAACATCTGTATTTCAAATCCAGGTGAAAAAGGGCCATTGAAAATTAATTGGGCAATAATTGTAGGATTCGGTGGATTGCAATAATCATATTTACCAGATGTAGAAGGGGGAGAGCACCAGTGAAAGACAATGATGGTTTCTTGCCTTGAAGTACACACCAGTACTTTAAAAACATTCTGTATCATTGTGTGACCAATGTGAGATAACATGATGGTCAGTCAGCAACTAAGATCATTTGCTTTTTTTTTTCAAAACTTGAGAGAATACAAATATATATTTTTAGAAAAACAAATTAAGCAGGGATTGACACAATATTTATGCTGTGGAATACTGAATAGTTTAGCCTGAAATGTACCAAATTCTGATGTGGTTTTTTAGAACACATTGTAAATAGAATATTTATGTCACTTTCTAATACAAATACCCACATCAAATGCAATTTTTCAGGTTTTAAAGTTAGTGTAGGGGGCCAAGAAGTACCTGTCTAAAATCAAAATCAGTAAATCATCTCTACTTTAGCAATATTGTTGTATTCTTCTGACATTTCTTTCTGTGAAAGAAGCAGAAATTTTAAAAATCTTGTTGTAATGCCTTGTCTAAAGGGACTCTGACAACAGGAAAAGCAATTTCTTGTTTTTCAGTGGAGCTTCAGTTGAAACTGCTGAACAAATGAAATCAACAGTCGAGTTTATATTTGCTAAATCTTGATCCATGTTGAGAAAAATTTGAATGACTCTTTATTGCTGTGCTATATCTCTGATTCACAAAATTCTTTGAAAACATTCTGAGCCCTACCTAGTTGTTCTGGTTGGCAAACTTTGAAAACTTCACCTCTACGCAGTGCTTGAACAGGGCACACATTTGATGTGAACAGTGAGATGAGTCCCCTCAGTGATGACCAGTGAGTAGGGGACATCTCTGAAGGCTCACAGTTTGAGTGAAAACCATATGGGTGTCAGTTAGAGGTGTTGAATCTTATTGAACATAGGCAAAAATATGTGATGAAAGCTATCCAAGTATATTTTAGCCTGCATTTAATAAAAATATGTTGGTAAGTAATTATTTCTGAGAAAGCACATATTTCCCTTGGGAATTTGGAAGCCCATTATGTACATTATATAACAATGTACATTGTTATATTGTATAAAGCACTCAATGTGCATTTCAGGTGGGGCAAGGGTAATTCCTCTCATGGCAGGAGATTGCTTTTCCTCTAGTTCTGATAAAGAGATGATGTTTCAAGGGACTTCTTATACCTTTTTTCTTTCCTTAGGTTATGAATAATTTTATGCAAATTGAGAAGTCACTCTCCACCACAGCACCAGTTCCTGCCATGTGTTTGTACTAGATAAATGCAGGTATGGGTTTGCTCAATTACATATATTTTACTAGGAGTGATATGCTATCACAAGACATTTACTTCTAAGCCTATAGATGTGGCCAGAAATAAATAGTTTTTTGAGGTCATTCAGATATATACAGATTGTAGTTCTAATCACCTCTCTCTCTCCTGCCAACTCTTTTCCACTCCCTCTCCCCTCACCTTTATTTTTGATTTTGTTAGTCCTTCCAGCTCAGCCATTTGCATTGTTTCTGTAGATAAAGTCTCACACATCTGCCATATGGGCAAGTATATTCTTTGGCTTTAACAGAAACTCAACAAGTTTGATTCCTACTTTGGTAGAACTAGTCAGTGTGGTACCATGGCAGGGTGATGTGACTAAATATCTGCTTTTTTTAACATCCTCACACATGAATCACAATTGCTTTCTAATTGGCTAGTGCCTTTGATCATACCTGGCCCCTCTACAGAGCCTGTGGCATTCTAGCTACAGACTTCTACTCCAGAATGGATTTGGCATCTCTTCTGAGTGTGTCTCTGTTCCCACTGAAGTATCACTATCCCTCTGTTATGCACACACATACATATATGGTACTCTTTTGTACAGACACTTCATCTTAATAGCATCAATGCACTGAGGAAGCAGATGGAGCTCCTCCCGTGGTATCTGCTTATTCTGAAAGAAAGATAGAAATGAGGCCTTCATAAAGGTCCCGTATTTTTTATAAAGCTAGGAAGTAAACCTTATAATTTTATTTCCCCTCAAATTGTTTCTAGTCCCTGCCTTGAAGGCAACACGCATTTGCTTTGATTAATGCACTTTATCAGACTAAATATATTTTTTTGTTGTTCAGCTGCCATATTTCTGGGCTGCAAAACTGTTCTTCAGTCAGCCATGTACATAAAAGCGCCAAAGATAGGACTTGAATACTAGCTGTTCTGTCATGACAGGACAAACCATACAAATCTTTTTCAAAAACTCTCCAGTGATGAATATTTGACTATCTCCCCACTCAGTTGGTTCTAGTACTTCACCTTCCTTATCCCTATGAAATTTTTCCTAATCTAGTTCTTTTCTCCCTCATGCAATTTAAGTGCATTGCCTCTTGTTCTAACTGTCATTGATGTGGAGAATAAGGTATTCTCCTCTTCCTTTGTCTACCTTTTTCTAATATATTTGAACACTGTTACCACATTCCCCTATCAATTTTACCTTTGAGACATGCAATGCCAGTTCTTTTAATCCTTCCCCATGGGTCATGTTTTCTAGACAACTGATTGTTTCCAGTTTCTCTCCTCTGACCTTTTCAACCTTTTTTCTTTTAAGACCATTTTTTTTGGATTTCCTTTCCTCCACATCTCACCACCCCACTCCGGACTTTAACATACACACATATGTATGCATTCCTCCTATGCCTATATATGCCTCCTCCCATGAGGACTCTGAGGAAGCTGGATATGTTTAAACAAGATAAGAAAAGGCTGGGGAGAAACAGTTCACACGATCACAGACTGGGTCAGATTGGAAGGGACCACAGTGGGCCATCTGGTCCAACTTCCCTGCTCAAGCAAGGCCTCAAACCCATTGTGCATGATTGTGTCCAGACTTTGCTTGAATATCTCTAGTCAGGGAGAATCCACAACCTTTGGTAAACATGTTCCAGTGCTCAGTCACCTGCATAGTAAAGTTCTTCCTCATGTTCAGGTGGAACTTCTGTGCATCAGTTTCTGTCTGTTGCCTCTTGTCCTACTCCTTGGCACCACCAAGCAGAGTCTGGCTCCATCCCCTTGACACCCTTCCTTCAGATACTCATAGACATTGATGTGGGGCCATCTCAGTCATCTCTTATCAAGGTGGAATAGACCCTGCTCCCTCAGCCTTTCCTCATAAGAGAGATGCTTCTATCCCTTAATCACTTTTGCAGTCTTCTGCTGGACCCACTCCAGGAGCTCCATGTCTCTTGTACTGAGCACTTCAGAAGTGGTTGCTGTCTTCAATGGTGTAACACTATGTAGAGAAGGCAAATTCTTCTAAGGTGCATTGTGAACAGATGAGAGACAAAGGTCACAAATGCTTCCCTATGAATAAAGAATGGTAAAACACATCAGAACTATATATTAAAAATCTTTAATTTTTGTGATAATTTAAGATATTTTCTTTCATAATTGCCTTGATTTTTCTGCTTTTTTAAAAATCCTGCAATTTATTGATGTGAATGTGTTGATTGTTGGGCTACCATGTTCTGCTTTGATCTCTACCAGAACCTTTAGAAGGTTTGTATTTTCCCACAGCTGCGACTTGCTTTCTTCTTGAGACACATATTGATATGTTTTAAATAATTCCTTCTAATCATATCACTCTTCCTAACAAATGAATGTTCAGTCAGTTAAATCACAGCTTTTATCTTACTACTTCTTCCACATCTTCTTGATTGTTTCCCGATCTGTTTCTGCTGGTGCACCAAAATCATGCAACAGTGAGTTCATTCACTGGACTTACTTCCTTTATGTGATGCTGCTATGAGTAACATTATCCTTCTTGCTTTTAAGGGACTTTATCCAGAGTGTTGCAGTTTGTCAGCCAGTCACAGCTGAAGAGATCCTTCTCTAAAGCTAATGAATGTCATGCAATACGTGCAAACCCCTTTCATGTCATAGAAACCACTCTCCAACAATGACTTATGGACCATCTTCCCAAAGTCAAGGAAACTAAAGCCCTCCTGGTGAACCATCTGTGCAACCTTGCTTTCATCTGTAGGATGAATCTGTCCTGGTTTGATCCTTTGACCCTTGATAGAAGGATTAATGAAAATACTGTCTGAACCTCTGACTTCTTCACCCTTGCGCTGAGCCTCATTGTCACTTTTGATCCATTTAGAGGCATTCATAGCAATATTGTTAGCATTCAGGTTTTTTGTTAAATCACGTTCACTTCAATAATGTATGCTATTGAATAACCACTTTGGAGTTTTTCTAAGAATTTGTCATTAGTCTCTGTACAATAATTACCTGTCTTTGGGGACACTGCAAAATCTTTTTTGCACACCAACACTATTATAAAGTAGTATTTTTTGGTCTGAATTAGTTCATGCTATGTTGATGCAAGAGTCCTTCATTAAAAAGACAAGGCTGACTGTTTTCTAGTAGTTGATCCTCAGAAGTTCCTCATTGTCAATGTATGACAGCTGGCTTGTTCACACCATGAAATGTCAAGATGTGACTGCTATGGAAGAGTATCAGGGAGCTTGCAAAAACCTGAAAATTTCTTGATTTACGTTTGTGAAGATGAGCATCAGGAATGAAGTCTAAACAGAAAAGTCATAAAGTCTCCCATGGATAATATTTCACTTAATCTTAACATTTATATCCTTATTTTTAAATAAATTTCTTATCTACTTACTGATGATAGCAAGTAAATGTGGGAATGGTCATGCTGATACCAAATTCTCTTCATATCCATGTATATTTGGTTAAAATGTTGACTTCTGCACGTCCTGTTCTTACTGCTTGCTGGCAATCAAAATTTGACTGTTTCAGGAAAAGATTTAGCTTGTTGCAATCATCTTTACGCTGTAAGGTATTTGTTAGTGTAGTTTTCTGGCTACTAATTTTTGCCAGAATTTTTCTGTGGTATTAAATATACAGAAATAGAATGTATATGAATTTTTTCCCACTGGTAATAATGATGATATTAGGGAATAAGTATAGAATACTCAACGACTAAGGTTGAATTCTTTTAGGAGGACACCTGAATCAAAGGGAAGACATTTTAGTTTAAGATTTAGTTTTCAGACACTTCATCAATATTTTCCAAATGATACAAGTTATTTCAGAAGTAAGTTTTTTGCCATTAGTTTTTTTTAAATACTACCAAAAAATTTAATTAAAATAATATTTTACTCTTAAAGATAGGTTAAAATGTTTAAAAAATGGCTAATTTTGTCTTGAACCAGGTAAAGTTTCATTGCTTCTTAATAAAATTAAGAATCAGATAATGTATCATCCCAAAGGAAGCAGACGAAAAGAAAATCCAAGTTATTCTAATTGAGATATTTCATGTTCATATGTCAAAGAAAACGAACTTGAGACTGTTTATAAGACATGAATTAGGAAGGTAAAATGTTACTGCTAGGTTAAATGATCTTAGATTAATTGATCTAGGATTAATGATCTTAGAGGTCTTTTCCAATCTTAATGTTTCTATGATATGTTAGGCTATTATGTTACATAAGGGAAAAAGACTTTTTGTTCTATTATATGATGTCTGTTGAAAGAGTAACCAATCGTGCTAGGTCTAGAAGACAGAAAATAAGGAAGAAAGAAAACTGAAATTACTTTAACAGCTGAATAAGTGATCTCAAAAAGAGTTCATCTGTTGCTTCTGTAGGGCAGGAAGGAGAGATGATGATCCAGTCACTCCAACTGAATTTGCAGGAGGGGACAGCCAACAGATATCTACGACAAAGAGCATTCCTTGCTTTGTTTCAGATGATACTGAATAGCTGTGGAGCAGAGTTGTGACACACTGCAGTAGAACAACACCAGGAGGTATGCTACAATCCATCAAATTGCCTTCTAGAACCAGATGGCAGCATTTGAATTTTCTATATAGATAGTGAAAGAAGGAACCAGCTTGCATTACTGGGGTGAAAAATTTAGTCTGATTGATTTAAACTGAATGAGGGCAGTAGACTTAGATTATATTCTATGAAAAAATTCTTTAGTGTGGGGGTGGTGATGCACTGGAATTGCCCAGAAAAGTTTTGGATTCCCCATCCCTACAAGTGTTCAAGGCCAGGTTGGATGGGGTTTTGATTTTAGTCAAGTTTGGTTTTCCTGGTCTAGTGGTCTAGTGTCCTTACCCATGGTGGGAAGTGTGTGCGTGTGTGTGTAACTAGATGACCTCTGAGGTTCTGTGACTAATATTTAGGTTCTAATGCTGTGAGGATATAAGTTTCTCAAACAGGTCTAAAGTTGTTACTGACAGTTTGCTGATTTAAAAAGAGTTGCATTCAACACATGGAATCTTACTCATCAGCTTAGCAGAGTTTTAAAAGATGGTACATGTTTAAATGTTTATGTATTTCTTCTGGGCAAATAAAAAAAAAAGATGACTAAATGCCAACGCTCACCTTTAAATAAAATATCTGTGTGTCCTAAAGAAGAAAAATATGAGTGGTAACTGAATCCTGCTATGAAAGTATCATAGTACATGCTCCCAAACTGCATATCTGGCATTAGCACAGAAGCAGGACTGTTTATACTATAAAATAATAAAAGGTAAGTAGAAATATCATTTAGAGTTGATCATTAAATATTCAGCAACCTATAAAAAGTATTCAAAATACACAGCTAGTAGGAGAGAGAATTGTTTAAAAATTGACTGAAATGTATTTTAAATTAAATAATTTGTGTTTAGAGATTGCAAGGATCAAAATGAAGCCTAAAAACTGCATTATTCATTATCACATAGAAATCACAGAATATTCCAAGTTATAAGAAACACACAAGGATCATCGAGTCCAACTCTCAGCCTTGCACATGGTTTCCTCAAGAATCACAGCATGTGACTGTCAGTAATAAAGTAGAGGAAGTGCTCAATAAATGTTATGTCACAATCAGCTATTGTTCATCTGATGGCAGAAGTTGACATGATAATATTTTCTCCCATTCTCTAAGTAATTCTGAAGGATCTTAAGCAGTTAAACCATGAAGTCTAATGAATTAGAAATGTTTTAAAGTATTTTAAACGAGATCGATGTAAAAAAACTAGCTGGCGACCTCTGATCCTCTGGTTTTCCATATCTTTTGAAAGACAGAAAGTTCCACAGAACTTGAATAAAGCTGATACTAAACAAATGTTTTTAACGGCGATTTTGATGCTGTGCATAATTAAAGGTTTATAAAATAAAATAATAGATTAGCACTTGAAGGAATACAAATTAAGTTTGCCAATGACACTAAATCTGGAGGAGATGCTGGCTACTTCAAAGACAGAATGGCCCTGGAGAGAGATCTCAACAAATCAGACAGTTTAAGGGCAATCACCAACATACAAAGTTTAACAAAGGCAAGTGTCAGACTCTGAACCTAGGACTGGGCAACCCTGTTTGTGTGTATAAACGAGGGAACAAAAGACTGGAGAGCACCACTGCAGAAAAGGCGCTGGGGGTCCTGCTCAGTGACAATTGGAACACGAGCCAGCAGTGCCCTGGCAGCCAGGGGGGCCCCCATGTCCTGGGGTGCATCAGGCACAGCATCACAGCCAGGGAAGGGAGGGGATTGTCCTGCTCTGCTCTGCATTGGATTGGGGCAGCCTCACCTTGAGTGCTGGGGGCAGTTCTGAGTGCCACAACACAAAAAAGACATTGAGCTGTTAGAGAGTGTCCAAAGGAGGCCCCGAGGATGGTGATGGGTCTTGAGAGGAAGCCGTGTGAGGAGTGGCTGAGGTCACTTGGTATGTTCAGCCTGGAGAAGAGGAGACTGGGGGGAAACCTTCCTTCTTCATGAGGGAAAGCAGGAAGGGCAGATACAGATCTCTGTGGTGACCAGTGACAGAACTCAAGGAAAAGGCATGAAACTGACACAGGGCAGGTTTAGGTTGGGTATCAGGTAAAGGTTTTTCACCCAGAGGGTGTTTGGGCACTGAAACAGACTCCCCAGGGAAGCGGCCACGGCACCAAGCCTGACGGAGATCAAGAAGGCAATGCTCAGAGGCTTATGGTGTCATTTTTGGAATGTCCTGTGCAGGTCAGAGAGTTGATCTATAATTCTCCACATGGGAAAGTCTTCTTTTCTGTAGACCTTCTCTCTGGTTCCCTTGTCACTGCCTTGGCAGTGAAGTCTGAAGCACAGGTGCTCAGTATCTTTGCCTTCTCTGCAACCTCTCTTTCAAAGATTCCCTTTGTAGTCTCACTAAATCCATATTTTTTCTACTAGTCATTTTGTTATTGATGTATTTGAACAAGGCCTGCTTGCGGTGTCTGGTAGGTTTAACTCCAGATGGGCCTTGGTCTCCCTTATTGCATTTCTGCATACTCTGACAATGTCCCAGTATTCATCCCTGCTTCCACCTTGTGTATCTTCTGTTTTAACAGGAATTCCTTCTTCACCCAGGTCTCAGCCATTTTTGCTCAATTTCTTTCCTAGGGATGCACCATTCTTGAGCCTGGAGGAAGTGACCCCTGAGTATCAACCAGCTCTCTTGCTGTTTTAGTATAGACCTTTATTACATTTTCAGATTGTTCTTGTTGTCTAAAAACTTTCCATTTGCAAACACATCCACCTCTGTAGCCACCTGATCTGTTTTCTTTCTTCTGTTTTATTTCACTCTCCCTCTCCACACTCTTTGTTTCCGATTTCAGCAATCTGCAGGAGCTCATTAGGCAAAACGTTGGCCCCATATTCAATGTTTCCAAGTACAAAAAAAGAGGAAGAATCAAGAAAGTGGCATATTTCATGCTTCCTTTTTTTAATTGCACATATTTTCAGTCTTTTTTAAAAGTACTTCCTGAAAATACATTTCTCCACATTTCTAGACATGACTGTATTAAGCGTATCTTTAATTTTTTTTATTCCATGTTAATAAGCTATCTCTTGTAATTGATATGATCTGCATATTACCTTAAGTAACTTTCAAATAGACATGTTTATTTCAGTGTTTTGCAAAGAGGTTAATTTCATTTGTAAAATTAAATATTTTAAGATCCTTGCAGTACAGAAATATTTAATGTTTTTTTCTGATTGTATGTGAGATAATATTTCTCTGTGGACCTTTATTGGCCCTTAGGACTGGTTTCAAATTTTTTTACACTTTTTTCTTATTATTTTTGTGGAGTTCTATGTTGCTTTTTCATTTTGTGTGTGAATTTCTATGCTTCAAAATAATTTCAAAGAGGTATCTTTCTGCATACCATCCTGACGTACAGTTAGAAGCCAGTTTTAAAAGAGGCAAAATTTTGCAGACATACTGTTTTGTTTTCTTTGGAACAGTTTGCAAAAATGTCAGCAGATTTGTAGGAAACACAGCAGCATGAAGGAGTAAGGGGATAATTTTGATCATTGCCAAGAACTAGTGCAGCCTTTGGAACCCCAGGAAAAAATTCCATCTGTTTATCTAATAAAACTCCTAAAATTAATGTTACAAATCCTCTTCATATTGTTTGTATTATTATTTGTCCTGTCTCATCAAAACCATTCAACTTGCTGGAAAAGAATTGAGAATTTTTTCTCACAAGTAACTAGAAGAATTCCCAGCAATTCAATACTTGTCTTAAAGAATCAACAATTATGTACTTAGAGGAGGTGCCAGGCAACCTGCTACAGAGCAGCTCTGATATAAAATTCTACTTTCTTCAAATTTATAAATATTGTAAGGGTCATACTAATGTTTAATAAAGCACAGAAATTTATTGTTAAGTAAATTAATTGTGAATTTCTTCAAGTATCTTCTTCTGTTCAATACACCCAAACTTTATCCAGGCTCAGCCATTGTACAGAATTCATGCATTTGTATGATGATGCTCCATAAATTGCTATTGCAGAGTGAAGTGACATACATAAATTTTGAAGGAAGAGTCTTTTGTAACTAAATATAATTGGGGAAAATTATCATCTGTTTCCTTAGTCTGAGAAGATAGGTAAATAATAAGGAGATGGTCAGGCAGACCTGACCACGTAAGAGCAGAATTTTGCAGACGTACCTGGTGTTTCAGAAGTTTGTAGGGGATGGGGCAAAAAATTGGTAACTTGGAGGAGTAGACTATTTTTGTGAAGTGAGCTCAGCTTAATATTATTTTTCAAGTATTAAAAAAAAATTCACAAGGATTCCATACACGTACATGTGTATTCCACCAACTGGCTGATCCTTTCCCTTCAGTGTTCACCAGTTTGCAGCTACATGTTTTATTTTCCATGTGTTGATACAGATTTAAGAGGCAAGCCTTTCTTCTGACCTTTTCAATAAATGTTAATCTCTGTTGGGTACTTCCTAAGCCCCAGGCCCCGGGAAATGAGCCTCCTCAGACTGGGCAGTGTAGGAAGGGAAGATTGTCACTGTGGGGCCGCCATGTATGGCATCTCTGGGATTTAAGGGGAATGATAGCGAAATAGGTAGTGAGTTTGGAGAGGACGGCTGTCACATGCTGTCTCTGGAAAGCACATTTTTGTGTTAATTGACACCCATGGCCAAACTATTCCTTTTACAGGCATGGTCTAGCCCTTAATCACTGCACGTTATAAGCCCAAATGGGACCATTTCCAGTGCTATGCATTAAGAATATTTATTAGAAGACCCAATAAAGCTTTTCTCTGTAGCCAGGCTCCTATTGTATGGTGTCATTACATAAACAAGATTTGGAAGACTGCTTCCACTTACAGACATGTAGCAGAAGGCTTAATCTGAGAGGCCCAGTAGGATGTGACTTTAGGCTTTTTTTTTCCATCTACATTACAGCAGACTAAATATTGAGGATGATTTGTGAACTAGAGTGTTTCAGCCAAAAACACTTCTTGCAATAAATTATTTCCCTGTTTTCATTCCTTCACTTTAGAGACTTGGAAGGTTGGGAGTTTCTTTTTATTTAATTTTCTTTTTTTTTTATTATATTGTGGAGTCTGTACCAGCATCAGCTTTCCATATGTTAGAGGCATCTCAGGGTTTATTAGTCAGCCTAGGTCAACTGAGATTTGTTGTATTTGCTTTCATAAAATCTGTGTGTACTATATACTTCTTGAACTGGAAATCACACAATGCTTCTTACTTGCCTTCAATCACTCACAGATGCAGAATGGTCAGACCATTTCCCTTTAAATTGACCTGAGGGATTAGAGGAATTCAAAGGAATTTCCAGCTAACTAGTGCCTCTGATTTCTCTGACTTTATTTCTTGAGCCTTCGAGGTCAGAGTCTCTGGTAACTTAATCTGTCTCTGCCTCCCCCCCATTTGTTCACTTCCTTCCTTTTGTTTACCTCCAGAGCAGTAACTGAGTGGCCAGGCTCAACTCCTGTGTTTGTGTGCTTCCAGTATTTTAAACCAAACAGTCGTGTAAATCTGGTTAGAGGAGAGTGCTCTGTTAAGAGCATGGGAGTCTGAAATTCTCCTTCATAGCAGTTTATGCCCTCTAATCCACACACATAGATAGGCGTAGAAATATATCAAAGAATTAAACCAAAGAATTATATGTGGAAAACAAGCCTGTTGGCAGTTCAAATCTGGCATGCAAGGATCCCAGCTTCCACTGAACAAAACCTACAGGAATTGGAGGAAGACTGAAAACTGAAAGTGCAGCAGAGTATTGGGAACAAGTGAAGGTCTTTCAGTGCTCATAAAAGCTGCCCTGAAGAGGATTCAAGAAGTTCTAACTCACAGCAGAAGATTAAAAATTCCAAGGAGAGGAAGGGGGAAGTTGGGAAGAGGAGAGCAAGGCCACAGTCTGCTTTCAATCAGGATGGCTAATGGCAATTCTGCATCTTGTGTTGGTTTTTGTTTCAGAAACTGGTCAGGAGTCTTTGTATGTATTGACTTAATTATCAGGGGACAGGAGCTTACGTAGCAGGTGGCCATCTGAAAAGTGGCTAATGGCTTTAAAAATACCTCTAACTCTTTTGTTCTCTGCCTGCTGCCATAACTTTGGTGTTTCTAGTTTTGACATCTGCTCTTCATCCAATTACTCATTTTGACTATGTTCTTGTAGGGAATAAAAGGGGCTTCCTTTCAAAGACTTTACATGTCATTACATAGCTGACTGCCATCTTCCCTAGAAATCAGTTTCTATTTAAAAAAATAAATTAAAAACCAAAGACAGTAAACTTCCAATAAAATCAGTGATAAAAAAACCTAAAAAACTAAAAGCTTTCTCATTTTTCCTTGATTTTTTAACATGAAAAGTATTCATAAAGAGTACTGATTCTAAAAAGTAATTATTTAAAAATCTCACAATGCATCAATGTGATTGATGGTGTAAAAATCTTCAAAATATGAACAAGATCTTTCCATGGAAGACACTAATTTTTGGCTTGTGTTTCTCAAGTAAAAGAAAACTAAATCTCTTATCATTACTAAAACTGCCACCTTCCTGTCCAATGTGTTATGGTGATCCCCAAAAAAACTAATTCAAATGCATATTTTATCTACTCATCCAGATTAAAATGAGGAAAACAAGTAAAACATGAAGGAAAAAAAATACAATATATTATTGTCCTGGAATAGTGTTGGATTTTTAGATAGCAAGCAGCTGCCACTTCAAAGTTTTAATTTATTTTATTTCTTCATTGTGACCAGACAGTCAAATTCTGTGAGGATGGAACAAAGCTCGAGGCACATCTGAATCCATCTAAAGTAGCCAGAAGTGTTTCCAGCAGTTTTGTCAATATTTCTTCGGAATTGAAAGAGCCTGAGGAAACTCAGGAAAATGTTAAGTTTTAGAAATCTATGGGATCTAAGAACAGATATGGAGAGTAAAAGTAGATGATGAACTCAAAGGAAAAAAAAATCAGTCTGGTTTTGAAGTTCAGTCTTATCTTTGCTTGTTCAAGTTTTAAAGGAGGAAGGAAATGTTAATAAAGCTGCTGTATCCACAAAGCTTCCTTTTAATCCTGTCTCTCCTTTACTTGCACTGCTCTAGCGAGTGCTTTGTCCTGTCATTTTTTGCTTTCCGGTGAAAAGTGATAAAGTGATTATATAAGGTAAATAAAACCTTAACGGTGTGAAATATTTTTCTTCATTTCATACAAGCATCTTTCCATAAATTGTACAAGTAAATTGTCTCAGATGAAATTCAAAAATATAAATTAGCTTCAGAGCTATTGTGATTGTTTCCAGCAGCCTGTGGAAGTCTATAGTCTTTTGGCTTATCCAGGATGCACATCCTCCTAAATCAAAAATGTGGTCTGTGGTTCTTTTATACTAAATTTCTCCCATATTATACTGGTGAATGAGGCACACTTATTAGGTCACCTCAGAAGAGAGGGATTGACTGTTTTCTCCCATCCATCTCAGTTTGGAAAAGAGCTATCGGCAGTTTAATAGCAATGGCCTCTATCAATAAGATTGTGAACAGAAGTGTGAAAGGGGCCCTAGAATAATGATTTTACCGAGGAAAAATGTGGGAGAATTTACTTGGCCCTTGGAAATCCAAGGCAGGCCGGCAGACTGTTACAGCCAAATAGGAAGCTGCGCATCCACAGTTCTGCCACACAAATGCATCAGGTGTGGATCTAAACAACAAGTGCTGTTTAGAGACAACAAACATGCAGCATATAGAGAGAGAACCATCATATAAATTGCAAAAATATGTATTTTTTAGTGTGCTGTACTCTTTTGTTTTAAATGATGCAATAGATGGTGGTACATTTTTCCAAGACTTGGATTTCAGAGCAAGGAAGTTATTTTTTTGTTATTCAGTCTACATTTATTTTGGCTTCTTTCCATTTTCTGACTCCCAGTTACACCTTCATGGACTAAGAAGCCTGTGCAGCTCCATGCTTCAGACCACCATGTACTTCCTGAACTTGCTGCCTTCTGTAGATGATGAAGAGGGGCTGGAAGGGTCACTTATAGTCAGTCCTTGACTTGAATAATCATGAGGTTTCCCTGGTGCCTACATCCTGCAGTTAATCATAGCAGTATTTAGCTGATCCTGCTGCATTTTAAGTCTGTGAAAATAATGAAATTGATTTCCATAGATGAAAGCTCTGGACCTGTGTTTTTGATCATGTGCTTAATCCTTCATTTATGGAAGTTCTCTGAACTTTCTCTGACATGTTAGCAACTTTGTGTTTTACCTGAGTTGCCAAGAAATTAATATTGATGTTTGAGTTCAGTCACACCACTGCTATACAGAGAACTGTCACTTCTTGTATATGAGAAATGATGGTTTTTTCATATGGTTTCATAAAGTGTATTGATCTCTTTTGCCACCAATTTTCTAGTTACAAGTTCTTTGCTAATTTTGACTTTCCTATTCTTGAGCTTTATTCCCTTCACTGTTTTGCAAATACCTCCCTCCTATTGGGTATCTGTTTCAACTTATTTTCCCTCAAACACTTTAACTTGCCTTTTTTACAAAACTCTCATTTTATGACTTCCTGCCTATATTTCTGACCCTTCTAGGACACTCTGGTTTATGATCAAACAAACCTGTTCATAGGCTCCATGAAAGAAAAGACTGTGCATTTGTAGGTTTATTTTTATTGAATCATAGTGAAAATTACACCTTGAGGGAGGGCTTTATTACATTCAACTCCTTAGCCAAGATTTATTAAAAATAAACAGCACAGAAGTCAAGACCTTCCAGATGGGATCTAACTTTAAATTTTGCTTCAAAATATATACAGACTTATGCATTATCTACTTATAACTCCTCTGATTAATGAATCTTAGATCAGCCTAGATTAGTTGTCTATTATTTTTGGTTCAGATACTCCAAAAGCCTTTGTATACCATGGATTTGAACAGGTTGAGTGTGGTGACTGAAGAGGAGTTTCCCTTCTCATGGCACTTTTATGTGGGAACAATAATTGAAAACATCACATAGGAAAGAATTACCTGTACCTCGTCCTCTGTCATAATTAAGGTTCTTCCAGCATTTCTGGGGACTCTGTCTTTTTAGGAAGTTAGTTTTCTGTCCTGCAGTGCTAAATAGCTAAACTCCAGCTTTTCAATATTTGTAGGAGTTGAGGGACATCTGGAACTTTGCATCTTTTTTTGGATCCTAACTCACAGCCTATTTATACAGTAAGAAAAAAATATTTTTGTTGTATTTTCCCCATATTTTCCCATATTTTTCTCCTGGTATTTTGAAGAATCCAAAACTTCCAGTCAAAAATTCAGTGGTTTGATTTTATAGAATGTTTATAGGAAAAGAAAGTCTTCTGCTATATAAGTGGAAATGTTGCCCTGAGACAGGTTGCATCACTGTAATGTTAAACAAATGCTACAGATCCTAGTGCAATGACATGGGATTTTTTGCTGGATTCACACTGGACTTATAGAGATCAGACTCTAAATTTCTATTTTTGGAATGGACTTCAGGGAAAGTATTGACACTATTTGAAGGATTTCTGCAAAACACATAGACTCTGTGTATATGACATTTTTTTCTTTACATGTGCATATGACAACCTTTCAGACACAACAGTAGGGTAAAGGGTCCTTGACAGAAGTCACTTACAGGCAAATTTTTTTTTTTAGTTTCTTTTTTTTTTCCCACTAACACCACAAAGTTTAAATAAGCATACTGCACGGCTATAGAAGAAATAGTCACAGCACCAAAAATTGGGGCTCAGGCGAGCAAAAATCAAAGCTGGTGTCAAGTACATCAAGATCACTATCAGACTTTGCCGGGCTGCTAAAAAGAGCTTACTCCTGATAAAGGGGGAAAAGGCAGGAAGAAGCAAGGTTTTACACTCATAACTCACATTTCATATCACATAACAGCTTTGTCTCATCCTATAAATATGTTCTTTACTGAGGAATGAAAGAAAGGAATGAGAAATCCACAGAAAGAGGTGTGCAGTGCCTGCACAGAGAATCTCTCCATGCTGGAAGCTTACTGTAATGCCATTTAGACATCACCACTACCAGCCAAAGAAGAAAGAACACGGCTGTGTGCTGTGTGTGCTTTCCCCATACCCCCTGCACACTCGTGCTCATTACAGCTCTTTCTTTAAATTGCTGGCTAGACAGCTGGCCATGCCTCAGAGGAGCATGGGGTAAGGGAGCATATAAATTACTGTTTCATTTTATGGCCAAGATAAACTGCAGGGTTATAGCTTGAACTGACACACAAAAAAGAGAACCTTGCAGGCCTCTGAAAAACAAAGGGAAGGAAAAGGAAAAGGAAAGTAAATGTATTTCAGCTAACATAGCAGTGGTGGAGGGGGGTGGGGAGAAGAAAAGACACATAAAAGATAGATCTTCTCTAGGTCTATAGAGAAGAGCTAGGTTAATACTTCTGTGTTTGTAACTGTAAATATGTAATTTTAAATTAGTATTTTTAAAGAAGCTTTAGGCCTCCTTGTATTATGTCATCACTGTATATTTTCAAAGATGGTAAAGAATACGGGATGATAATTTTCAGACTCTGCATTTTATTAAACGAGGCTTAACATATATGTACTGTCAGGTAGGTAAGTGCTTGGAGAACGTTCCCAGATGAACAGTAAGCAGGTTGGTCTATTTGGGCTTGTCTGTGGTGGTTCCATGCCTCCCACATGTGATAAGGTATAGACTGTTATTTTTTCAAAAACATTCAAGATACATTTGAGTGTGAAAGAGTTATTAAGAAATAAAATATAATTTCATCCAATATAATTTCATCCAATATAATTTCTGATTGGCATTACACAGGAAAGAATAAACAGTGGTTCCTAATTTCACAAGATCACAAAATGCATCCGGTTGGACAGGACTACAGTGGGTTGTCTTGTCAAACTTCCCTGCTCAAGCAGGGTCATCCCAGCGCATCTGACATGGGATTGCATCCAAGCAAGTATGGAATATCTCCAGTGAGGGAGAATCCACACATTCTCTGGGCACCCTGTGTGTTGTCACTTGTACAGTAAAAATATTGTTCCTTATGTTCAAGTGGATCATCCTGTGCATTAATTTCTGCCTCTTGTCATTTTGCTGGGCACCACTGAGCAGAGCCTGGCTTCATCTTATTGATACCCTCCCTTCAGATACTCATAGGCATTGATGAAGTTCCCTCTCAGTTGTCTTTTCTTGAGGCTGAGCAGGCCCAGCTCCCTCAGCCTTTCCATTCATAAAAGACATAGTCTGGTCTCTTAAATCATCTCATTGTTCATACCTCGACTCACAGCAGGAACTCTGTGTCCCTCATGAACTGGGAAGTCCTTCACTGGACATAGCATGCCAGGTGAGGCTTTACTGGGGGCTAAGCAGAGGGGCAGGATCTCCTTTGACCTCCTGGAAATCTTCTTCCTAATGCACCCCTGAATACCATTGGCCCTGGCCACTGGGCACTGCTGGCTCATGGAGAGCTTGCTGTCCACCAGGACCCCCAGCTCCTTCTCTGCAGAGCTGCTTCCCAGCAGGTCACCCCCTGGCCGTGCTGGTGCCTGGGGTTGTTCTTCCCCAGCTGCAGGACCCTGCACTTGCCTTTGCTGAATTTCAGAAGGTTCCTCTGTGCCCATCTCTCCAGGCTGCTGAGGTCCTCCTGAAGGGCTGCACAGCCCTCTGGGCTATCGGCCACTCCTCCCAGCTTTGTGTTGTCAGTGAAATTGCTGAGGAGGCCTCTGGCCCTTCATCCAAGTCATTGATGGATAAATTAAACAAGACTGGGCCCACTATTGGACCTTGGGAGGTGCCACTAGGATCAGGCCTCCAACTAGAGCCTGTGCCACTGATTATGGCTCTGGGATCTGCTGTTCAGGCAGTTCTCAATCCACCTTCCTGCTCACTCTTCCTGAGTTTGCCTGGGAGGACATTGTTAGAGACAGTGTCAAAAGCCTTGAAGTTGAGGTAGACAAGATCTGCTGCTCTCCCCTTATCCATCCACGTAGTTGTTTCATCATGGAAGGCAATCAGGTTGGTCAAGCATGATTTGCCTTTAATCTGTTCTGACTACTCCTGATCACCTTCTTTTCTTCCCTGTGGATAGAGGTGGTCTCCAGAATGAGGTGTTTCATCACCTTTCCAGGGACTGAGGTGAGGCTGGCTGGCTGATAGTTCCCTCCATCCTCCTTCTTGCCCTGTTTGAAAACTGGAGTGACATTTGCTTTCTTCAGTCCTCAGGCACTAGTCCTGACCTCCATGACCTTTCAAAGACAAGGAAGAATAACTATGATGTCAATCAGCTGTCTCAGCACTCCTAAATGCATCCTGCTGGTGCCCATGGACTTGTAGATGTCAAGGTTGCTTAGGTGTTCTCCAACACAACGCATTTTGACAAAGGAAACCTCTTCCGGCATTCTTTAACCCTGATCTCCTGGTTCAGAGATCACTGCAGGCTGGTCTTGCCAGTGAAGACCAAAACAAAGGTGTCATTCAGTAACTCTGCCTTCTCTGTGTCCTCTGTTACGAGGGTCTCCTTTTCATTTAGCAATGGGTCCACATAATCCTTAGTTTTCCTTTGGTTGTTGATGTATTTGAAGACACTTGTATTGCTGTCCTTGACATCCTTGTCCAGATTTAATTCCAGATGGGCCTTCAACTTTCTCATCTCATTTATACTTACTCTGGCAACCTCTCTATATTCATTCCAAGTGGCCTGATACTGCTTCCATCTCCTATGTATTTAGTGCTCAAACTTGAGTTACGACAGGAGCTCTTGGTTGATTTGTGTGGGTATCTTGCCTTCTTTTTCCAGTTTCTTGCTCCCTGGGATGCACTCTTCTTGAGCCTGGAGAAAGTGATTCTTGAATATCAACCAACTCTCTTGGAAGCCCCCTCCCTGCAGGGCCTGTTCACTTATGGTTCTTCCAAGATCCCTGAAGAGACTAAAGTTGGCTGTTTAGCCTCAAACAATCCACAATCTCATGGTCTCTACAGCAAGGCTGCCCCCAACCACCACATCTACATCAAGGCTTTGCTTCCTTCTTTGTATAAGTTCCTTGTGGGATCTTCCACTGCCTGTGTCAGGAAGCTGTCAGTGGTTTCCAGGAAACTCCTGGACTATTTGTGATCCACTGTGTTGCTCCTCCAGCAGATATTAGGGTAGTTACAGTCCCTCATGATAACTGATGTTTGAGATTATTTATTTAATTTCACATCCAGTACTGGATAGGTTATTTGGAGAACACAGGATTTGTTTGAATGCCACAAAAGATTTATGCTCTAGCCTGTAATACCTGGTGGCAAATATTCAGATTGTATATAAAAACTCCAGTCCATTACCTCACACCACTGTAAGTATTCCCTGGGAGTGCCATATAGTTTGGGCAACAAAGAGAAGCTGAAATGTATAAAGCTTGGCCTCTTCCCTCGGGAAACTGTGCTTCAGTGCCAGAAGAGCAACAAAATGAATACTGGGTGGACTTGTTTTCAAAAACTCATGGACTGGAGCACAGTGTGTGGTGTGTAATACTGCTCTGCTGCAAGAAAACATAAAGCATGAAGCTTTATCTTTCAGCCAGAAACCCTGGGACCTCTGGGACACCACAGTCTAAATCAAGAATCAAAATACTTCCCCAGCAAAACTGCAAATTGAAAATAAATCCTTGTGCTGTTCCGGCAAATATACAGATGGAGGACGACTTCTAAATGCTTAAAAGGTTCTCAGAACAACTTTGTGACTTTTCTAGGGGAAAAAAATAATAATACCAGATAAATATTTGTTGTGATTTTGTGAAGGTCTGATAGGTCAGAAAGAAAGCTTTTAGGAAAAATAGTTATTTGTTTGCTGTATATTAATAGGATGATGATGATCACTTAAATGTGATTATATTGTATAAATAAAATGTCAGAGAATGAGGCAAAATATTCTACACATTTTATTATAATACAAGTTCTGCAAGAACAAGCCATATCAATCAACAGTATCCACTTCAACAAGCATGGTACTCTCTACACCAAATTAGTGACTGAGTTTAAGAAAACCCTTCTGATTTCAGTTCCAATGTCGCAGCACTATGTCATGGTTACAAGAGAAAGTGCCAAAGATGTAAGTGCCAAGATGAAAGTGCCAAGATGTGCCAAAGTGCCAAACCAAACTGTGTATTCTTCACCCATCTACATTATTCCTGGCAAACTGTTAATGGTGGGTCGTTTGCAGCAACTGTCCAGTGCACACCCCACTCCTCAGGCTTGGTGTTAAATGAGATAAGGAAAAAGAGAAAACACTGTGAGGCAGGGTGATGTTTCTTTTCCTTTGCAAGGATGACTCAGCCCTGATAGCTCCCTCTGGGAAGCAGCAGCACAGTCCCACCCATCCTGAGGGGGTCGTCTCTGCTAATGGGCCATAATGACCTCAGTGGCACCAGCAGAATAGACATCTGCAATGACCATCAAGGACTCCAAAAACATCTTATGACTGTGGGACTACTTCATCCCATTGTGAAACTCTATGCCTCGAGGGACGTACTGAACATTCCTGCCTGGATTTTGAGGGTGTATAATCCTGAGGTTTGGGAACTTGGACACCACCACCACCACCACTGGACATCCAGAGGAAGACCTGAACTTCCACAGGACCACTACTTCTGAAAATAATGTGAACATCACTTCAGCAGCATTGCAACTATTGCTTCATTGGGCTGTGACCATCACCCTGACTAACAGGGGCCAGGTTGTACTCTGATTTTGTGGGTTTAAACAAGTTTTTCTGTACCATTGCATTTATTGTAATCTTTCAATTAAAATGTAACCCTGACTTGAAATCTCTCACAAGGCATTTATGTGGGGTTCATTTCTCCCACTGGGTTACTTTCAAACCAATGGATGCTAGAACTTCAAATAATTCCAAATAAGGTTCAAATGCCGAAATATACTTCATACCAAACCTTACCCAATAAAACTTTTAAAAACATTGAGACTGACCTATAGACACCATTTTTGCTGAGCCAGGTGTTGAAAACTTCTGGCCATGTAACAAAGTGTTCTGTAGATGAGATACAGATTGTGTTTTCAAAACCCTCCAGTTTTCTGGATGTTTTGGTCATGCTAGTTACATTCAGGTCCTGGACCTATTTTCTGGTGCTCAAAAATGCTGGATTTTAGTAATATGTAAGGAAAATGAGAAAAAGATTGCATTCAAAGGATGTTCAAAACAGCTCTGACTCGAAATTAGCTGGAACCTTCCTGAAAGGCTCTGGGTTCTCCCTGCTGTGTGGGCTGTGTGGGCTCCTTCCACCAACTTCAGCAGCATTGGAAAAGCTGGCATGCAATGCCCCATTGCCTTGCACTCAGGAGGCTGCGTCCCTGGCTAGGGGGACCAGTGTCCCTGCACTAGAGTGTCCATCATGCTTGAGGTGCTGAACTTCTGTAAGCAGAGTGGGGAAAAAATTCAGAGCTGCCGGACAGACCCCTTTTTTGTCAGAGGATATTTGTATTTTACAGAGAATTTGTCCATTCCCTTCTTAATGGAAATATAAAATCTGGGTACTGACCCTATTTTTTTCTCAAGGGTGGATTGAACCCAAATACACACTACCTGTCACCTTCATAATTATTACATTCTATAGGAACAGCTTTTTATGTCTAGAGATTTCTCAGAGTCTGGAATAGGACTTTTACAATGTCCTAAACTGGGCACTGATATATGCAGTGTTACAAGTGTGTGACTGGACTGGATAAAAGCTATCCAAGTACCATCATCTGTTCTCAGCCTACAATAATACAGTATTCATGCAGCCTTTCTGCTGTCTGCCATGAATCATGATTATTGACAAATACAGGTAAAAGCTTCACAACGCTGCAAACAAGCAGATAGTTCCTTTGTGGTTTTTTTTAATCTGTAAGACAATTAAGTAATTAGACTTCTGTGGCCATGACTTCTTCCAGTCATTAAGAGGCAGCAATGAAAGATGTTTTGCATTAAAAAAAGAAAAATACACAAATTTTCCATAAAACCTAGGTTCTCCTATTAGATTATTTTCATTACAAACAAGCAGTAATTCTTACTTCGAATTCACTGTAAGATCTGTATGTGAAACAAATATTAAATAGATTAAAATTTATTTGCTTTATATTTAAGAAGTACTTCAAAACTAATGTTGATAAGGTCCTAATACTAATTCTGCTTTGGAGATAGGCTTCCAATGACTAAATTAGGCTTCTGATCAATAAACACAAAAATACACATTTCTGTTAAATTATTATATTTTACAGTAGGAAATGCTACATACTAATACAGTGAATTATTTTTGCAGAAAAAATATAGAAGAGTTCTTCAAAGGAAATTTGAATTTATGTCCTGATTTGTTCTGCTAAAGATTAGATTCATTCAAGGCAGCTTTTTGCAGTTAGATTATTTCAACATCTAAACCAAGGCAGTAGCCTTTTGAAGACGATACTGTGATCTAAAGGATGTAGTAACAGGTAGCCTTGTGATTGAAAGAGACAGAGTATTGCTCGAAAAAACAAACCCTCTAATATTTATTTGATTTCTTTTGAAGCCAGAAATTTGCTGGAGTGTCTGTCACATGGTAATGTGTTTTCAAGTAAGGTTGGCTTTACAAAGACTCTGGAGAGTCATGGAGCTATTCTCTTGAGAAAATACTTACTTCCTATGACACTAAGTAGGCCATCAAATGATATCAGAGGTCAGATATGATTCCAACTTTGCTGCTAAATATTCATTCTCTCATCAGTGTTTCATATAATATTTTTACAGTTGCTCTCTTTTCCACAATTAATCTCCATTATTCTACAATCATATCCTATTACTCTTTGTTTTTTTCCCCATTATGGTCTTTAGGTTGTGTTGTATCATATGTGTTTCCCAGTTGAATGTCATCCTCTTCACTCATTTGACTTTCATAATTGTACAAGACGGTCTATAATTATGGCCTTTGGTTTAAATTTATTTTTATTTTTGGAGTTTAATTTACTGAGATAAAGTCTAGAGGATGACCAAAGAAGGGTTGGTATTATAAAGTGTAAACCAATTGAAAATCTAAACATTGCTCTTAATTTTGGATTCCAATCTTCCTGCATCTACATTAAATTTATTTTGAGATTATTTCTGATGGCCTTACATATTCCATCATCTTGTCTTTACTTTGTGTATGTATAAATTATTTTATTTGTTTTGATAGTAATGCAGTTTTGGCAACAAATTTTACTAATATTTGCAGTTTATCCTTTTTACGAAGAAGAGTAAGAGAACTTTAATAAGAAGTGAGCTTATCCAAAGGTTAGCATAATTAAACTAAATAGACACTGTTTTCTCTTTTAATGTATTAATTTTAATCTATTTCGTAGGATATGGATATGCAGTTCACCTGAGCTCCATGTGTAAAGCTCCATTTTTCCTGTCTGCCACACCTTGTGAGACAGCATAAACATTTCTTGTTATGTGTGTGAAGATAATCAAATTTTGCAGGTGCTGAAAAGTGCTTTCCCCCTCATAAATGGTAATGATGGAGAAAAGAATTGTCTCAATGAAAAAAGGCATCTGTACAGTAATTTGTGATATTTTTCAAATAGAGACACAGTCTTTCAAAGTAAAAAACTGTGTGGTCTCTGAAATACATCCTAGATAAAACTGCATAGCTGTAGCTGAAGTATGTCGATCAATTCCTTTCTGGCTTTTCTTTGAAGAAAAAATAAAATAGCTAGTACACAGAATGAGGGTCAAATTGCTGTAAGCATGGAGATAGATCAATTATTCACCATTTATTACAAAACAGAATAGTTCAACAATTCATAAATAAAAGCTAAGATAAATACCTTAACCATGATTATTACACATGGTTTATTTCTGTCTTTATTACATTTTGCTTTTAGCTGAGACTTTTAAAAGAATGAGGATTTTTTTACGTGAAAAATTTACTGGGGAAAAAATTTCCATTACCTTTTTGGTTATTTCATGTACCTGAGATTTCATTCTTCCATAAAATTCTTCTGGAATAATAGAAATTTTTCACATTGCATCACACAAATGTTTTCAAGCCACTTCTATGTGAAATGTCATGCTCTGTAGTTCTGATGACACACTTAAGAGGAATTGTGGCCACATTTTAAATCTCTATCTTGAAGGAAGATAGCAGTAAAAATGAAGAAATGATCGTTATCTAGATGAGCTGGCTGTAGCAGTGCTCTTATGTATTTCTAATTTGCTGCAGGACTTAAAAAATAAAAATCACTCTTTCTTAAAGAAAGGAAATAGTACTAATTGGTACTCCAAGGGAAACTTAATGTGTGGCTTATTTGTAAACAGAGTGAGATGATTTCACAGAACCTTGTCTGCTGATAGATAATCTGCCAGAGCATGAGCTGCTGAGACATTCCTCAGGTTGGAGAAAAATAGGGAAGTACTGTGATTTTAGTTAGGCAAGAGGAAATCGAGCCCAGCTTTTATTTTTAAGGATTTTGCTTTCCAGATATAAGTCTTAGCAAAACTGGTTGTTTCCTCTTGTTCCTCAGATGAGAATTTTTGTTGTGGATCACGTAGTAGAGGAATGCTGCATCTCTTAAAGCAAAATCCTCATTCCAGGTTGCTGGTCCCTTTCCTGAGGGATTAAAAGGTTGGAATGCAAGGAAAAAATCCTAAACCCTTGCTTTCCAGAAGGATTGCAAAGAAGTTTTCTGTGGCAGTCAAGCTCAAGTGAAAAGGGCCTCCTTAGAGTCAAGACAGCAAACAGGAAGGGCCATGCTGCCTCTGCTAGACATAGGGCACACAGCACGGCATACAGTCTGTTGGGAGGCAGGCATGATCCTACCACTACCATAGATATGCTACGACCTCTCCAGGTCCTGGAGCAGCAAAAATTAGTCTGAAAGCCATTTTCCTGGCTGTCTCCTCTCCTGGCTGCAAGCTCTATGTTGCCTCCTCTACAAGATGCAGATCTAAAGTAACAACAGCCAGCTTTAACTGACTACACAGATTGAGCAGGTTTGCGCATAAGTGCTTTTCTAGCTGAAGAGCAGGAGGCAGGATGATGTCCATGAGGAAGTACCAAAACAAACAACATATACAAATTCCTGATGTGGGAATCTCCAAATGCTGAATGAATAGCTCCCTTAAACAGCCCTTCCTGAAGTCTCAATTTATGTTGTAGTTAATGCTCTAAATAACTTGAAATCAGTCTGAAGATAAGACACAAAAATTTTGTAGAATTAAGTTTCTCTGACTTTACTGAATCACATTATTCTGTCCAATTCCTCCATTTTGCCACTTAATTTGGAATTTAACAAATATGTATAAAGTATCATGACTCAAAGGTAAAGCAGAATTTTAAAGCAATCAGTCTGGCTATTAAGGACTCTAAATGACAAGAATAGGGAAAAACCTCTACGTAATAGAGACTAAAGATTTTCTGAAGTCTTTTGAATAGACTGGAAAATTATCTACAGAAGACAAACATTTTGAACAGAATTACAGCTATATATTCTTCACAGATTTCAATGCTTCCTGAAATTATAACCTTTCTCATTATCAGAACATCAAGGAATACTACGTTGGTGAAGTCAGGATTGATTTTTCAGTGTTGATCTGAAATCTGTTCTCAAGTGTACAATAGGCAATGACATGCAATTGGACAGCTCTGCAACTCCTAATGCTGCATGTTCTGCTTCTGGGATTGAAGAAGAGACAGAAAAACCTGTCAGATAAGTACAGTCATGTTCTTTGCAACAACAGTTGAACACAAAAGCAAATAATGTTTTGAAGAGATTACCTTATTTCCCAAATGTATTTCCCACAATTTATGATCAAGTTTGAAAATATCAAATAATTGAACTAAAGGGGACAGGTGGTTGACAAATCTAAAAATTGTATTTGCATTCATGTTTGCCCTGAATTTTCTAGTGAGTGAGTCACTATAGTTTTTCAGAAGCCGTGGTGCCAGGCAGAGCTTCACATCGAAATAAAATTTTTAAAATATATACTTGTTAAGAATTTCCTCTTCATATCTGATGCATGTCTCAGTGGATGTCATAATATTTAAGTGGTTGCTTATTGTTCAGATTGTGTAAAATGCACAGCTTGGGAATGTGCTCAGCCACTTGTGCTGAACTGTGAAGCCAAGGGCAAGAGGCAAGAGTGAGTTTCCAGGGTGAAGACTGAACTGCTGGATGGCTGAGTAAAGGTAGTGTTGGATACAGACTCACAGCACTAGCCTTACATCTTAAACAGATCTTTGTCAGGCACAAGATCACACAGTCCCCACAGTAATAATAAAGCAGCATGTCTTCAGGTTTTTTTACACACTTTCCTCTTTGAAGAACTGTTTTTAGTAGTCAAGCCTTCTGACAGATTTGACAAATTGTTATTACTGTGTGTCCGGCACAAACAGCTCTCAAAATACTCAGAAAATGGAGGAAAAAAATCTATTAAAAAACACAGAGGTGCTTTCAGATCCAGTCAAGTGCGATTAGTCAGTTTAGTGCGGTTGCATGGCTACAATCATTAATTGAGAGCCAAGGGAGATATATTCTACAGAGAGCAGAGCATTTTACAGCACATCTTGGATAAAACATCTCCTGGTCAGTATTAACTCCCAAGCCTTGTTAAACAGCATAATTGAAAGAAAAATGTCACATAATTTTGCTCCTAAATAATTGATGGCGGCTGAGCACTAGACAAAAGGCCTGGTTCTCCCTCCCCTCTTTAAGGTTCTCCAGGCCATGTCTGCAAAAACCTGCCAGCAGTCAATGGAATTTATGGGGATGTAAAAATATTGTAGCTGATCAGAGAAACAGGCTGTGTACCTGCCTTCACAGCTTTTGTTTACTATACTATTCCTATTGTTCTGAGTTTTTGTAGACCTGTTTCCTCCTGCTGAATACACAGATATAGCCAAGAGAGTTTAGGAAAATACCTTAAAATATAAAAATTCTACTGGCTTGTGTGTTGTGCTTAAAAAAGCTTACGACCTTAAGAAATCTGGGATCAAGTTTTCTGTTTGCTAAAAACAGAAGGGAAAATCTACAAAATCAGATTACAAGCTAAAAATGAAAAAAAACCCAAAACTATTTCTTGTATGCAAAACAGATGGGCTTTAGAAAGAGAGATTATAAATAGTCTCTTTATTATTTTATATATAGGAATTTTGAAAGTAATTAATTTACCTACTGGGAAATAATTTCCTCTAAGGCTAGGAGGACATTTCTAGCCTTTCACAAAGAACCTTATACACAGTATGAAATTCATACATAGTTATATAATTTTGCATAATGAAAGTGACACTTCTTCATCCATTTTCATATTTTTCTTTCTTGTGAATTGCAGCTGTTACCTCTGTGGCAGTTTCTATAGTAACACTCAATTTTGGACTTTACTAAAGGGTGGGAATGGGTGGCTTGAGAATGATTGACCAGGAAATAGATTTAAAATGAAAAATTATAAAACATTTAGGGTCTATTAGGGGGAAAAAATCCAAACCCCACACAAATGAAAAACCCTGAATCCTCTCCAGCCCCTTACAGAGTTTTATTTCGGCCTTCCAAAACTACTCCAAACAGCAGTTTTGGAAACATAAAACATTAACATGGTGACCTGAGATTTGGCAGTTTGATGAGACAGTGGTTTCCACTGTGAAGATCATGGCTCTGTAACTTTGTACTAAATTTTCCCTATAAAGAGGCCTGTAGTTTTTGCAATCATTCCACTTTCTTTCAGGAAGCAATCTTGCCTCAGCAACATGTGTGTTGGAGTCACATGTGATAGCATTGAGGCGGTCTGGACAGGCTTTAGAGTATGATCTCAGCGCAGTAAGATTTAATAATAATCACATGCCAGTTGCATGGGAAAAAAGTTCATAAATTACAAGAACACTTCCCCCTTATCTGCCCCAACGTCAGTTTTAAGGACCATCTCTGTTTTAAAGCGGTGCCTATATATATATTTAGCTAAAGCTCAAAAGAATAATGTGAGTAGGAGCTAGTAGAAACATAAAGAGCCTGGAAGACAGAGAGTCTACCATGACTGCTGCACAAGCTGCCCCATGGAGTGAATACTCTCTAGAAATAACTGTTGCTAATAACTTCAAAGGGAGGGAAAATAGAAGACAGAGCAGATATTTGGTGGTTTAGCAGCTAAAACTTTGAACCTTTCACCTCTGTATCCATGATGAAAGCCCAGCTTGAAGTTCTCAGAAAAAGTACTTTCTACTTCAAAATGGAAAGACCTTACCATACATAATTGGAAGTGATTTAGGATAAGGAGTTAAAATAGTAGTTTTATAGGGTCATGACCTTTAACCTCCACACTTTGTCATGGTGCTTTTTTACAGCTGGTGACATTTAGTCCAGGGAATAATTTGTCTTGACATGTTTTTGTTTTGCTTTGTGCTTGGTATTGTAGCAGCATTAGGTTTTTCCGCAGTGACACATAGATACTTCTCATAAGTGCTTAGATGCCCTAAATTGGATTATTAGAAGGTTGATTATTTGTCTCGTCTTCTGATTTATTGTAGTACATTAATTACAATGCACATTCATATCTAAAATCAGCATTACAAAGGCATGATTGGAATTCCATGGAAAAAAACAGACTAAAGAGAGAAGGCAGATTGTGTGCTCTAACAAATACCTGCCTGGTGGGGATGGATCCTGCAGATGTTCGCAGGTCACCCATAAGTCTTTCACACAATCATGGTAGATACCTGTTATAAGACTAAAGCAAATCATGGGACTGAGCCTAAAGAAGTCTTTATTCCCTGCTATCATACTTCTGATGATACAATTGTTGCTGTATAAGACAGCTTGGCCTTGTCACAAGTTGTGCAACTCTCTCACAGCTGGGCTTCTGTGTAAGCAATGAGGATGCTTGGAGACTCACGTACTGTGTGTCTGCAAGTGTGAGCAAGGACTGCAGTCTCTGCTTAACAAAGCTTTCACCTAAGTCTTCACCAGACTTTTCTGTTATGTAAAAATTACTGAACATATTTATGCACGCATGCATATATTTGTAAATAAAAGAGGGTTTAATGGTTTGAAAGGCATTTCAGCTTATCCTGATTGGACTTTTCTAACCCTTTTCAGAAACACTGTGATGGGAAAAGGAAAAGCATCTCAAAAAACAACTAAGCAGAAGTTTAGCCTTATGAATCACGATAACTGAGGAAAGGCGGGAGGAGCAAAGAGAAAACCAACCCAAACTCAAAAGAAAAGTGAAGTACAACAATATGACTAGTGAAAGAGTTAAGTGCTTTGCTTCATGCAGCTTGGCAAATAGAAAAACACAAATCACTGTAAAGGAAAAAAAGCTCTTGGAAATCTCTGGAGACTGGTTTCACATGGCTAATTTACAACCACATGCAGCATCTGTCACTTTTACAAATCAATGAGAGTGCCTACCCTCTAATAGCACAGGTTCACTGGTAAAGGTTGCTGGTGTCGGCTATACAGATGAGACCTTTCAGGATGTCAGAAAAGAATGTCGGTGACGCACATTAACACCCACACGCTCCTTTATGTCACTTCCAATTTACTTTATCTTAAATTGTCAGCTAGCAGAGCTCACTCTGATATTAATAATGTGAGGTTTGCATCCAAGCCAGGAAAAATAAACCCTGCTGATAGCTCCATGAGACATCTGGCTTGCTCTAAGGAAAGCCAAAAGTGAAAGATAGAGTTCTTAGTCCTTCTTAGTAGAGTCTGCAATATTCAGAAAGCATAAAGATGATACGACTAACAGATGGCCCATGTGTACAGAGAAACATTTGCATTTTGTCATTTTTTGTAGATGTTGTTCAACAGGAAAGTGATTTGATTATTTTACAGTACTGGAGTACAATAGAAAATGTTAAAGCCACATACTGATATAAAATGTTCCCACGAGCTACAAGTAGTTTCCCCAGCCCTAAGTTTATATTTCTCCATGAAATTTTTATTCAATGTTTGAATTCAGGGAGTGTAAGCTGAGATGTGGCACTTGATGACGGGTATAATATTTGGGTAAATCAACAATGCCACTTGTCTCAGCCCAGCTAGCAGGCAGTCACCCAAAGCACATGTCCATCACTGCTCTTTGCCAGTATAGGACAGGATCCCCATCCAGCTGCTGGGGAGAAGCGCTGATGCAGCTAGTACCCACAAGTGTACTTTGCCAGGGTTACTCCATGATACTGCAGCTTTCCATTGAGGGAAATCACAGAGAGCCTTGTAGCACTCCCCATGGTAATTGCAGCTCTCTTCTTCCATGTACTTAATCAGGGGAATGAAACCCTAACTTTTATTTCTGTCTCCCTCACTTAAGGAGGGGAGACATTTATCTACAATTTTGACTGAATCTGCACATGAGGACCTTGCTTTTGCAGACAAAACTTTAGTATGTTCATTGGAAGCCTGAGAAAAGAATATGTCACCATTTGGATGATTATCAAACTTCCCCCTCAAGGAATTTGTAGGACTCATTCCATATTTGTAATTTTATCAACTGCATCTGTACCCCTTTGGTCATATTATTTTCAAGATAAAACATCCTAGAAAGGTTTTTATTTTTTCCATCAGATCGTTTCCCTGTCTCTAATGTTGTTGGCAAGCTCTATCACCTCATTGTCTCCTTTCCCTGGTATTCATACAAATGTAAAATGCATTTATGTCAGAAACAAGCTTGTTGCATCCTCTCCCTCAACAAAAATACTGGTTTATTTCTACATTTTATTTTCTGGTTTTAATACATTTTTATTTCCTGGGCTTGTCTCCTTTCCTGTCTTGCAACATCATTGGAACCAGCCTTTGACAGGGAGCAAGACTGAGAGCTTATCTGAAAGTTCAGCTACATAGTATTAGCCAGCTCATGCTTACCCGCATGTTTTAGGTGATTTATTCCAATAAATCTAGTGGCTATACTAATGATGATTTCCAGCTACAAAAGTAATACCTTATTTTCAAGTATGTCATACTGATCCCAGTGATCATTACCTCTTTTTTTGGTCAGCTTCTTGGAAACAAATTTCAGTGGTCTTAAGTCTGACTTTCAAGTCTGTAATTTTCAGGACCACCCTTGAAGCACCATTAAAGATTGATGCCATGCTTGCTATCCCTTTTTCCTCTAAGAGGTAAATTTAATATGTTTTACTTATCAGTCGTCACCCTCGCATTGCAGAATAGACACGGCCACAGTAGCAATAAAATCGGCAAGTGGATGCATGTCAGGATGGCAAAAAAGATTCATCTGCCATCTTTGAAATGTAAAGAGAAAAACAGAAGACCCACCCATGTCCTGGGGTGCATCAGGCCCAGCGTCTTCAGCTGGGTAAAGGATTGTCCTGCTATGCTCTGCACTGGGGGGAGCACTGATCCCTTCTCCTTGGTAATCAGGACATGATAGAATGGGCTGAAGTTGTGTCATGAGATGCTTAGGTTGGGTATTAGATAAAGGTTCTTTCCCCAGAGGGTGGTTGGGCACTGGAACAGGTTCACAGGGAAGTGGTCACAGCATCAACCTGCCAGAGCTCAAAAGGCATTTGGACAACAAACTCAGGCACTTTTGGGGCTGGTACTGTGCAGGATAAGGAGCTGGACTCAGTGGTCCTTGTGGGTCCCTTCCAACTCACCTTATTTTATGATTCCATGATTCTGTGACTAATTACATCTCTGTGAAGAAAGTTGTGACATTTACTCAGACTCTTAAGCTGTCTGTAAGAACTGTCTCTCTTCTTGCACTCCTGCTTAGGGGATGGAATTTTGCATAGGAAAAAATAACTGACCTAGTTGTCAATCACCTAAACTACCCATATTTCACTAATCTATGTGAGGTGTTAGATAGGGGAAGAAAGTGAGCAGTAAACACATAAGGCAGAGAATCCCCAAAATAGGGATATTGCAGAAGTGATTTACACATTGCAGTGAAAATGTTGCCCATAGATTTACCTCTATTTGGCTGTTAGGCTGGAGCTGTCACACTTCTTGATGTGATAACAAAACAGAAAAAAACCTTGTGGAATTGTTGTTATTGTTGGCAACTAAGCACAATATAGCTTTCCCCAAGTGAAGCAAAATATTTTTTCTGAGTGACTTGCAAAGTATACAATGGGGTGTTAATGAAAAAACATACAGCTATGAAGGAAATCTCTGTAGTTTTACATTTTGAAACTGAAAGCAAGAATTCAAGTCATTTCTGCTCTCAAACTCCAATGGGGCTCAAGACACAGGCTACAGAAGGTAGGGCCTGCTATTGTTCAGAGTAGATTTCTGGGATTCCTTGTGACATAGCAGCATGTCATCCCAGATTTAAAATTTGGTCCTTTCCTCAGGATTTTCAGCACTGACTGTTATTCTTTGGTAATAACTAAAGTAACTGGAATACTAAGAATTAAGAATTATTCTTTTACTAATAATGCTTTATGATGACTATGTACACTGCATAGTGAATTTTGGAAATTTTGGCCACATTTTTATTTAAACTCGGGAATTTTAAACTTAACAGAAGCACATGGGGTACTGCCAGAAATAAATAGCATATAGGTACAATGGAAAAAACACAGTTACTGCTGTTCTGCATAGAAACTAGTGTTCCTTAGTTAGTTGTGGTTGCTGTTTTCATTTATGACCAGTGATTTCCAGAAGACAAAATGGTATGTAACCTGTGTAAGATACACAGCTAGATACATCTGCTTAGCAGCTTTAGTGACCTATACTCAGCTTTTACTCAGTTGCTCTTCGTGCACCACTGTCAATCATTTAGGCCAAGCTGACAGTCTTAATCATGCCTCACTGGTTTTGGTTCAAATCTATTAAAACATGCTTCTTACTTATGATTGAAATGTAGAAATTGTTCCCAATTTTTTCTTCTTTTGCACTTACATTAATTAAAATAGGTTGGGATAAAGCATCGTTAAAAATTTTTTATTTCACAGGAAATCAGCACGTGGTGAAATCATACTGAACTACATTCTCACAGAGGAAACAAACACTGACTGTAACATAAAAGCATTCAATGAAGTTCAGAGCTAAGTCCATAAGATCAATTTCAGCTATTTCCCTGTCTCTATCCAGAAGATGCTGTGCACAGGAGTGATCCTGATATACCATATTGAAACCCATAAATTTCCTGAATTGTCAATAAGTGCAAAACTCTGAAACCACAGCCACAGCTGCTGAGGCATGTAGAAATTTTGTTTAAAAGCCATGGGTTTTCATGGCAAACTCTCCTTGGTTTTTTTTTATTCAATTGGCACTTCAAGGACTAACAATATTCCAAAAGCCACATATGGGACAAGTTGCTTTCTTGCACTGGATAATCAATCATTTTAGGCCAAAATAAGCTGTCCTTCAGACTACAGAGTACTTAAAAAAAAACCCCAAAAAACAAAAACAAAACCAAAAACAAACCAAAAAAACCACCAAAAAATAAAAGAAAAAAAATTAATATAGTCTAGTCAGACACGGACTGTTTCAGATCAACAATAACAGCATTAAAATGACAAGAATTCTATTTTATATATTTTGATGAAAGAAGTATATATTTTTTAACTTAGGCCCTAAGAAGAATAGGCATTGTTTGTATTTCTCAGATCTCTTGCCCAGAGAGAGTTTTACTTTATTGTTTTAGGTCCATTTCTTGCTATTCAACTTTTTTCCTTAATTCAAAGTGCTCCAAGAGGTTGGTTTTTGGGGTTTTTGTGGGGGGGTTTTTTGTTTGTTTTTTTTTGTTTTGTTTTTGTTTTGTTTTTGTTTTTGTTTTTTGTTTGTTTTTGTTTTGGTTTTTGTTCATTTGTTCGTTTTGGATTTTTTGGGGGTTTTTTGTTTCTTTTTAAAAATTTTTTCTTCCTTCCTTTTATAGTCTTTTCATATTCTCTAGTGAAAATAGGCAGTTAAATAAAATAGCAATTTTATCTGTGCATCACTCCTGCTCAGCACAATGCCACAGAAGAAAATGGAAGAAATAACTGACATTGGTCAAGGAGCTAAAAGCTGAAATTGATCCATAAGTAAACAATACTTTCACATGACTGAGAGAAGAGCAAGCCGCTATCACTGATCCTTTTTATAAGACTCATATCCATTTGAAAGCTTACTTTAATATTGGGACTTTTCCTGCTATAATTTTCAGCAAAATTTTAGACTGTGCTCTAGATAAATATTTTTTTCCTTTCTGTATATAGAATACTTTTTAATTTGTTGACACAGAATTTTATGTGAGGAAAGTGAGAATGCACTGAAATTCAAAGAAATATTTGAACAAATAAGGCAAGAATTGAACACCCTTTTTCCCTACTCCTAGGAGGCTGGAATAGAAACTGCTCAGAAGGGATCTGCACTCTTCAATTGTTCAGGGTGCTGTGGAGAAGAGGTACAGATTGGCAAGAACTGGCAGAAAAGATGCTGCCCGGAAACCAAATGCTCTTCAAGCATCCTCAGGACACTGGCAAGGCTCCTGAAAGAGCATATCAGAGCAAAACAAACTCAAAGCCAAAAATTAAACCTGAGAAATACAGTCAACTGCTCTTACTATTTGTGTTCAAGAATATAGTCTTCTTGAATAGGTCTCCTTGTATGTGAAATTACTTCTCAGCACTACCGTTGTCATTCAAACTTTCATTCTCTAATTCTGCATGCAAATCAGAAATCAAAAGCCTAGCGCAAGTCCTGAAGGTTCTCTCTGACTACAGGTGTGATCAACACTTACCTTGGGGGTGGGGTTCCAGTGAGGTTCTCTTATTGTAATGTTTACTGAAAAAGTTTTGATCTTTCATGATTTTTTTACTTAAATGCTGCAGTAGCCTAGTATCTAATCAAGCCCTTAAAAACTAAATGACATTCAACACAATGTAGAAAAAATGTGTCATCTCCATCTAAATTAAACAGATACTAAACAATGTATTTTTCAAAACTAATCAGCTTGCAAATGAAAAGATAACATTTAAATACTGATGTTCTTGAAATGGTTTTTCATGGTATAACCCAAGTCCTTAATCACATAAATATATTCACTCACTTCCCCATGATGAGCTCTAACCTATTATTGAAAAAATTCAGCTTCATAGTAGGGTTCTGCATGGAGCATCGTAATTTATATACAGGGCAATATCCTTCATTTTTGTCCTAAGTTGTCCAGATATGTCTCAGTCCGCAATATGTTTACATGTCCTGTATCTGCTCTACTCTGCATCTGATCTCAATTTCAATCACATATCCTTCAAAGAATGTGAGTGTGTGCAGCAGTGAGAGAAAGATTAAATCATATAATAATAAATCATTAATCTTCTCAGTCTCTTTATAAAGGAACTTAAGGCAGTCTTCTGCCTCCTAACCCTGGTGATTCAGACCACTTGTCCATTTGTTGACAGATTTTGTTCAAGGTGACTTATTCTGAGTGAATAAGGATTTTTGCCTATATATAGACCTGTGCAATGCTTTTTATCTTGGCCATAAAAGCCTGTGCTGTTCACTGATACAATAAACCTATGATGTACGTAGCCACAAACCAAATATCTTTGGATATTAATTTCAGTCATGTGTTATATTGAGAAAAAAAAATAAACAGGGAAATTGTGCAACAATTTGCAGGCTTAAAAAAATTAGTACAGCATCTCTCGAAATTTTTAATCTTATTTGCAATTTTTCCTAAAGTAATTTTGGAAGCATGGAACTCTATTCCATACCAATAGGGGAAAAGTTAATCAAGAAAGTTCTAGACTGGAACCCAAGACTCATTCCCTTTTTTTTTTTTTCTTTTAACTTGCACAATATTAAATTCATTTAATGTATCAGAAGATTTACATTCCTGCTTTTCTTTTTTACTTGAAAAAAATATTTACATAGGAATGTTTCCTTCAACTTCCATTTCAGGTGATACTTGGAATGTAGCAATACATATTACTAAAGAAGGTAAGTTATAGTGTATTCTTCATTTCCTGTACCTTGTACTAACTGGTGGTAGTGATGGTGCAGTCACTGCCGTACTTATGGAAAAACGATCTTTGGATAAAATCATATTGAATATTTTAGTAATACTGCACAAAACCTGATTCCTTTGGTTTTTTTCCCAAACCAAATTCTGTCTCTTCTACAACCCAAATGCACAACAGAGGTGTTCATACATACCAAAGCAATGGTCTGTTTGATTCTGTAATGTAGAAAACATGAAAAAGAATTTTGGCCTCTGGGATTATATTTTCTTTCTATACAAGAAAAGGAAAGAAAATAATATTATGAAAGCAACTACTCTGAATTGATCAGAACTTAACCATGAAAGCAAAGAAAGAAGGGAAAACAAATAATTACAATAACTTAAAAATTAAAGGAATCCTTACGGGAATCCTATGTCTGTTCATGAGATAATGTGCTTTTGAAGGTCCGGTGAGTACTTTTCTGATAACCATTAATACATAAGTAGCTTTAACTTTAATGCAATATATCTGATATTGTTGTAAATATTCACAACACATTAAAGCACAAATAACCTATGAAAATTACTACCATATTAAGACGAATGTTTTACAGGACATAAGGTACAAAGGCATAGTCACTGAATTTACTACAATGGCAAAGACATAGTACCCACACTAAAAAGCTCCTGCATTTGGAATATGAATACATAATAAGATCTTAGTAGTATAGAATATAAGCTTGAGAACAAGGCTGTAGAATGTTGTGGTTAGCAAAAGAAATAAAAGCAGGAAACAGGATAATTGACCATAGAAAACAGAGGAAAGAAGAGAATGCAAGATTAAATACTAACAAGGAATCTATTTCTGGAAGACATAGATTTCATTTAGAAGAAGCACAAAAATGGCTAATAAGTGTAAAGCAGGTGTTATGGAAGCATATGACGTGGATTTAAACCATGCTTTTGATCAAAATTATTCAGAGAATTGGTGGTGAGAGATGGAAAGAAGTAAGGCAGACTCAAGTTCTTTTATTTGCTTAAAGGATGAAGTGGTCCTAATTAAATAATCTCCCGTGGTTTGTGTTGAGTAGTAATGAAATTTTCTTCCCCTGGCACCGAAGTATGTTTTACACTTTCAGCAGCAGTCTGTGTTTAAATCCTATTGTTACCTACAAGAATAAACAAGAAGTTTAACACGATTATTTGGGATGTTCCACTTAAAGCTGGATTTGTTACTACATCTATCAATAGGTTCAGCATTTTCTTAGACCATAAAATAGAGGGTGAGCATCCGTTTGCCTTTCTGTAATACTTAGAGTGCTGCTTAATGAAAATTATAATCAACTGGGGAGAAATCCTCTCAGAATAGTTTAAAAGGCCTATTTCTAAATATACTAATCTTGAGAGCTGCAACTTTTGGAAGATTCAGGTTAGTGAGCATACCACAACAGACTTGTACAGATGCTTAAGAAGGAGGAATAAAATGTATACATAGGAAGGAGTTCCTCTGAAGCAAAGAATAAAAACTTCTCAGTGTTTCAGGCATACACTGCCTCTGCCATCATTAGTTTATAAAGGTGGCAGAGTGACCACATATTTGTTTCAAACTAAGTGCTTAAAATTAGCTGTGTAAAACAGAGTTGTCAAGTCCCATTGAGGGAAATCCTGAAGCTTTTTTCAGAATAGAAGGAGGATATCAACTGAGGCTGCCTTATGCTTAGTACCAGCCTTCAGACATCCTGTCCTTTCTGCTGGTGCTGAGCTGCAATTAAATGAATTCCTGGGAAAGCTGAATTATTCTTATTTTGAGGTGCTTGGAGAGGGTGGATGGATATTTCTTCTATGTCAAGTGGGTGATGATGTTATAGTCTATCATCAGACGAACTTTGTAATGCGACTACTTCTGCTAATTAGGTCCTGTAACAACATCCTTTTTTCCTATGGACACAGTGGTAAGTGTGTGACCACTTCAGGACATGAGACCACCTCAACCCTGTTGCAAGTTTCATGCTTTAATTAGCCAAGCAGCCCAGGGAACAGAAAACCTGTGCAGTGTTACAGCATGCTGGGTGAGGGTCAGGGTAAGCAGCAGCCTTCTGTTCACAGTGCTTTTCAGGGTGAGCACTGCTGTGATCCTGCATGCTTTCAGCTTTCCCAGTGGCTTGTCCCCTCCATTTCACTGCCACCACCCTGCTCACTCCCTCGATGCCCCTTCAGGGGAGTCTTGAAGGACCAGAAGGTTCATAAAGGAAACAGGTGGCTAAAAAAACCCGGCTCTATTTTAAAAATGTAATTTCCTCCTAATGGAACCACGTTTTTGAAAGCAGTAGCCCAAAACTCATTGAGGTGCCAGTTCTCACTGATTTTTCTGAATATCTCAAGTGAAATTTTTCACTTGTTAGTACTTAGTAGTTAGTTCACAGTATATCACAACCATTAGAGAGTTATTCATTGCTAATTCAACATTTAAGACTTCTGCAATTCATACAGAGTAAGTTTGTCTTACGCACAAAACTCTCTTGATGGTTTTCCCCATTTGTTAGTTTTATAGTCATATTGTAAATTAATATTTTTCTCTGTTAATATATAAATGTTGTAATATAGGAGTTGCTTTTGAAACAAGAGGTTTTGCACAATATGTAAAGAGGAGAGGAAGTATTAAAATTTCAATAAATTTTTAATAAAATAAATTTTTAAGTCCAATAAAATAAATTTAAGTCAAATAAATTTTAATAAAATAAATTAAAATTTAGTGGACTTAAATTGGCTACTGATGGTTATTTTCCGAAACTCTTTCCAGCCTGAAGTTTAGCTGGCAGGTGATAAAGTCAGCCACTAATTTTGGTTTTCTTTTCTGGTCAAACTTCTGTGACTGTGGCTCTTTTTTCCAGTTCATTCTTACAAACTATGGAGCAGAGATAATGTAATAATGCACAAAAAAACCCCTGTTCCTAGTTGAGAAAGCTGCAGTTTAATGTGATCAGATTAAATTCAATAGTGAATGCAACTGTGCTCAAATATTGGTTTAGCTGCTATTAGCAATATTCAACATTTTCTCATGCAAGATGTTGGGATAGATAGATTCTAGCAAGCCTTACTACCTTGTTAGGATTTCAAGATATAGATATTAAGATACTTTCTATATGTAATTATTAGGATACCTCATACATAGGTATTAGGATACCTGTATGAATATATCATAGAGGATTTTGACACCTGATTAGGACTGTAGTACCTCTATGTTTAAAATTGTGTGATATTATCAGAATGGAATGAGAAGTCCATGAAAGATGATGTGATGACATGATGTGATCTCATACAAACACTTGCATCAGTTGGTTATTGAAATAGGAAAAGTAATCCTTTCACCAGCTATTGGCACAACTTTATGCTGTTTATGGCAGTTTACACTGCATTTTTACTGGGTACTGGTGTTCCAAACCAAAATTTTATTCTAAGACAACTGTATTTGTGTTTTGCTTCTCTATGATCACTGACCATAGGGTTTCATTAATTTTCATCATGATTATTTTTGTTTTATAGAATCATAAAATCATATAAGGGTTTGTGTTGGAAGGGACCCTAAAGATAATCTAGTGTCAACTTCTCTGCCATAGACAGGGACACCCTTTAACAGACCAAGTTACTGAAAACTTTATCTATCCTGACTTTGAACACTGCCATGGACGGGACAGCCACCACCCTGGGCAACAGGTTATGGTGCCTCACCACCCTCATAATAAAAACGTCTTTCCTAACATCCAATCTTAGCCTGCCCTCTTTTATTTTGAAGCCATTCCCCCTTGTCCTGTCATAAGACACACCTGTAAATAGCTTCAATCCATCTGTCTCGTAGGCTCCCTACAGGTACTGGAAGAATGCAGTAAGACTCCTGAAGCCCTCTCTTTTCATAATAGCACAATTTCTCTTTATGTAATAGCAGCAGAAGAAGAAAAAAAAAATCTTCTGCCTTTTTACAAAGACGTTTTTACTTTTAAAAGGGAGGTAGTTGGCACCCCAAACTGGCTACAGCAATTATCAAGTAAAACCAGCAAAAATGGGTGTGATATGAATTGTACCTTCTCAGTAAATAACACCTCCTCAGTGAATATGGTCTCCTCAGAATTGCACCTCCTCAGTGACTATGGTCTTCAATATACCACAGAAATTCAGGCATCTGTTCTGTTAAACTTCTGATTGTTTGAAAATTTGCCTTACATGCAATACCCCCTCTGACTAGTGTATGTGGGTATCTTTAGTGCTACAGTTTCCAGCTCTAGTTAGAAATAATAGAAACTAATTATATTATGCGCAAATTAGGAAGTCAATGCTGTCTTGAAAAGTAGAAATTTCATGTGTCTCTACTACCATGTTCCAGTGGATATAATTGAATCTCATCAGCTAATTCTATTGTCTGTGATAGATCCTATTTTGCAAAACTACATATGTAAAAAAATCTGAATATCTTTAGATGTTACTTCAGTGTTTGAAATATTTTTGGGCTGTCACCTCAGGAAAACAGTAATAGTTTTGGACCAGGACTTTCAAAACTGGCTTTAATAGTCAGTTTTCATCTTGTCAAGTGGGGGCCCAATTTTCTGAGATTTCCTGAACAGTGTTTTTTGAAAAAAATCAGCTTTTAGGCATCTTTGAGATTATATTTCCTTTAAAGCCTTAAATCACAGCTTTACCTCTGAAAACCATTCTTTTTAGACATCATATTCTGACTTTTTTCTAAACATTACTCATCAGTCTTAGTCTAAGTCTGACCCACTACCCATCTGAGCTGATTACTGGAGTTGCTTTGGCTGTTGTTTCCAGCCAGTAGATTGATAGCACTTTTCAGTTCTTGAAAAGAGTCTTTGCTGATATGAATTAATATCATTCAATGATGATATTACTCATTTTCCTGGTTTTCTTATATTCTTATATTTTACTTAATCTACCTGAATATTGTAAGTACATCTCCTGCAATATTTCAGAGAAAATGTGGATAGTTTAACAAGCGGTTAATTTGCTTGACTTGTGGAATAGATTTACTGCATTAGCATCCTATACTTCATCTTCTACCCTCCAGCCCTTGAAGAAGTGCTATATGGCATGTGCACACTCCAGGTCACTTCTTCTGACACCCTGGAAGATATCGGATATATTAATCTACAATCCCAGCTTCTTTTCAACATAATTTTTTTTTGTTTCAATCACTGGAAGACTTCTTCTATAGTCCAAAAGCTAATACTTACACATTCATTTTTCGTATAACTATATCTGTTTAAGTTCAGTTTTTCTTCTTTTGCTTATTTTTGTGTTCTTGGTGTGTGGTGGTCCATCCTGGAGAGGATGGGTTGCAGGCCAACCACAACATTGGACGCCAGACACTGAGTATCTAAGACAGAAAACATCTTGTTAGGTTACTGTGAGAAGTGAAGGACAAGAAAAGGATGATGGGAACATTATGAAGATTAAGTTATTCCTTACAATATATTCCTTATCTTCTGAACCCTGCCCTCTGATTGGTTAATCTTGTATTCCGTATAAGGTATTGTTTCTGTTTCTCTCTGTTCATTGGCTCCTTGCCCTCAGGTAATGTTCATATAAGGTTGTGTCTGTCCCATTTGGGGTCTTCTAAAGGAGCTACGTAGATCTGCGCTGTTTATATTTTATTTTGCTCCCTTGTGTGGATGCTATGAGATAGAGAGAGAGAAATGACAAGCATTTCTCACAGTGGCTTGTGAGAATTTTTAGGGAGTTGTAAGATGTATTGTTTATACTTGTTAAGTATAAACAATCTGCAGGTGGTGTTTTTCTACTTCGTCTTTCTGTTCTTCTCAAGTACAGTGTGTGAGGAAGATGTTTTTGTTAGTTAGCCAATCAAATAGAATCTATAGTATCACTCTATACAAACCAAGTGGTTCTCTTAAATAAAGCCTTCTTTGCTCTTTCTACAATACTGCCTCCTGCCTGTTTCTGTATTATTCTCGGTGCAAGAGTGACACCCTTGTGCGCCTTCTTTATTTATATTAAAGCTTTCAGTTTCTGACCCTTTAGTCATTCCCGTCCCTTCTTTATTTATCGCCATGCTTCCAGCTGACCCAATCCCGGGGCAGCATGCATTGTTGCTTCAAGAGTACGCATGCGACACTACACCTATGTACTTGCATGAAGTGCAGACTATAATAATTGTGGTTTTCCCTTTTACCAACCAATTTTAATCAGATGTAGTCTATGAGGTATTCTAAGTATTGACAAGCAACACAGTACTGACCTTAGCAGGTAAAAGTGTAGTGATGGATGTGGACCAGAAACTCGTGCTTCCCCAAGGCTGTAAATAAAGTGGCAGAGCTGCCTGCTGAGAACCTTCTCTGCTTGGGCAGTGACTTCCCCTGAGCACAACACAGAATCAACTTGAAAATGCCATAAACTGGAGTGCTGGGTTAACATACTGCATGTGAAATTTTCTGTTGGAGCCTACATACAATTATGACCTATCTTCATTCCTGTCTTCAGCTTCAGCAGTATTAGACACTCTCAGTAAGTAAATGAGTAGATATTATGAAATATTTTATATCTATAGGCACATAATTATGTGAGTATAGTCATGTATATAAATGTATGCAAAATGAAACATGCTAAATACTATAATTTTACTCAATTGCATTTTATTGTGATCAATAATAATTTTTGGTTTAATTTTAAATAGAAATAATCATATAAATCACTATATTTTAAGAGATTGTTGCACAGATAGATATTGTTGATTATTAATAATATTCTAGGTCCCTCTACAAACTGTAGATATCAGAATCTGTATGCATTACTTCTGTCTTACTTGAATAGGGGAAAGACCAGCCTTTAGTGTTCAGTTATTAAGGTTTCAGGGTAATGTCTAGAATTTTGTATTGAAATTAATTTCCATGAAGTTTTATTGCTACCTCTTACCAAAACAGAACTTTCTCATGGCAATAAGGATTCTTGGTTATAAACAAATTATTTAACCAAAATCAATGCTGAAGTAAAAATCCCAAGTCTTAATTAAGCACTCCAGCTTTAGCCACACAGTTCTTAAAGCTGGAGCAATGCTATTGTCTTTAATATTGAAAAATAAGTGGTGACACCAAATCTATTATGTGAACACAAAATAAACGCTGTGATTCTTCAGTCCTTTCAAGTGTACAGCTGCACTGGACCAGTTTAGGGAGTTACAGCTAACCTGAAGGGAGTAATATGCCAAAAAATAAGGAACATCATACCCTTGGCAAAGTGCTTTCTTTGTATTAATTGCATTTTAAGCAGACAAGCTTACGAAAGAAAGACAGTAATATTTAAAAAAAAACCCTGAAACTCTAAATTGAAAGCAAAATTTGTTTGAAAAAGATGGAAGAGATTTGAGTCTTTACATAGTCTGATGGAAAATTAAAGCAAACAATTATTTCATTCTTGCTGTCTGGTAAGACAGTGATCATAATGAAGCAGGTTACCTTTAAAATCCTGACAGTTAGCATTTGTCTACTTGCCATGTGTATTGATACTCTCCAGTGGAGGCTTTAGTCAAGTGGAAAGAAATTGTGAAGTCCTTGTTCTGTTTCAGTTTGATATTTGCAGACTGCATTGTGGAATTTCATATTTTTTCAAGTTCTGTAAAGATTGGTCTGTGCCTTGAAAGTTATTTTTGTTTCAGTTTGTATTATATATTATATTTAAATATTCCTACATGATCAAGTGAATAAATTTATCAACATCTTACACTTTCTGAAGTCACTGTCTTACAACTATTACTGCTTTGATTTAATATTAAGTATATTTTCAAAATTGACAACATTAATTTGTCTTTTATTTCTTTGTTTTGAAGGAAGATACCTCTCCTTCACTGTAAGTCCCACATCCAAGCCAACAAAATATACTGTGATGTGGACTAATATGCCAAATGTAGCCCTTTGCGGTGCAGGTACTACATTAATTTCTCAATCTACACCTGTCTCTAAATGAAGACACCTTAGAAACTACCACAAAGAACAAAAGCATTTGATTCTTATGCAGGTTGGAAACAACTTCAAAAATCGTGACTGCTCCCCCTCAGGTCACAGGGCACCTGGACTCTTGAGTTTGGAAGGAAGGACTTGATGGTGTCCATGTGAGACCCAGTGCAAGACCTCAAGTGGCCTCAGTTTAGTGGTGCCATATCACCAGTGAGGTCTCCCCAGGAGCTGAAAGACACTCAGGTTTAAAACTGCTTTTAGTCACAAGGAACGATGAAGTGGTCTGAAGGGACCAGCACTACTGGCAAAGCATTCCCAATGCATACGTGTGTGTCTCTGCTTTGGAGCATGGGGTGGTCTCACAGTTACAAATAATCCCAACTTTTGAAATGTGGTTGATTATATAGTTACCTTGCTTATTGCTTAACTTTTCTGGTAAGGCCCATAGGACAGCAGGCCCAGGCTGTTGGGGATTCAGGCTGCTATTGGCTGGTTGGCCAGGTGGCAACTAGCTTGACCAGTGAGGATAAATCACATGAGCCTTCTGGTCTATATTGGGAGAAGAGGTCTCAATAAAGCTGGCTGTTGCTGTATGACCTTCATGTGTTTGTTGCTTTCCTGCCTTCGACACATCTTTCCAATGCCTGGTGATCCTGATGTGATTTTCCATGTGTAGAGTGGAGAAGGCAGGAAGGCAGCTGGAACAGCCGCCTGCAGCATACAGAGCTGCTCCCTGTGGTGTGTACAGCTGTGGAACCCTGGCAAATGCAGCATGTAGAGCTGCTACCTGTGATAGAGCTGTGTAGAGCTGCAGAAGATGGCGTGGAAAGCTGTGTCTAGGTCTGGACCCCCTCCTTCTTTGAGGAGTTAAGAAGAAGTTGCCGGGATGGGAGCATGGGGCTCTATGCCAGCAGAGCCCACCTTCCAGGTATGGACACTTTTGCTAAAGAAACAAACTCTAAAGTATGATAACTGGGCTCTAATTTCCCTGCTAATGTAGTGCAAAACCCACAAACAGGATATAACTGAAGGGGCTGCTTGAGATTTTAAAACATGGCTCTGGGCTGGCAGGCTCATAGTCCAAGCAGTGCCCGTTGGCAGCCACGATACTGCCATTGGTGTTATTAAGCCATGGAGACTCCCAATGGACCTGCTAAGGCAGCCACAGAGGGAGAGGGTGCTGCAGACCCCTTCTGAGATGGATGAGGAGAACTGAGCATAAGGACAGCCAACAGGAGGTGTGGCCACCGCTCCGGGCATGCGGGGGAGCAAAATGGCCATGTGGGACTGAGCTGCTGCGCCATGCCAGGACGCCTCACCCGTGGAGCGCACTGTGGAGCACCCAAGGCATTAGAGACTGCCTTGTTGCCCTGTGCCAGGACGTACAGACAGTGGGATGCACCCCACCCTGGAACAGAATCTGACTGTGGAAGAGCTGCGGCTAGCACCAGAGCCAATTCATGGGTGGATCCAAGAAGTACATCACTGCAAATGCCCAGATACCCAGCAAACATTATACCTGGAAGCAGCGGCAGACTGCAGGGTCCGAAAGTCACTACAGCCTCTGTGCACACGCCACTGCTACCACAGCTGAAGTTACCCATGGAATACCACTTGCTAGGGGCACCGAAATCTAGAGCCACCATTTTTCCGCAGACCCTCGAGACAAAGCCATCATCAGACAATTCCTTCCACTATGGGGCATAAAACATCACACAGGTATCCCCCTTTCAGCAACAGGACGAGCCATTGTCGAACATGCCCATGGCACTCCAAAACATATTTAAGAAATACAGAAAAGAGGAATGTGTTGCGAGACCCCACAAAGTAGAGTTGCCGAAGCTGTTTACACCTTGAACCACCTAACAGTCCCAGGGAAATCCCAGAACCCAACAATCCTGAATTATTTTCTATCCTGCAGTCTTGTGGTGATGCTCAATCACCTAGATCTGAGATAATGGTAAAGAACATTATTACAAATAAGTGGGAAGGTCCATGGGACTTTGTTACATGTGGTCATGGGTATGCATGTATTTCTATGGACTCCAGAACACAGTGGATACCTGCCAGGTGTGTCCATCCTGCTCTACATCGTGATCAGGACCAGAGACAATACCCTCATGATGATCCTCCAGCAGATGTTGATGAGCAATGACTTAAACAACTTGCACACTTGCCACACAGAGAACTGGAATTTCTTGAGATGACTAGTCTATTTAAAGATTTTATCTATTTATAGACATCAAGACTTTGTACATATCTAAATGTGAGGACTTGACTTGAAAATTTTGAGACAGATTGGAAGATCCACAAGGATTCCCAAAGTCCAAGTCCTGGCCCTGCACAGGACATCCACAAGAATCCCAACATGTGCCTGAGTGCTGTCCAACACCTCTTAAGTTCAGTCAGGCTGGTGCTGGGACCACTTCCCTGAGGAAGGACAGCAGATTTGGAAATATTGGAATTCATTGAAGGATTCCCCCTGCATAGGGGGTCTGGCATCCATATTATTTGAGCGTCTTAAATTATGTGATTGTTATAATACCTTCATCTTCAAGATCTGAAAGTTCTTTTTTTCTTAAAAGATGTATTTTCATAATTATGCACTTTCTTGGCATTTCCTTTGCAAATCCTTTAAGATTTTGAATGGACACTAATAAGCTTTTAACTGGATCCCAAAGATTAATGCTAAATAATTTCATGGTCTCCAATTTTCTGACTGAAATCTTTAAAAAGTTATAATTACCTTTCCTTTTCTTAATTAATCTAAAACCTTTTTATAGGCTAGTGATGTTCAGTGCTCCTAATTACCAAAAACTTTTAAATTTTTTTGAAAACTAGGTTAGAAATTTAAAAAAACCCAAACCCCTATATGACTAGAAGATGAATGCTAAAAACTGTTTTATAAAGTAATAACTTCAAATGTTATAACATCTAAAAGAATGAAGATTATTTTTTATGCTATCTTGTCATTTCAATATAAAGTAGAACTACACAAATTCTCACAACAGTAATTTACAAATTAACATTTTGTTCAAAGGAATTTGGGTATGTCTTCTTCTCTGAAAGGATTGTTTTGCAGAGCAAGTATGTCTACTTTCTCCAAGAATTTGGCATGTTCACAATGTAGATTGCATTAATATTAGAAATGGGCTGAAACATAACCTCCACTGTGATAGTCTCAAAGGTAGGAGAACAATATATTCTGGTTTGAATCTAATGTCAGATGCATAATTTTCTAACAGAGATAAACTAAAACATCGACCTTAGTGGAACATGGGTTCAGAGATGATTCCTTTTTATTCAGCACCATCAATAATAACATCACATTAATCGATTGGTCAGTGAGAAAGCAGTCTCAATTTTAGACCTTTTGCATTATTTTTGGTTCCCCTTCTGTGCAGACAGTAGCTTTACTTCAAAAGAATACGAAGGAAATAAAAGCCATGTTAAAGCTTTGCCCATCTTGTTTAATAGAAGAAACAAGAGGAGTTTCTTGGTCGACAAATGTCTGAACAAGAGCCTGTGCCCAGGTAGCCAAGAAGGCCAGGGATGTCTTGGCCTGTATCAGCAATAATGTGGCCACCAGAATCAGGCACTTCACTGTCCCTGCTGTAGTGAGCATCAGAGAGGCTGTGCCTTGAGTGCTGCGTCTAGTTTTGGACCCCTCATGACTAGAAAAACCTTGAGATACTGAAGAAAGTCCAGAGAACGGCAGTGGAGCTGGTGAAGGGTCTGGAGCACATGTCCTATGGGGACCAGCTGAGGGAGCTGGGGGTGTTTAGCCTGGAGAACAGGAAGATGACGAGGGTCACTGCTTGTCCCTGCAGCTCCCTGACAGGAGGTTGTAGCTAGGTCAGGCACTTCTTGCGTGTAACAAGCAGCAAGGGGAAATGGCCTCAAGTTGCACCAGAGGAACTCTAAATTAGATTTTAGAAATAAGTTTTTGCATGGGAAGGAAGAACACTGGAATGAAGAACAAACTGCACAGCAAGGTGATGGAATCACAATCCCTAGAACTATTTTTAAAAAGTGGATATGGCACTTGTGAACAGGGTTTACTGGCGAACATGGTTGTGGTGCTAGGCTGACAGTGGGACTTGATGATTGTTAGTTTTTTCTGACCTTAGCAATTCTATGATTCTATGAATAAAATAAAGGATATCTGTGTGAATACCTTATCACATATTTACAAAAGATAAACAGGGAAAACACCAATAACACATCTTCACTTTTAAAAAATTTATTTTCTTTAAACCTTATTTCAGATTCATCCTCATATATGGACGACAATTTACATTCTCTATTTGCAAAAATTTATCATCATAATACAATTTCATGAGAAATTGTTCATCCTTTTATGCAGATTTTTTGACTGCATATCTTTTGTTTTAATGCCTTCCTACTTTTGAGCTTAATTTGGTCCAGGAAGAAGTGTTAGCAAAATTACCCTATGTGAAGCTACTTTAATGATACCTTTAGCCTAGATAAAATGAGAAAACTTTGAAAAAAATCCAAGAGTGTCAACATCTGCCTCCTAGACTACTTTGATTAACATTAGAAACAACCTTTTAAGCCATCTGGATGTCACCTAACACACAAGTATAAGACTTCCACTTTTTAGAAGTTCATATGAAGATTTTCTTTAGTTTCATTCGTTTCACCTGAAATTGCAGTACCATCTCCCCCAGTTATTGGGGGCAGGGGAAGATGTTTAAGCAAACCTGTGCCCATAGGAATTTTTCCAGGAAATTGTTCTGCATGCATACTTTTCTTAAATTTTATTTTAACAAAAAATTATGCTAAGGTATTTTAAAGAAAATACTACCACACAAAATTCAAATTAATAAATGTTAATGAGGAATTGCTTTGATTTCAAAATAGTGGATGGGCAAAGTATAAATATAATTTTAAGAATGCTATTCACCCAGTCAGGAATACAAAATAATCTGTGCATATAATACATCCAAAAGGTCAAATATGTTGAAACACCTCTGGTTTTACATGTCAACTCCACAGCAAATTTTCTGCACCATTTACAAGGTAATAATTACTTACTGAAGGATCTCTACAAATAGCTTAGGAGAGCAGATGCTCAATCTTTTAATTAAAAAAATTGTAAAGGTTTTAGCTGAACTTAGAAAAACTTACTGGTCAAAAAATATTTGTCAATTTTCAGTGAATGCAAGCAATAACAATGTTTGCCATGTTTTGCATTAAAATATTAAGATGAGTTTTGGTACAGGACAATAAATCATTCGTAACTCGTCTGAAAATATGTGTAGGCTTATGAACTTTCACGATCCTTTTAGTAAAACTGGCCAAGTTCCAAATTTACAAGCACATACAAATCCATATTTATTTTGGTTCGTACTGTAATCACATCCATCCTTCCAGAGCTCAAATGATCTATGTTGAATCATGTCCTTGAAGCTGCACCATTTAGAAGGAAGAGAAAAATTCAGTATCTCATCTGTATATTACCCGATTCTTTTGAAGTCAATGGAAATTTTTTGCATGGCAAATACATTTGTGAAAACTTCCTATGACTGTGTTAATATATAAATATGTTGGCACAGTTTAACTTTTTCATTCTTTGAATTTCATCTAAACAACACTCATAAAAAGTAAAAGCTCAGTAATTTTAACTACCCACATTGCATTCAGGAAAATTACAACTGATGTATGTAGTATCTTTTGTCTTCCATGTTTTTAATGACAAAAGAAATAAGCTATAAATGCTTTAAACTGTGAACGTAATTTCTGTAAGTATACCCTTTCTACTGAGCTGCAGGATTTAGTCTTAATGACATTTTTGTCAGAATTACAACTGAGGTGCCAGAGTTTCTTTTGCTGTTTTTTTTTTTGTTGTTGTTGTTGGTGGTGTTCTGTCTGATTTTTTTGGGGGAAGTTTTTGTTTTTTTCCAGAGGGATATTATTCCTGTGAGGAATAAACATCAGAAAAAAAAAATAAAATCCATATTAAATGGTACAATTTAATTCAAACTTTCAGAGAATTGCCTTTATTATTCCAGCTTTTTTTCTTGGTGAAAGGAAGTTCTCTTTGTTAATTAGACCAACAGAACTCATCCCTTTATATCAGCTCTAACCTAATAAGTAAAATATTTGCACACCTCTTCAGATTTTTCCAAATAGATTTTTTTTCATGGCAACAAAATCTAGTGTGGAATAGGTGTCATATCTGGGTACTTTAAGAAGCAAAAATGAATGGAGAGACCTGTCTGTAATGCCACACTTCAGGAAGGCTAATTGGATGTGTCCTGGAGACAGGGACGATAAGAGGTACCTTCCATTCACACTTGAGTGCAGTTCTCAATAACGCTACTGTTACCTTGTTATTTAAATGCTTGCACCAATAATTTTTATCAGGCCTTTATTAATGGATCTCTAAATACTGGAAAATAGCAAGGTTGCAAATGTTGCTGGAAAGATGGTGTCTAGGTTAAAAATTTTGGGAATTTCAGTACAATAATTTAGGAAATACAGAGTGGTGGTGTGATTTTTGCAGGCAGTAGGACAAGCTAGATGTTATCATCAAGCCATGAAGTCTTGAACTTCAGCAGTTTGGCCTTCACTGTGCATGAAAACTGCTTAGTCTAGACAGAGCACGATGATGCAGAGACATGTTTCCTGTGCGAGACCTCTGCTTTAACAAACAAGTTTGTTTGCTACATCTTCTCAGTTTGTGCCTGCATCCCACAATTTCAGTTTTTCTTCCTTACACAAATAAAGGAGTGCAAACATTTCAGGGATGCATTCTGCCTTCCAGTAAATCAGAAAAACCACTAAAGCTCTATTACAGTCATATAAATTGCATTTAGAAATCTAAAGAAAAACAGGAGCAACTCCAGAAGAGCACTGATGCTTGGAGAGGAGAAGAGCATCAAAGTTGGAGTGTGCTGTTTGGGATGCAGCTGAGCGCCCCGAGAGGGGTCAGGAAGCTTGACCTTGATGACAATGAGTGTAATCCCTGAAGGAAGGAGGACCACGGTGGGTCAGCGTTTCTTCAGAGAACTCATATATGGAAGAAATTTACAGTGAGGTTTTGAAGGTTCACTTGGATTGAATTGGCTTGGCCAGCCAGTAGGAAATCACATTACTTTTGTAGTTGTCTCTGCCATAATTTACAGCTGCTATTGGAGCACCTTTTACTGAGGAAATCAGCATCTCCCCTGCTTCCCTTACTCACCATGTTCTCTCATGGTTTTGTAGGAGTGTATGACTGATACTGTTTGCTGGAAGAGACCAAAGTGATACTTTGCAAACGACAAACAATTGTGGGTACATTTATTTTTTTCATCAAACATTTTTTCACAGTGCATGTAGGCAACCTATGGTTTTCCTTGCTTATAAACAACAACTGTGAAGGCTTCTACTGTGACAGTAATGTAATTTAATCATAAAGGGCTTTATTCTGCACTGTCTCTTTGTTGAAGCCCAAAAGCCCTTTCTCTGGAGTCTCTGTGAGTCGTCACAATTGAACTCTGCTGCCATAAGGTACCTGACAGTTTTACTCCAACACATCTGAAGCAGAACTGTGTTCTACTAAACACAGTTTATTAGAACAGTTTATTAGTTTATTTACCTTCAAATAACTGTCTCCTGCTTGAAAAATCTTTTCATAATAATAACCCAAATTAATATAGATAAATGAAATATTTTTAAAGAAAATAATTTCTAGAGTTCATAAAATTATTGTTGCTAATTTGAACAAGATGCTTCACAAAATGCTGCAATATGGGATAGACTACCTTAAACTGGTAGATTTTTCATTGCGATAAAGAGACAATGCGTTCTTAGAAAGCACAGGAAAGACCTATAGTGAACTTAAAAAAAATCCAATATGATATGAATTTCCAGAAGCCTGGACATCACCTATAAAGGCCTCCTTTCTTGAAACTAGGTGTATTTTTTACATTTCATGAAGATTTTTTGGCCAATATGGCTCATATTATTTTAGTTGCCCTAAGTCAAATGCACAGACTTTGGAATGGGTCACAAAGACTGTTAAAAATGCAGTTCATGGGAGCACAGAGGAATTGTTTTTTCTCTTTAGAGATTCCTTGTTGAATCATGTAGAAACTATTGATTATATTTCAAAGGCAGGATTTTTTTTTAAATACGTGCCAGTGACTTCATCTGTCTAGAGCTGTCTGAACTTCAAACAGATTTGGGAAATACAGTAGATAAAAGGAATTTATCAGAAATAAATTATGTCACAAAAATGTCAGAATTCTTTACCCAAACGAAAGGTCTTTTAAAGGAAAGAATAGAAAGAATAACCTTTTCCCTCCTTATTGATAATAGAGAAGTTCATAAGTAAATATATGCCTCTTAGTAAATAATTTAAATTAGAGGGTTATGATAATTACACATGAGAATCTGTCTACTTTTTTCTTACTCTTATGAAAATGTATATACTTTCTTATTTGATTGTGTGCTGTCAGTGTTTACTAATTTAGATTTTTCAATCCTGAAATTGGTCGCATCTTCAAATAACTGATATGCACCTCCCTTACATTCTCTAATGACATGAATAGAATGGCATAAAGAACCTTGAGGAGGCACTGGTATCTTGTGCAATGTTCATTGTTTGTGATTAAACTCCTTCAGCATAACACATGGAGCTGGGAGCTTGTCAGCATGGAGGACATCCTGGGCAGCTGTGTACCCTCATCTCAGGCAGAACAGGAAGAAGAGAACAGTGTCCAAGGTGTTTTCTCACTATTCCTTCTCACTAATCCCCTGGGAAAGCAGAGAGATGCAGATATCCTTTCTTCAAGGTCTGATACTTGTACCTGAACCTGGCTTCAGAGGGAGGTGGAGATGCCAGATCCCAGGTGTGGGAACCTTGATAAGTAATGCCAGGAACAGACACGGACACCAGTGCAAACATGGGGTATGTTCTTCTGGCAGAAAAGTAGGTAGTACTCATCAAAGAGTTGGCACAGAAATATTTTAAGATCTCGGTAAAGATATCTTTATTGAGTGGCAATAAAATTATTGAGGGTCTTTGTTTTCATCACTCACTAATAAGTTTAAAATTAAAAGGATATCTGTTAATTAATGAATTAATTGAGAACACTGAAAAGACCACAGGATTTAAACTAAACATAATTTAGTTTATTTTGGGGTGGGAGTGAATTTCTGTAAAAGTATGGTAATATGGGTATAAAGACTTAATCTTTCTGAACAACCTGAAAACAATTAATTTCTTGAGCTTACTCTAAGGGAGAATATCTAATCAACTATGCCATTCCAAATTATTTTTGTTTTATATTAGTAAAAGTCAATTTTTCAGGGCTATTCATACCAGGGATTTTTTTCTTCACCATCATGGCAGGCTGCCTGTTTGGTAGGAGGAAGGAACAAAAACCATGGCACAATAGAAAAACATTGTTATTCTGTGCAGATACGATTCTCCTGTGATTTTCTGACACTTTCAACTACTTCCTAAATTTCCTACTTTAACCTCTGAACATTCAGGCAAAGTGAGAGGCTGTAGGAGAATGCTGACACTGACATTCTACTGGATCCACACTGACTCGATGTGTCCATTCTGCTAGCTCTCTCCATTGGTTTGACATGGTTGACTTGTGATTTCTTGGTTATGACTTGTTTGTCCACCCAGGCCCCTTATTGTGGAAGATTTCCTTTCAAGTGACATCTACATCAATGAGGGTACCTTTAAATCTGCTTTTAGTAAAGTAGGTGGTGAGGGAAACTGACAGGTAGAATTGCTATGTTATTGAAAAAACCCAGACACATTTATTTTTAGTGAGAGGCAGTATTTCAAATGCTTTTTTACTGACAGGATTAAAATGTGACATTTGTCCTTTGCCTTTGTCACACTGGTTCAGCTGGTTTTCAATGCTATTAAAAAAAAGTGAAAATGTGGTAGTCTTATCTTCCAGTAACATTGACAGGTGTCTGCTAAACTACTAAAGTGGATACAAATGAGTAAATCTCATGCATATTTGTCCAACACCAAACAATTTCTTTGCTATCACAATACTTCAGGGAAAAAGTAAGGATAAGAAATCCCATAATTTCCCTATGACAGGAAAGCAGAAATCTTTCTCTCTAGCATCACTTATTATATGATTATAAGTAATGAGTCCAGGATGACTTCTGTCACCCCAGAAGTACAAAGGTGTGTGCTGCACCTCAGTTCAGCATGTGAGAATACTGCCACATGGCTCAGTCTTGCCTCACAAACCAAAAATCACTAAGGGAGCTTTGGGATCCAAAAGTTATTTGCTAAGAGTCATCCTAGCCCTCTGGCCAAAGAGCAAGATAAGAGTCCAAACTCGGAATGGCGACCTTGTAAGTCTGGCTTTGGTCCACAAGGTCTAGAAGTTGTTCTGGGCAGCAAATATTTCAGATTTTTATGTCTGATTTCCCATCTTGGGCATTTTGGGTAGTTTAATTTAGCATTCTTCTGGAAACACTTAAAAAGCAGTGAATCTCCAGCCTTCACTCTAATACAAAGGTTTTGATTTTTTTATTCTCTTTTTTCAACTGTTCTTGTCCTCAAGGTTGTAGTCAACTTTCTTTGTGAGGTGAGAGATCTGTTATTTCCTAAATGAGAACCTATCCCTCTGCATTAAATGGGTGTAATGTAGGACATAAGAAGTTGTGACCCTTTACAATAGTTTGGTTTTTTTTTCCCATTTGCTTCACTGAAACTTCAAGGACAGCATTTTGAGTTTTCCTTCATGTCTTTACCTCAGAGGTTAGCATGTTAAGATTACGGAATTAGAAAAGCTCTGGTTAGCTCAAAACAGATGGCAAATAAGTACATTAAGTACATAAAATCCTCCCAATCAACGTATATGTGTTTTACATGAGTACAGCATCACTGAATTATAGCACAGGGTCAATGTAATTTACACTGCTTACATAAGTTTGTTCTTCTTTGTTTCTACTTATTCCCTCCTAGCATAAAATAAAATGATTCTTTGTACATTTCTCAATAAATGTACTTCTGACATCTTTCTTATCAAATCAGTCTGACGCTTTTCCTTTTCAAGCTTGACATGTCATTAAATTGATGTGGAAAGATTTTAAAAGCCTCAAACCCCAGCTTATTTTACACATTTCTTAAAGGTATAATGTAAAATTGGCTTTTAAAAAGTGAGACACTCTTATCACATGCATTAATTCTCTGTCTTTAAGGGGTGCAGTGTTTCATCTTTTAATCTGTCCTAGTGACTGTTTCACTCATTAGCTGCTGTGTCTGTTGATGGAAATGTACAGCCAGTGTAACCATGAAAATTCAACATTCATCCTCCTGCCTGAGGATATATTTGTTTTGAATCTACAACTACACTGTGCTTCATTCATACAATATTTGCATGGAGCTAATTATGGATACCAAGAAATTTGTAGCTTCAATAATATTGTTGACTATTACACCCACAATTTGATAATTCCTTGTTTTTTTTCTAAGGAAGTCTTCTGCATTCAAAAAGATACACCTAATATGCCCTAAACAAATCCAGTTGGGTGTAATGAATCTAACAAAAAATCCATACATAAGAGGTTTTTTATGGGAAAGGATTAGAAGTTTTGAGACGAAACCATCAACTCTCTTCATCACCCTTTCTTTTTTTAAGAAATTGTATGAGAAAAAGAGATGACTTTCAAAGCATTTGAGCTTGTGTGCTGTTGGATAAGGTGTTGGAAATGGCAGAAGTCATAATTTCCAGCAGATGCATGTCACATCATGTCATTGTAGCATTGTCTTTAGAATGAATAAGTGTAATTAAGTAGCAGACCTCGAGTGAAGAATCAGGGTTACAAGCAGCCCTTTTGGGCCGATGTAACTGTGGTGTTAGTGAGATCATCAGAGCATTTACAGAAGTGAAACTCACTCTGTGCACAGGGATGCATCCAGAAACAAATAAGTTATTATGAATTATTTTTTAAATCCTGGTACAATGCAGTAATTATAGCTATTGTGGAGTGTAATTTTGTTTAAATGATGGCTCACAAATCTCTCCAGGGACATTTCCTCATGCAAATACATCATAGCAAACATATCTAGAAGCCACAAAGCTTTGGTTGTCTAAGTAGTTGCAGTAGCCTCCTCAGACTGGAAACATTTCGTTTATCATCATAACAAGAAACACTCTAAAATACTAAACTGCATTTGTATAACATTAGGAAATGTAAGGGGTTGAAATCTCCCATATTTTTCTTTAGGATTTTTCATAGTATTTATCAGAGTGATTTTTCACTCTACAGTCTTCTACATACATTTACAAATTTACCCCAAATGAGTAAAAACACACAGTGGTCATAAAATGTCTATTGTCCTGGGAAAAGGAATAAAATACACAACAATTTGTCTTCAATAACAGCGACAAAATGTATAGTCTCCTGGTAATACTCAATATTACAGTGATGACAACAGTTACAAAGTAATGTTTTCTTAATTTCTTGTGAGGATGAGGCAGAAATAGTAAGTTTCTTGGTGTACTGTTTTGCCTTTTTTTTTTGTACTTTTGTTTGTACTTAAGTGGATGTGTTCGTAATTTTCTGAGATAAAACTAATTTTGAGAAATTAAGTTGGTTTTCAGCTATCTAGTTCATTGCTTATTTTTTACTTTTTCAAGTCTAAGCCCCCCTGCAAAAAGCCAGTCTGTGTGAAATTTCTGTCTATAGCAGTGAGGCTTCTTTTAAAAGTCATTTTTACCTAGTGCAATATAAAATAGAGCAAAGAGCAAGACCCTAAGTCATAAGCAGGTGTTACCCTTTTGTGGAGAAGTTGATTATGCCCTGGCTTACTACTCTTTGGGTCTCTTCAGAAAGCCATGAGATAAACACCCAAAAGATAGTGTTGAGCCTTCTCCAAAAACTCTGAGTAGGTGCTATCAGCCTTGGAGTAAATTTTCATGAGGAACAGATTGCCAGTACATACTATTGGACTTTGAACTAAATCATGCTGCAAGCAACCTATTTTCTTCTTCAGCACAGATCAGACAACATTAGGACAATTCTAGACTTATTTTTATGGAATAAAAGGTTATGATTTTCAGTACAACAATAGAAGTGTAACTCAAACAGGATACCCCAAAATGTACATTCTGTTCTGTTTTTCACCTGAGAAAGATTTTAGGTAACCAACAGAGTGTTTAATTTTCCTAAACTAAATTAGTTTGTCTATTCAGAAAAACACTTATTGTCTGCACACCTCATCTGCCAGTCCTGTTCTAGCTGCTAGAGAACAAGGATCTTTGTCAAGGATTCTTTTAGGCTCTGTCTTGATACAATCTTCTTTTTCCTGGAACCAACAAATGCTGTGTTTTTGCTTAGCTTTGAAATGCATTGTTAAAATTTAGTCTAAGTGCCACTGACTGATCTTCTGAAAGGGACAATGTTAGGATGTATATTATCTACCAATTGGTGATTGAATTCTTAATTTGATTATTTTTCTCACAAGCTGGTTTTCATTTTGACATTCTCATAAGTCATAGAAACCATTGCCTTTCTGATGGTCTTACAATGTATGTAATGTAGTTTTTTATTAACAAAGGTCACAGATAGAACATTAGTAATGAAGCTGTCTAAGCTGGCCTCTCTTATTAGACGGTCTGGATTTGCATTATGGTGATCTTGAAAGTCATGAGAAGAATCTGATTTTATTCTAATAAAATCCGCTTCTAATCGGAAGTGGATTTTATTTCTTAGGGGAAGGCTGGCTGCAGATGAGGATCTTGGGCATTCACAATGATAGCACGGTTACAGAGAGTTTGCTATGGCTTGACAGACCTGGAATTTTTCAATCAGCCATCAGCCATGAAGTTAGTGAACATGTGGATCTTCATGAGCAGTTGCTGTAGATACAATTGGATCTGGAGGAGTGAGAAACAGTCAGCTGACCAGAGAGAGGTGCAAGACAGACATGTTACTAATCATACTAGTTGGAGAGAGGCACAGAAAATAATGTGTTCCTCAGAGATTTGCCTCACTTTTGTGTTCTCTAGTCGTGGCATCATTAAAAGCACTATAAAGTCCCTCTGAGTTTGGGCACTACTTAGATACAGCTTTTCACTGAAGAGGAAACCAGAAAAGAGAAACACAAAAGTAATCCACATTCAGTGTTGAATTTTCCTTCGGGGAAGTCTCAAGTAATTGTGCGTTATATGTGTGTCTCTCCAGCCAATTATAGGCATTCACTCAGCTGCTTGTGTCTGAATTTGTCAGGTTTCTAATGTAATATATAAATCTGTTCCTGCTTGACTCCAAAAGCACAGCTGGTTTTGATCAGACTCCTATAAAAAGGAAATTTCAATTAGCAGTGATCCAAACATATTCTGAAGGTATATTTTTATGGCTGCTTGACGAATAGCACTCTGTTTGCGAGGGTGTGTGTGACTCTCAAGTGCAAGGCAGCCAGACCTGTGAGTCATCGCCACAAGCACAGTACTTTGTTGCAGAGGTCACATTCTGCCAAAACCAGAGGAATTAGCTAGCCAGATTGAATTAGCGGTTGAAACACATTAATTTATGCTACATAAATGTTATTGTGGCCCTCTGGGCAAGTACTTAGGTCATATGCTTTATGAACTATTTGTACCAAGAGGGCTTTCCAGCTGTAAATCAACTTCGAAGCACAGTTTTGCAAAGCATTCATGGCTCTGTACTGTGCTTTCCCCTGTCCACACTGATTCCATCTCTTGGCACACTGATTGCTCGCCATTCTGCATGTGCTTTGCAGGATTTCCTGCAAGAGGAGTGGATCAGCAGCCGGAGCAGAGCTGAGGCTGGGTCTGGTCGAGAAGTTGAGCCCTGGCCAGTCGCCGATGACGCTTGTGGGCAGCTGTGGATTTGTGGCTCCAGGCGTCTGGCAGCAGGCAGGGCTGCTAGAGTTGGTGCAGCTGTGTGGGGTAAATGGAAACCTCGGTATCTCAAGCACACATACAAGCCAGCCCTTGACAAGGCTGTTTCTCTTCTAGGGGAGGAGGGGAGTTAGATACACTTTTGGCCATATTATTTCAGAGTGAGAAAAAGTAGAAGTGTTTTCTCGCTTCAAATTATGGTAACTGAGGACACATGCCAAGAAAGAATTATGCATAAAGATTGTGTTTTAACTTGTTTTTATGTGTTTGGATATGTCTCTGCCAAAAATCTGACAGAGCCTCATTGTTGCAGCTTTTCCATCATGAAGCCACTGACTACACCCAGCAAACATTTCATAAATAATGAAGTAATTGGGGGCATTTAGTGTTGTCTGATCGTGTCAGCAGTTGCATGTAACACGCTCTACTTTCCAGCAAGCCAGGTAAGTACTACAGCAGTGTGAGAAGGGAGGCAATGTTGGTCTTCAGAGGGGAACGGTCTTTTTAAACAAGCATATTTCACTCAGACCACTAATTCCATCCTTTTTTTTTCCTTTTTTTCTTTTTTTTTTTTTTTTTGGGTTATGCCTGCCTTTGCACAAAGGATTGTTTGTTTTACTATTCATTTTTGTTCAGCTCAGCAAGCAGATCCACTCCCTTGCACCACTGCTACTGTGATGCTGAATCACACTGCACATACCATCTTCCCCCGCAGAGTGCCTCAACACATCTCCTCTTGTTTTTAAATGTAATACAGCCAGCATCTTTATTTGGCATCTCCAGTGCTGCTGTTCTCAAGGACACAACAACCCTGTTTCAGATTCCAGACTGCAACCGCTTTTACTCAGGCTCCCTGGTTTCTGGGCTTGTTGATTTAGGAATCTTGGACATTAATCATGTGGTGTAAATGACATTTTTCTTCATGCTGAATATTTCAACAGGATCACAAAAGGAATGTTTTTTATAACATTAAATATTCATAAAATCATGCTAAAATAGTTAACGGGATGTGAAATAGATGAAGATTTTAAAGCATAAATATTTAATATTTTAATAGCTTTTCATATTAATTTTTTTTCATGAACCTAGTGCGGTTACCATACATCTGTTATTTGAATAGGGAAACTATTATTCTTTTAAGTGTTTTCTATTATAAATGAAATAATTTACTTTACTTATTAGCAATTTTGTTTTGCTTAGCTTATGAAAAAGGAAAAATATTGAGGTCTGAGAACTGCCAGCCCTGCTTATGTGAGTGATCTCCATTCACCGTTCTGCTGAAACACTCCTATGTTGACTGCTTTCAGTGCAGAACCCCATTTACCATTACAAGATTGAAAAGGGGGTTTTAAACTCCCAGAATGTAATTTTTATGCATAAATACCTTTTTATAGAAAGTAAATAAATTATCATCTGAAGTGAGGTAGATTTTTAGCAATGATGAATTCATGTGTATCCCATTAAACCTGTCTTCCGAAAACTCACAGGAAGAAAAATCTTTATTGATTACTAAAGAAATTCTTGTGAGACTTATATGAGATTTTCCTCTTTTTTTTTTCCCTTTTCAAATGTATCTCCCTTCTTTGTGTGAGACTAGAAACTCTGCATCTATTGTGGAGTGGCAATAGTTATGTGTTTCCTAAGAAATTGTTTCATCAATAGAAGTTGCAGACTAGATGTTTGCTACGTTTCATCAATTGGGTTAAGGAAGTAGAAATATTTATGACAATTATTTGGGAAGCTGTGTAAAAAGATAGCCAGGCAAACCTCCATAATCCACTTATACCTCCAGAAGCCAAACGGATGAACAAGCCTATTAAACAAGCTGTACGCCTGTCTGTTTGGAGGAGCTGTTAAATCATGAATCTCTGCACAATACCTGAGGCAAGTCTGTTAAGAAAGATCTTTTGTAGCAGATTTCTGTTCTATTAAGGATGGACATAAAGTAGAATAATTTTAAATATGTCAATAACTCAAGGCAAAAATGCTTAATGCAAGAAGCAATATCTTCTTATCTTGTAAGTGAAACTTACCCAGTGGTAACTAGGTGGAATGCTACTCATGAGATCAGAAATTAGTTTTTTGATAGATTATGTGGAAGGTTTTTAGCAAAAATATCCCATCTTGGTTTGTTATTGTGATATCTCTCTGGAATACAGATTTCAGCTTTAAAAATGGAATTTATACTTATTTTCTGTCACCTTTTCCTAGGAAAGAGGCTGAAAACTTGGCTTCATTTTCAGCTGGGTGAACCTATAGTGTGGAGACATTTTCACATTTTGTTATTGGAAGGGAAAGCACAGTTCTTCACCTCTTCAGGGCATACATGCTTCTGGATGTGGTCTCTGCAACGCAGTGCACTGACAAGAGTAGGTGGTGATGGCGGTTTAACAGGTAGTTTAATGGATTCTGACAACTTGCCTCATGCTTTCTCTCACTGATGGGGTCACTCTGCCCCCAGCCCCATCCTCATCTCCAAACCATGCATGGTTGCCTGGTGGGTAGACTCAATGTGTGCTGCAGTCTGTTTGTGACGGTGTGCTCCAATTAGTGAACAAACAGCGCTAATTTGGCCCAAGCTCTCCTCTTTCAGCTACCTTGTATCCATGGCAGAGGTTTCTCCGAGTCCATGCTGCTGAGCAGGGCTATGTGCTGCTTCAGCTTTGGACTGGCAAGGTGTGCACCAGAGAGAGCACGCACTGTGGGCCAGGCCTGGGGAGTGCCTTCTGAACAGTAAACACAGACAGAGAAGGAAAAACATATATACATATGTACATATATGCATATATATATGTATATGTATATGCATAAGTTTTATATGTAGATATAATTGAACATATAGGTTTTACTGCTTATCTCCCAGGTATGAAATCAGCTAGCCTGACTTTATGCTCCCCTTTTCAGAATCGATGTTTTCTATGTCTTGGCTGTGACATGTCCCATGGCACTCTCTTCTGTTGTACTTGCTCTGTGTTCTTCCTGACGTTTCATGGATATTGCTTGAATGAGAAGAGAAAAACAGGCCAAGGTTCAGGCTGAAAATGAGTGCGGAAAAAAAAGGAAGAAGGCTATGCTAATGGTTATACTTGAATTGTCTAGAGACATGGCAGAAACTTTAATTAAATGCTCTATATTTAGCAATTTTTGGCAGTTATGATTGATTTATTATGTGTTAGATCTGGTCTTGATTTACTGCATTGCATTTATATTACTGTTTTGTTTTTGTCACTTATGTGCTGCATATTAGTCATGAGTTCTTGTGGTTTGCAGTTTTTGAGTTACATTGTGCAAAACACACACTCTACAACTTGAAACCAGGTGTTTCAATATGAAAGCAAATCACTCCAAGATTTACACAAACCACTGGTTTAGCAACCCACAGAGTTTGTCAGAATGCATTTGTATTTAGAATTTTTTCTAAAAATTATGATGTCTCTCTTCTATGAATTTTCAGAAAGGCGTGTCTATAATTTGTAATATAGCTACTCTTGTAATTATGTATCATATCAATAATTGTGTTTATGTTTTTTAATATGCTTGCCCTGAATCCTACGCCAATAGTTTCAACTCAAAACAAAACCAGAAGTCCTAGCAATCTTAACTGAGTGATCTATTCACTTTTATACTGTATTTTAGCTTAGTGGAAGGGGGTTTAAGATGCATGTTAATTCACAGGGAAGAAAAACATTCCTAGGATGACCATGAAGTTTAAAAAGAATATGAAGCACAGTGTGGTTGTGATGTAAGATATCTGAGATGTTAAGTGTCAGGATTTGTGCATCTGCTTGAGAGATCAATGTACTTGTTTAGCTCAAAATGCCAGTAATTATTACAGAGATCACTCAATAGAAAAATCATCTCATCCACTCTGAAACACTGAGTGAGTATTCTGAACCAGAATAAATTTCAGTATATTCATTGTGTCAAGCACACTGACAAGGTCACCAAATACAAAGGAGGTGTTGCAAATATTTTTAGTATGTTCATCACATTAAAGTGATGAAAATGTTCATGATATCTCAGGAAGGAATTATGTGATAGCTGGACATTCATACAAGCATTTTAATAACATAATTTTTGTGCATCTTTTTTGGTGGTAATAGTTAATGTGGAATTTCTCCTTTTGCAAATGTGTGTTTATATGTTTGCATTTTCCAGAGACAATTGGTGTATTTCAATCACAAGTAATATGCTTAACATTATGAACTACACTTGATTTTCTGAGCTTCTGTGAAACTGAGCAGAATCTGATCTTGTTTGCATAAACTTAATAATAATGATATCAGTATTAAGCTGATTTCAATTCCCCAGTGGAATGGAGTTTCCACTGAGTTCTTTCCATTGATTTCTTACCAACAGTTCCTGTTGGTAAAAAGAACTCTTTGTCTGCCCATCTTATGGAATGTATATTTTCATTTTCTTCTGTTTGTTTTAGAGGGGTTTTTGTCTTGGGAGTTTAGTATTGTTATTTCTGAATCTTGTTTTTTATTGATTTGTCTTTCCTTTAGAACAAGCCCTCCTCTTTATCTTGCCAACCACAAGAAAGGAAAATGTATCCTGGGCTGCATCAAAAGCAAAGTTGCCAGCAGGGAGGGAGAAGGGATTCTGCCCCTCTGCTGGTGACATCCCACCTGGAACAATTCATCCAGCTCTAGGGTCACAGCACAGGAAGGACATGGACCTGTGGGAATGAGTTCAGAGGAAAGACCAAAATGGTCAGACCAAAATCAATGGTCAGAGGGATGGAGCACCTCTTTTATGAGAAAAGGCCGAGAGAGTTGTGGCTGTTCAGCCTGGAGAAGAGAAGGTCTCTGGGGAGACCTTATAGCATCCTTCAGTACCTAGAGGGAGCCTACAAGAAAGCTGGAGAGGGTCTTTTTACAAGGGCATATAATGAAAGCATGAGGGGCAAAGGCTTTAAGCTGAAAGACTTGAATATGATATTAGGAAGAAGTTAATTTCTGTGGGGGTGATGGTGCACTGGAACAGGATGTTCAAATGAAAGACTTGAATATGATATTAGGAAGAAGTTAATTTCTGTGGGGGTGATGGTGCACTGGAACAGGATGTTCAAATGAAAGACTTGAATATGATATTAGGAAGAAGTTAATTTCTGTGGGGGTGATGGTGCACTGGAACAGGATGTTCAAAAATGTTGTGTCTGTCCAACATCTGAAGGTGTTCAAGGGCAGACAGGGCATTGAACAACCTACTCTAGCAGAATGTGTACCTCCCACCTGCAGAGCGTTGGAATGGTATGATCCTTAAGGTTCCTTCTAATTCAAACCATTCCTTGACTCTATTATTCTGATCTCTGGTCCTGCACTTTTGCAAGACCCAATCTTCACTGCCAGGACAGACAGGCTTGAGGCCCTCCTACACACCAACTCTCCCATTTGCTCCTGCCACCTGCCACCAGTGTACAATCCTGCTGCCTCACCTGTTGTTCTGGACAACCATTCCTGTGATTTTGAATGGGCAGCTGATACAAACACTTTTAAGTACATATTTTACACATTTATTTTTCAAAAGGTCATTTTTTCAGTACAATTCTGCCTGGCACAGCCAGTGGGAGCGTGTTATAGCAAGGGTGTGATATTCAGAGCTAGTACTGCTAGCAGAGGCTATTTTGTGAAAATAGTCCTACTATCTACTAAAATTGTATAAGAAGAGATGTATGAATGGCTAATAACTAAAATATTAAAAAAACCACCTAAAAAAACAAAAGAAAACAAACAAACAAACAAACAAAACAAAAAAAAACACCAAAAAACCCCTTTGTAGATATGGAACTTGGTATCAGGTAAATTTTGGGTGCAGGTAATCAAAAAGAAATGTAATTTAACCTTCACTGTTAGGAACCCAGGGACATCAGATTGGCCTAAAATATGGGTCTTTTTTTAGCTGTGTGTAGGACCTTGGTGGTTAAGAAAAGGATGGTAAAGATTTTGAGTCTCAGTGCTGCTGCTACCACAAGATGGTCAGCCTCTGACTGCTTTTCTTTGTATGGATTTATGATGAGTTTGGATACTTTGAGTGAGAAAAAAGGAAGTGAAAACAATATTTCAAGTCTCAGGTATCTTAGACCCCCAGGATCCCCCCTGGTAGATCTTAAGCCAACATTTTTTTGGTGGTGTGACTCTTTGGCTGCCAGATGTCCAGCAAGACCTTCTCAGCAGGGCAGAGGGAGCAAACACAATCAAAGAGATTGTGGGTCGAGATAGGGGTGGGGAGAGATTGCTCACCAATTACTGCCATGAGCAAAACAGACTCAGTTTGGGGAAATTAACATAATTTATTATGAGTTAATAGTAGAGCAAGATAGTGAGAAATAAAAAAATCTAAAACCACCCTACTCCCACCCACCCTTCTTTGCAGGCTCGACTTCACTCCTAATTGTTCTACCTATTCCAGCAACACAGGGGAATGGAGAATGGTGAGTTCAGGAGTTTTTTTCCTCTTCCTAACTATATTTTTCCCTCTTTTTAAATACATTATCCCAGAAGCACTACAGAAGCACATTGGGGGACTTAGCTTTGGCTGGCTGCAGGTCTTTCTTGAAACTGGCTGTGTTGGACAAGAGGGAAGCTTTTGGTATCTTGCCATAGTAGACACCTTTGTAGCCCCATCTTCCTCCCCTACCAAAACCTTGCTACGTAAGCCCAAGACAATGAGATAAAGGAGTAAACACACATTCTGTTATTTATTGTGCCCACTGCTTCAAGTAGAAAAGTCAGAGCCTGTCCTTTAACAGAAACAAGGTAGACAACAACATAATAAAGAGAGAAGTACACTGTGGAGGTAAGGAAGACTGGAGCTTTGAAGTTACCTCCATTTTGTGTAGTTTGAAGGGTTTGGTTTGGTTTGTTAATAGTTGGTGTAATCAAGTTGAGGCCTGCCAGAGAAATTGGAATGAATGCTATCAACTTTGAAACACTTAGGAGCTGTGATATATGGGTTTGAATCGGTGAATTCTAATTTATGGAAAGACATTTGGACAAAACAGCATTGACTATTATAGGTTATTCTTCTTTTCTACTTAGAGTATATCTTTTTCTATGTTTCGGTTATCAAAGACACCAGTAAATAGCACCCATCTTTTGTATTGTCAATGAAAGTATTTTGAGATCTCTTTCTTTTCTGGTGAGTGAATGAGACACTGGGAAAATGAAGGATTACAAAGGCTAAGTATTGGGAAATGTGCTTAGCTGGAAGGATATACCAAGAGCTGTGAAGGAAGGAAAGCGCTGGGAAGAAATCTGTTGACAGTGAGGTATTAGACTTTGTTACTTCTTCCAAAACCAGCAGTAATTCAGGCATTGAATACTAGGTTGAAACCCAGTTTATAGTTGTGAGAATAATGGACAATATAACAAACTTAGCAACTTTTTTTTTCATTCCTCCCTCTCAAAGGTTCTCTGGTTTTGAAAATATGCCAATCCAGATGTGCAGCCTCTTGACCTAGCTGATTGCTTTTATGAATCATTAGCTAAAAGCTGAGAAAAGATAATTAAAGCAAATTGCAGCCAAATCCCAGTCATATAGACCGGAAATAGTTAGCATTTTTTAACTACATGAAGTTTGTCTAACGGAGAGAGTTTGCAACAGTTCTACTGCAACTTCTTCCAGTCCCCTCTTCTTTCAGAGGCTCTAGGTTCTCATTGAATTTGACTGTTGTCAGGAGAGTAGCTGTTTGAGAGATTTTGTATACAGTCTTAAATGAAAATACAATGAACAAATTTAAAGAAAGAAAGCTCTCCCTGCTTATAACTCAATGATTCTGCACTGTCTTGATTTACTGTGAAGTATCTCTGAATTTTGGAGATTTAAGAAGATTGCACAAAACTTAAGTTCATTACTCTTCTTGGTAAAATGTTGCGCAGTTGCTTTCCTGAGGCACTGCTCCCTACCCATTGACAGTGACTTCTTTTTCTCCCTCCCATTCACAAATGGCAAGAGTTATATTTAGGTATGCCAAAATAAATAGTAAAAAACCATTGGAAATAGGCAGCTTTCATTTTTCCATCATGGCAAGCTGATTCCAAATGTCTTGGCTCAAGCTAAATTATTGGAGGATCTCGTTTTTATTTCACTTTGTATGCTATTTGTTGACATATCAAGTATATCTCAATTAGAGAAAATGGCTTTCTGCGTTTGTCTTTAAACCGTTTCAGAATTAGATTTTAAATTGACAAATTACTTCTATTGATATAGAGTCAAGGGTAGTATGTAGTAGGTCACATGATTTATGCTGATCTGATGAACTGTGGTATTTATTTTGCAAAATGTTTGTCTGGTCTTTTCAATGTAAATATTTTCTAGGTGTGCATATAGGTAGGGTTATATTGCTTTTAAGTAGGGTTATAATAACCCCAGTTATTGTACCACAATCAAATTTATATAATTTCCAAGTGATATTTTTAAAATGTTTTAAAATTGCAAGTGAAAAAAAGTTTGATTTTCCTTTTTTATCATCACATTTCATCCTTTCTATTAAATCTATTTATCTAGAAGAGATAAAATACATAAAGAAAGATCCTACACAAGCTTAATAAGGTCTTAAAATAAGCAAGAATTATAAACACAAATTCCAATGTCTTTCTGGGGCATTTTATGCACATGGGCCTTCTGAGGTAAGATCAGTACATTCTATTTTCAACATCATTTTTAAGATAGAACATATTGTGGTTTTATTTTAAGCAACACTAATGCATGAAGAATTGTTTCAGCACTGCAGACTCATTTTTACCAAACTGGAATGATTCAGTGTTAATCACCTTTTTTAAAGTAGGAAGAAAAGCAAACACGTCATTTGCTGTGAATTAGTGAAGATTAAATTACTGGACATAAACTCAGAATTAAATTGGTAGGTAACAATCAGTTTATTTTCACCTGGCGCTTTCAAATAATGTAATTTAATGCTTGTAACCTGACCAGTTTTAAACACGGAAGAAAATCAGTGTTTGTTCAGCAGACTTGGAGCAGATGTAGAAGGGAACTGAGTGTGTTTATTTTACTGCAGCTCATAAAGTAGCTGGATCCATCAGATATGTTCAGCTTCTATCTGTACTGTATGTCTTATCTATATGCATATTTAAGGACAGATTAATCTGCAAATTGATTAGCTTGTTAATCTAATCTAAAGCCCTGTGGAGCAGACTCTCCTATTCCTATGCACAGTGTGAAGTGAATTTTCACTCTTCTAGAGAATTATATTTTCTGTGCAGTCTTGTATTTTGGCAGGCTTCGTTTGTCTCAGATGAGAAGAAGCTTGTGTATATTATGCATGTTCATGTACACGTAGCATTAAGTGAACAATTATGAATGCATCTGCAGATGTGATAGTGCACCTGAAAAAAAGCAGAGCTGAACACAAGTCATGACCCTGCTGTTAGCATGCTTTATCCTCACTTTCTCTTCTTTCCTTCTTTGCTTTTGTAAAGGAATGGGGTTTGGATCTGTACAATTAGATGACAGCACTTGTTCCATGCTGCCACTTCCAGGGACATGAAGTCACTCTGCATGTCTTTATCCACTCTCAAGTACTCAGGATCTCTGTGCAGTTTCTTCTATGACCGTGCTTTGAGCTGCTGTCTCTGCATGATGTGTTAACTTCTGCTCTTTTGTGTGCTTTTGGATGTGGAAAGCTTGCCTCTCCACAGGTGTTCTCCTAGTGAATAACGAAACACATTACTGCAATGATGCAATTCTTTGTAATTATGACGTAGCAAAGAGTTGGTATTGGGGAGGGGAAGCCATCTCCCAAAAAAAAAAAAAAAAAAAAACCACTAAAAAGAGTTAATGCTTGTGACTGTAAGCTTCTGCAAAATTGCTAGAATTGCCCCCCAATGCCTCAAATGCCTCTTTGGGCTTCTGCAGCATGGGTGAACTTCGCTGACACTTTTTTCCTTAGTAATATTAGTCAAGTGCTCCCTAAACTCTGAGCAGAATATTAAATCAGATCTGATTAAATTGGGTTCCCTTGATAGAGCAGAAGATTGCTTAAACCTTTCTAATTTGTGACCTATGATTGTACTCAGTTAAATGTGATATTAAGGTCAAGGTCTAACATAAAGTCACAGAGTACACCACAAATTCATTACTACATTTTAATTCATGTAGTGACACATCTAAGAACATGCTTCTTTGCCTTTGACCCTCAGTTGTAAAGGAAATCCATCTGTTCCTACTAGGTTATGCAAACCCCTGGAGACTAGATTGCCAGGACTGTTAAGGATAAAGAAGGTCAGGATAAGGAGACATCCATCTGTATAAATACTCTGTCATTAATATTCTCCTTCATAACGAATGTCGGCAAAAAAAATAAGGACCACAATCAACAATGTCTCATGACAACTTTCAGAGCAGAGGACACATTGAGGGGTGTTTATAATGTCCATTCCACTTTGCAGTCTTTCTTGGGTACAATTAAGTGGACCAAATAAGGCACCTAAATTTCCTCCCAGTTAATAGCGACAGGTACCGTCAAGGCAGTGATTCAACACCAGTTAGATGCTGAAGAGGCAATACAAAAACTGTCTTTGTCCTGAAAAATAATGTATGTCAGCAAGATGAAATGGGCACTGAGCAGTGAGAGAAGAACTGAAAGAGAAAAGAAAATACTAAATTATAGTGACAATTAGAAAGTATTTTATGGTAAGAAGCCCTGTCCATATTCTTTTTATGTACATCACATTTATTTGGCTTATTCTCTGTATGAGTATTTTCAAAGGTTAAAAAAGGATGTTTATGCTTTCTTTGCAGTAGCTATTCAGCCGGTACAAATGCTATGTATTTGGTCGTATCTTGTTCTTTAGCACTGTCAACCGCCTGTCAATCTTAATATTTGCAAAAAAGAAAACACACCAGCCACCCCACTGTGCCGAATGTGACAGCATTGTAATGTCAGAGGACTAGGAGACAGGTGATGGTTTATGATAGAAATGAATCTTTTATGAGAGCAAACTTGGGAGAATTGCATGCTTTTGTATGGAATATATCATTGCACAGCTATCACAGACAATCTTCTCAAATGCATCAGTTTCATAAGGCAAGGTTTTTATTGTGTCTAATCATGTATTGAGTCACTGGGGGGAAAAGGAGAAGGTATACGCTTTTTGTATCTATATAATAGGGAATATATATGTGTATGTAGAGGTGTTCCTGTCTTCATAGATATTTGAGAAGAATTAGACTCATTTATTAATCTTAAACTGGCTCACGCCTTTATGATACAATTCTGATCACTACACAGCATGCAAGAGTGCTTCTATGTATTGCGTTGTGAAACAGGACAAGGTGCTTTTTGGAAAAAGACTTTAATTTGAATGACAGGACTTGGAGTTAAATGGTATTTCTTGGTATACAGTGGGATGTTACATTTTTGGGCTTCTTTTAATATGTTGCCTGCAACCAAGTCACAGAATCATTTTAAGTGTTTTTTTCTGAATATGCATAAAAGAGTCCTATCCTCCCAGAAAGCCACATGTTCCACAGCCAGGTAAAATAATTTGAAGAATTTTATTATGAGATGTCATTTTCAAAGTTATGTTATTCCACAATAAAAAGAATTGTTAAGAGTCATATAAAACTCCCAAACCTCTGATTTGTTTTTTGTAGAAAAAGCCCTGATATGTGGGAGAATTTCTGTTCCAGAAAGCCAGAATGTCATAACAAACCTTGCAAACAGAGTTGCAATTCTAGTGTCCCCTCACCTGTGTACCCAAATAATGTACAGAACTTTTGTCATTCATTTGCTAGCCTGGTAGCACATTAAATTATTATTACAAACCCCACCCAGTTTTTTTCTCTTTAAAGTAGGAATCATTTAAGTTAAAATGAAAGCTCAAGGCAGTCAGTTTCACAAATACACAGGCTTGATTAAAAAAAAAAATCATCTCCTCCAACGTTTTATGCAGTTCTATGCTACTTTCTTCTTATACTGCTTATATTTTTCCTCTTTCGTATCACAGTTGCTTATTTGACCAGCACAACTGCTCTGTGCTATATTTGGTTATGCCTTTGCCACAGATTCATGGCAAGGGTCAGCACACAGCCATGCAACCCAAAAGGCAGACCATGGGTGGCAGTGTCTGTTAGCAAGGCAATCATTTTATAGGTAAATTTTTTATCTTGATGGCTGCTCCATGATGCACCTAAAAAACCCCAACAATTCTACCTCTTACGTGAAGATCCATGCCAAAATCCTGCAGAAATACCTCACAATTCTGTCCAGCTGCATAAGGGCAGTGGTTAGGGTGCTTGAGTGAACCAAAGACATGACTGCTTTCTATGTGACATCTGTTTTAGTCTCATGGCACTAAGTTGGAGTGCAGGTTAAAATAGAATACACTGACAGGGAGGTATTGGGAAGAATCCCAGTCTAGCCTGGTCACAGTTGAACTTAGTATCCAGTTAATTCCATCTACCAGTCCTGGAAAGTGAAACATATTATTTCATACACTCTTTTGCCAAATAATTCCCACTAGTAAAACCACAGGCTCTGTAGGCTTCATCTTGGGGGTGTTTCTTTTGTGAAGTGGCCAAGTTGTGTTTCCTGTCTATTGTGTTTGAGCTAAAACCTCAAATTTTGCCTTTTTGTGCAAACACATGTTTTCAGAGACCTCTTTCTGCCTTTATTTTTTAATAAAAGATATGATTATTAATTAGAAAAGTCAGAGGAAGAAGCAGGAAGAAGGGGATTTCTCAACCCAAACAAATTCCCTCATTCACATTTTTTTTACCACTGTGTTTATTTGCATGTGGTTTTTCACGCTTTTTTTGAAACCCTCTGAGTCCCATCTGGCAAGCAGCACAAAGTGTCTCTTCCCAAAACTCCCACTCTAGGAATGCTGTGTGATGCCAAAGCACAGGATGTGTTAATGTGAAGGCCAGAGCTAGCCTGCTCTGCTGTCAGTTCATCCCCTGCCAAGCCTTGCTCTCCACAGCACAGACAGAGGCAGTGGAGAAAAGTCAACAGACATAGCTCAGATCAGTAGTCAAAGCTTTGAGAGCTATCCAGATTGTCCAAGCGCTCATCCAAGTGACCAGGCATTTGAACAGATCCACAGTAGTGCTCGTGAACCTGCTCCAACAGCTCGCTGTAAGTTTTGTAGGCTTCAGATCTTTCCCTTCCCACAATTTCCCTTCCTTCTGCCCTTTTGCTAGAGCTACTGCCTACTTCTGTTGGTTCCCCTCTGCAGCCTGGGGTCTCCTCTGCTCCCACCGGGGAGAGGGTGACCTCTGCCTATGTGGCCCAGCTGGGCTGAGGAAGCAGGGAGCTGGGCTTCCCATTCTGTTGGCATTGGAGCTGCTTCCTGTATTTTTGCAGGCTATGTGAACTTGAACAACTAATATATTCTGGCATCAAGCAGTGCGGTAGCCTGTTGGTGTATTTATACAAGCCTGAGAATTTGCTATGCGATCCCATAAAAGGAATGGCTAAAAAACACATCTCCTTTTAGATAAATGCCTTGACATCTTTTTTTTTTTCCCCTTTTTTTTTTTTTTTTTTTTTTTTTTTTTTTTTTTTTTTTTTTTTTTTTCTACCAAGCCCTTAGGACAGGCAGAAGGTTTGTACTAGCAGGGTTTTAAATAGAATAATCTGAGCCATAATAATGGCTATTAAGATAAAGTCTAGGTATCACTATATCTAAGTCGGTGTAGCAATTTTTTTCCAACATTGGAACTGAAGTCTGTCTAAATGACCACCCTTCATTTGAGTTGTTTTAGAGTGACCAACAGAAGAGGATAAAATACGGAAACAGAGTTAAATTTCTGGTTATTCACAGGCTTATTAGTGAAAATAACCTGTATTTCTCTCAGTATTTTAATAAGTGGAGAAAATTACTATGAATTTCACCACAGTTAAGAATAGTTTTAAAATAGCTCTGTGCTTGTAATTAACTTTATAACCATCTGTGTCTATTTATGTGATTATGAAGATATCAATTTTATCAAAAAAGTGAGGTATGCAGGATGGTCATCTATTTTCTTCATTTTCCTTTCTAGATATTAAACTAAAAAGAGACTAAGAACCAAAATCTAAAACCATAAATGTAACTAGCTAATTGCAGTTTCACAAGGAGAATAAGAGGCAAAACTATTTGAAAAGGAAGAGAGCTGGAGTATGAAACAGGCCTGAAGGAATGAAGAATGTGATGCTGAACAGGCTCAATAAATTACTAGGAAATGACAGAGGGAGACAAAGCACAGAAAAGCTGTGAAATTTGAGGGATCTCAATTTGGAAGGCAAAATTTAGATATATAAATTAAAAGTAGAGAGTGAAAAATTTGGTAAGAAGACTTTCAGACAGGATAAATACAGTCAGAAAGACAATAAAACCCTTACTGCCTTTTTTGGAGGTACCCTAGATTACCCACCCCCCCCCCCCCCCCCCCCCCCCACCTTGGGCTCAGACTGAAAGAAAAAAATCAAAATTTTTTCTATGTATTTTAAGAGATTAAAGAATAGATTTAAGAGTATTCATGTGGTCAGTGAAATAAAAAATGAAAAGTGAAGTGTGAACTGGGTCCACAGAATGAAAATAAAGTGCAGAATGAGAAATGCTGTTTATTCTTGGATGTTTCAGAAGGCACATAAATTTGAGTTGAGGAATGAGCACTTAGAGGGTTACAGATAGAAAGACAGGAATCAGTAGGACAAAAGAGATTGCATGAGCCTTTGGCACCTTCTACAGTTATCAATTAACTGTTAAGTCATTACTGTTTTTCCCAAGAATCACAAAGCTTTGGAGCAGATATTCTGTGAGAAGAGTCCCAGAAATGGTCAGGAGAATGGCTCCTCCCATTAATCAGGAGAGATGAGGCACATGAAGACAGCAAAGTTGATTGATGACTTGTAATTGTGGGGTTGAAATTAGCATGAATGGGATGGATGAAAATCAGGAGCTGTGAGTGGATTGGAGGACCTCCAACATTTTCCATGTAGACACCTGAGGGAGACAGCACCATTATCTGCTCAATAAAAAGAAGACAAAACTGAATATAAAAGGTTTTTGCACACTATAACAAACTTCGAGCATTATAAAAGCTAAAATTATGAAAAAAAAATATCTGGGCGTTTGACCTTCTCTTCCAACTTTCTACAGATGTCTCTGAAACAGGAACATGGGCTGCAGTAGTTAAACATGTTGGAATGCCCACTTTTTCAATTTTTTTCCTACATCTTCAAGTTTGAACTTCCCTGAATATTCTTCCCCCTTCATACAGATTGCCTTTAGCAGAATTTGCATGTTTTAAGTTAAATATTTAAGTTAAAAAGCACTTGCAGTAGTTCTCACTTGTCACAATGGGGTTTATATATTTTCACACAATCCAAACTGCCTATGTAGATGAAAGCCAAGAGTGGATATAGAGCACTGGAACAGAACTTCACACCTCATCTGCTTTTAAAATGTTATTTCCTTCACAGGAGTAGAAAGAAAAGTACTTTACCATTTCTGTCTCTAAAATCCCCATGCTAAAGAACTAGGCTATCTATGCCACAAAGAGGAAAATACTTATTCATTATAAAGTGTACTAGCTACAAAAAAAGCTTTAATAGCCAAAAATCACTGGTGTCCCAGATGCCTGGTTATTAATACCTATATCTTCAGAGATGCCACATGTTAAAAACTTGATTCATGAAACAAAGATTGATTTTTTTTTAAGTACTTTTACAGATGTAATAGCAAGGAACGCCTGATCGAGCATAAGAACTGAGTGAAAATCCTTTTATGTAATATTTAAAATATTCAGGAAAATGAGAAAAACCTTTCTGGTGAAGACCAAACAGGCTTTACCACAAGACCTTAGAGATGGTCTTGAGGGTTCTACCAGCAGTCTATGTGGCTAGTGACTGGGAAAACTTCATCTTTAGCTATTGTCATAGTCAAATTAAAGTGGAAAATTTTTATGATAGTCAACATAATATCAAGGATTGAAAAAAGAATCAAAAATATTTGTCAACTGACTAAAAAGCTTTAAACAAAAGCAACATAAGTATCTTTGAATAAATTATTTCCAAATTATGTATATTAATGTCTCTTTAGAAATCATGTATCAAATATTTAGAGATAGCCATATATGTCTGTTAGGTGGGATACCACTGTAAAAAGTTGAAAGAGATTTTTGTGATCTCTTGTAAGATTAATGCATAAAGAATAGATTAAATACTGTGTTTAGAGAACACCTTCATTCTCACTACTGAGGGTAAAGTGGGAAGTCTTTTGGGGTTTATTTGTCATTTACAGATTATCTGCTTTTGTAGCTATGCAATTTTTCTCCACGGTCTTCAAGTTGATGTTCCCTTCTTAGACTCCATCACTGAAGTTGGATCTTGATTGAATATTGACATGGATATTGATTTGAATATTGACAAACAGAGGGAAGTAATTGAGACTGAGCAGGAGAAACAACGTATTGTGCCATGTGCATTTCCTGGATTTGTAAAGTTATCATCAAAAATCACGGATGTCTAGCAACATTTCCATTATTAACATTTTGTTTGTTTTTGAATATGTCCTCGCTATGGAATTTTACTCAAGCATTCTTATGTTTTCATTCTAGGATTCCTTATGATGTTTCTGTCATGTATGGAAATGGTATCTAATGTTGTGTAGAGCATTCAAACTCAAATGTCCTTTCTTCCACACTGATTCATGACTGCTTGTTCTTGGTTCACTTCTAAAGCATGCATTTATTTTTTAATCATTTTAACCGTCTCTCCTGCTAGCTGTTCATTTCATTTGCTTTGCTTTGTCATGAGCCTTCAGGGATTATTCTTTGTCCTTGCATTCCTGAGAGTGGAATTTGCTGGGGTCTGATAAACATGCATTTCATGAAAACACTAGGAAGGGAGAGCTGGGTCAGAAGGATAATCCCAGCTGCCTGCACATTTAACATACCACAGAGAAATAAGAGTCAACAGCAGTGGGATGTGAAGACCAAAACAGACCTTCAGCTGAGATTTCCCGTCTCTCATCTGTCCCTTTAATATTATATCAGGGAGTTGCTTGCACATGGATATATTTCCTACAACTGTCTACACCTGACCCTATGTCACAGATTATGTGCTCTCAGCATTATTGTATCTCCTCTGAGAACTGTGGTATACTTTTGAGTGACTAAAATGCTTTAGGATCTAATGCTACCTGAACCTGGATAGGACTGGATTCAAACAGACCTGTGTACATACTCCCTGTGAGGGAACAATGGGAGGGTTTCAATAATGTATGTTGGGTTATCTCCACTGCTACACATCTCCTGATAATTTCATATGCAGTAATCACACTGCACTTTGTCCGTTAAAAATTCAACTGAGAGACAAACTGTTTCCAACTAAATAATAATAAAACTGACTGACACCTGACAGGAGGAGAGGCTGATATACCACAGGGCTGTGCTGCCATCCAAGCAGCTTTAAAGTGCTGAGAGGATGAGCCAACAGATCCCTGGTGAAGCTCATTCAACAAGGCAAAATGCAAGACCTGGACCTGGAGGTGAGAAACCCTAGAAGCCAGTGTATGTATGTAGGGGGACACTCAGCTTTGCAGAAAATGGTCCAGGGGGTCCTGGTGGACACCATGTGGAACAGTAGAGCAGACCTGTTGCCAAAGTGAAAGGTATCCTGGGGTACATTCAAAAGAGCATTGCCAGCAGATCGAGGAAGGTGATCTTGTCCCTCTGCTCAGCCCCAGTGAGGTCTCACCTGGAATGCTGTGTCCAGTTCTGGGCTCCTCAGTACAAGAGACACATGGAGCTTCTGGAGAGAGCCAAGTGGAAGGCCACCAAGGTGATGAAAGGACAGAAGCCTCTTTCCTAGGAGGAAAGGCTAGGAGTCCTGTGAGTGTTCAACCTGAGAACAAGAAGTTCAGAGGAATCTCATCAAAGTATTTACATACTCAAAGGGAGGATGCCAAGAGAACAGAGACAGGCTCTTTCCAGTTGTGCTCAGTGACAGAACCAGAGACAATGGGCACAAACTGAAACACAGGAGACTGCGGAATATCAACAATAGCCAGTGTGAATATGACTGAGCACTGGCAGGGAAGTGGGGAAGGTGGAGTTTTCATCCTTGAAGATATTCAACAGCTGTCTGGAAATAATCTTGAGCAACCAGCTCCTGGTGCTCCATTCGAGCATGAGAATTAGCTCTCCAGAGCTAATTCCAACTCAGAATTTCTGTAACTCTGTCATTCTGCAACTCTGTTATTCTGTGATTCTGTGAGTCTGAACTTTCTGCATTATTTCAAAATCAGTGAACCAGAGAGATCTTAGTATAGCCATTGAACTGTTATGAACAGAATTAATTTCCTGTGTTCTCTGGGAGAAACCATATTGCTATAACTTTAGCACTAATCTTCACACAATATGTTAGAGTGCTCTGGTGCTGTAGGATCATTTATGAAAGGTTTAATGGTGCTCACAAATATGTTTTTCATCACTGTTATATTGCACCAGTTCCAAAATATTCTTTCACAGAATATCATTATACAGTTCTCTTGATACCTGCTACCTTTACTTCCTGCCATTCCTAAAATCCTTTCTCCCACTTTATTTGATTTTACTTCATTTAAATTAGATTCACAACGTTAAATATATTTTTTCCTGCATTTACATTAGCAGAAGCAATATATAGTGTTTATTTTCTTTTCATTGTTTTGAATATCTGCTCAAATACCACTTCATCCTAATGCTAATGTCAGTGGGGTTGGGAAAAAACAAGGTTTTGTGTGGACTATCTTTCAAGTATTTTAAACTGTGAAGGCTTAAGATGTCTCTTCCACCCTGGACAATGACTCTAGGTTACAACGCCATCCGTAAAAGTAAGAGAATAATCTGTTATTGTTCCTCATTGAAACTTTGTAAAACTTTCAGGATTTTGTAGGAAGGGAGAAGAACCCATTAGATATCTTTCCTGTATTCCTCTTCAGAAATGTCTTCAAAGACATTTCTTTGTGATCCTCAAATTTGCAGGTTTGCATATATCCAGTGCAGTTCTGACAACTTCTTCAACATGGGACATAGGAATTGAAGACAATGTATTAATGTATACTCTTTCTTGTACAGAAATAACAAGGATGCAAAAAATTGCAAAATTTGCACACAGCTACCATTAATTCATCAGTAAAAAAAGTAGAATCAAAAATATTAGGCCACAACCATCAATGTTCTCTCATGGGAATGAGCCTCCTTGTCCTTGGGGATTTTTTTCTGTATTTCTTTTTTATTAAAGAGAAAGTTTAATTTTTCTTGACTTATCCAAATATTAGTCATACTTCAGGGTAGGAAGAACATTCATATTCTATTTTCCTATATAACTTACATTGTTCTATGTGATGGTGTAACTGAAGAATATTATAACACGCACACAGAGAGGACAACAGTCTTTTAGTTGTGGGTTTCTCCTTAGCTTTGGCATTTGTTGACATTTGAGTAGCTCACCATGTAAATTCAATACTGTGTGAACATAAGTTTTTTGTCATTTAAGATCTTGAAGCTTTTTTTATTCATTCAGGAAAAAATATATATATGAGAGAAAGAGAATATTGTAGGGGATACATAAGATATACATGGACTTTGAATCTTTTCAATTTACAAATAATGTCATTCATTTCTTTTTCAAGGTAGGTGTCAGGGCAGTCCATGAACTCTTCTTGTTCAACACTACCAGAACAAAACAATCTTGAACCTTTTAAACAAAAACAACAACAAACCTCTTTCATCTCCACTTTGTAACTTATTTATTTAAATATCAGCCATGTTAAAAATACCCCTCAATCAGCACTACCCTATTTTTATTGCCAGATAGATTTGAGGTAATGCTGCTTCAGTTAAGCAATGGTAATTACTGTTCACCATCATTAGATTTACTTGATATGTTAGGAGACAGCACCTCATCAAATACAATATTTAAGGCCTGTCTTTCCAAACATGCCTTATATACAAAATATCGCAGAACTGTCACTGCTTCAAATGGAGGGCAAAAATCAACTGCTTCAAAAAATTAACAGAAAGGACAAATATTTACCAGATGCACGTAGATTGCTGCTCTTGCACTACCTGTTCCATAAATTTCACATGATATTAGGTGACAGGTAAAATGTTCTGTTGTGGAATATGTTCTGGAAAAATTCACACTAAATAGTCTAAAGTTGTCCTTGAGGCACAGAGAGAATAAACCTGTGGGTTAATTCATGTTTCGGTGGGAAGTGAACTCCCAAAAAAGAGTAAAGGTTTCAAATGTCATGTCAGTGAGCATCCTCCCAAATAACTGCTATATTTATGAAGAAAGGATATGGTATAGACCACCCATCACTTTTGCTTTTCCTCTGCTTCCTCAGCCTCAGCCAATGCTGTGCATACTGAGCTCAGAGGAAGGAAGCAAAACCTGGGACAGAAGGGAAACAGTTCTTCCCATACAGCTTGCTTTGTTCTTCCAAGCACAAGGCAACAAATACCTATTTAATCCTTTAGATGTTTGCAAAGCATTACATTCAGGAAAGCTTTCATAAATAATACCTCCCCAATGACTAATTATAAACACTATTACACAAATGTGAGGAGCTAAATCTGTTTTCCAAGGTTACAGAGACAGCATGTTTCTCTAACGTGAATGCTTTGCTCCAAGTCTGATGGATACTTTATGTCCTATAGAGAAAACAGAAATGATATGTGATTTTGTGCAACAGATGCTGAACAAGCAAAACCTGCTTGTGATGTTCTTTGCTCATGTAACTTCAGAGTGACTGCAGGGAAGAGTGGTGAAAGAAAGACACGTACATCACATGCATTTTACTGAACAAAAACTCACAGACGGTCAAACCAAACATTTGCACATTTGCAAAATTATAACTGCAGCTTTGGTTCCTCTCATATTTTCTTAGGCAAAGAAAATTGATTAAATTCTGCAATTTATTTTCTTAGAAAAGGTTTTGGAGTTTTTTTTTGTTTTACTTTTTTATGGTTTTTTATTTGGTTGGTTAGTTTATTGGCTGGGGTTTCTGTTTGGTTTTTTTGTGGGTTAGGTTTGGATTTTTATTCAAACTAATAGTTTTCATTGTCATAAATCTCAAATAACTGAAAATAAATTTTTTTAATTGTTCCAAGTGCTCAATTTTGGGATGAGACCAAACATGGAAAGTTGCCACCGTAGAAATGAGTGATCTGTTTTGAGTGTGTGAGTTTTACACCCATACAAGTGCTCCGCTATGTTTACATGCCTATATTTCAAAGCACCGTATGTTTTATATAATGATTCACGGCAATATCATCATTCCAACAAATGGCATAATTTGTGTATTTATGTTCATTAAGTAGTAAGTCCAAGAACGATTTAACTGTTGCTTCTAGCCCTGATCTTGTGCAGCACACACTGGAGAGACAGAGTGACTCAGGGCTCTGGTTGCCTGTCTCTGCGTGCAAACACCAGTCAGCTTTGCTGCCTTTCGCTTACAGCACTTTTCAATAAGTGCTAAAGAATTGCTTTTGGAGTTGGGGAAAGCTGACAGATCTCCTGTGAGATTAAGTGAACACACTTGCCAGAACAGAAAGGAGAAAGAACATTTGCTTTTTTAAGGCACGCATGCTTTGGCTTGCTGCTGTCAGAAGAGAGCTTCTATAGGTGTTAGCAGTAGAAATGGACTGTGATTTAAATAACTGCTTTTATATACTTAGTAAATTGTAAGTAAAGAGTAACCAGATTAAGTTCTGATCAATTTCTTTTTCAGGGCACTCAAATCCACCAATACAAACTCCCCTAAGTTCCAAGAACTCAAAAATGAAATATGTTGACATTTTTTGGAGTGAGTTGTGAAAGGTAGGTGAAAATTTAAATCCTTATGCCCATATGTGAGAATTTATACCTATAATTTTCTTCCTTACAGTCTCACTATGTCTTAAAGATGTATTCAGAAATATTCATTTCATTCTGGTGGTATTATTCAGTCCTACTGTTGCCTTACTTGTCAAGGACAGGGATGCATAAAAAATAATAATACTAACAGAAACATTGTGGATTGACATGCCAATCTTTCTCATGGGTACAGTTCTTACACCATTTTAAAATCTGTCTATAGATTCATTGGATGTGTAAACACATTGAGACAAACTTCACCTATAGAAGGATTTCTCTTGCGCATACATCTTAGTTTTCTGCTCAGACAGTGGAAACCATTCTGGAAATGGAAACAACTCTCCATATGGAGTCAGAATTAGAATAATTTAAATCAATGAACTTATAAACAAACTTGGGGGAAAAGAAAGTATTTTCTTTGCAGAAATTCTTCATTAAACACTATTGCTTGGAAGTTGTTACCCAGGGTGCAGTAATAAGAAGGAGAACACTGAAAAGCCTGTGAAGAATGCCTATGATATTTATGTAATGTTTATTTTTACTCTTTGTCTCTTGCTTCTTGCTTTTCAAAGGCAGAATTGCTGAAGAGGAGTCTCCTGGAGAAGATTGTCCTCCTGGCACTTTCAACTACTAATTAGACATCCCTTCTTACTAGAGTCTAACTTATTAATTAAATTAGTCCTGATGTTTTCCGCAACTTTTCTATGGTTCTGAATGAAAGGATGAAAAGAGTTCATTGAGGTTATTATTTCTCAAGCTTTAACACAAGATCTGTGTCTTCCTGTGACCTGGAAGCTGGCATCCAAAGGTGTTTAAATGTGGGGCTTGTCCATGGCCCCAAGCAGACTGAAGTAAAACCATTAAATAAGAAGCAACCCCCTTTTTAAAAAGTAATTTTATGTAAGTTAAACTGTAGGTGTTCTTAAATAAGCAAGAATTATTTAATGTGCTGTTTGCTGATTCACAAGTCTGAGATTAGGCGTAACACAAGTGGGTTGTTGGTGAGGCTGTTCATTATGTTTATGATGTCTTATGGGGCACCATGGATGATTAGGAGGTATGATGTAGGTGGGCAAAGGTTATGTGCAAGCAGTGACAAATCTGACCTGTTCTGCATGGTCATGGAACACAAAACAAATACATTTAAATTACTCCATTTGCCTTTGTGTAGTAGAGACCAAATGTAGCAGGGAGGCAGAGTGAGCAAATCACTGTGCAAGGAGGCAGCTAATTGCTGAACTTGATTGCAACTGCTAATCAGAGTCACAGGGAAAAAAAAGTGTTGGGAATTAATTAGGCAAGGACCTTCAGAACAGCAGCAGGAAGCCTCCAAGTGACCTTTATTTACAGTCAGTTAAACAGAAGTGTGACTAAAAATGCCAAGGAGCAAATCAGATTATTAATATTGATTGCTTAAAGAAAATGAATAATTTAGGAGCAGTTAGAATAAATATGCAGTGACAGAGATGAAAGAGCACAATGTACTGCCTTTCCAACATTCATCTATCATGCAGCAGTGCCCCTTCACACAGAAATGGAGAATTTCCACCATCACAAAACATAATTAGTTTCATGACCCAGCATGATTGCTGTATTGGTGCTACGAGAAGTGTTTCTTTATTATTATCATTTTCCCAGGGCAGCAAGATGTGGAGGGAGACACAGGTCTGCTCAACAGTAGCTTTGCTCTTGGAACTTTCCAAAGAGATCAAATTCAGTTACCATGGGATTAATTTTAAGCTCTTTGTCAAAAAATAGCAGAATATTCAGACATGCTGCCAGAGTGACCATTTTAAACAAAGCTTAAAAGTGTCTATAAAATCTCCTAGTCCTAAATTCCCTCTCTTTCTTGTCTACACTCTGGGCTTTTTTTCCCAATGATTTTTAGGGTGATTATTTTTAATCTATCCTTCATTTTCCCTAATTTTAGTCTTATACCCTAATAAATTGCCCTGATATGTTGCAGGAACATACAAATAGATATTTTGTTTATTTACAGTGGGGAGTTGTACAGTGATATTTTTAAATTTACAAATTTGAATAATAATTATGTCATAAAATACAATAATAAAGTCAAAATATTATTATAGTACTGAAAGTACAAGGCAACAATAAAATATCTGCATGTATATTTACCTAATCAATCCCATTTTTCATAATCTTACCTGAAAAGGAAACTGGGTAGAACTATGTCTTATCCTATCTCTTTATGTCAGCTATTTCTCTCATCTTATTTTCTTTTTTTTTTTTTTTTTTTTTTTGGCCCAGGAAAGGAGACAAAGGTATATTTCACCAGGAGAAGCAGACTGCACAAGTATAAGATATAATTTTGCTGCTACTCTGTCCAATGACTTTCAGAACTGAAATTGAGAAGAAAGAGACGATTGTGGAAACTTTCTTTTTCCTTTTAGAAAAAAAGAATCCTACAAAATAAGTTTTAGAAGGATGGTGCTTAGATTAATTGGGCAATATGATGCCTATATTTCCACCTTTACTGTTAATGGTCTCAGAGGTGGTGGCACACCGCCTGTTGTGCTGCCTTTGACTACGCAGGGGAATTCTCTGTTGGCTGTGCTTGGCTGTATTATATTCATATAAATTAACATAATGGTCTGATGACAGCACCCATCTGATAATTATGACTCAAACCTTCTTGATCATATGTGCCTTTATGCAGAGGAAACACATGGCACAGACAAACAGGTCAGCACATGTTTTATATGTGTAATGTACCCTTGGAACATAGATCCATGGGGCAAAATTGTACTTCAGGCAACATTTGGATGAATCAGGGAAAACAGAGCTTTTAGAACACAGTCCTGCTCCTTTCACCTGACAACTGGCTGTCAAAGGCTGCCAAATAAGAATGAACAATGGAATCTGTGCAGAAAGGAAACCTGTGCTGGTTACTCATAAACCCCTACACCTGTGTAAGTACTGCTTTCTTACTCACACTTGGCTTGTTAAATGTGGGAAGGTGTACCATGCAGTAAGGCAAGTAGGAGTACACTGAAATCAGTGGTATGAGGAGCCATAAATATTTCAGTTTTCATTTTCTGTACTGCCAGAAAAATAATTACTTATATATGAAACAGTGAGTTTACATCTCAGAGAATTGTTTTTATTTCAGATGACTTTTACTATTTACATTGAAGTGACTGCTGTGAGTCCCCAAAAATTACAGAAACTGATTCTTGCTTTGGATACTCTTCAGTGAAACTGAGTGATGGTACCAGCAGATTAATAGTACGAGTTAAGAAACAATGAACAAGGAAGACATGGTCTCAGTATGAGTAAAAATATATTCCAGCTTTTTAAGACCTTACTCATATGAGTTAGGCCCATTGATTTCAATGAAACTATTCAGATGTACAACTACTCACATTTCGAACATTAATATGACAACGGACTACATTCACAATGTGGTGAAAGAATGAAGTGCTAAAATTCATCTTATAGCTTTAATTAAGTCCCTTAGCATGGAAGATACTCTTCATCAACAAATCAGTATTCTTCATTATCCTATGGACCATAGAGACATTCACAACATATGACGAACAGACAAGGATAACACTAATGCATGAATAACATTAAATCTGGCATCAAGAACTTTGCATATGAAATAGGACTCATTTAAATGCAATTTTTAAAATTAATGCTAATAAAATGTTAGCTCATATGACAAAATGAATTTTAGTTTGTATGTGAACTTCAGTTTGTATAGTGAATTACATCCTCATCATAAGAAGAGAATATATCTGGCAAATGGATGCTATTGAAAAATGAGTTACTTTAAGACATACATAGCCTGGCTTACATCCACCAGACACATGCCATCTTTGTGAGCCTCCATCCTCTTGATGTCACAGAAAAATGTGAACAGAAAGACAGCAGATTAAATGACTTTCACTTTCATGTTAGGCGTGCAAAGATGCTTGGTGACCTCTCATTCTTTCAAAACCATCTCATTATAAAATCCACTGTGAAGTTTGGGGGAAAAAAAAATTGACAGCTTAGCTCCAGCTTGGGAGCAGTGCAGGATGGGGATAGCAGGCACTCTGCTGCTCTGGGGCAAGTGGAACTGGCAGCGTGGTGTGGGAAGCCAGGCATGGCCCCTGCCCACACAATGTGATACCTGGCTCCTTTTCAGTCCACACTGTTCATCTCTCACTTCCATGAATGCTGTAATTATACTGGTTGCC